>NC_090923.1:371267022-371995772 GCF_040938575.1 Ambystoma mexicanum
CAACTCATGTTCCCCACCACCCCCACCCACCAGCCACCAGGGGCAGCCTCCACCAGGCCTCCACCCATGTCTCCCAGCACCCCCACCCCCCCAGCCACCAGGGGCACCAACCACCAGGCCCCCACCCATGTCTCCCACCACCCCCACCCCCCCAGTCACCAGGGGCAGCCTCCACCAGGCCCCCACCCATGTCTCCCAGCACCCACACCCCCCCAGTCACCAGGGGCAGCCTCCACCAGGCCCCCACCCATGTCTCCCACCACCCACACCCCCCAGCAGTGCAGGGGCAGCCTCCACCAGGCCCCCACCCATGTCTCCCACCACCCCCACCCTCAGCACCGTGGGGCACCTGCCAGCAGGCCCCCACCCATGTCCAACTCATGTTCCCCACCACCCCCACCCCCCAGCACTGTGGGGCACCTGCCAGCAGGCCCCCACCCATGTCCAACTCATGTTCCCCACCACCCCCACCCCCCAGCCACCAGGGCACCAACCACCAGGCCCCCACCCATGTCTCCCACCACCCACACCCCCCCAGTCACCAGGGGCAGCCTCCACCAGGCCCCCACCCATGTCTCCCAGCACCCCCACCCCCCAGCACTGTGGGGCACCTGCCACCAGGCCCCAACCCATGTCCAACCCATGTCTCCCACCACCCCCACCCCCCAGCACTGTGGGGCACCTGCCAGCAGGCCCCCACCCATGTCCAACTCATGTTCCCCACCACCCCACCCCCCAGCACTGTGGGGCACCTGCCAGCAGGCCCCACCCATGTCCAACTCATGTTCCCCACCACCCCTACCCCCCTGCACTGTGGGGCACCTGCCAGCAGGCCCCACCCATGTCTCCCACCACCCCCACCCCCCAGTCACCAGGGGCAGCCTCCACCAGGCCCCCACCCCTGTCTCCCACCACCCCCACCCCCCACCAGTGCAGGGGCAGCCTCCACCAGGGCCCCACCCATGTCTCCCACCACCCCCACCCCCCAGCACTGTGGGGCACCTGCCAGCAGGCCCCCACCCATGTCCAACTCATGTTCCCGCACCCCCACCCCCCAGCACTGTGGGGCACCTGCCAGCAGGCCCTCACCCATGTCCAACTCATGTCTCCCACCACCCCCACCCCCCTGCACTGTGGGGCACCTGCCGGCAGGCCCCCACCCATGTCCAACTCATGTCTCCCACCACCCCCACCCACCAGCCACCAGGGGCACCAACCACCAGGCCCCCACCCATGTCTCCCACCACCCCCACCCCCCCAGTCACCAGGGGCAGCCTCCACCAGTCCCCCACCCATGTCTCCCACCACCCCCACCCCCAGCCTACCAGGGGCAGCCACCACCAGGCCCCCAACCATGTCTCCCACCACCCACACCCGGGCACCCACCACCAGGCCCCCACCCATGTCTCCCATTACCCCCACCCCTCAGCCACCAGGGGCACCAACCACCAGGCCCCCACCCATGTCTCCCACCACCCACACCCCCCAGCAGTGCAGGGGCACCCACCACCAGGCCCCACCCATGTCCAACTCATGTTCCCCACCACCCCCACACCCCAGTCACCAGGGGCAGCCTCCACCAGGCCCCCACCCATGTCTCCCACCACCCCCACCCCCTAGCCACCAGGGGCACCAACCACCAGGCCCCACCCATGTCTTCCACCCCCCCCACCCCCCCAGTCACCAGGGGCAGCCTCCACCAGGCCCCCACCCATGTCTCCCACCACCCACACCCCTCAGCAGTGCAGGGGCACCCACCACCAGGCCCCCACCCATGTCTCCCACCACCCCCACCCCCCAGCCACCAGGGGCACCAACCACCAGGCCCCCATCCATGTCTCCCACCACCCACACCCCCCCAGTCACCAGGGGCAGCCTCCACCAGGCCCCCACCCATGTCTCCCAGCACCCCCACCCCCCAGCACTGTGGGGCACCTGCCACCAGGCCCCAACCCATGTCCAAACTCATGTTCCCCACCACCCCCACCCCCCAGCACTGTGGGGCACCTGCCAGCAGGCCCCCACCCATGTCCAACTCATGTTCCCCACCACCCCCACCCCCTGCACTGTGGGGAACCTGCCAGCAGGCCCCACCCATGTCTCCTACCACCCCCATGCCCCAGTCACCAGGGGCAGCCTCCACCAGGCCCCCACCCATGTCTCCCACCACCCCCACCCCCCAGCAGTTCAGGGGCAGCCTCCACCAGGCCCCCACCCATGTCTCCCACCACCCCCACCCCCCAGCACTGTTGGGCACCTGTCACCAGGCCCCCACCCATGTCCAACTCATGTTCCTCACCACCCCCACTCCCCAGCACTGTGGGGCACCTGCCAGCAGGCCCCCACCAATGTCCAACTCATGTCTCCCACCACCCCCACCCCCCAGCACTGTGGGGCACCTGCCAGCAGGCCCCCACCCATGTCCAACTCATGTTCCCCACCACCCCCACCCACCAGCCACCAGGGGCAGCCTCCACCAGGCCCCCACCCATGTCTCCCAGCAGCCCCACCCCCCAGCCACCAGGGGCACCAACCACCAGGCCCCCACCCATGTCTCCCACCACCCCCACACCCCAGTCACCAGGGGCAGCCTCCACCAGGCCCCCACCCATGTCACCCAGCACCCACACCCCCAGTCACCAGGGGCAGCCTCCACCAGGCCCCACCCATGTCCAACTCATGTTCCCCACCACCCCCACCCCCCAGCACTGTGGGGCACCTGCCAGCAGGCCCCACCCATGTCTCCCACCACCCCACCCCCCCATTCACCAGGGGCAGCCTCCACCAGGCCCCCACCCATGTCTCCCACCACCCACACCCCCCAGCAGTGCAGGGGCACCCACCACCAGGCCCCCACCCATGTCTCCCAGCACCCCCAACCCCCAGCCACAAGGGGCACCAACCACCAGGCCCCCACCCATGTCTCCCACCACCCACACCCCCAGCAGTGCAGGGGCACCCACCACCAGGCCCCACCCATGTCCAACTCATGTTCCCCACCACCCCCACCCCCCCAGTCACCAGGGGCAGGCTCCACCAAGCCCCACCCATGTCACCCACCACCCCCACCCCCCAGCGACCAGGGGCACCAACCACCAGCCCCACCAATGTCTCCCACCACCCCCACCCCCCAGCCACTAGGGGCACCAACCGCCAGGCCCCCACCCATGTCTCCCACCACCCACACACCCCCCAGTCACCAGGGGCAGCCTCCACCAGGCCCCCACCCATGTCTCCCAGCACCCCAACCCCCCAGCACTGTGGGGCACCTGCCACCAGGCCCCAACCCATGTCCAACTCATGTTCCTCACCACCCCCACTCCCCAGCACTGTGGGGCACTTGCCAGCAGGCCCCCACCCATGTCCAACTCATGTTCCCCACCACCCCCACCCCCCTGCACTGTGGGGCACCTGCCAGCAGTCCCCACCCATGTCTCCCACCAACCCCACCCCCCAGTCACCAGGGGCAGCCTCCACCAGGCCCCCACCCATGTCTCCCACCACCCCCACCCCCCATCAGTGCAGGGGCAGCCTCCACCAGGCCCCCACCCATGTCTCCCACCACCCCCACCCCCCAGCACTGTGGGGCACCTGCCAGCAGGCCCCCACCCATGTCCAACTCATGTTCCCCCGCCACCCCCACCCCCAGCACTGTGGGGCACCTGCCAGCAGGCCCTCACCCATGTCCAACTCATGTCTCCCACCACCCCCACCCCCCAGCACAGTGGGGCACCTGCCAGCAGGCCCCCACCCATGTCCAACTCATGTTCCCTACCACCCCCACCCACCAGCCACCAGGGGCAGCCTCCACCAGGCCCCCACCCATGTCTCCCAGCAGCCCCACCCCCCAGCCACCAGGGGCACCAACCACCAAACCCCCACCCATGTCTCCCACCACCCCCACCCCCCAGTCACCAGGGGCAGCCTCCACCAGGCCCCCACCCATGTCTCCCAGCACCCACACCACCCCAGTCACCAGGGGCAGCCTCCACCAGGCCCCCACCAATGTCCAACTCATGTTCCCAATCACCCCCACCCCCCAGCATTTTGGGGCACCTGCCAGCAGGACCCACCCATGTCTACCACCACCCCCACCCCCCCAGTCACCAGGAGCAGCCTCCACCAGGCCCCCACCCATGTCTCCCAGCACCCACACCCCCCCAGTCACCAGGGGCAGCCTCCACCAGGCCCCCACCCATGTCCAACTCATGTTCCCCAACACCCCCACCCCCGAGCACTGTGGGGCACCTGCCAGCAGGCCCCACCCATGTCCCCCACCACCCACACCCCCCCAGTCACCAGGGGCAGCCTCCACCAGGCCCCACCTATGTCCAACTCATGTTCCCCACCACCCCCACCCCCAGCACTGTGGGGCACCTGCCAGCAGGCCCCACCCATGTCTCCCACCACCCCCACCCCCCCAGTCACCAGGGGCAGCATCCACCAGGCCCCCACCCATGTCTCCCAGCACCCCCACCCCCCAGCACTGTGGGGCACCTGCCAGCAGGCCCCCACCCATGTCCAACTCATGTTCCCCACCACCCCCACCCCCCAGCACTGTGGGGCACCTGCCAGCAGGCCCCCACCCATGTCCAACTCATGTTCCCCACCACCCCCACCCCCCTGCACTGTGGGGCACCTGCCAGCAGGCCCCACCCATGTCTCCCACCACCCCCACCCCCCCAGTTCTACACCAGGCCCCCACCCATGTCTCCCACCACACCCCAGCAGTGCAGGGGCAGCCTCCACCAGGCCCCCACCCATGTCTCCCACCACCCCCACCCCCCAGCACTGTGGGGCACCTGCCAGCAGGCCCCCACCCATGTCCAACTCATGTTCCCCACCACCCCCACCCCCCAGCAATGTGGGGCACCTGTCAGCAGGCCCCCACCCATGTCCAACTCATGTCTCCCACCACCCCCACCCCCCAGCACTGTGGGGCACCTGCCAGCAGGCCCCCACCCATGTCCAACTCATGTCTCCCACCACCCCCACCCACCAGCCACCAGGGGCAGCCTCCACCAGGCCCCCACCCATGTCTCCCACCACCCCCACCCCCCAGCACTGTGGGGCACCTGCCAGCAGGCCCCCACCCATGTCCAACTCATGTTCCCCACCACCCCCACCCCCAGCACTGTGGGGCACCTGCCAGCAGGCCCCCACCCATGTCCAACTCATGTCTCCCACCACCCCCACCCCCCAGCACTGTGGGGCACCTGCCAGCAGACCCCCACCCATGTCCAACTCATGTTCCCTACCACCCCCACCCACCAGCCACCAGGGGCAGCCTCCACCAGGCCCCCACCCATGTCTCCCAGCAGCCCCACCCCCCAGCCACAAGGGGCACCAACCACCAAACCCCCACCCATGTCTCCCACCACCCCCACCCCCACAGTCACCAGGGGCAGCCTCCACCAGGCCCCCACCCATGTCTTCCAGCACCCACACCCCCCCAGTCACCAGGGCAGCCTCCACCAGGCCCCCACCAATGTCCAACTCATGGTTCCCCATCACCCCCACCCCCCAGCACTGTGGGGCACCTGCCAGCAGGCCCCACCCATGTCTCCCACCACCCCCACCCCCCTCAGTCACCAGGGGCAGCCTCCACCAGGCCCCACCCATGTCTCCCAGCACCCACACTCCCCCAGTCACCAGGGGCAGCCTCCACTAGGCCCCCACCCATGTCCAACTCATGTCCCCCACCACCCCCACCCCCCAGCACTGTGGGGCACCTGCCAGCAGGCCTCACCCCACCCATGTCCCCCACCACCCACACACCCCCCCCAGTCACCAGGGGCAGCCTCCACCAGGCCCCACCCATGTCCAACTCATGTTCCCCACCACCCCCACCCCCAGCACTGTGGGGCACCTGCCAGCAGGCCCCACCCATGTCTCCCACCACCCCCACCCCCCAGTCACCAGGGGCAGCATCCACCAGGCCCCCACCCATGTCTCCCAGCACCCCCACCCCCCAGCACTGTGGGGCACCTGCCAGCAGGCCCCCACCCATGTCCAACTCATGTTCCCCACCACCCCCACCCCCCAGCACTGTGGGGCACCTGCCAGCAGGCCCCCACCCATGTCCAACTCATGTTCCCCACCACCCCCACCCCCCTGCACTGTGGGGCACCTGCCAGCAGGCCCCACACATGTCTCCCACCACCCCCACCCCCCAGTCACCAGGGGCAGCCTCCACCAGGCCCCCACCCATGTCTCCCACCACCCCCCAGCAGTGTAGGGGCAGCCTCCACCAGGCCCCCACACATGTCTCCCACCACCCCCACCCCCAGCACTGTGGGGCACCTGCCAGCAGGCCCCCACCCATGTCCAACTCATGTCTCCCACCACCCCCACCCCCAGCACTGTGGGGCACCTGCCAGCAGGCCCCCACCCATGTCCGACTCATGTCTCCCACCACCCCCACCCACCAGCCACCAGGGGCAGCCTCCACCAGGCCCCTAACCATGACTCCCAGCACCCCCACCCCCCAGCCACCAGGGGCACCAACCACCAGGCCCCCACCCATGTCTCCCACCACCCCCACCCCCCCAGTCATCAGGGGCAGCCTCCACCAGGCCCCCACCCATGTCTCCCACCACCCCCACCCCCCAGCCTACCAGGGGCAGCCTCCACCAGGCCCCCACCCATGTCTCCCACCACCCACACCCCCCAGCAGTGCAGGGGCACCCACCACCAGGCCCCCACCCATGTCTCCCAGCACCCCCACCCCCCAGCCACCAGGGGCACCAACCACCAGGCCCCCACCCATGTCTCCCACCACCCACACCCCCCAGCAGTGCAGGGGAACCCACCACCAGACCCCACCCATGTTCAACTCATGTTCCCCACCACCCCCACCCCCCAGTCACCAGGGGCAGCCTCCACCAGGCCCTCACCCAGGTCTCCCACCACCCCCACCCCCCAGCCACCAGGGGCACCAACCATCAGGCCCCCACCCATGTCTCCCACCACCCCCATCCCCCCAGTCACCAGGGGCAGCCTCCACCAGGCCCCCACCCATGTCTCCCACCACCCACAACCCCCAGCAGTGCAGGGGCACCCACCACCAGGCCCCCACCCATGTCTCCCACCACCCCCACCCCCAGCCACCAGGAGCACCAATCACCAGGCCCCCACCCATGCCTTCCACCACCCACACCCCCCCAGTCACCAGGGGCAGCCTCCACCAGGCCCCCACCCATGTCTCCCAGCCCCCCCACCCCCCAGCACTGTGGGGCACCTGCCACCAGGCCCCAACCCATGTCCAACTCATGTTCCCCACCACCCCCACCCCCCAGCACTGTGGGGCACCTGCCAGCAGGCCCCCACCCATGTCCAACTCATGTTCCCCACCACCCCCACCCCCCTGCACTGTGGGGCACCTGCCAGCAGGCCCCACCCATGTCTCCCAACACCCCCACCCCCCAAGTCACCAGGGGCAGCCTCCACCAGGCCCCCACCCATGTCTCCCACTACCCCACCCCCCAGCAGTGCAGGGGCAGCCTCCACCAGGCCCCCACCCATGTCTCCCACCACCCCCACCCCCCAGCACTGTGGGGCACCTGCCAGCAGGCCCCCACCCATGTCCAACTCATGTTCCCCACCACCCCCACCCCCCAGTACTGTGGGGCACCTGCCAGCAGGCCCCCACCCATGTCCAACTCATGTCTCCCACCACCCCCACCCCACAGCACTGTGGGGCGCCTGCCAGCAAGCCCCCACCCATGTCCAACTCATGTTCCCCACCACCCCCACCCACCAGCCACCAGGGGCACCTGCCAGCAGGCCCCAACCCATGTCCAACTCATGTCTCCCACCACCCCCACCCCCCAGCACTGTGGGGCGCCTGCCACCAGGCCCCCACCCATGTCTCCCAGCACCCCCACTCCCCAGCCACCAGGGGCACCAACCACCAGGCCCCCACCCATGTCTCCCACCACCCACACCCCCCAGCAGTGCAGGGGCACCCACCACCAGACCCCACCCATGTCCAACTCATGTTCCCCACCACCCCCACCCCCCCAGTCAGCAGGGGCAGCCTCCACCAGGCCCCCACCCATGTCTCCCACCACCCCCACCCCCCAGCCACCAGGGGCACCAACCACCAGGCCCCCACCCATGTCTCCCACCACCCCCACCCCCCCAGTCACCAGGGGCAGCCTCCACCAGGCCCCCACCCATGTCTCCCACCACCCACAACCCCCAGCAGTGCAGGGGCACCCACCACCAGGCCCCCACCCATGTCTCCCACCACCCCCACCCCCAGCCACCAGGGGCACCAACCACCAGGCCCCCACCCATGTCTCCCACCACCCACACCCCCCAGCAGTGCAGGGGCACCCACCACCAGACCCCACCAATGTCCAACTCATGTTCCCCACCACCCCCACCCCCCCAGTCAGCAGGGCAGCCTCCACCAGGCCCCCACCCATGTCTCCCACCACCCCCACCCCCCAGCCACCAGGGGCACCAACCACCAGGCCCCCACCCATGTCTCCCACCACCCCCACCCCCCCAGTCACCAGGGGCAGCCGCCACCAGGCCCCCACCCATGTCTCCCACCACCCACAACCCCCAGCAGTGCAGGGGCACCCACCACCAGGCCCCCACCCATGTCTCCCACCACCCCCACCCCCCAGCCACCAGGGGCACCAACCACCAGGCCCCCACCCATGTCTCCCACCACCCACACCCCCCAGTCACCAGGGGCAGCCTCCACCAGGCCCCTACCCATGTCTCCCAGCACCCCCACCCCCCAGCACTGTGGGGCACCTGCCACCAGGCCCCAACCCATGTCCAACTCATGTTCCCCACCACCCCCACCCCCCAGCACTGTGGGGCACCTGCCAGCAGGCCCCCACCCATGTCCAACTCATGTTCCCCACCACCCCCACCCCCCTGCACTGTGGGGCACCTGCCAGCAGGCCCCACCCATGTCTCCCACCACCCCCACCCCCCCAGTCACCAGGGGCAGCCTCCACCAGGCCCCCACCCATGTCTCCCACCACCCCACCCCCCAGCAGTGCAGGGGCAGCCTCCACCAGGCCCCCACCCATGTCTCCCACCACCCCCACCCCCCAGCACTGTGGGGCACCTGCCAGCAGGCCCCCACCCATGTCCAACTCATGTTCCCCACCACCCCCACCCCCCAGCACTGTGGGGCACCTGCCAGCAGGCCCCCACCCATGTCCAACTCATGTCTCCCACCACCCCCACCCCCAGCACTGTGAGGCGCCTGCCAGCAGGCCACCACCCATGTCCAACTCATTTTCCCCACCACCCCCACCCACCAGCCACCAGGGGCAGCCTCCACCAGGCCCCCACCCATGGCTCCCAGCACCCCCACCCCCCAGCCACCAGGGGCACAACCACCAGGCCCCCACCCATGTCTCCCACCACCCCCACCCCGCCAGTCACCAGGGGCAGCCTCCACCAGGCCCCCACCCATGTCTCCCAGCACCCACACCCCCCCAGTCACCAGGGGCAGCCTCCACCAGGCCCCCGCCCATGTCTCCCACCACCCACACCCCCCAGCAGTGCAGGGGCACCCACCACCAGGCCCCACCCATGTCCAACTCATGTTCCCCACCACCCCCACCCCCCAGCACTGTGGGGCACCTGCCAGCAGGCCCCCACCCATGTCCAACTCATGTTCCCCACCACCCCCACCCACCAGCCACCAGGGGCAGCCTCCACCAGGCCTCCACCCATGTCTCCCAGCACCCCCACCCCCCAGCCACCAGGGGCACCAACCACCAGGCCCCCACCCATGTCTCCCACCACCCCCACCCCCCCAGTCACCAGGGGCAGCCTCCACCAGGCCCCCACCCATGTCTCCCAGCACCCACACCCCCCCAGTCACCAGGGGCAGCCTCCACCAGGCCCCCACCCATGTCTCCCACCACCCACACCCCCCAGCAGTGCAGGGGCAGCCTCCACCAGGCCCCCACCCATGTCTCCCACCACCCCCACCCTCAGCACCGTGGGGCACCTGCCAGCAGGCCCCCACCCATGTCCAACTCATGTTCCCCACCACCCCCACCCCCCAGCACTGTGGGGCACCTGCCAACAGGCCCCCACCCATGTCCAACTCATGTTCCCCACCACCCCCACCCCCCAGCCACCAGGGGCACCAACCACCAGGCCCCCACCCATGTCTCCCACCACCCACACCCCCCCAGTCACCAGGGGCAGCCTCCACCAGGCCCCCACCCATGTCTCCCAGCACCCCCACCCCCCAGCACTGTGGGGCACCTGCCACCAGGCCCCAACCCATGTCCAACCCATGTCTCCCACCACCCCCACCCCCCAGCACTGTGGGGCACCTGCCAGCAGGCCCCCACCCATGTCCAACTCATGTTCCCCACCACCCCCACCCCCCAGCACTGTGGGGCACCTGCCAGCAGGCCCCCACCCATGTCCAACTCATGTTCCCCACCACCCCCACCCCCCTGCACTGTGGGGCACCTGCCAGCAGGCCCCACCCATGTCTCCCACCACCCCCACCCCCCCAGTCACCAGGGGCAGCCTCCACCAGGCCCCCACCCCTGTCTCCCACCACCCCCACCCCCCACCAGTGCAGGGGCAGCCTCCACCAGGGCCCCACCCATGTCTCCCACCACCCCCACCCCCCAGCACTGTGGGGCACCTGCCAGCAGGCCCCCACCCATGTCCAACTCATGTTCCCCAGCACCCCCACCCCCCAGCACTGTGGGGCACCTGCCAGCAGGCCCTCACCCATGTCCAACTCATGTCTCCCACCACCCCCACCCCCCTGCACTGTGGGGCACCTGCCGGCAGGCCCCCACCCATGTACAACTCATGTCTCCCACCACCCCCACCCACCAGCCACCAGGGGCACCAACCACCAGGCCCCCACCCATGTCTCCCACCACCCCACCCCCCCAGTCACCAGGGGCAGCCTCCACCAGTCCCCCACCCATGTCTCCCACCACCCCCACCCCCAGCCTACCAGGGGCAGCCACCACCAGGCCCCCAACCATGTCTCCCACCACCCACACCCGGGCACCCACCACCAGGCCCCCACCCATGTCTCCCATTACCCCCACCCCTCAGCCACCAGGGGCACCAACCACCAGGCCCCCACCCATGTCTCCCACCACCCACACCCCCCAGCAGTGCAGGGGCACCCACCACCAGGCCCCACCCATGTCCAACTCATGTTCCCCACCACCCCCACACCCCAGTCACCAGGGGCAGCCTCCACCAGGCCCCCACCCATGTCTCCCACCACCCCCACCCCCTAGCCACCAGGGGCACCAACCACCAGGCCCCACCCATGTCTTCCACCACCCCCACCCCCCCAGTCACCAGGGGCAGCCTCCACCAGGCCCCCACCCATGTCTCCCACCACCCACACCCCTCAGCAGTGCAGGGGCACCCACCACCAGGCCCCCACCCATGTCTCCCACCACCCCCACCCCCCAGCCACCAGGGGCACCAACCACCAGGCCCCCATCCATGTCTCCCACCACCCACACCCCCCCCAGTCACCAGGGGCAGCCTCCACCAGGCCCCCACCCATGACTCCCAGCACCCCCACCCCCCAGCACTGTGGGGCACCTGCCACCAGGCCCCAACCCATGTCCAACTCATGTTCCCCACCACCCCCACCCCCCAGCACTGTGGGGCACCTGCCAGCAGGCCCCCACCCATGTCCAACTCATGTTCCCCACCACCCCCACCCCCTGCACTGTGGGGAACCTGCCAGCAGGCCCCACCCATGTCTCCTACCACCCCCATGCCCCAGTCACCAGGGGCAGCCTCCACCAGGCCCCCACCCATGTCTCCCACCACCCCCACCCCCCAGCAGTTCAGGGGCAGCCTCCACCAGGCCCCCACCCATGTCTCCCACCACCCCCACCCCCCAGCACTGTTGGGCACCTGTCACCAGGCCCCCACCCATGTCCAACTCATGTTCCTCACCACCCCCACTCCCCAGCACTGTGGGGCACCTGCCAGCAGGCCCCCACCAATGTCCAACTCATGTCTCCCACCACCCCCACCCCCCAGCACTGTGGGGCACCTGCCAGCAGGCCCCCACCCATGTCCAACTCATGTTCCCCACCACCCCCACCCACCAGCCACCAGGGGCAGCCTCCACCAGGCCCCCACCCATGTCTCCCAGCAGCCCCACCCCCCAGCCACCAGGGGCACCAACCACCAGGCCCCCACCCATGTCTCCCACCACCCCCACACCCCAGTCACCAGGGGCAGCCTCCACCAGGCCCCCACCCATGTCACCCAGCACCCACACCCCCAGTCACCAGGGGCAGCCTCCACCAGGCCCCACCCATGTCCAACTCATGTTCCCCACCACCCCCACCCCCCAGCACTGTGGGGCACCTGCCAGCAGGCCCCACCTATGTCTCCCACCACCCCCACCCCCCCATTCACCAGGGGCAGCCTCCACCAGGCCCCCACCCATGTCTCCCACCACCCACACCCCCCAGCAGTGCAGGGGAACCCACCACCAGGCCCCCACCCATGTCTCCCAGCACCCCCAACCCCCAGCCACAAGGGGCACCAACCACCAGGCCCCCACCCATGTCTCCCACCACCCACACCCCCCAGCAGTGCAGGGGCACCCACCACCAGGCCCCACCCATGTCCAACTCATGTTCCCCACCACCCCCACCCCCCCAGTCACCAGGGGCAGCCTCCACCAAGCCCCCACCCATGTCACCCACCACCCCCACCCCCCAGCGACCAGGGGCACCAACCACCAGGCCCCACCAATGTCTCCCACCACCCCCACCCCCCAGCCACTAGGGGCACCAACCGCCAGGCCCCCACCCATGTCTCCCACCACCCACACACCCCCCAGTCACCAGGGGCAGCCTCCACCAGGCCCCCACCCATGTCTCCCAGCACCCCAACCCCCCAGCACTGTGGGGCACCTGCCACCAGGCCCCAACCCATGTCCAACTCATGTTCCTCACCACCCCCACTCCCCAGCACTGTGGGGCACTTGCCAGCAGGCCCCCACCCATGTCCAACTCATGTTCCCCACCACCCCCACCCCCCTGCACTGTGGGGCACCTGCCAGCAGTCCCCACCCATGTCTCCCACCAACCCCACCCCCCAGTCACCAGGGGCAGCCTCCACCAGGCCCCCACCCATGTCTCCCACCACCCCCACCCCCCAGCAGTGCAGGGGCAGCCTCCACCAGGCCCCCACCCATGTCTCCCACCACCCCCACCCCCCAGCACTGTGGGGCACCTGCCAGCAGGCCCCCAACCATGTCCAACTCATGTTCCCCGCCACCCCCACCCCCAGCACTGTGGGGCACCTGCCAGCAGGCCCTCACCCATGTCCAACTCATGTCTCCCACCACCCCCACCCCCCAGCACAGTGGGGCACCTGCCAGCAGGCCCCCACCCATGTCCAACTCATGTTCCCTACCACCCCCACCCACCAGCCACCAGGGGCAGCCTCCACCAGGCCCCCACCCATGTCTCCCAGCAGCCCCACCCCCCAGCCACCAGGGGCACCAACCACCAAACCCCCACCCATGTCTCCCACCACCCCCACCCCCCCAGTCACCAGGGGCAGCCTCCACCAGGCCCCCACCCATGTCTCCCAGCACCCACACCACCCCAGTCACCAGGGGCAGCCTCCACCAGGCCCCCACCAATGTCCAACTCATGTTCCCAATCACCCCCACCCCCCAGCACTTTGGGGCACCTGCCAGCAGGCCCCACCCATGTCTACCACCACCCCCACCCCCCCAGTCACCAGGAGCAGCCTCCACCAGGCCCCCACCCATGTCTCCCAGCACCCACACCCCCCCAGTCACCAGGGGCAGCCTCCACCAGGCCCCCACCCATGTCCAACTCATGTTCCCCAACACCCCCACCCCCGAGCACTGTGGGGCACCTGCCAGCAGGCCCCACCCATGTGCCCCACCACCCACACCCCCCCAGTCACCAGGGGCAGCCTCCACCAGGCCCCACCTATGTCCAACTCATGTTCCCCACCACCCCCACCCCCCAGCACTGTGGGGCACCTGCCAGCAGGCCCCACCCATGTCTCCCACCACCCCCACCCCCCCAGTCACCAGGGGCAGCATCCACCAGGCCCCCACCCATGTCTCCCAGCACCCCCACCCCCCAGCACTGTGGGGCACCTGCCAGCAGGCCCCCACCCATGTCCAACTCATGTTCCCCACCACCCCCACCCCCCAGCACTGTGGGGCACCTGCCAGCAGGCCCCCACCCATGTCCAACTCATGTTCCCCACCACCCCCACCCCCCTGCACTGTGGGGCACCTGCCAGCAGGCCCCACCCATGTCTCCCACCACCCCCACCCCTCCAGTTCTCCACCAGGCCCCCACCCATGTGTCCCACCACACCCCAGCAGTGCAGGGGCAGCCTCCACCAGGCCCCCACCCATGTCTCCCACCACCCCCACCCCCCAGCACTGTGGGGCACCTGCCAGCAGGCCCCCACCCATGTCCAACTCATGTTCCCCACCACCCCCACCCCCCAGCAATGTGGGGCACCTGCCAGCAGGCCCCCACCCATGTCCAACTCATGTCTCCCACCACCCCCACCCCCCAGCACTGTGGGGCACCTGCCAGCAGGCCCCCACCCATGTCCAACTCATGTCTCCCACCACCCCCACCCACCAGCCACCAGGGGCAGCCTCCACCAGGCCCCCACCCATGTCTCCCACCACCCCCACCCCCCAGCACTGTGGGGCACCTGCCAGCAGGCCCCCACCCATGTCCAACTCATGTTCCCCACCACCCCCACCCCCAGCACTGTGGGGCACCTGCCAGAAGGCCCCCACCCATGTCCAACTCATGTCTCCCACCACCCCCACCCCCCAGCACTGTGGGGCACCTGCCAGCAGACCCCCACCCATGTCCAACTCATGTTCCCTACCACCCCCACCCACCAGCCACCAGGGGCAGCCTCCACCAGGCCCCCACCCATGTCTCCCAGCAGCCCCACCCCCCAGCCACAAGGGGCACCAACCACCAAACCCCCACCCATGTCTCCCACCACCCCCACCCCCCCAGTCACCAGGGGCAGCCTCCACCAGGCCCCAACCCATGTCTCCCAGCACCCACACCCCCCCAGTCACCAGGGGCAGCCTCCACCAGGCCCCCACCAATGTCCAACTCATGTTCCCCATCACCCCCACCCCCCAGCACTGTGGGGCACCTGCCAGCAGGCCCCACCCATGTCTCCCACCACCCCCACCCCCCTCAGTCACCAGGGGCAGCCTCCACCAGGCCCCACCCATGTCTCCCAGCACCCACACTCCCCCAGTCACCAGGGGCAGCCTCCACTAGGCCCCCACCCATGTCCAACTCATGTCCCCCACCACCCCCACCCCCCAGCACTGTGGGGCACCTGCCAGCAGGCCCCACCCAT
Organism: Ambystoma mexicanum; assembly: GCF_040938575.1. NCBI lineage: Eukaryota > Metazoa > Chordata > Amphibia > Caudata > Ambystomatidae > Ambystoma > Ambystoma mexicanum. The sequence goes on from NC_090923.1 coordinate 371,282,428, forward strand.
GTCCCCCACCACCCCCCCCCCCCCAGTCACCAGGGGCAGCCTCCACCAGGCCCCACCCATGTCCAACTCATGTTCCCCACCACCCCCACCCCCAGCACTGTGGGGCACCTGCCAGCAGGCCCCACCCATGTCTCCCACCACCCCCACCCCCCCAGTCACCAGGGGCAGCATCCACCAGGCCCCCACCCATGTCTCCCAGCACCCCCACCCCCCAGCACTGTGGGGCACCTGCCAGCAGGCCCCCACCCATGTCCAACTCATGTTCCCCACCACCCCCACCCCCCAGCACTGTGGAGCACCTGCCAGCAGGCCCCCACCCATGTCCAACTCATGTTCCCCACCACCCCCACCCCCCTGCACTGTGGGGCACCTGCCAGCAGGCCCCACACATGTCTCCCACCACCCCCACCCCCCAGTCACAAGGGGCAGCCTCCACCAGGCCCCCACCCATGTCTCCCACCACCCCCCAGCAGTGTAGGGGCAGCCTCCACCAGGCCCCCACACATGTCTCCCACCACCCCCACCCCCAGCACTGTGGGGCACCTGCCAGCAGGCCCCCACCCATGTCCAACTCATGTCTCCCACCACCCCCACCCCCAGCACTGTGGGGCACCTGCCAGCAGGCCCCCACCCATGTCCGACTCATGTCTCCCACCACCCCCACCCACCAGCCACCAGGGGCAGCCTCCACCAGGCCCCTAACCATGTCTCCCAGCACCCCCACCCCCCAGCCACCAGGGGCACCAACCACCAGGCCCCCACCCATGTCTCCCACCACCCCCACCCCCCCAGTCATCAGGGGCAGCCTCCACCAGGCCCCCACCCATGTCTCCCACCACCCCCACCCCCCAGCCTACCAGGGGCAGCCTCCACCAGGCCCCCACCCATGTCTCCCACCACCCACACCCCCCAGCAGTGCAGGGGCACCCACCACCAGGCCCCCACCCATGTCTCCCAGCACCCCCACCCCCCAGCCACCAGGGGCACCAACCACCAGGCCCCCACCCATGTCTCCCACCACCCACACCCCCCAGCAGTGCAGGGGAACCCACCACCAGACCCCACCCATGTTCAACTCATGTTCCCCACCACCCCCACCCCCCAGTCACCAGGGGCAGCCTCCACCAGGCCCTCACCCAGGTCTCCCACCACCCCCACCCCCCAGCCACCAGGGGCACCAACCATCAGGCCCCCACCCATGTCTCCCACCACCCCCACCCCCCCAGTCACCAGGGGCAGCCTCCACCAGGCCCCCACCCATGTCTCCCACCACCCACAACCCCCAGCAGTGCAGGGGCACCCACCACCAGGCCCCCACCCATGTCTCCCACCACCCCCACCCCCAGCCACCAGGAGCACCAATCACCAGGCCCCCACCCATGCCTTCCACCACCCACACCCCCCCAGTCACCAGGGGCAGCCTCCACCAGGCCCCCACCCATGTCTCCCAGCACCCCCACCCCCCAGCACTGTGGGGCACCTGCCACCAGGCCCCAACCCATGTCCAACTCATGTTCCCCACCACCCCCACCCCCCTGCACTGTGGGGCACCTGCCAGCAGGCCCCACCCATGTCTCCCAACACCCCCACCCCCCAAGTCACCAGGGGCAGCCTCCACCAGGCCCCCACCCATGTCTCCCACTACCCCACCCCCCAGCAGTGCAGGGGCAGCCTCCACCAGGCCCCCACCCATGTCTCCCACCACCCCCACCCCCCAGCACTGTGGGGCACCTGCCAGCAGGCCCCCACCCATGTCCAACTCATGTTCCCCACCACCCCCACCCCCCAGTACTGTGGGGCACCTGCCAGCAGGCCCCCACCCATGTCCAACTCATGTCTCCCACCACCCCCACCCCACAGCACTGTGGGGCGCCTGCCAGCAAGCCCCCACCCATGTCCAACTCATGTTCCCCACCACCCCCACCCACCAGCCACCAGGGGCACCTGCCAGCAGGCCCCCACCCATGTCCAACTCATGTCTCCCACCACCCCCACCCCCCAGCACTGTGGGGCGCCTGCCACCAGGCCCCCACCCATGTCTCCCAGCACCCCCACTCCCCAGCCACCAGGGGCACCAACCACCAGGCCCCCACCCATGTCTCCCACCACCCACACCCCCCAGAAGTGCAGGGGCACCCACCACCAGACCCCACCCGTGTCCAACTCATGTTCCCCACCACCCCCACCCCCCCAGTCAGCAGGGGCAGCCTCCACCAGGCCCCCACCCATGTCTCCCACCACCCCCACCCCCCAGCCACCAGAGGCACCAACCACCAGGCCCCCACCCATGTCTCCCACCACCCCCACCCCCCCAGTCACCAGGGGCAGCCTCCACCAGGCCCCCACCCATGTCTCCCACCACCCACAACCCCCAGCAGTGCAGGGGCACCCACCACCAGGCCCCCACCCATGTCTCCCACCACCCCCACCCCCAGCCACCAGGAGCACCAACCACCAGGCCCCCACCCATGTCTCCCACCACCCACACCCCCCAGCAGTGCAGGGGCACCCACCACCAGACCCCACCAATGTCCAACTCATGTTCCCCACCACCCCCACCCCCCCAGTCAGCAGGGCAGCCTCCACCAGGCCCCCACCCATGTCTCCCACCACCCCCACCCCCCAGCCACCAGGGGCACCAACCACCAGGCCCCCACCCATGTCTCCCACCACCCCCACCCCCCAGTCACCAGGGGCAGCCGCCACCAGGCCCCCACCCATGTCTCCCACCACCCACAACCCCCAGCAGTGCAGGGGCACCCACCACCAGGCCCCCACCCATGTCTCCCACCACCCCCACCCCCCAGCCACCAGGGGCACCAACCACCAGGCCCCCACCCATGTCTCCCACCACCCACACCCCCCAGTCACCAGGGGCAGCCTCCACCAGGCCCCCACCCATGTCTCCCAGCACCCCCACCCCCCAGCACTGTGGGGCACCTGCCACCAGGCCCCAACCCATGTCCAACTCATGTTCCCCACCACCCCCACCCCCCAGCACTGTGGGGCACCTGCCAGCAGGCCCCCACCCATGTCCAACTCATGTTCCCCACCACCCCCAACCCCCTGCACTGTGGGGCACCTGCCAGCAGGCCCCACCCATGTCTCCCACCACCCCCACCCCCCCAGTCACCAGGGGCAGCCTCCACCAGGCCCCCACCCATGTCTCCCACCACCCCACCCCCCAGCAGTGCAGGGGCAGCCTCCACCAGGCCCCCACCCATGTCTCCCACCACCCCCACCCCCCAGCACTGTGGGGCACCTGCCAGCAGGCCCCCACCCATGTCCAACTCATGTTCCCCACCACCCCCACCCCCCAGCACTGTGGGGCACCTGCCAGCAGGCCCCCACCCATGTCCAACTCATGTCTCCCACCACCCCCACCCCCAGCACTGTGAGGCGCCTGCCAGCAGGCCACCACCCATGTCCAACTCATTTTCCCCACCACCCCCACCCACCAGCCACCAGGGGCAGCCTCCACCAGGCCCCCACCCATGGCTCCCAGCACCCCCACCCCCCAGCCACCAGGGGCACAACCACCAGGCCCCCACCCATGTCTCCCACCACCCCCACCCCGCCAGTCACCAGGGGCAGCCTCCACCAGGCCTCCACCCATGTCTCCCAGCACCCCCACCCCCCAGCCACCAGGGGCACCAACCACCAGGCCCCCACCCATGTCTCCCACCACCCCCACCCCCCCAGTCACCAGGGGCAGCCTCCACCAGGCCCCCACCCATGTCTCCCAGCACCCACACCCCCCCAGTCACCAGGGGCAGCCTCCACCAGGCCCCCACCCATGTCTGCCACCACCCACACCCCCCAGCAGTGCAGGGGCAGCCTCCACCAGGCCCCCACCCATGTCTCCCACCACCCCCACCCCCAGCACTGTGGGGCACCTGCCAGCAGGCCCCCACCCATGTCCAACTCATGTTCCCCACCACCCCCACCCCCCAGCACTGTGGGGCGCCTGCCAGCAGGCCCCCACCCATGTCCAACTCATGTTCCCCACCACCCCCACCCCCCAGCCACCAGGGGCACCAACCACCAGGCCCCCACCCATGTCCAACTCATGTTCCCCACCACCCCCACCCCCCAGCACTAGGGGGCACCTGCCAGCAGGCCCCCACCCATGTCCAACTTATGTTCCCCACCACCCCCACCCACCAGCCACCAGGGGCAGCCTCCACCAGGCCCCCACCCATGTCTCCCAGCACCCCCACCCCCCAGCACTGTGGGGCACCTGCCACCAGGCCCCAACCCATGTCCAACTCATGTTCCCCACCACCCCCACCCCCCAGCACTGTGGGGTACCTGCCAGCAGGCCCCCACCCATGTCCAACTCATGTTCCCCACCACCCCCAACCCCCTGCACTGTGGGGCACCTGCCAGCAGGCCCCACCCATGTCTCCCACCACCCCCACCCCCCCAGTCACCAGGGGCAGCCTCCACCAGGCCCCCACCCATGTCTCCCACCACCCCACCCCCCAGCAGTGCAGGGGCAGCCTCCACCAGGCCCCCACCCATGTCTCCCACCACCCCCACCCCCCAGCACTGTGGGGCACCTGCCAGCAGGCCCCCACCCATGTCCAACTCATGTTCCCCACCACCCCCACCCCCCAGCACTGTGGGGCACCTGCCAGCAGGCCCCCACCCATGTCCAACTCATGTCTCCCACCACCCCCACCCCCAGCACTGTGAGGCGCCTGCCAGCAGGCCACCACCCATGTCCAACTCATTTTCCCCACCACCCCCACCCACCAGCCACCAGGGGCAGCCTCCACCAGGCCCCCACCCATGGCTCCCAGCACCCCCACCCCCCAGCCACCAGGGGCACAACCACCAGGCCCCCACCCATGTCTCCCACCACCCCCACCCCGCCAGTCACCAGGGGCAGCCTCCACCAGGCCCCCACCCATGTCTCCCAGCACCCACACCCCCCCAGTCACCAGGGGCAGCCTCCACCAGGCCCCCGCCCATGTCTCCCAACACCCACACCCCCCAGCAGTGCAGGGGCACCCACCACCAGGCCCCACCCATGTCCAACTCATGTTCCCCACCACCCCCACCCCCCAGCACTGTGGGGCACCTGCCAGCAGGCCCCCACCCATGTCCAACTCATGTTCCCCACCACCCCCACCCACCAGCCACCAGGGGCAGCCTCCACCAGGCCTCCACCCATGTCTCCCAGCACCCCCACCCCCCAGCCACCAGGGGCACCAACCACCAGGCCCCCACCCATGTCTCCCACCACCCCCACCCCCCCAGTCACCAGGGGCAGCCTCCACCAGGCCCCCACCCATGTCTCCCAGCACCCACACCCCCCCAGTCACCAGGGGCAGCCTCCACCAGGCCCCCACCCATGTCTGCCACCACCCACACCCCCCAGCAGTGCAGGGGCAGCCTCCACCAGGCCCCCACCCATGTCTCCCACCACCCCCACCCCCAGCACTGTGGGGCACCTGCCAGCAGGCCCCCACCCATGTCCAACTCATGTTCCCCACCACCCCCACCCCCCAGCACTGTGGGGCGCCTGCCAGCAGGCCCCCACCCATGTCCAACTCATGTTCCCCACCACCCCCACCCCCCAGCCACCAGGGGCACCAACCACCAGGCCCCCACCCATGTCCAACTCATGTTCCCCACCACCCCCACCCCCCAGCACTAGGGGGCACCTGCCAGCAGGCCCCCACCCAGGTCCAACTCATGTTCCCCACCACCCCCACCCCCCTGCACTGTGGAGCAGCTGCCAGCAGGCCCCACCCATGTCTCCCAGCACCCCCACCCCCCCCAGTCACCAGGGGCAGCCTCCACCAGGCCCCCACCCATGTCTCCCACCACCCCCACCCCCCAGCAGTGCAGGGGCAGCCTACAACAGTCCCCCACCCATGTCTCCCACCACCCCCACCCCCCAGCACGGTGGGGCACCTGCCAGCAGGCCCCCACCCATGTCCAACTCATGTTCCCCACCACCCCCACCCCCCAGCACTGTGGGGCACCTGCCAGCAGGCCCCCACCCATGTCCAACTCATGTCTCCCACCACCCCCACCCCCCAGCCACCATGGCCAGCCCCCACCAGGCCCCCACTCATGTCCCCTATCACCCCCACCCCCCAGCCACCATGTGCAGCCTCCACCAGGTCCTCACAATCCCCAATCATGTGTGTTATGGTCAGCCTCCACAGCCAAAAAGCCCTACCAAGTAACCCATTCACCGACATGGAAATGGAAATTACATGTTACACCCCCAATGTTCATAAAGCAAATGAACCCATGTCCGTCACACACAATGGTTGCAATTGAATGGGAAAACACCCAACATGACATGCATGAAACCAATGAGATGATACCACACAGTGAAGTATGAAAACAAAATTGTATTAAAAATAAAGAATGCAAAAGAAATGAAACAAACTACAATGGCAGTGAAAAAAAGATAAGGTGCATGTCCGTTTAAAAAATCAAAAACACCAAATCATAATCCAAAAAAATGTTGTCCAAAGTCAAATGAAAAATAAAATCAATCTAATGAAGAACTATGTACAAAACTTCCAAGGGTCCATGAGCCCAACTGAACAAAGGAAACCTACAAAAAACCCTAACTAAAATGCAACTATATACAAAAAGTGGAGCAGTGTCCGTCGACTCCAAATCATAAGAACAAACAAAGGAAACCTAAAACTAAAGAACTATATACAAAGGCAGGCGGGCAAGTCCAGCGGCTCACTCCGTGGTGTTCCGGGCCAGGGCATCATCGAACTCCTGTTCAATGTCCCGGTGGCGGTCCTGTTCCATGGCCCCGAGGGTCCGCAGGGACGACGCCTTGTCCTCCTCCAACCCCCTGCGGATTGCCTCGAGGCACTCGGCCCGCCTCAGGGCCCTCCGCATGGAGTTCTCCGCCCTGACCATTGTGAGCCGCCCCTCTTCCGCCCGCCGCCGCTCCGCATCTATGGCGTGGCCCAACCGCTGCCACACGGAAGACACTCTCTGTCCTGGGTCCTCCTGCCCTCCGGACGATGCCTGACCCTCCGATGTCGAAGGCCCCGAGCCTTCATAGCTCCCACCATGTTGCTGCTGCTGCTCTGCCTCTGCCCGTGCACTGCCTCCTGCTGCCTGCACATCCTCCGCCGGCTGGGGTGCAGTCGTAGATGTGGCCACCCCTGCTGGACGTCCGACTCCCGACTATGGCAGGGATGCCTCCTCCACCAGCCTGGCCGCACCGTCAGAGGCAGCTCCACAGGGCACCCAGGTGACTGATGGGTGGGAAGATGGCACAGAGGATGACTGGCGCGTGGGGGGTCCAGTTGAGGAGGGGGTCGGAGCAAGCCCCATCAGACGGAGGAATCCGGCCTGGGTGACCTGTCCCAGCAGGCTGACGTGGTCAACGAGCCATTCGAGATGTCATGCAGTCTCTCCATGAAAAGACTGCAGGTCACCTCGCATGGCCTGTTGACGCAACGCCACACCAGCCAGGACAGGCTCAACCCGGACCTGGATAGCCACGTCCGCAGGCAGAGGAAGGCCAGTTGACGTCAGCTCATCCCCTGCCTGAAAACGGGTCTGGACGTAGGCATCCCTGCTGGTGCAAGATGATGCAGGGACAGGATCGGGGACAGGATTGCACACAGGCACCTCCGCGGCGGCCTGTGCTGCCTCCTGTCCCTGGTCCTGCACTGCACCACTAGCACCAGTGGGATCCCCACCTCCAGACCCCGTCTCTGGTGCTTGCACGGCCTCCTCCTCCACCAAACCCCCCACCAACCTGGATGACTCTGTGCCATCTTCCACTGTTGGGCTCTGTGGGGTCCCAGCTGCCCCTTCTGCTGCCTAGGAGTCCAACTCCAACCTCCGCCTCTTGGACCTCCCCCCGGCAGCTGCGGCCTGGGACGCGGCACCAGACTCCTCACTCCCCGACGAGATGACAACACGGGAGGGGAGCCGGGCCTTGCGTCTCCGGCTGGCGGTGGGATCCCCACCGCTGTGCTCCACATCACCTTCTCCGCCCTCTTCATCAGTTGACGCTGCAGACAGGGAGAAACAAAACACAGGCATCAGGGCACTGTACAATGGACACATACACACATGACAGTTGCACATGAGTGGCATTGGCAAACCTCAGACATGTCATCACAATCCCCAACACACATGTCATTACAACTCGCACACATGAGCCATACCACAGCCATATCGCAACTGCCACCACCATCCATACACATACAACAGCATGAGCAGCCAAAGGTGAGCCAGACATCACATGCAACACAGGAAGTGCACCACACATGTACACACACCACCACACTTGCATGCATGTGTACACCTCTGGCAAGTGTCGCACTGTTCAGACGGGCATCCATGTCACATCTGCCAATCAGGCTTCCACATACCACTGTCACATGCATCCATGTTGCATCACTGTTGCACCCTTGTCAAATACACACACATGCACATGTACACAGTGCTGATACATGCTGCCGAAAACAACATACATGCGTGACATCACGGACATGTCTACTTACATACACATTCATCCAAACATGTGTGCCCTCACAACTGCATTTGGCATGCAAGCCTACACACACAAGCACCATCCATGTCTCACACATTACAGCCCTCGCATGTGTCAGCCCCACGGCCCTGTACACCCCCAAACATACTCGACCCCATACAAACAGATGTGCAACCTGCACACTACCAAATAATCACCACACGCACTGCTCACAATCAGGATGCATGTACACTCACCGCTCGACTCCAGACGGGTCTGCTTCTCTAGGACCTGGACGTGGAGCGCTGGGGATATGCATCCCAGGACCCTCATCTGTTCTTCCGACAAGTGGCCCCGGCGCCCCTTGGCATCCGGTGCCTTCAAGAGGCGCCGGGCCTTGTTCAGGGTCCTGGACCTGAAGTCCTCCCAGCGCTTCCTGACATGTTGTAAGTCGCGGACTGCCACCCCCTCCGCGTTGATGGCAGTCACGGTGTCAGTCCAGATCCGAGTCTGTCCTTCCTTGTCGGCGCGGGAACTTCCGAAGAGGGCATCATACTGCCCCAGGACTTGCTCCACCAGGACACCAACTTCGGTGGCACTGAAGCTGGTGCCCCTCTGGCCGGGGGTTGTCAGTGGTCACAGATGGTGTTTGCCCCGACATGACAACCCCAGAGGCAGGAGTGGGTGGGCAACTGGGTCTTGGGGCTGGGCTGTGGAGCAATGGAATCCCAGTCGGGAGTCTTCGGTTCCAGCAGGGGTGGTCACAGCAACAGCACCCCTGGCTGATGTGCAGGCAGCAAATGGCAGTGCACGTGGGCAGCAGGCAGTCAGGCAGCAGCAGATGGCAGGTGGGAGCGTGCTCGGGGCTCTGGGGGGCAGTAGTTCGGCCTTCTGGGCAGGAGCGTGGTCTTCCGTGTGCATACGCATGGCCAGCTTGATACGGAGTGATTTGGCACGTGAAAAATCTGCACGTCAGCGTGTAATTCGAGGAAAGGCCCTTAGCGCGTAAGCGCGTCTGCACGCATACGCATTTTCATTGGACAGAAGGCCCCTCAAGCGCAAGCGCCCCTGTGACGTGACGCGTACAGACGTGCATGCGCATTTCAGCGCACGTGAAAAACTGCACGCCCGCGTGTAATACGAGGAACGGGCCCATGCGCGTAAGTGTAACGCTCACCTGATTTGGTCTTGGCAGGAAGGTGTCTGTGACCCGAAAAGTGATGTGCAGGACTCGATTTGCTTCTGGGGCCGAACCTCTTCGCACTGTGTGTCAAACTCGAAGAGTGAGATTTCTGCAGGTGAAAGAATATGGGGGTTAATGATTTGGGTTGTTGAATGTCCCTCTCTCTCTCTCTCTCTCTTCCTAGCTTCTTCGTAGAGCCCCCAGGTCAACGTGCTCACCTTAGATAGGTGAATGCTGGACTCTCCATCTGCGTCTGGTGCAGGGTGCTGTTGCCAGTTCCATCACTGGTGAAACATAGGCCTCTTGACATCAGAGGATCGCTACCGTCGTTAACTGCACGAGCGGTGAGTTTCCGGACACCTTTTAGTCCTTATAGTCTTTAGGTGCGTGGGCACGTTAATATAGAACAGGACTCTGTATAATGCTTTTTCCTATTTGTCTTGCAGGGCTCTTGAGATAGGAGATGGTGTGAAGAGAGCCGAAGTTGGAGCCAGAGCCTTGGAATGAAGCGCTTGGAAATGCGTAAGTAAATGCAAGCGCTCTAACTGTCTCTTTTCCCTTGCAGCTGTGAGTTCGTGCTGAAGAGATGCTGGAAAATGCCGGAGTATTTGCAGGCGTTCTATTGTGGCGAGCGCGATGGACATTAGTAAATACCTGTCTAATGTCTCTTCGTTTGTCTTTCAGATGCTGGGTTGCAGCGTTGAAGAAATCCGGAATTCGCGGAGTGCCGGTAAATAATAACAATGCTTTTGTCTTCACAGGCGGAGGTGCAGCGTGAAGAAATGTTCGCTGCCGATGGATCAGGTGAGGAAAGCGCTGCGTGTAAAGGTTGCCGTGCTAACCTGTTGCTTCTTGTCTTTGCAGGTGCTGCTGAATACTGGATACAGGAGTGGTAAGTATTGTTCTTGCAGGTTCAGGATCGGAAGGAAGAAAGGCTGGAACAGACTCGGTGAGCGTTCTGCTGCAGATGCAGAATAACGCAAAGCACGTTTGTTCAATCGGGTGTGGTTTAAATAGCCTTGGAGTGATGAGGCGTCTTCCTCCACGGCCCCACCTAGGTAAGAAAAGAGTTCCAGTTCCAGAAGAGTTCCCGTGTTGTATCCAGGGAGTGGAGCTTGCCCCACCCAGGTAAGAAAGTAGTTCCTGTTCACAGAGGATTCCTATGTGGCTGGTAAGTAAGCAGCATGGTCTGCTGCAGGTAAGTCCACCCAAGCATCTTCATACATATTATGAGCCCGGCGCTTCCAGTGCCGGGACCGATGGCTTTGATGAGCCTGGTGCCACCAGCGCCAGGACAAGGTCCAAAAGGTCCCAGTGGGGACCGGCTGGTGCCTAAGATAACGGTTAGGGGCCTGCTTCCAAGGACGTTGGGCTGTTTCTGACTCCTTGGAAGCAGTGATCATGACAGCACCCCCCTCAAGGCCCCTCCCAAGCGTGTCTTCTCTGGGGGTTTTGGCTTGTCGGGGTGATTCAAATGGAATTTCTTGACCAGACGAGGTGCGTGGACATGCTCTGAGGGTTCCCAAGACCTTTCCTGGGGGCCGTATCCTTTCCAATCAACCAGGTAATATAATTTAGATTTGGAGATTTTGGAGTCTAGGATGTTCTTTACTTCGAACTCAAGTTCTCCATCTACTAAAACAGGTTCCGGGAGTTCGGTCAATCGGGTTCATGGTTGCACTGGTTTTAGTAAGGAGACATGGAATAATGGATGTATTTTCATATGTGAAGGCAATTCCAATTTAACAGCCACCGGATTAATTATGGCAGAGATAAGATAGGGTCCAAGGTATCTCGGGATGAAAGTGCGGGGTCCTTTTAGAGGTAGGTGCTTAGTGGATAACCAGACCTGATCTCCCACTGCGTAGTGAGGGGCCTCTTTACGGGGCTGATCTGCTCCTTTCTTAAATTGAGCTTTAGCTCTTTGCAGATGGGCAGTGGCTTCCTTAAAAGCACGAGTGATCTCCGAGTGCAAGTGATCCACAGCAGGTGTTTCGAATTCTTGAGAAGGATCCAGGTTAGAGGTTCTAGGATGGTGTCCGTATAATAGGAAGAAGGGAGTCTTCCCGGTTCCAGAATGAGTCGAATTGTTATAGGCGTATTCAGCGATCCAAAGAATGTCCTTCCAAGGGTTTTCAGTTTGTTGGAGCATGCAATGTAGATATTGCTCTAGAGTTTGATTTGTCCTCTCGGTTTGTCCGTCAGTTTGGGGATGGTGACTGGTAGAAAGTCTCACATCAATTTGGGCTAAACGACAGCAACTTCGCCGAAAGTGGGAGATGAATTGACTTCCCCTATCGGAGACCAAAACCGAGGGGAAACCGTGTAACCGAACAATGTTTTCTAAGAATTCTCGGGCCAATACTGAAGCTGAAGGTAGGCCCTTCAGGGGAATGAAGTGAGCCATCTTGGAGAATAGATCCACGACTACTAAAATGGTATTATACCCTGAGCATGGAGGTAAGTCCGTGATGAAATCCATGGACAGGGTATGCCATGGACAGGGAGGGATGTCTAGTGGGTGTAAGAAACCGGCTGGTTTCTCCTTCTGACTCTTATTCTGGGCACACACACCGCAGGAGATTACAAAGTCTCTAATATTCTTCTTCCATGATGGCCACCAGAAATGTCTTTTGACCTTTTCCATGGTTTTGGTTATGCCAGGGTGACCCTCCATTAGTGAATCGTGATAACAGGAGATTACCTGTTTTTGTATTTTCTCACTGGGCAAGTACAATCGTCCTCGGAAATATGGTAGGTCTCGATCCACTGAGAATTCTTTTCCCTTTAATTGCCAGTCCTGTAAATCGGCCGGAGTTAAAAGTGATTTGACTGTAGTCTTAATGTCTTCAAAGGATTGAGCGGTGACCAAGCCCAAAATCCTTTGTTCTGGGATTATGGGTATTGGTTCTGGATTGGTCAAATGTTCATCTATTCCCATCCGGGAGAGGGCATCTGCTTTTCCATTTTTACTGCCTGGTCGATAAGTAATTATAAAGTCAAACTCAGCCAAAAACAGAGCCCAGCGAAGCTGCCTGGAAGACTGAGCTTTGGCTGTCTTCAGATACTGTGAGTTGCGGTGATCAGTCATTACGGTGACTGTGTGTCTGGCTCCCAAAAGATAATGCCGCCAGGCTTTAAAGGCCTATCTGATAGCTAAAAGTTCCTTGTCTGTATTTGAATAGTTGATCTCGGGGGCCGAGAATTTGCGGGACCAAAAGGCTACAGGATGTAATTGGTGTGTGACCGGATCCCTTTGTGATAAAACTGCCCCCATAGCAAGACTAGAAGCATCTGTTTGTACGATGTAGGGGAGTTCTGGGCGAGGATGCTTTAGAACAGGTGCAGAAATGAATTTAGTCTTTAAGTCCTGAAAAGCTTGTTCTGCCTCGGTAGACCACTCAAAATGTTTGTTTTTCTTTAACAGAGTGGTGATGGGCTGGAGGACTATTCGAGAGAATTCAGGGATGAATCTGCGGTAAAAGTTAGCGAAGCCTAACATGCTTTGAACTCCTTTTACAGAGGTTGGTGAAGGCCACTTGATGATTGCATCGACTTTCTTTGAATCCATATGGACTCCGTTAGGTGACAATATGAATCCCAGGAACTCAACTTCAGTTACGTTGAAAACGCATTTTTCGAGCTTAGCAAAAAGGTTATGTTGACGTAATCTCTCGAGGACCTCTCTAACGTGTTTCCGATGTTCTTCTTCAAATGATGAATAGACGAGGATGTCATCAATGTAGACAACAACACACACATCAATGAGTTCTCTAAGGACATCATTCATAAAATACTGGAAGGCGGCAGGAGCGTTGCAAAGTCCAAAGGGCATAACTTGATATTCAAACAGCCCATACTTGGTGCGGAAGGGCGTCTTCCATTCATCGCCCTCTTTTATTCGTACCAAATGGTAGGCTCCTCTGAGATCCAACTTTGTATATATACATGCGTCTTTGACTTGGTCCAGGAGTTCAGGGATCAAAGGTAACGGGTATCTGTTTTTAACTGTGATTTGATTCAGGGCACGGTAATCTATACAAGTCCTAAGGTCTCCTTCCTTTTTCAGAACGAAGAACAAAGCCGAGGAAGCTGGAGATTTTGAAGGACAGATAAACCCGAAAGCTATGTATTGGTCCAGATATTGTCTGAGGTGAAGATTCTCTGGCTCGGTGAGGGCATAAATCTTACTGCAAGGAGGAGTTGTTCCGGGTATCAGATCTATTTGACAGTCGTAAGACCTATGAGGAGGCAGGGTGTTAGCTTGGTCCTTCCGAAAGACGTCTTGGAATTCCTGGTATTCGGGAGGTAATTTGGGAACCTCAGAAGAGATTGCCGCCAGTGAAACATCAGGCCGAGGATAACAAGTGGTAAAACATTCTGGAAACTGAACCGTCTTTGTTCGCCAATCGATCTGAGGATTGTGCTTCTCTAACCAAGGGATTCCCAGAATGATCTGGAACTGAGGGGCCTTGATCACATCGAACACAATTTTCTCCCGGTGTCCATCTTGGCTCACTAACGTCACTTCTTGGGTGGCGTGCGTTACTGGTCCGTAGGCTATCTACATGCCATCCACTGTAGTAATGACGTCTTTTACTGCCTTAGGGACAAGAGGTAGATTCATCCTTGATACCATTTCACGGTCCACATAATTACTGATTGCTCCGCTGTCGATGTAAGCTTCAATTGCATGCAAACGATCCGGACGTTCAGGACTAATGAGCACCATAGGCACCACGAAATGCGAGGTCACGGGACAGATTTTAACGCTCGGCAAGAGGACCTCTACACTTGTCGGGCTAGGTCGTTTCCCTGCTCAGAATTTGTGGTACAGGTATCTGCGGCTCCTACAGCCTTCTTAGCTGGTGTCACTGGACAGTCTCGAAGAAAGTGCCCCGAGTTTCCGCAATAGAGGCATAATTGCAGCTGTCTTCTTCTTTCCCGCTCCTTTTGGGTTAAAGGTCCTTTCATGCCCCCTATTTGCATGGGTTCCACAGTGTCAGCTCCCCCAGTAGAGGTCTGTGGTTTAGAAAACATTTGGGTATCAAATTTGGAACTATCAGCCTTCCTGTTCTGTAATCTGTGGTCCAATTGGACAACTAAGTCAATATAGTCTGAGCATTCTTGTGGAGGATTCACAACTTGAGCTAACACATCCTTGAGCTCTCCACGCAGGCCTCTGTAGAAGAGCGTTATTCTCTTATCCTCAGGCCATTGAGTTTCCACTATAAGTCTGTTGAATGAGGCTATATAAGTCAAGAGGTCTTGATTACCCTGTCGTAACGAAAGAAGTTCATTGTCCAAGGCCTGCCCTTGTGCATGTCTTGCGAACAGTTTCTCCATGCTGGACTGGAAGGCCTGGAAATCATGCAGAACCGGATCATCCTGAGTGACTAAAGGGATCGACCAATCTGCGGTGCTGCCACTGAGATAAGAAAGCACGAAAGCCACCTTGGTCTGATCTGTTGGGAAGGCAGCTGGTCGACATAAGAAGTGTAGGCGGCACTGGTTAATGAACACTGCAAATTTATTTGGGTCACCAGAAAAGCGTTCGGGCGGAGCCAAGGGCACATTGCCGGGTAGATTGATTTGCACTGGATTTAAGGATGATGCAGAAGGATAACTTCCTCCTGGAGCGGGCAAAGGTGTCTGTCCTGCCTGCGTTTGTAGCAATTGCCTAGCGAGGTCCTCTGTTCGCTCCTTGGAAATTATCAGCACTCTTCTTAGAGAGTTTGTTTCCTGACGAGCTGCATGTACTTCTGCTCTTAGTTCCCCAAGCAACTGGGCTAATTGATCAGTGTCTGAGGTTTCCATTGCGCCTGGGTAGGAGTTTTGCGGTGGGCTTCGCATTCTGTAACGTTCACCTGATTCCCACGGAGGCGCTGGTCTTGGCAGGAAGGTGTCTGTGACCCGAAAAGTGATGTGCAGGACTCGATTTGCTTCTGGGGCCGAACCTCTTCGCACTGTGTGTCGAACTCGAAGAGTGAGATTTCTGCAGGTGAAAGAATATGGGGGTAATTATCTGGGTTGTTGAATGTCCCTCTCTCTCTCTCTCTTCCTAGCTTCTCCGTAGAGCCCCCAGGTCAACGTGCTCACCTTAGATAGGTGAATGCTGGACTCTCCATCTGCGTCTGGTGCAGTGTGCCGTTGCCAGTTCCTTCACTGGTGAAACATAGGCCTCTTGACATCAGAGGATCACTACCGTCGTTAACTGCACGAGCGGTGAGTTTCCGGACACCTTTTAGTCCTTATAGTCTTTAGGTGCGTGGGCACGTTAATATAGAACAGGACTCTGTATAATGCTTTTTCCTATTTGTCTTGCAGGGCTCTTGCGATAGGAGATGGTGTGAAGAGAGCCAAAGTTGGAGCCAGAGCCTTGGAATGAAGAGCTTGGAAATGCGTAAGTAAATGCAAGCGCTCTAACTGTCTCTTTTCCCCTGCAGCTGTGAGTTCGTGCTGAAGAGATGCTGGAAAACGCCAGAGTATTTGCAGACGTTCTATTGTGGCGAGCGCGATGAACGTTAGTAAATACCTGTCTAATGTCTCTTCGTTTGTCTTTCAGATGCTGGGTTGCAGCGTTGAAGAAATCCGGAATTCGCGGAGTGCCGGTAAGTAATAACAATGCTTTTGTCTTCACAGGCGGAGGTGCAGCGTGAAGAAATGTTCACCGCCGATGGATCAGGTGAGGAAAGAGCTGCGTGTAAAGGTTGCCGTGCTAACCTGTTGTTTCTTATCTTTGCAGGTGCTGCTGAATACTGGATACAGGAGTGGTAAGTATTGTTCTTGCAGGTTCAGGATCGGAAGGAAGAAAGGCTGGAACAGACTCGGTGAGCGTTCTGCTGCAGATGCAGAATAACGCAAAGCACATTTGTTCAATCGGGTGTGGTTTAAATAGCCTTGGAGTGATGAGGCGTCTTCCTCCACGGCCCCGCCTAGGTAAGAAAAGAGTTCCAGTTCCAGAAGAGATCCCGTGTTGTATCCAGGGAGTGGAGCTTGCCCCACCCAGGTAAGAAAGTAGTTCCTGTTCACAGAGGATTCCTATGTGGCTGGTAAGTAAGCAGCATGGTCTGCTGCAGGTAAGTCCACCCAAGCATCTTCATACATATTATGAGCCCGGCGCTTCCAGTGCCGGGACCGATGGCTTTGATGAGCCTGGTGCCACCGGCGCCAGGACAAGGTCCAAAAGGTCCCAGTGGGGACCGGCTGGTGCCTAAGATAACGGTTAGGGGCCTGCTTCCAAGGACGTTGGGCTGTTCCTGACTCCTTGGAAGCAGTGATCATGACAGCAAGCGCGTGTGGAAACTGCACGTCCGTGTATAATACGTGGAAAGGGCCCATGCACGTAAGCGCGTGTGGAAACTGTACGTCCGCGTGTAATACGTGGAAAGGGCCATGCGCGTAAGCGCGCGTGGAAACTGCACGTCCGCGTGTGATACAGGAAAGGGCCTATGCGCGTAAGTGACGTGACGCACGCGTGCATTTCCCTCAGCACGGGTTAAAGGTGAGCGGGCCCAGCAGTTCGCTGTACGTGCCTTTCGTGGAGACCGACGTGTGTTGCTGCTTCCTGTTGTTTCGCGCGCCATCACAACTTCACAGCTATCAAGGACGTATCTCTTCTTTTGGCGGGGGTATTGGCTACACGTGTTTTTCTGCATCACGCTAGTCAGACGGTGAGTCACACACGCTATTTTTCCCACTGCGGGTGCCCCTGTGTATCGCACCCATTTTCGATGTCATAGTAGCCTGCGTGTCCCACGCGTACGCGTTATTCGTGTTACTGGGTGCCACCGCGTACTGCGGGAGTTTGAATCCACGCACGTAGGCTGCAGGGTTGCGTGCATGGTTTTACTGCAGTTTTGGGGTGCCTGAGCGTTGCGTGACCCGTCACCACATCACCGGGGTCACATACAGCCTTGCAGGTGCAGGGGGGCTGTTAACATCTTGCTTCCCACCCCCTTCACCCCAATTGCCCAGGTCAATCGTGGTGTATACCTCCCATTGGCACCACTCCATCTGTGCCAGCACTACTACATCTGTGCCATGGTTGGGAGGCCACCAAAGGTGAGGGGCGCCTCAGCTGGGCGTACTCCTCGTGGCGGGCGTGGTCGGGGACGTGGCCGTGGTGACCAGGGAGTAGGGGGACTCCAGGGTGTCCAGGGCAGCCACAGAGGGGGAAGAGGCAGGGTTGCGCCACTTGAGCACAATGTTGTGCCATGTGTCGGTGCAGCCATGCCACCACCCCCTGTGGTTCCGGGGGATGCAGCTCCTGCATCTGGCACTGGCACCCATATGACCCGGCAGTCCGTTCCATCGACTGCCACGGGCCCAAGGGTGGTGGTAGCTGCAGGTGCAGCTGTGGACACCGCCACCCAGGCTCAGGGTCTTCCAGCGCAGGCTGCATTGGCACTTGAAGAGCCCTTGGTAGATCTCCAACAGGCCAGGGGGGAAATCATAGGGGCTGGCTGGGCTGCTCAGACCAAGACACGTGTCCCTGGGGCAGCCATGTCTTCTGCTGCCCCGAACAGCCGGGTGTTGGCAAGTGCAGGGGCAGATGCACCCAACAGCACCCCGGTTGTGAGTCTGCCAATCAGGACCATTGCGGCCAACCACCCTGCCACAGCTGATGTTGCTGCGCAGGGTCCATTAGTGGGCACCCAGCTGCCACTGACACAAGTCAGGCCTCTGGTCATCCCTCCACCTGCCACTCCCTTGGCTCAATCCACCGAGCCCACTGGCCATGCTGGTCAGGGCGGCATTAGCCAGCCAGGGTCTGCGCCACAGTCCAAGAGGAGGAAGGTTGCACCTGCAGCACAGGCTGGGACCCCAGACACAGCCACGACCTCCTGCACGTCGAGGAAGAAGCCTTTCTGTAAGCAGGAACTGGACTTCCTCGTGGACTACGTGCGGGGCCACAGCCGTGACATGCTAGTGGGTGCCAATAGTCAGACCACGGCTGCCCAACGTGACACCCACTGGAAGCATGTTGCGGAACATTTCAGTTCATTCGGCCATGAGGTGCGCACGGCGCAGGAGTGCAAAAAGCATTGGAATGACATCAAGCGCAGCACTAAGGCCAAGCGTGCCTCAAATTACAACTTGACTCTGGTGACTGGCGGTGGGCCTGCACCAGAGGAGGAAGAACTCACTCCGCATGAGGCTCTCGTTGCGGAGTTCATACCACCTGAATTGGTCGAAGGAGTGGGAGAGAAGCTGGACTTTGATGCCCAGTCCAGTGAGTGTTGATGCGTGTTTGTTGAGGACGTGTGTGTTTCACTTGTGGGATGTGTTGTGCATGATTGCTGCTACATGTGACGTGTACATGGTCCTGATGTGTAAGTAATGCAATGCTACCGTCATGCATGTCTCCTCTGCCTGCATGTGGGACTCCATGTAGGCATGCTCCCTTGCCCCTCCTCCGCCACTCTGCACCCCAGTTCCGCCTTTGCACTGGTCTGCTCCAATCTTGCCAATGTGTAGTTTCTTGTTCATGTGTCCTGTGTAGATGCTAACTTCCAGCGTAGAATCTGCCAGACATATGCCATGTGGTACAGCCTTAGTACTCGATGCAGGGAATCTCACTTGTACTGTGCATGGGTCAGATGTCCCGCAGGGACATGAGTGCCCATTCATGCTCCATGTGCATTGCACGCATGGCCCTATGTGTCCTTGACTGGATGATCACTGTAATATAAGTCCTTGGTTACATACATTGCCTGCCATCTCATCAGCCTTCCCATGTCAACTCTGGCTCAGTCCTGCGTTGCACACATGTTTAGGCTCTGACAATCTGTGTGGCTCACAGGCCTCAGCCTGTTCAATGGCCAATGAATCTGTCCAACTCTTGTTGTGTCTTCTTCACACGTGGGCGGCCTCCGGAGTTTCCATCATGTGTCCTGTCCCAGCATCATTTGCAGTGTTGTAATTTGAATCACATTAAGCTGTTCATGCCAGTCAACACTGCCTGTCAATACACAGGTGTATAGTCAGCCTTTTGATACCATGCTAGGCATCCCTGCTTTGGTACTGGGGTGGAGGGGTGCTTGGCTTCTAGACATGGGACACATTGAATGCACAATGCATGTGATGTCTGATTTTGACATTGCACTGCATTCACATTTCCTGGCACACACCATGTAGTGCTTGTACATGTAGGTAGTGAGTGGCGTACACATTTTCTGCACTGCATAGACCCACTTCCATGGAAACTGCCACCTTTCAACAGGTCTGATCATAGAAGCTATTCAAAGTAGAACCAGCATGCATGCCTGATGCCTTTGCTGTCGGTGTGTGTGTGTGTCGTGTGCTTCTGACATGTGTATTGACCTTTTCCTCTCTATTTTTCAGGTGATGACGCAATGGAGGCAGAGGATGGTGTTGTCATGCCAGACACAGGGTTGGTAACGCCACATCAACCTGGCACTAGTGGGGGTCGTGGGGTGGTAGGCCACGAAAACCCCCAAGTGCTGCAGTCCATCTTGTCTCTGGCTGCCTATGAGTCCAGCCTTGATGACGACTCGAACATCCATGTTGAGTTGGATGACCATCAAGTCCATGTGTCAGGGGTGAGTGATTCTGATGTGGACACTCCTCTGTCTGCGACCCCTGCACTGAGGGATCAGACAGTCTTGGTTCCTCCGCCCGTGGTGGATCGGGATGCAGGGTCACCCTCCACACCAGTCACTGATGTGCCTGGGACATCACGTCGACGGGGGCATGTAGTCGTGCAGCCGCAGGCGGTGCCAACACAGCGAGGACACCCGGTCCTTGGGTCCCGCAGAGGTCAAGCCCGGCAACACGGTCGCCGCGCGCAACCGCTGTATACTGAGTGGGAGCAAGACATGACTGCCAATTCCGAATGCCAGGGGGCAGCAATGGAGAACATCGCTGAGAGCATGGAGCGTGTGGCCCGATCTGTGCTCCCCACTGCTAGGCAGGTGCTTCTCCAGCAGCAGGCGGCACGGTCCACGGCCCGCTCGCTCAGGCTGGGCATGGCGGCCTCAGACAGGGCACGCCAGGCTGAAATGTCGTCTCTGCGTCAAGCAATTGCTGCTCACGCAGAGGCGCACATGGATGCCTTGAGGGAGGAGTATGCTTCCCTCAGATCCACTCTGGGTGTCCTTATGATGTCCCAGAGGCAGCGGGCAGAGGAGAGGTTTGCACAGCTTGAGTGTACCATCTCGGCTGAGCTACAGGCTTGCCGGGAGGTGCAGCGGTTGTCCATCCAGGCCTTGCAGGAGGAACTCCGTGTTACACGTGCTACCTTGCAAGAGGAAGCACGTGTATCACGGGAGGTTCTGCATGCAGACCTACGTCACATCGCCACACAGAACCAGGCTCACCCGTCCGGCAGACTTGCTGCCGATGAAGGGCAAGCTGCGGCTAGGCGTGGCCAGGCTACTGTGCCACGTCCTCCTTTCCAGGATGAGCCAGACTCGGACGACCAACTATCTCCCACATAGGTCGTGCTGTGCAGGCGTTGAGCCCATGGAGGATTTTTTTTTTGGCTCAGCATCATCGCATGTGGATGTTGAGCAGCACCCTGTACCTCCCCCCTCCTGGGTGCCTCCCCTCCCCCCCCGGGTCGTATGTGGCCATTTTTGATTTTTCTTTTAGTTTAGTTAGTTAAGTTTCTGTTTGATAGTTAGTTTAAATAGGTAATGTAGGTTTTCCATAGTTAGTGTAATTAGTTAATAGTTGATTTAGTTTAAAATTGCTAGTCTATTGTGCTTTCATGTGACGGTGCGGTGCTTTGTGGCTTTTGAAGGCATCCACTGTCTGTTCCAGCTGGGCCCATCATGGTTGTCTTGTGTATGTGTTTGCTACTTGGGTTCCTTGACTCACATATGCCACTCCTGCCTCCCTTATCCATGGGCTCGCAAGGATGGTTCGGTGTTACAGCATTTTACACAAGGGCATTGGACTGTCATATCTGTGGCATGTCTGGTGCTGTGTGACTTGTGTTGACACCCCTAGTGGGGATGATTTAGGTGTCATTGTCCACTGTTCAGCTTTTGCTAGGTGGGGTGTGTCATGATTAATGTGGACATTGATTGCTATGCATTGTATAGTATGTTTCATTTCTTTCCTGTACATGTGTTTGTTGCAATTCATGCTGTAGATAGTGTTCCACACTTTGTAGGTGAAAGACGGACTGATGGTGTGATTTGTGATGTGACTCTCTGACATGGTCAAGTAATGAGATGCCTGATGAGACACACACAGATGACTTTGAAGCATTAGTCATGTGTTTCATGCCCTTTCTGCGGGGGGATGAGCCTCCAGAGCACCTTTGCCAGCAGACATGTCCCATTGGATGACGGAATTCTGGACCCGTTTGTTGGTGCCCACATGCACATGTGTGGAGAAGCAGAGGCACAGTGATTGCAGACCCACATCCTAGAACTGCTGACATGTTCCAAGGAACTCCAGGCAAGGTGAGCATCACAGGGGGGCCACGACACAGCAAAGCTTGCACCAGGCGAGTTGCACATGCAGGCTTAGTCACAGCACTGAGGGTGAGCTTAGACGAATATTGGTGTTGAAGCACACAATGCAGCTCAGATGTGTTTGTGGACTGATGGCTGCTGATAGTAGGGTTGTCTGGGACACATGCAGGGGCAGGGGCACATACCCTCCGGTACACCAAGGTCCATTGAGGCACTTGTATCAACCATGTAGCCTTCCGAGACATGGAAAGGAGCAGCTCACAGGGACATGCAGCAAGGGACATACTCGGGTGCAGTGCATGTATTTTCCACGTACTTCATGATAAATGCACTGCCAACTTTGTTTCGGTCATGGTGGTACGCAACTTGCTCTGTAGTCATGGCTTGCTATATGGGTCTGTCTACTTACCCAGGGAACATTGCATGTTGTGTGAATTGTGACACATTGGTGTTCCATTTGCCACGCACCCAGCAGCGGCTGCCTTACTGCATTGACTGTGTATGACCCGTCACAGGGGTGATGTTATATATGGGTACGAAGCATCAACCACAGATTGTCTGTTTGAAGAGTAGTCTGTTGCTATGGGGCATGTTTGGTGTTGTGTTTTTGTGCAATTGGCATGTACAGGTTGTTGACTGTGTCTCTCTTTGCAGCATTGCAGTGCTCCTGTAACCGGACCTGAGAGTGCGCAGGCAGGAGGCCAGCACTCAAAACCAGAGCTAAGTGTCTTGTTGTTTTTCTTACAAACTGCTCTGCATAGGCTTGCTGGGAAGTGTACTGATGCATGGATGTATGTGTGGTTCAATTTGGTATGTTTTTTTCTCCCTAATCACCCGTGATCCTATGCAATTTTGAAACCTGTACCCTCTACCCGGTGTTCCTGCTTCCCGTGCCTATCCAAGCAACGTTCCCTGACCCTCTTTCCCCACTGGGGTTGCGAATGCCTGTGTAAGCCCCGAACTTGCAGGCGCCAAAACCCTAGAGGGGGTGGTTGGTTCGTACCACTCCTGAGCCTGGACTACAGAAGGCCATGACAATGGTGTCCAAGTTTGTTTGGATTGTGTATGTGTTCATGCAGGTTGTACATTTTCGTGCATTCCCTAGTTTCATGTGTCATTCCTCCTCCCCTCTCCTGCCGCTCATTCCAGTCATCCAGTGTGTCAACACCTGTCCCGACTGCATATCCCTGAACCTCCTTCCCCACCAGGGTCTCAGGGGCCTGTGTGAGTTTGACCTTGCAGGCACCCGGGACATGGTGGGGGTGGTTGTTTCGTGACACTCCCGCGCCTGTACAGGGGACCTCTGACAGTACACATCCATTCATGGTGCATCATCCTATGTCATGTACCACACATGTCTCACATCCTGTCGTGACATTGTTTTGCTGTGCTACCTTGGTTGTTGCATCATTGTGGTAGTACTTGGCCTTTGTGAGGTACTGCTACGTCAAGTCATCTACTGGAGGGTGTTTGGGTTCGTTTTTATGCCTTGGATTTTGTGATTTCGGAAATGAGTGTGGATTCTGAGGGTTCAGGCATCTTTTTACACACAAGGTGGGAGATGGTGACGAAGGGTAAAGGTGATCAAGTGGCCAGGTGGAATTGAGGTTTGGAGGCTCCATGACCCAGGTGCAGTTGTTCAGTGGGTCATGGTCATTTGTGAGGGAGGGGGGGGTTGTTGTTGATAGTTGCCTTGCCCTGCAGTGTGATGGGAACTCTGACATAGTAATGGTGGTATCCTATGTACATGTTGTGTTCTGCTGATCAATGCCTGTTCATGTGTTGTGTTTTCCTTTCAGGTGCGAGAAGATAGTTGTGGTTTGACATGCTGGGGTGTACACATGGTGGATGTTCACATGTGATGTGTAGGGAACACTGATGGTCACTTGAGTGCACATGCATATGTCGAGTGCATGTCCTTGCAGAACCACACACTTGCACTCTGATGCACTACATGTACTCCCACCCTTGCATATCCACGTGTACACTGTTTGCCTTCTGGTGCCCACTGTGTCCCGGCAGCACATGTTCTGTGACCGATCATGGATCCAGTACATGCCTAATTTGCTGTTTGACGTGGTCTGTTACTTAGATGTGATGCTCAGGGTGTGCATCACACACAATGGCTGTTCACTGTGCTGTGCGCTGAGCAGTGTGATGCAGGAGTAGGACACTGCACACATGAGCTGCAGTGTTGATTTTGCAATGCATAATGTGCATGTAGACAGGCATTCATTGTGATGTTACGTCTACGACTGTTGTAATGCATTTGGAAATGACTTATTTTGGGTGGGAGGTTGTTGGTCTGTCATTTCATCTGATTCCGGGTCAGGCAGCAGTGTCCGATGCCACTGTGCATTTAGGACATGTGAATGTGTACCTTATCGTTACTGCATTGGTGTATGGGTATTGCGTGCCATGTCATGTTGATGTTTGGGAGGGTTTTAGTGACATGACAGGGATGGCCATGGCCTGGTTTGCAGGTGTGTGTGATGCACACCTTGCATGTCCGTGTCATCCGCTTCTCAGAGCAACTAGCTGGGTGTAGATTTCTCTCCGCAGCAGGGCCCTCCCCCTGGAACAGACTTCCGGCCTGACTTGAACTTGAGGGGAATCATCTCCAGTTCTGGATGCACCTCAAGACCTTCCTCTTTGCTTCTGCTTACTGTCTGCCTCTCCCTTGCAGAATTCTCCACTGGAACTGCACAGGAGCTGCAACTGGGCCACTCTCACCGACCTCGGTCCCTGGCCCAGCCACTCTCCACTTGCACTGCCTCCCTGGCAACCCCTGCACTGCAGTACTGTCTCTCTATCCCTACAGCCCTCCCTTCCCAGCACTTGTCTGCACTTACCTTTGTAGTTGCCACCAGGCGACCTATGTATTATTTTTTTGGGCTACTTCCCCTGTACTGGACTCCCCCCCACCCTTCCCCTTGCACTTTTCCCATTCCCCCTACCCCTGCACTTGCACGATCCCAATGACACCTGGCCTAGTAGTACCGTTCTCTGTGTTCCCTTGTTCCCCCCTCCCTGCCTCATTGCGCCTTGGAATACTTGTGTATGGCCCATATCATGTCATATGTCATATGTGTGCCTTTTGGTCACACAGGATAGCTTGTGTTTAGGTAGCTAGGGATGCAGACGATGTGGCACTTCCATGGCAACTATCTCAGGGTGGTAAGGTTGTGACAGTTGACTGTCTCTTTGTCATCATCGATTGTCACCTGGTATGTGCCAGGCCTGTGTGCACTCCGCAGGGGTGGGAGTTTAGGTGAAAAATGTGGCCATAAGCTGGGTCCGGGCTTCCTCGCCACGTGCCCTGTCCCCTCCCATGGGCAGCGCCTGTGGTTGGGGATGTGGGGGCACCACCATGTCCACCGGGACGCCCTGCCGTGTTGTAACATTGTGCAGGACACATGCTGCCACAATGATCCTGCACACTACTGGTGGTGCATAGAGTAGTTGCCCACCAGAGCGGTCAAGGGAGTGGAAACGTGACTTGAGCACTCCGAATGTGCGCTCCACTATGCCCCTGGTTGCAATATGGGCGGCGTTGTATCTTACCTGGGGTGGTGTGGTGGGGTTCCGGATTGGCGTCATCATGTGGTTGCTCAGAGGGTAGGACTGTCCCCTGGGGAGATGATAATAGTTGAGATTATTAGGGTTTGGATATTTGTCTGTGTGTGACTTACATGCATGTGCAAGGGCATTTGTACTCACCTAGGAGCCATGTGTCGCCATGCTGCCCAGCTTCCAGGGCCCGGCTCAGGGCGGACATTCTGTATATGAAACTGTCATGGGTGGAGCCAGGGTAGTTTGCATAGACAGAGGTGATGATTCCCTTTGCATCGCATACCACCTGTACATTGATGGAATGCCAGTGCTTGCGGTTTTTGTAGATGTGCTCAGTGGCCCTAGGTGGACGTAGGGCCACATGGGTGCAATCTATGGCACCGAGCACTTTGGGGAAGTGTGCCACCCTGAAAAAATCCAGGACAACGGCCTGCCTTTCTGCAGGTGTTCTGGGCATGTATATGTGCCTGCGGACTGGGGCGCGCTGTCATGATTGCCAGTACCTGGTGTAGGCAGCGTGACTGCGTGGCCTGTGAGACCCCCCCCACTATGGCAGTGGTCCGCTGAAATGACCCAGTGGCCAAAAAATGCAGGACATTGAGCAGCTTCTCCAAGGGGCTCAATGCTTGGGAGCAAAGGGTGGGGGATGTGAGGTCATCTTCCCACTCCCTGACCAGGTCTAGGATGATATGGGGTGGAAACCTATACCTGCCATAGACCTGGTCGTCAGACATCCCAAAAAGGCTTGTCCGTGCTGCGAAAATGCGTGCCCTGGCTATTCTCCTCCTCCTGCGGTGTCCCACGATCAGTGCAGCAACAAATGGGGTATTCATCGTAGCTGTATATACGCATTTGTTGTTTGTGCGCACTTTTATGCTGTGCGCGGGGACGCTTCCGCCTGCCTTCGTGTGGCAGACGCGTTGACGCATGTCCACGTCTTTTGCCGTGCGCGTGTTTCCCATATTCGGATACGGTCCGAGTGTCATCTCGTGTGATCGGAGGGGAGTGTGCGTACACGCAACTGGCCTGGGTACGTGTGTTTCGGGGTGCCGGGAACTTTCACACGCGATTGGTGGAAATCCACGTGTGTTCTGTCATCACCTGCAATGAGGGAAACACCTGCGCGCGTCACGTCACAGACAGGCTCACGTGCTAAGGGCCTTTGGTCCAATGAAATCGCATATGCGTGCTGCCGTGCATACGCGCATGTGCCCTTTCCTCGTATTACACGCGGACGTGCAGTTTTTCATGCGCGCTGAAATGCGCATGCACGTCTGTACGCGTCACGTCACAGGGGCGCTTGCGCTTGAGGGGCCTTCTGTCCAATGAAAACGCGTATGCGTGCAGACGCGCTTACGCGCTAAGGGCCTTTCCTCGAATTACACGCTGACGTGCAGATTTTTCACGTGCCAAATCACTCCGTATCAAGCTGGCCACGCGTATGCACACGGAAGACCACGCTCCTGCCCAGAAGGCCGAACTCCTGCCTCCCAGAGCCCTGAGCACGCTCCCACCTGCCATCTGCTGCTGCCTGACTGCCTGCTGCCCACGTGCACTGCCATTTGCTGCCTGCACATCAGCCAGGGGTGCTGTTGCTGTGACCACCCCTGCTGGAACCGACGACTCCCGACTGGGATTCCATCGCTCCACAGCCCAGCCCCAGGACCCAGTTGCCCACCCACTCCTGCCTCTGGGGTTGTCATGTCGGGGCAAACACCATCTGTGACCACTGACAACCCCCGGCCAGAGAGGCAGAGGGGCACCAGCTTCAGTGCCACCGAAGTTGGTGTCCTGGTGGAGCAAGTCCTGGGGCAGTATGATGCCCTCTTCGGAAGTTCCCGCGCCGACAAGGAAGGTCGGACTCGGATCTGGACTGACATCATGACTGCCATCAACGCGGAGGGGGTGGCAGTCCGCGACTTACAACATGTCAGGAAGCGCTGGGAGGACTTCAGGTCCAGGACCCTGAACAAGGCCCGGCGCCTCTTGAAGGCAGCAGATGCCAAGGGGCGCCGGCGCCACTTGTCGGAAGAACAGATGAGGGTCCTGGAACGCATATCCCCAGCGCTCCACGTCCAGGTCCTAGAGAAGCAGACCCGTCTGGAGTCGAGCGGTGAGTGTACATGCATCCTGATTGTGAGCAGTGCGTGTGGTGAGTATTCGGTAGTGTGCAGGTTGCACATCTGTTTGTATGGGGTCGAGTATGGGTGGGGTGTACAGGGCCGTGGGGCTGACACATGCGAGGGCTGTAATGTGTGAGACATGGATGGTGCTTGTGTGTGTAGGCTTGCATGCCAAATGCAGTTGTGTGGGCACACATGTTTGGATGAATGTGTATGTAAGTAGACATGTCCGTGATGTCACGCATGTATGTTGTTTTCGGCAGCATGTATCAGCACTGTGTACATGTGCATGTGTGTGTATTTGACAAGGGTGCAACAGTGATGCAACATGGATGCATGTGACAGCGGTATGTGGAAGCCTGATTGGCAGATGTGACATGGATGCCCGTCTGAACAGTGCGACACTTGGCAGAGGTGTACACATGCATGCAAGTGTGGTGGTGTGTGTACATGTGTGGTGCACTTCCTGTGTTGCATGTGATGTCTGGCTCACCTTTGGCTGCTCATGCTGTTGTATGTGTATGGATGGTGGTGGCAGTTGCGATATGGCTGTGGTATGGCTCATGTGTGCGAGTTGTAATGACATGTGTGTTGGGGATTGTGATGACATGTCTGAGGTTTGCCAATGCCACTCATGTGCAACTGTCATGTGTGTATGTGTCCATTGTACAGTGCCCTGATGCCTGTGTTTTGTTTCTCCCTGTCTGCAGCGTCAACTGATGAAGAGGGCGGAGAAGGTGCTGTGGAGCACAACGGCGGGGATCCCACTGCCAGCCGGAGACGCAAGGCCCGGCTCCCCTCCCGTGTTGTCATCTCGACGGGGAGTGAGGAGTCCGGTGCCGCGTCCCAGGCCGCAGCTGCCGGGGGGAGGTCCAAGAGGCGGAGGTTGGAGTTGGACTCCTCGGCAGCAGAAGGGGCAGCTGGGACCCCACGGGGCCCAACAGGGGAAGATGGCACAGAGTCATCCAGGTTGGTGGAGGGTTTGGTGGAGGAGGAGGCCGTGCAAGCACCAGAGACGGGGTCTGGAGGTGGGGATCCCACTGGTGCTAGTGGTGCAGTGCAGGACCAGGGACAGGAGGCAGCACAGGCCGCCGCGGAGGTGCCTGTGTGCAATCCTGTCCCAGATCCTGTCCCTGCATCATTTGCACCAGCAGGGATGCCTACGTCCAGACCCGTTTTCAGGCAGGGGATGAGCTGACGTCAACTGGCCTTCCTCTGCCTGCGGACGTGGCTATCCAGGTCCGGGTTGAGCCTGTCCTGGCTGGTGTGGCGTTGCGTCAACAGGCCATGCAAGGTGACCTGCAGTCTTTTCATGGAGAGACTGCACGTCATCTCGAATGGCTCGTTGACCACGTCAGCCTGCTGGGACAGGTCACCAAGGCCGGATTCCTCCGTCTGATGGGGCTTGCTCCGACCCCCTCCTCAACTGGACCCCCTATGCGCCAGTCGTCCTCTGTGCCATCTTCCCACCCATCAGTCACCTGGGTGCCCTGTGGAGCTGCCTCTGACGGTGCGGCCAGGCTGGTGGAGGAGGCATCCCTGCCACAGTCGGGAGTCGGACGTCCAGCAGGGGTGGCCACATCTATGACTGCACCCCAGTGTAACGCTCACCTGATTCCCGTAGAGGCGCCGGTCTTGACTGGGCGTATACCGTATCTTCAAAGGTGATGTGTAACACAGGGCTGGCTCTTTGGGCTGGACCTCTGTGCACTGTATGTCTGACTCGAAGGGTAAGATGTCTGCAGATAGAAAATATGGGATTAAGGAACTGGGTTATTGAATGTCTCTCTCTTCTTCCCTTTCTCTTCTCCTGTAGAACCCCAAAGGTTAACGCTCTCACCTTAGGTAAGTGAACGCCGTGCTCTCCATCTGCCTCGGGGCAGGGTGCTGTAACCAGTTTCTTCACTGGATAAGGGGAGCAGGCCTCTTGACTTCAGAGGACTGCTGTCCGTCGTTTACTGCACGAACGGTAAGTTTCGAGTAATTCTAATGTCTTTAAAGTCTTTAGTAATGATGTTTCTTGTTTTGCAGGGTTCCGGCGATGGCGGATGACGGGCTGAAGTGAGTTGAAGATGGAGCCCGTGTGATGAATAGAAGCGCCTGGAAGCACGTAAGTAAGCGCTTGTTGCCTGCTTCACGATGCGCTCTAACTGTCTTTTTATTTTGCAGGTACAAGTTCGGAGCGGCTGCAGGGTGCCGGAATACCCACTGGGTTAGATGTGGAAAGGAGTAATGGTACGTGAGTATTAAAGTTCCCCAATGTCTTTAAACGCACCTTGTTTTGTCTTTCAGATGCTGGAATGCAGTGTGAAGACCTCCGGAGCGCACGAAGAGTAGGTAAGCCTTTGTCTTTCAGATGCCGGAATGCAGCGCGAGGCGTTGGTGACAGCCGATGGACCAGGTAAGTGAAGAGCTGTCACTGAAGACTGTAATGCTAACCTGTTCTTTCTTGTCTTTATAGGTGTTGCTGAAGACTGGATTCAGGATGGTAAGCCTTTTTCCTTAGGCCCAGGATCAGACTCAGAAGACACGATGAGAGTTCTGCTGCAGAGGATGCAGAATAACGCAAAGCAAGATTCATCCATCGGGTGTGGTTTAAATAGCCTCCTGTAGTGCTTAGGTGTCTCCTTCCACAGCCACGCCTAGGTAAGAAAAGAGTTCCTGCTTTCCAGAAGAGTTCCAGTGTTCTGAATCTAGGGAGTGGCTCCTGCCCCACCCAACAGGAAAAGTAGTTCCAAACAGAAGAGGATCAGAGGCTCAACTGGCAGGCAAGTAAGCAGCATGGTCTGCTGCAGGTAAGTCCACCCAAGCATTATGAGCCCGGCGCTTCCAGCGCTGGGACTGGGCATATTTATGAGCCTGGTGCCACTGGCGCCAGGACTGGGTCTAAAAGGTCCCAATTGGGACTGGTTGGCACTCAGAACCTGGGTTATGGATCTGCGTCCAAGGGAGTTGGGAAAACCCTGACCTTTTGGAAGCAGAGATCATGACACCCAGCCGGCGGAGGATGTGCAGGCAGCAGGAGGCAGTGCACGGGCAGAGGCAGAGCAGCAGCAGCAACATGGTGGGAGCCATGAAGGCTCGGGGCCTTCGACATCGGAGGGGCAGGCATCGGCCGGAGGGCCGGAGGACCCAGGACAGAGAGTGTCTTCCGTGTGGCAGCGGTTGGGCCACGCCATAGATGCGGAGCGGCGGCGGGCGGAAGAGGCGTGGCTCACAATGGTCAGGGCGGAGAACTCCATGCGGAGGGCCCTGAGGCGGGCCGAGTGCCTCGAGGCAATCCGCAGGGGGTTGGAGGAGGACACGGCGTCGTCCCTGCGGACCCTCGGGGCCATGGAACAGGACCGCCTCCGGGACATCGAACAGGAGTTCGATGATGCCCTGGCCCGGAACACCACGGAGTGAGCCGCTGGACTTGCCCGCCGCCTTTGTATATAGTTCTTTAGTTTTAGGTTTCCTTTGTTTGTTCTTATGATTTGGAGTCGACGGACACTGCTCCACTTTTTGTATATAGTTGCATTTTAGTTAGGGTTTTTTGTAGGTTTCCTTTGTTCAGTTGGGCTCATGGACCCTTGGAAGTTTTGTACATAGTTCTTCATTGGATTGATTTTATTTTTCATTTGACTTTGGACAACATTATTTTGGATTATGATTTGGTGTTTTTGATTTTTTAAACGGACATGCACCTTATCTTTTTTTCATTGCCATTGTAGTTTGTTTCATTTCTTTTGCATTCTTTTTTTTTTAATACAATTTTGTTTTCATACTTCACTGTGTGGTATCATCTCATTGGTTTCATGCATGTCATGTTGGGTGTTTTCCCATTCAATTGCAACCATTGTGTGTGACGGACATGGGTTCATTTGCTTTATGAACATTGGGGGTGTAACATGTAATTTCCATTTCCATGTGGGTGAATGGGTTACTTGGTAGGGCTTTTTGGCTGTGGAGGCTGACCATAACGCACATGATTGGGGATTGTGAGGACCTGGTGGAGGCTGCCCATGGTGGCTGGGGGGTGGGGGTGATAGGGGACATGAGTGGGGGCCTGGTGGGGGCTGGCCATGGTGGCTGGGGGGTGGGGGTGGTGGGAGACATGGGTGGGGGCCTGCTGGCAGGTGCCCCACAGTGCTGGGGAGTGGGGGTGGTGGGGAACATGAGTTGGACATGGGTGGGGGCCTGCTGGCAGGTGCCCCACAGTGCTGGGGGGTGGGGGTGGTGGGGAACATGAGTTGGACATGGGTGGGGTCCTGCTGGCAGGTGCCCCAAAGTGCTGGGGGGTGGGGGTGGTGGGGAACATGAGTTGGACATGGGTGGGGGCCTGCTGGCAGGTGCCCCACAGTGCTGAGGGGTGGGGGTGGTGGGAGACATGGGTGGGGGCCTGGTGGTGGGTGCCCCTGGTGACTGGGGGGGTGGGGGTGGTGGGAGACATTGGTGGGGGCCTGGTGGTTGGTGCCCCTGGTGGCTGGGGGGTGTGGGTGGTGGGAGACATGGGTGGGGGCCTGGTGGAGGCTGCCCCTGGTGACTGGGGGGGTGGGGGTGCTGGGAGACATGGGTGGGGGCCTGGTGGTTGGTGCCCCTGGGGGGTGGGGGTGGTGGGAGACATGGGTGGGGGCCTGGTGGAGGCTGCCCCTGGTGACTGGGGGGTGGGGGTGCTGGGAGACATGGGTGGGGGCCTGGTGGTTGGTGCCCCTGGTGGCTGCGGGGTGGGGGTGGTGGGAGACATGGGTGGGGGCCTGGTGGAGGCTGCCCCTGGTGACTGGGGGGGTGGGGGTGGTGGGAGACATGGGTGGGGGCTTGGTGGAGGCTGCCCCTGGTGACTGGGGGGGTGGGGGTGGTGGGAGACAAGGGTGGGGGCCTGGTGGTTGGTGCCCCTGGTAGCTGGGGGGTGGGGGTGGTGGGAGACATGAGTTGCACATGGGTGGGGGCCTGCTGGCAGGTGCCCCACAGTGCTGGGGGGTGGGGATGGTGGGGAACATGAGTTGGATATGGGTGGGGGCCTGCTGGCAGGTGCCCCACAGTGGTGGGGGGTGGGGGTGGTGGGAGACATGGGTGGGGGCCTGGTGGAGGCTGCCCCTGCACTGCTGGGGGGTGGGGGTGGTGGGAGACATGGGTGGGGGCCTGGTGGAGGCTGCCCCTGGTGACTGGGGGGGTGGGGGTGGTGGGAGACATGGGTGGGGCCTGCTGGCAGGTGCCCCACAGTGCAGGGGGGTGGGGGTGGTGGGGAACATGAGTTGGACATGGGTGGGGGCCTGCTGGCAGGTGCCCCACAGTGCTGGGGGGTGGGGGTGGTGGCGAACATGAGTTGGACATGGGTGGGGGCCTGCTGGCAGGTGCCCCACAGTGCTGGGGGGTGGGGGTGCTGGGAGACATGGGTGGGGGCCTGGTGGAGGCTGCCCCTGGTGACTGGCGGGGTGGGGGTGGTGGGAGACAAGGGTGGGGGCCTGGTGGTTGGTGCCCCTGGTGGCTGGGAAGTGGGGGTGGTGGGAGACATGGGTGGGGGCCTGGTGGTGGGTGCCCCTGGTGGCTGCGGGGTGGGGGTGGTGGGAGACATGGGTGGGGGCCTGCTGGCAGGTGCCCCACAGTGCTGGGGAGTGGGGGTGGTGGGGAAAATGAGTTGGACATGGGTGGGGGCCTGCTGGCAGGTGCCCCACAGTGCTGGGGGGTGGGGGTGGTGGGGAACATGAGTTGGACATGGGTGGGGTCCTGCTGGCAGGTGCCCCACAGTGCTGGGGGGTGGGGGTGGTGGGGAACATGAGTTGGACATGGGTGGGGGCCTGCTGGCAGGTGCCCCACAGTGCTGAGGGGTGGGGGTGGTGGGAGACATGGGTGGGGGCCTGGTGGTGGGTGCCCCTGGTGACTGGTGGGGTGGGGGTGGTGGGAGACATTGGTGGGGGCCTGGTGGTTGGTGCCCCTGGTGGGTGGGGGGTGTGGGTGGTGGGAGACATGGGTGGGGGCCTGGTGGAGGCTGCCCCTGGTGACTGGGGGGGTGGGGGTGCTGGGAGACATGGGTGGGGGCCTGGTGGTTGGTGCCCCTGGTGGCTGGGGGGTGGGGGTGGTGGGAGACATGGGTGGGGGCCTGGTGGAGGCTGCCCCTGGTGACTGGGGGGTGGGGGTGCTGGGAGACATGGGTGGGGGCCTGGTGGTTGGTGCCCCTGGTGGCTGCGGGGTCGGGGTGGTGGGAGACATGGGTGGGGGCCTTGTGGAGGCTGCCCCTGGTGACTGGGGGGGTGGGGGTGGTGGGAGACATAGGTGGGGGCTTGGTGGAGGCTGCCCCTGGTGACTGGGGGGGTGGGGGTGGTGGGAGACAAGGGTGGGGGCCTGGTGGTTGGTGCCCCTGGTGGCTGGGGGGTGGGGGTGGTGGGAGACATGAGTTGGACATGGGTGGGGGCCTGCTGGCAGGTGCCCCACAGTGCTGGGGGGTGGGGATGGTGGGGAACATGAGTTGGATATGGGTGGGGGCCTGGTGGAGGCTGCCCCTGCACTGCTGGGGGGTGGGGGTGGTGGGAGACATGGGTGGGGGCCTGGTGGAGGCTGCCCCTGGTGACTGGGGGGGTGGGGGTGGTGGGAGACATGGGTGGGCCTGCTGGCAGGTGCCCCACAGTGCAGGGGGGTGGGGTGGTGGGGAACATGAGTTGGACATGGGTGGGGGCCTGCTGGCAGGTGCCCCACAGTGCTGGGGGGTGGGGGTGGTGGGGAACATGAGTTGGACATGGGTGGGGGCCTGCTGGCAGGTGCCCCACAGTGCTGGGGGGTGGGGGTGCTGGGAGACATGGGTGGGGGCCTGGTGGAGGCTGCCCCTGGTGACTGGCGGGGTGGGGGTGGTGGGAGACAAGGGTGGGGGCCTGGTGGTTGGTGCCCCTGGTGGCTGTGGAATGGGGGTGGTGGGAGACATGGGTGGGGGCCTGGTGGTGGGTGCCCCTGGTGGCTGGGGGGTGGGGGTGGTGGGAGACATGGGTGGGGGCCTGGTGGATGCTGCCCCTAGTGACTGGGGGGTGGGGGTGGTGGTAGACATGGGTGGGGGCCTGCTGGCAGGTGCCCCACAGTGCTGGGGGGTGGGGGTGCTGGGAGACATGGGTGGGGGCCTGGTGAAGGCTGCCCCTGCACTGCAGGGGGGTGGGGGTGGTGGGAGACATGGGTGGGGCCTGCTGGCAGGTGCCCCACAGTGCAGGGGGGTGGGGGTGGTGGGGAACATGAGTTGGACATGGGTGGGGGCCTGCTGGCAGGTGCCCCACAGTGCTGGGGGGTGGGGGTGGTGGGGAACATGAGTTGGACATGGGTGGGGGCCTGCTGGCAGGTGCCCCACAGTGCTGGGGGGTGGGGGTGCTGGGAGACATGGGTGGGGGCCTGGTGGAGGCTGCCCCTGGTGACGGGGGGTGGGGGTGGTGGGAGACATGGGTAGGGCCTGGCTGCCCCTGGTGACTGGGGGGGTGGGGGTGGTGGTAGACATGGGTGGGGGCCTGCTGGCAGGTGCCCCACAGTGCTGGGGGGTGGGTTGGTGGGAGACATGGGTGGGGGCCTGGTGGAGGTTGCCCCTGCACTGCTGGGGGGTGGGGGTGGTGGGAGACATGGGTGGGGGCCTGGTGGAGGCTGCCCCTGGTGACTGGGGGGGGTGGGGGTGGTGGGAGACATGGGTGGGGCCTGCTGGCAGGTGCCCAACAGTGCTGGGGGGTGGGGGTGTTGGGGAACATGAGTTGGACATGGGTGGGGCCTGGTGGTGGGTGCCCCTGCACTGCTGGGGGGTGTGGGTGGTGGGAGACATGGGTGGAGGCCTGGTGGTTGGTGCCCCTGGTGGCTGGGGGGTGGGGGTCCTGGGAGACATGGGTGGGGGCCTGGTGGTGGGTGCCCCTGCACTGTTGGGGGGTGTGGGTGGTGGGAGACATGGGTGGGGGCCTGGTGGAGGCTGCCCCTGGTGACTGGGGGGGTGGGGGTGGTGGTAGACATGGGTGGGGGCCTGCTGGCAGGAGCCCCACAGTGCTGGGGGGTGGGGGTGCTGGGAGACATGGGTGGGGGCCTGGTGGAGGCTGCCCCTGCACTGCTGGGAGACATGGGTGGAGGCCTGGTGGAGGCTGCCCCTGGTGACTGGGGGGGTGGGGGTGGTGGGAGACATGGGTGGGGCCTGCTGGCAGGTGCCCCACAGTGCTGGGGGGTGGGGGTGGTGGGGAACATGAGTTGGACATGGGTGGGGCCTGGTGGTGGGTGCCCCTGCACTGATGGGGGGTGTGGGTGGTGGGAGACATGGGTGGGGGCCTGGTGGTTGGTGCCCCTGGTGGCTGGGGGGTGGGGGTGCTGGGAGACATGGGTGGGGGCCTGGTGGTGGGTGCCCCTGCACTGCTGGGGGGTGTGGGTGGTGGGAGACATGGGTGGGGGCCTGGTGGAGGCTGCCCCTGGTAACCTGGGGGGTGGGGGTGGTGGGAGACATGGGTGGGGGCCTGGTGGAGGCTGCCCCTGGTGACTGGGGGGTTGGGGGTGGTGGGAGACATGGGTGGGGGCCTGGTGGTTGGTGCCCCTGGTGGCTGGGGGTGCAGGGGGACATGCGTTGGTGGGCAGTAGTGCAAGTTGACATGTGGGTTGGCTGGGGGGCATGGCCATGGTGGATGGGGTGCCTGCAGGACATGTGCAGGGTAGGCCCCTGTGGTGTGAGCCACCTGCAGGTGCCGTGGAGGGTGTAGAGGGAACACCTGGGAGGGCCCACACGTGCAATTCACGTGTGGTGCTCCCCGCGCACCCCTGAAATACACGTACCCTGATGGAATCGCGTGTGAAACTTCCCGCGCACCCCTGGAATACACGTACCCTGCTGATTTCGCATGTGTAACTTCCCCCGCACCCTGAAATACACGTACCCTGCTGATATCGCGTGTGGAACTTCACGCGCACCCCTGAAATACACGTACCCTGCAGAAATGGCGTGTGTGACTTCCCCTGCACCCTGAAATACACGTACCCTGATGGAATCGCGTGTGGAACTTCCCGCGCACCCCTGAGATACGCGTACCCTGCTCGCACGGGCCCAATCGCGTGTGGAAATTCCTGCGCACCCCTGAAATACACGTACCCTGCTGGAATCGCGTGTGTAACTTCCCCTGCACCCTGAAATACACGTACCCTGCTGATATCGCGTGTGGAACTTCACGCGCACCCCGAAATACACGTACCCTGATGGAATCGCGTGTGGAACTTCCCGCGCACCCCTGAGATACGCGTACCCTGCTCGCACGGGCCCAATCGCGTGTGGAAATTCCCGCGCACCCCTGAAATACACGTACCATGATGAAATCGCGTGTGTAACTCCACCTGCACCTTGAAATACACGTACCCTGATGGAATCGCGTGTGGTACTTCCCGCGCACCCCTGGTATACACGTACCCTTCTGATATCGCGTGTGGAACTTCACGCGCACCCTTAAATACATGTACCCTGATGGAATCGCGTGTGAAACTTCACGCGCACCCCGAAATACACGTACCCTGAAGTTATCGTGTGTGGGACTTCCCGCGCACCCCTGAGATACGTGTACCCTGCTCGCACGGGCCCAATCGCGTGTGGAAATTCCCGCGCACCCCTGAAATACACGTACCCTGCTGGAATCGCATGTGTAACTTCCCCTGCACCCTGTAATACATGTACCCTGCTGATATCGCGTGTGGAACTTCACGCGCACCCCGAAATACACGTACCCTGATGGAATCGCGTGTGGAACTTCATGTGCACCCGAAATACACGTACCCTGATGGAATCGCGTGTGGAACTTCCCGCGCACCCCTGAGATACACGTGCCCTGCTCGCACAGGCCCAATCGCGTGTGGAAATTCCTGCGCACCCCTGAAATACACGTACCATGATGAAATGGCGTGTGGAACTTCCCGTGCACCCCTGAAATACGCGTACCCCTCTTGCTGTGCTGGTACAGGGTTAGCGCAGCCCTTTGCCCTGGATTGGGTATATTGATGGCTTTTCCCTGCGCGAGAGGCGTTCTTGGGGGCGTAACTGGCGCTGCTGCAGGGTCGCTGCGCCACTGTGCGCCACGGCTGGTTTTGGTGGCTGGAATCCATGAATACGCTGTGCGCGGAAATGGATTCTTGCGCACGCGGCTGGCGCAGGGATTCTCACGCGCACACTGTGCGCCAGCCGCGTGCGCCACTTGTGCGGTGGATTCTATGAATTACCCCCTAAAATACCAAAGTCAACACCCTGCAAGTTTGCTTCGCATGTTTCTACGGTTACACCGTAAGTTTGCTTCGCATGTTTCTACGGTTACACGGTAATTGCACAGACATTACCAACTTTGTAAAACATGCAACTATTTTAGAAAAAAGACTTTTGGAATGCGGGTACCCAAAAAAATTGATAAAACATTTAAGAAAGAGAGCTCGATATACCAATCGGGATCAGCTCTTATTACCTAAACGTGATATTGAAAAAAAGGAAGAGCTGGTGTGTGTTTCAACTTTCTGCCAACACAGTAATGCCATTAAAGGCATTATCTTAAAAAATGGGCGCATTCTTAATGCCTCAGGCATTAGCTTGCCTAAACGGTTGTTTGCTTTAAAAAAAGCAAAAATCTGAAACAACAGATGACTCACGCAAGTAGATGCCGTTAAAGATTCCCACGATTCGAGATACTCACCTAAATCCAGTGGTTGGCCATTATCCATGCTCTTCGTGCATTGCCTGCAAATGTTCAAAGAAAACCACTTCGCTTAATGCGCAAAAGAAAAATTGGGACCTCTGGACATTTACCACATGTAGGAGCAAAAATGTTATTTATGCTATTCATTGCCCCTGCCAACTGTTGTATATTGGTAAAATTACTCGTGAGGTGAGCACCCGTATTAATGAACATCACTCAAAAATTAAAATGTGGAACTTAAATGTGCCTTTGGTAATTCACTTTGCTGAGATGGGACATAATGCAGAACAAATACAATGGTTCTGCATAGAAAAACTGTATGCCCAGAACCAGACTCAAATGCTAAAAAATTTGGATTATAAAGAAAAACTTTGGATTTTTAATCTAAAAACATTAACACAAGGTTTAAATACTGTAGAGCCATGCCACCACAATAACTAACATCAGCACACTGAGTGCTTTAATTTTCAGAATATTTACCTCCTTGATAGGGGATTTCCTATATCTGAACAGTTGTGCAATTGTATGCCTTTTTGAATCAGAGTAAATGTAGGTCCCTAATTAGGGATTTCACTTAATCTAATTTATTTCCTCATGTATAGCAGGGGTTTATGCAGGCCACCATTCGAGTGGCTACCTACCCTGTTTACCTCTGCAGGATCCTTGACTTAGG
Organism: Ambystoma mexicanum; assembly: GCF_040938575.1. NCBI lineage: Eukaryota > Metazoa > Chordata > Amphibia > Caudata > Ambystomatidae > Ambystoma > Ambystoma mexicanum. The sequence goes on from NC_090923.1 coordinate 371,321,545, forward strand.
GTCCGGCTTGATATTACATTGCGCTGTAATTTACGGCAGCATGTTGATGTAAAAATGCTGCTTTGTCCCAGCGGTAATTGACTTATATAATCAGGTACTGCCGGCTTAAATTAATGTAATTGGCAGGCTGAGTTCAAGTATTTACTCTATACAATCTGTATCGAGAGACATGAGTCTTTCTTCACTTCGGATTGTTCACTTATTTGTGCACATGACACTGGACACGGTGTAAGATCACGTGACACAAACTGGGATCACATGATCGTAGGGATGCTATATTTATCTAAAGTGAAAGCAGCGTAGTTCTGCTGCTTGCTCGCGTCCCCTCGAGCCCACTTGTCCCAGTTTTTTCAGCCGGCGGTGGCTTTACGAGCACCCCCTGCTTCTGGCGAAAGGTAAGCGATACGTCTACGCAGTGAATTGTACCTCTCTTCTTTTCCTCTTTTCTTGCTGTGGCATTTAAACTATAGCCACGACTAAAATCAGATTAGCAAAGATGACACATGTTGAGTTTTCAAAAATTGTAACACTATACTGCCATTGGTTTTGAGATTTGACCCAACCCGCAATGTTTTTAGAACATGTAACAACTGACTCACTCTTTCATCACGTATGTCACAGAAACACTGATGCCTGTCTGACCTTTCAGCATTAGTGAGGTGGCCTTTTGCTGTTGTTTTAGGGATGTAAGACTCCCATGTGGCCTAGTATGAGACGCTCATAGCCTGCACTCTCATCCCTAGAGCACTTTTACCACCTTGTTACTTTAGGTAAGCTCGTATGTTGGGATTATTCATATTGGAGATGGGATTGAAATGCAATTGTGTTAAATTATGTTAATAATTCGACAGGGTACCTTACTGTGAGCCCAGCACACTGTCTGTGCAGGAACCAGCTTCAAACGAACAGTTGTTCCAGTTATGACAAAGGGGATGATGTATTGTGTCTAATCCCTACTTACCATGTCAAGGTAATAGCAAGCCCAAACACACAGGAAGGTCTATATACGACTCTTGGATATTCTACAATTATGTGGCATTTGACTCCTGAGCAGCCTCTTGCAGTCCACAAAAGTAATTTCTGCCTTTCACTTAGTCATTTTTGTCTTTCACTTATTAACTGCAAACTTGAGAGAGTTTCTTATTCCTGTTTCATTCAAAATTGAATATATCTATTCGTTGGCACTGTTTCTGTCCATGACCCAAGTCCACTGGAGTTTAGGACATCAATTCCTAGGGGTTGCACTTTTCCTGTTAGACGTCTATGGTTTGCTTTAGAGATCTGTACTCTGGGTGACAGGAGGATATTATTGTTTTTCATGTATTGGTTTTTTTATATACTGATTTATTATGTTGTTAGTATTGTGCATTTGGTTTTAACTACACCATATTTCCATCTATAGATAGGGGATTCATAAGTTTATGTTTCCTTCTTCTAGAATGTAATTTTTATCTCCTGAAGAAGATGTCACTATAATAAAGTACAAACGTCGAAACTGGTAGAGAGAAATTTGGGATGAGGTCGTGGTTGAAGATTCTTTGGACCCTTCTCAATTTGTCGGCCACTTTTATTATTTAGTGTGGCGATATTGACTTCACATTCTTTCTATAAATTTATTTGATGATTTATATGTCATGATTTTTATAGATTTTAGATTTTGTATTCATTGTTGTTTTGAATGTGTGAATTGATGAGTGATGGATGTTTGTGGATGAATGGTTGCACGTTTGAATAAAATGAATTGTATTTTATAGATGTGTTCTTAAAAGTTCTTTTCCTGCTATGTAATTTTTCGCAGCAAGTGCAGATTAAATCATGATTCAAGTCATATTAAAGATGTATCAGGTCTAATAAATTCCTTTGACACCCACTTTCAAATTGTATCCTTTGGATGTTCCTTTCCGCAATCAATTGTTACTTATGTGGGAGAAGACATACATTGGTGCATCATATTTGAACATAGTTTCTCAAAGTCGAATTGCATTTTAATGGCTGTTTAGGCAAAGCCAAGTTGATGAGTGTTCACAGATGGATAGGGGTATGTTGGAGCAGTCAATATGAACTTACATTCTGACAGTGGCATGTCATTCAATATGCTTTGTGTTCTTATAGGGATGAACTACATTGGTGCAGTAAACATGTATACTAGCATTAAGGGCAAAGTGAAAATGATTAGCTTTCTTATGTGGTGTGCAACATTGGTGCAGTCACTATGCATATGGTTTTTCACAGTGAAGTGGCATTTCTAATGGCATTATGGGAAAAGCTAACATGGGAAAAGCTAACATGATGAGTGTTGTAACGTGTGGTGAAAAGGCGACATGCAGCTCACATGGACATTGTGTCTTACAGTTGAATGGCATTTTGGGTAGCATTATGGGAAAATCAAACATGACATGTGTTCATATATAGGCAGGGCCTACACTGGTGTAGCCAATAAAGACATGTGTTCTCACATTGACATGGCATTTTTACTGTGATTTTGTGAAAAGCAAATATGAGTGTTCTTAAATGGGGGCTGCATTGATGCAGTCAGCATGGATATGTCTTCTTACGTTGGCATTGCATTTTACTTGCATCAGGGGCCAAGCGGAGATGATCAGCGTTCTAATGGATACGGCCTACATTGGTGCAGCCATTAAGGACATGGTTTCTCACAGTGGCATGCCATTTGTCTACTAGTATGAGCAAAGCAGATATGTTGAGTGTTCACATGTAGGTAGAGGTCCATTAGTGCAGTCAATATGGATATAGTGTCTGGCAGTGGCATGGCTTTTTGAGGGGCATTATGGGCAAAGCGAATATGACTATTATTCTTACATGAGGAAGGCCCACATTGGTGCATCCAAGAAATACATAGGTTCTCACAGTGTCATTGCATGATTACTGGTATAATGGGCAAAACAAACATGATGATTGTTGTTACACAGGGCTAAGTTAGTGCAATCAGTATGGTTATGGTTTTTGACAGTGACATGGTATTTTTACTGGCATTATGGGTAAAGCCAACATGAAGATTTTCTAACAAGTTGGAGGGGTCTACATTGGTGCAGGCCATACGGACATGTTTTTTAACCGTGGAATGGCATATAGTGTGGCGTTATGTGCAAAGCCAACATGAGTGTTCTTAAGTGGGTTGGAACTAAATTGGTGCAGTCAATGTGAGCATGGATCAAACTGGAATCAAGCTGTGAGGAACTTTTACTGGCATTATGGACAAAGTCAATGGAGTGTGGCTTTGAGTGTGCAGTCTCTTGCAGTCACTCTTTTCTGTCTACAGTTCCTGTGGGAGGTGCCTACACTGCTGCTTCACTACAAGACTGCTTCCACACCGCAGAGCGGGCCGCGGAGTGTGGCTTCAAGTGTGCAGTCTCTTGCAGTCACTCTTTTCTGACCACAGTTCCTGTGGGAGGTGCCTACACCGCTACTCCACTACAAGACTGCTTCCACACCGCGGAGCAGGCCGCGGAGTGTGACTTCGAGTGTGCAGTCTCTTGCAGTCTGTGCATGGCTGACATGGCCCTGGTTCCAGGCCCAGCAACCCCGCCGCCAACTCAAACCACGGACAAAGAGCCAGCCAAGGAGAAGGGACGCTTGCTTCGAAGCGCGCGCCCCCGCTTACTTCCAACAACTAACCAACTTCAACTTCACTTGCCCCAGAAAATTTCATCGTTAAAAGTGATTCAAATTCCACCCCACATTTCTGCTTCGCATCCAGTCTGCGAACAAGGAGAAAACACGGCTCAGCAAAATCTTCTTGGTAAAGTTCGAGTGTCCGCGGCTCAGGAAGCAGAATGAGCCTTTTTCTTACCTACGGAGGCGCTAGCGGTGCCACGCCTTCCTCCCAGGCCCCCGACGCCGTGGCGGGCTCCCTCACAGCTCCAGGACATGGTTTCTCACAGTGGCATGCCATTTGTCTACTAGTATGAGCAAAGCAGATATGTTGAGTGTTCACATGTAGGTAGAGGTCCATTAGTGCAGTCAATATGGATATAGTGTCTGGCAGTGGCATGGCTTTTTGAGGGGCATTATGGGCAAAGAGAATATGACTATTATTCTTACATGAGGAAGGCCCACATTGGTGCATCCAAGAAATACATAGGTTCTCACAGTGTCATTGCATGATTACTGGTATAATGGGCAAAACAAACATGATGATTGTTGTTACACAGGGCTAAGTTAGTGCAATCAGTATGGTTATGGTTTTTGACAGTGACATGGTATTTTTACTGGCATTATGGGTAAAGCCAACATGAAGATTTTCTAACAAGTTGGAGGGGTCTACATTGGTGCAGGCCATACGGACATGTTTTTTAACCGTGGAATGGCATATAGTGTGGCGTTATGTGCAAAGCCAACATGAGTGTTCTTAAGTGGGTTGGAACTAAATTGGTGCAGTCAATGTGAGCATGGATCAAACTGGAATCAAGCTGTGAGGAACTTTTTCTGGCATTATGGACAAAGTCAATGGAGTGTGGCTTTGAGTGTGCAGTCTCTTGCAGTCACTCTTTTCTGTCTACAGTTCCTGTGGGAGGTGCCTACACTGCTGCTCCACTACAAGACTGCTTCCACACCGCGGAGCGGGCCGCGGAGTGTGGCTTCGAGTGTGCACTCTCTTTTAGTCACTCCTTTCTGTCTACAGTTCCTGTGGGAGGTGCCTACACTGCTGCTCCACTACAAGACTGCTTCCCCACCGCAGAGCGGGCCGCGGAGTGTGGCTTCAAGTGTGCAGTCTCTTGCAGTCACTCTTTTCTGACCACAGTTCCTGTGGGAGGTGCCTACACCGCTGCTCCACTACAAGACTGCTTCCACACCGCGGAGCGGGCCGCGGAGTGTGACTTCGAGTGTGCAGTCTCTTGCAGTCTGTGCATGGCTGACATGGCCCTGGTTCCAGGCCCAGCAACCCCGCCGCCAACTCAAACCACGGACAAAGAGCCAGCCAAGGAGAAGGGACGCTTGCTTCGAAGCGCGCGCCCCCGCTTACTTCCAACAACTAACCAACTTCAACTTCACTTGCCCCAGAAAATTTCATCGTTAAAAGTGATTCAAATTCCACCCCACATTTCTGCTTCGCATCCAGTCTGCGAACAAGGAGAAAACACGGCTCAGCAAAATCTTCTTGGTAAAGTTCGAGTGTCCGCGGCTCAGGAAGCAGAATGAGCCTTTTTCTTACCTACGGAGGCGCTAGCGGTGCCACGCCTTCCTCCCAGGCCCCCGACGCAGTGGCGGGCTCCCTCACAGCTCCAGTCCCGGTGGACTCCGGAGGGAGGACCGAGGCCTGTGAGCGGGAGGCTCAGCTCGCCGGGGCTCAGATGGTGGACTCGAGGTTCCAGGGCGTAGAGGGGCAGGAGCCCGGCAGCGACGCAGACTCGTCCCAGGTGGCCAGATCATCGGTGGAGTCAGTGCGTGGGAGCCAGTGCCTGCCCATTCTCACCTCGCTCTCCGTCCCGCCCACTGATCGATGCACAGCGTCATGCAGGAAGACAGCCCAAGAGGGCGAAACCGGATCATTTGTCACTCAGCCCTCCCGGATCCATACAGTTGCTCAAGTGCATACAAACACAAATCAGAACGATCCACCCTCTCCCCGTTGGTTTTCTGCACAGCAACAAAATCCTCACAAGGGTCTGATTCTATCTGATTTAGACGAGCAGGACTCCACTGTCGCTCTCTACCCAGAGACTTCCTCTCTATCTCGAGACAAAAATCAGAAAAAACGTTGATGGACTGAGGCAGACGTAACTGAAAAAATAAAAAAACGACCTTTGAAAGCGAAAGAAACGCTAAAACGAAAATGTCTGAAAAAAACACAGCCTCCTAATCTTTTACATCAAAAACAGGGGGCCAAAACACAAAGAAAAAACCATGGAAACCAGAATCCACCAAGTCTTCAGTGGCAAGTCTAGTCACAGAGTTTTTTAACGCATTCACACTGGTTCCATCACGTCGACAAGAGGACCTGACAGATGAAGAAATCTAAGAAGCAGTTAAAATCTGCCAACCCCCCCCAAAAAACCAGAAAGAGGGATTCGACCACTCAGAGGCCCCCAAAGACCCAAGAGGACCCAAAAAGTCAAAAGCCTCTCATTAGTTTAGACGCGGGTCCCCGGGCTTCAACCGTTCCAACAAATTCTTCCGTGCCCATCACAGGGACTCCACCCCCAGTCATACGAATCAGGATTATGGAAAGTCTGACCTCTTCAACCTCTAACAGTGGGGGGGAATGTGAAGAAATCCTTGAAAATACAGTCGGCGAGTTACAACCTGCTACGCCAAAAAAAAACCAAAGTCCAGTTCACGAAAAGGAGCAGTCGAGAAATCAAGCGTCTCGAGCGCCACAATCGGAACCTTTATTGAATAACGATCCTTTGTCACCTCATGATCAAAACTTCGACAGAGCATCCCCGGACAGACGTTGAGTCCTCAAAACCAAGACCCATTATCTTTTTGTAGTGCACCTCGGCTCCCTCACCGATCCGTTTCGTAGGGTGTGCCACTGGACCGCAGATTCAACAAGCCAACCCCTGATCGGGAAAGGCGAGGGTCACTAGATCTATCTTCAACTCCCACAGCCAAAAGGCTACTAACTGAAAGTTACAGACCAACTTCACAATCAAAAAAACGTATATGTTAAAGTGACACTTCAAAGGAGTCCCCCTTGAAAAATAAGTTGAACATATTATCTATTATGTCAGCTGTCATCATCGCCTTGGCACCATTTAAAAAACTTTACGAAGGGATCAATGAAAACCTAAAAGATCATACCTCTATCCAAGCGATGATGCACTCAAAATTAATCTTCTTAGAAGGCTACATCTCCGCTTTGGATGAGCGTCTAAAGACTTATAACAACATCTCTGAAAATAATCGGAAGAACGTCCACCTCTCTATTTATGAAAATTCCATCGGGGGTGAATCGTCTGGTGCAAGTCTTTCCACACAACTTCAACCTCCTCCTCCCGCTGTAGACCAGCGGCAGGCCTGAGATACGCGTGCCCTGCTCAGAAAGCCAGAGTCCAAAATTTCCAGAATGGAAATCGAAGAAGTCATTGACATCACAGAGGATCCCTGGCCTATTCCACAACACCAAAAACTAGCCTTGAAGGCAAAAGACAGTGAATAGCCCCTGTTTTCTACAGCAAAAGCAGTTAATAATAAAAACCTGCCTCCAGGACACAAGCAAAAGGGGCAAAAAGAACAGAAAGCCGACGTTTGTACAAACAAAAAAAAAGCCCAATGCCGGAAAAATGGTGACCTCCCTTGTCCTTCAACTTGAAAAGACAAAAGACAGGGAGGACTCGCTTAAAACTATGGAGGACTCCTTAGTGGACAACGACTTGATGAACATTTCACAGCACATTGACATCGAGCACGACTCTCCCCAACCAACTGATGAAAAAAAAGAAAAAATGAATCAAACCAAAACAATACCTATGAAATTTACTTTTCAGAACAAACTTCTTGGAGACGAAGCTGAAGTATCTCTCCCGTTCAATACCTTGGAACACCGAAGATTAAACTTCACCAGTCTCAAACAAAGAAGACCCCGACTTCGCTAAGTACTCGAGTAGTCTCCTTTGCTTCTCCACGGTCCGTTCCCTCATCTACCAGCAGAGGGAAGGATCCTCGTCCACAGTCGCAACACCACAAGAGCGAAGGGCAAAATCTCAAACAAGCCTCCACACCAATTCACCAGCAAAACACGCAGCAAAGCCTGAAAAACGATAAACGGTACAAACCACAATCAGTTCCAGAACTGAGAAATACCACAAGGAAAACAACAAACACTGGTGTCACCGATAAAACTGGAACAGGACATAGAAAATAAGGACGACATAATCCTCAACAGACGGGGCATACTCATCCTGTTTGGCCTGATTCCAGCTTTGCGCCGGAAATCGTAGACCCCTACCACTCAAACTACAGAGCTAAAGCGTACCTATTCCTGACCTCTAGGAGTGTAAAGAACAAAATAGTGTGCGCAAAAGAGGCTCTCTCTTCTCTGGGGTATTCTCTGGAGAATCAAAGCCGAAAATGCCTAAATAACGTGAGAGGACTCCAGCTGTAAGGGATTCACCACAAAAACATCAAAGGAAAGAAATCAATACCTCAAGCAAAATCGACGCCTTCGAGCATAAATCAAGTGAAAAGTCCAAAGACAAAAGGCTAGCAAATCCCTGCACTGCTATGCGGACTTCTTCAGCATTTAAAACCCAAAGTAAAAGAACAACAACCACAGAGGACAGTTTACCCACCACAACGCGAAAGCTGGAACAGAAGCAGAAAATCGACAAGTCTGGAAACCTCCGACTAGACAAACATCAAAACAAAAAAGCTCCTCGCCAATGTCCCAGAAAAGAGACAAACCACAGGGTCTCTGGGCATGGCTTCCAAGGACCCTGACACAATCAAGAAAATAGCAACTCGCCCACCGGCGAAGCAGGGTGGTTGACGTCCCGAATCCTGAGCACACGCCAGCAGCTCTACGTCTATGCTCATGGAACATCCGTGGCCACCTCCACCTGACGACGCCGGGAGACTCAAACCTGGCTCAGTTCGACATAATCTGTCTACAAGAGACCTGGTTATGTAAGACACCAATCCTGGATGGGTATGAGATCAACTTATCCCCTGCCAACAAAGGTCTTCTTGGCCGCCCCACTTCTGGTCTGCTTGTAGCCTGTAGGCTAGGCATTGGTTTGAAGATAAAAGACCTAATACTATCAAATTTATCAATCCAGGCTATCCTCATGGAATGGGCAGAGCCGAAGACTTCAGGGGATTCGCAAAAAGCTATAGTGAACACTTACTTGAACCCGGCGGCCATAAACCAACTAACATACTTGTCTATGATGGAGGAAACCCTGGACGAAATTCAATCTATACTCCAGATATCATCTATCATTATCTGTGGCGACCTCAACTCTCATTGCCAGGATTCAACAAAAAAGAGGGGTCAAAAACAACCTCTGACTCCAGCCACTAATCGAGGTCGCCAATGGCTATCTCTAATGGCTTCAAGAAAATTTGTAAACCTTGACTCAACCTTCATAAAAACTGATCGCCTACCTATGTGGGAGCAAGGCCCTTCACACACAACCATTGACTACATCTTTGTGTCCCGCCAGCTTCTGGAAAAGGTGTCAAATTTTGAAGTACTTAAAACTAAAAATAGTGATCACAACCAACTAACAACGACCCTGCTCCACTCCTTCATTCCTCCGGCCCGGTACACCTTGGGGGTGGAACCAAACGCACGAGGAAACCGCCTAAAACTAACAGTCGACTCAGTTAGGAAATTAACTGCAAGGTACACCTCAGGTGGGTGGACAGAAAAGAAAAATGCAAACCTGGACTATGTACCGCTTCTTCTCCAGTTGCTAGTGGAAAACAAAACCTCATCGAAACTCTCCAACGCTCCTAAACATTCCTACGACGCAACCCTGGTAGAAAAAAGACGAGAACTTCATAGAACGGAAAGAAAACTTGGCAAACTTCCTAATGCTAAAGATGAATTGTTGGTGGCAGGAAAAACTTAACGAAACTGGGTAAAAAACCGACGACACCTACTTTATCAACAAGATGCTGAAAACATGATTAAAGCAATCTGCGGAAACAAAACGAAGGAATTTTGGGCTTTTTTAAAAACAGCTTCACCGTCGATCAACAACTCGAGCCTAAACTGCATGGCAGAACAAAAATGGATTGACCACTTTTCCTCTCTTTTCAACCTCTCTCTGCGCCGGAAGCTGCCTTGAGGCCTGTGGGGATTAGAAACTGGCTCATACTTGATGATCAAGAAGAAATCCAAGAACACTTCAAAAAGTTGAAAAGCTCCCGAGCAGCAGGCCCGGACAGCATATCAAACATAGACTTGAAAGCTAATCCAGTGGAATGGGCTCTACTCATAAAGAACATCTTTAAGAACTGTGCGTTACAGAAAGCTATACCACCTTCCTGGACAAAAGCTATTATCGTTCCCATCTTCAAGAAGGGTGACATCACAGATCCATCTAACTACCGCCCCATAGCTCTCCTGGACTGCATTGGCAAACTCTTTGGGAGATTGATCCTAAAAAGATTCCAAACCTGGGCAAAGACAGCGCCTTGGAATGACATTTTCCAAACGGGCTTCAAAAGACACACAGGCACGGCTGCAAACATCCTACCATCAGTACTCTCAAAAGCAAAGCCCTGGAGAGAAAATCTCGAACTTTTCTGGCCTTCATCGACCTTTCCCAGGCCTTCGACTTAGTCGATAGGCATCGCTTTTGGGACAAATTGGAGAAATGGCGCTGCCCCCAAGAAATCCTCCTGCCAATAAAAGCACTATACTCGGATACGTCACTAAGGGTTCGACTATCACACTTAGGAAACCTTTCGACAGAAATCAAAACGGGCAGAGGGGTGAAACAAGGCTGCCCACTGGCCCCAGCACTGTTCCTGGCATACACAGATGACTATAGGGAAAAAGAAAATCTCTCCCGCTCTTTTCCACCATCTCTGGAACCAGTTAAAATTAGTCGTCTTTTGAATGTGTGATCATTCTGTGTGATCAAACTCAAATCGGCCTCCAGAGACAGCTAACGAACCTGCTCCTCTATACCTCAGAAAACAACTTGAAAATAAACAAAGACAAAACCAAAATAATGGTTTTAGAGGGGGGACCCAAAAACAAAAGACACAAGACATTTAGATGGCTCTTAGAGGATACAGAAATTGAAAAAGTAACCGAATACAAATACCTGGGTGTGATAATGGACAGCACGAATAAGGAAGCCTTGATGCAACAAAACCTCGAAAACAAAATAAAAAAGCTGACAGCACAGGGCAAGGCGATTGACAGGAAATTTGGGAAATTTCCAACCATCCCTGTTATCGAATTTTATAAGAAAAAAGTCGTCCCGTCAATCACCTACGGAGCAGAGGCTCTGCCCCTATTACCAAAGAAACTCTGGCCAAAACTAGAAGGGCAGTTCTGGAAAGCGGTCTTGTCCCTCCCACAATCCACCTCAATGGCAGCCATACGGTGGGAACTCAGCCTCCTATCACTCTCGGCAACAGTAAACATAAATGGCTTGCGTTTATACCGAAAATGCATCACAGAGGAAGGAAAAGAACTCTATGGTCTGCTAAACAAAGAAATACAAGCAGACAGAGTTAAAATGCTATCTGACTGGAAAATGGCCAACAGGGCCTTACTGGAGTCAGTTGCCTGCTCCGAAGACGGCCTCATCACAAACCCATCAAGAGTAACCAAAAAATTGAAACACTCTGACTGAATCGAAACACAAGAGACAGCTACAAAAAACAAATTGCTGCAGCAACTTCCTCAACCGTTTAGTAACTTAAATGATCCAATGAGTTACATAAACAAATTTCCAAGCAGGGCGGCTCGAAACTCTCTACTGAGAATAAGGCTCAATCTTCTGGACACAAATGAAATCTGCGCCATTAGAGGGCTTTCAAAAACAAACAAATGCCGCTTGTGTGACAACGACATTGAGTCAATCCTCCACCTTCTCACGCCGTGCCCCAAAAATCATCAACTCAGACACAAGTACCTAAACCACCTACTAGCGGAAGAACGCAGGTCGGACGAAGAAAAATGGTGGTGTGGATTAATTGGAGGAGACCGAACAACCTGGTTACTAGCAACAGTAAAAATTTAGGAGCACACAATGCATTTGCTAAAATAACTAGGATACTGCCCTGCTAAGACATTCGAAACGCAAACATAGACTTTTCCTATTGTAAAGTCCCCTTGGGACACACACAAATAAAAAAATAAAAAAATTAAAAAAGACAAAGCCAACATGAGTGTTATTAGGCGTGTGTGTGTGGGGGGGGGTCAGCACAGCCAAATGGATATGGTTTCAGGCAGTGCATTTTGTGTAGCATTATGGGAAAAGTGAACATGAGTGTTCTTATGTGGGGCTGGCCTACATTGGCACAGACAATATGGGCAGTGGGTCACACAGTGGTATATATATTTTTCTTGGAAAAATGGGCAAATTCAACATGAGTATTTTAACACGTGGGCGACGGGCAACATTGCTGTAGGCCGACGAACATGGTTTGTTACAGTAGCATTGCATTTTTAAATTTAATTCTAGGCAAAGCAAACATGATGCCTGTTCTAACTGGGGAGAATACAGCAAAATAAAAGAGTTGATGGATGGGTATGCCCAGATGTGAGTGCTGTGCCTTCTGATCCTAAATAACCAAGCCATCCCTCACTGATGACACCCAATGAGGCCGAAACATGTCTTGGGATGTTTGTGGCTGCGTGCAGAAGGGGTGTGACCTAGCAGTTCAGGAAATTAGCCTTATTTGCATATGGTCTTTCCTCTTTCTGTAATGGCTTGGCAGGTGAAGAACAATGGTCTAGATGGTTGCCCAGAGCAATTGCCAGAGGAGTAAGATTAATTATAAACCTTCCAGCCATTACCTCTTTGCTTTTTCTTTGTCGACTTGAGTGGGACGGGTATGCCAACACATGGGTTGTGTGCCTGCTGGGCCTAGGGACCAAGGTAATCCTCACTGATGATGCCAAATGGCTGGGTATGCATATGGTCTTGTGTAGAAGGGATGTGACTTAGCAGTTTGGGCTGGACTGCCACTTTGGGGATGTGGCCAAGCCTGATTTGCATATGGTATTTCCCCTTTTTGTAATGGCTTGGAAGGTGAACAACGATGATCTGGATGGTTGCCAAGAGCAATTGCCAGAGGTCTAAGATTAATTCTAAACCTTCCAGCCATAACCTCTGTGTTGTTGCTTAAATGGGGAGGGCCTATGTTGGAGCAGCCAGAATGTACACCGTTTCTTACATTAGCAGACCACTTTACATGCATTATGGGTACAGTACATGTGATGATAGGGAGTGAGGATGACCCAGCAGAGGTTTTTCCACATGGATCAATGTGAGCTTAAATGTAGTTCATTCCATAAAGTCAGGAAACCTGGATATTTACATTTTAAAGTTCGTACTTCAAAGCAAGATCCTTATTGCGGTGTCTATTGTTGTACATGAGACCTGCCCTGGGTGCACAATGGAATAGATTTGTTGAGAGACTTGTGGATTTTATTGAAACATATGCTAATTCTGGCAACAGAAAATATACTTTAATCAGGATGATCCTTGGGGAATTTAATGTTCAGATTGAAAGTATAGATGATCTAATAAGTCAAACAGCAGATGAAGAGGTTATGTGAAATGCTCCTATTGGTACTATTCCACCAGCCATCATTCTTGCTGCTTTGTATGTTAATTAGCATTATTTCGTTTAAACTAGTCCTAAGGGTGTTTAATGTAAGTGCCACAGTGATTCCCCTGCAAAACTGACCTTTAGTATGAATTCTAAATCTGGAATACATGCTGATTAACGTTGAATCATGGTTTCATGTAGATTATTATTGCACTGAATGCAGGTTGGACCATGGTCATAGACAGGTATGTTTGCTGTTAGAATTTAGTGATTTCTACATGAAGTCTATCAATGTACAGAATATACAAGCAATTAAATCCTATTAAAGATTTTTTAGCAGATGGATGAAATCTCGGGTTGATAGCAACGTACGCTGAGCAATACAGGTTCAATCCCCGGGTCCACGCTTCGAAACCTCTAAGCACGTTATAAATAACCTATCATAGCATGGATTTGAGTAAAACTGTAACACAAATTCATGAAATGTAAAAAACATGTAAGAAAATATTGGCTGTGGAGTGCTCTTATCGACATTACTCATTTTAGCTGTTTGTGTTTATAGGAAACAAAGTTGTGCTTGCTGGCTGGGGGACAGCTGCTGTGATATGCCAACATTGTTTAAAACAAAGGAGAGAAAAAAATGAATACTTTCTGGTGTAAGAATATGGGCTTAAGGGGTGAATTATTTTTGTGAATGGCCACGAGTAACCCAAACAGCAGAGCACCATAATTAATTTTCTTTAATTTTCCCTTTTGTCTGTTTTATTATTCTGAATGCTGGGCCCAGCCAATTAACTTTCTTACTGTGTTTTTTCATGATTTGTTTAATTTTGTACCTATCCATTTTTTCCCATGTGCTATTGCAGGATGGGGAAATGATTGATGGTTCGGCGGTGAGGGGGTTATGCATGTAATCGGAAACCTATATATCGATCATTTAACAAAGAACCTTAACTGCAATTGTTTCATTGTGATATGGTTGACTGGACAAACAGTGGGTTTAAAGCAAACTTTGGGGCATTAAAAGCCATGTAGGAATGGTTATCCTGCAATGCTTATGTAAAAAAGAAAATTGAAAAGTAAAAATATACCTGTGATTTGTTTGGAAGAGTTGTGAGGAAATGCAGTTTTCTTACCTGCCTTCTGGATGGAAATGGCTCTCACTTGTTTGCAGGAAATTACCTTAGTTTTCTTTAGTTTACTGAAGCCTGGTACATGTCATGGTAGAAAGGAGGGAATTCTTTGCTACAGGAGTAGTGCAATTTCGTCCGTCCGGGAGAGCAGTTGGCTATGGGAAAGAGAGTCTGATGCTGTTTGGACCTCTTTAGGGCCAAGAAAGGGCATTCTCCTGGGTTGTGTGATGGCCCAGGTCTTCATTTCAAATGTAAAGTTTGTTGTTTTGGTTTATTTTGTTAGATTGTTGTTTTGCCTTCTGCGGATAAGCAATAAATGTACCATGTGGCTTTTATCTAAAATCCTAATGTTGTGAAGTTCCTTTCTCCAGACTATAGACAGCCCAGGCTCCCAAACATGGTGTCAAATGCAGGACACAGGGGCCATACCAGGTGTCGACCTAACGGACATGTACTGAAGACGTGCTAATGCAAACAGGAAGAAAGGCTCCATATGCAAGACTACATCGATGGGACCTGTGATCAGACAGCAGCTGTTAAATCAAAGACGAGCACTGGATAAATTTGGAAGTTCTTCACAGGAGATGGACGAGGACCTGTCCCCAGTCGCGACTGAGGCACCAGGAACCATGGTAGGAGATGCAACCACAAAACTAAAGGCAAATAAGGGATAAGGCAAATGACCTGTGGTCCCATTAAAAGAAGTACTAGCTGGGGGAATTTAGGATCTTGTGTAGTGGTTTGTGGTGCAACAGGCTGAGCAAGAGAGGAGGCATCAGAAGAGGATAGACGAGATGAGTAGAAGCAGAAACACTGTCATGAGGAACAAGATCAAAGGTGGAGCAGCAAAAGAAAAGGATGGAGGACCTGCATGAACAGCAAGCTCAGCCAATGAAAGACCCAATGAAGTTAATGAAAGATAACTCCCCTAGCTACAGAAGCCTCAGATTTGATTGTCCCATGTGATGATGTTGAGGCTAAAGTTGCAGTAGGTGATGCGATTGGTACCTTTTTTGACTGTAAAGGCCTAAGTGGCGTACAGAGCTTTGAGCTCTGAATGATATGATGACAAAGAAGAGCTAAACAAAGCCAGCCACAGAAGATGCGATATAAATACAGCTACATGCACAAAAGCCCTTTCCTAATCGCCAAGCAATTGGAGGTAAAGAGGTATTCCTAGAGGAAAACAAGAGTTACTTATAAAGGACATGCGCGTATTCTAATATTGCCAATGCTCCATGCATATTCACAATTTCTGTCTCTATGGGAAAAGCAGGTCCAGTACTGCAATGACCAGCTGTAGAGAGCATTGTACTTAGATTAGACTTGTAGCACAGAGATGCCTTTATTGATACTGGAAGTAAAAGTACTTTAATAGGACATGGTCTGCTGGCAGTGGAGGATCCAGTGGGTTCCGTGGATATACATTACATTTATGGACATTTGTAACCATGCCCACTGATCCCCTGTGTCTATCACTGGAGAGGTGAAGAATATGCCCTAGCAAGTGAGTTTGGACCACTTATTCCTGATTTGTTGACACTCCTTGAAAACTGGTCCACAGTAACAACTCAGTGTTAGGAAAAGAGACAGGCAGAACAATTGCAAAATATTACTGTTGATGTGCCTGTTGTGGCAATATTTTCTTTTGAAGAGTAGGCTTATTGCCCATTTCGCAAGGAGAGACAGTTTCACAGAAAGTGGAGAAAGGAGAAAGCCAAATCCTGGATCTTGTGGGTCCAGAACCTGGACAAAGTCAACAGTTATTTGGCTGCGGATTTTCTGACAGGTAATCATGAGGCCCATGCATTTTTAGTTTGTGGTGCTCCTGAGATTTATGGGACTCCTCATCCACATCTTCCAGGTGGACCTGCACCAGTTGGTTTATGAGGACTGATGTTCCCCGGCTTTGAGATGGTCCATGTCTCAGTGTCTTTTTGCAGATGGGGCATTGTATGTCCTCTGCTTCTTTTTTTGAACAGTGTTGTTTTACCTTGAAGTATTGCCAACTGTCTTCTATGATCTTCATTCTGGTTGTTTCCTACCAGGGTGGGGATGTGTTAGGTATCCACACCACGTTGTCATCACTGCTGCTATAATTGCCAGACATGTTTAAATGTCTAAAAGGGGAGGAAACTATTACACAGCAAAAATGACAAGACAAAAAGGCAATGGGTCTCATTACGAGGCTGGTGGTAGCCATACAGGCACGGCTGCCACCAGTATCCATTTTATTCCAGCAGCCTTGAAAGAGCAATTACCGGGTCTTGCCGAATTTGGTGGACCCGGTAATTGCCCATTCACGGGTGCCGGTAATAAGGGACTCCCCATCCCCATTTGGCCCCATAGGGCTGAATCGGAATGGGGAGGGTGGTAGCACCGGTACCGTTAATAACGGTACCGGTGCTACCATCATATTCTGCTCACGGGTGCCGGTACGGCCACCACGTCAGACCTGGTGGCTGCAAGGGCACCCGCAAGCAGAACTCCTAGTATGGCGTTACGGTAGCAACGGTGCCGGTACCGATACCGGCGCTGTTGTTGCCTTACCCCATACTTATAATGAGGCCCAATGCCACAAAAATTGAAAAAACTGATTTTTAAGAAAACAAAAACCAACTAAAACATAAATAGACAACCTGAACAAATAACAAGAAAAAGGAAAAGAGGATTAGGTCAAAAATGGGTAAAAAGGATGGAGAGTTAGGGATGATTAGCCAAACATTCTGGTAATTACTGGAAATCCGTTCACCAACAAGCACTGATAACAATAATCAATATGAAGTTATTTTGTGTGGGTGTGGTGATTATTCACAGCTATGGAATCTCACATGCTCTGATTGGTCACTTTCACACATGCAGATCCTGTCATACAGCATAGGCGTAGCTGCGTCAACAAACCGCAGCATGTGATTGTGCCATTTGTTAATGTGGTTATAATTTATGTGCAGGCATGTAAGCACAGCATGCATTCTGATTGGCTGCTGCATGAGGCATGAAGACGCGTAACCGCATCAATCAAACTCAGCACCATATTGGTCCATATCCCAAGTGCACATTTTGTCATACGGCATTGGTGTAGCCGCATTAAGATACCACAGCGCATGATTGCCCATTTTTTGACGCGTCTATAAGTTATGTGTAGGAGGGTGAGTGCAGCACACAATCTGATTGGCTGGCACACGAGGCGCAAAGAAACATAACCGCGTCAATGATACTCGGCTCCCTATTGGTCCATTTCACACATGCAGATTTGATCATATGCATGGGCGTAGCCGCGTTAAAACACAGCAGTGCATGATTGGCCCATTTGTTAATGTATCTATGAGTCATGTGTAGATGTATAAGTTCAGCACGCTGAAGCACGAGGTGAGAGGGCGGGTAGCTGCATCAATGAAGCTCGGCGTCCTATTGGTCTATCTGTTGATGTGGTTACGTGTTATGTTTAGGCGCGTCACCTCAGTGGGCAATATGATTGGTCTATTATTTAGTCGCAAACACGCCATTGAGCCTGGGTGTTCCCGTGCCTATAGAAGACTCAACCTGGTGGGCTTTTTGCATATCCGCCGCTAAATCACATACCCAAAGACATCTCTCATTTTTTCTTTCATTGCTTTTTGCCTCTTGGTTGGTGAACTTGTTTGTGAGCTTCTAAAAACTTTTAAAGAGCAGTATCCTCATTTATCAATTCCTTTTTTGCATTTCTTGTTCCTATACTTTTGTCCTGTCCTTTATAGTTTGTGATTTTTTTTATTGTAGTTTATTTAATTTTTTATAAACCTTTTCTATTTTAAGTGGCTTTTTTGTGTTTTCTTTTTTTACAGTTTTGATTTTTTCTCCATAGTCTCACGTTCCAATATGTTTAGGACCATCAGTGATGAATAGGTGGTGTGTGTGGCTTCTGCTTTATCTCGACATAAGAAGCAGTGTGACCGAAGACTGTTGCAGATATTTGGCAGTATTTTCGTGTGAATGATCAACACAGTAAGAAGCAGATTGAAAAAGTGGTGTGTATTTTTTGTAAAAGGTGTTGCGGAGGGGACCTTCCGATAAAACATCGCAAAGTTTGGGAACCTCGATGTTGATCCAGCACCTTGCCCGAGCCCATTGGAATGAAGTGAATGAATCCTAAAGGGAAGGCTCATGTGCAACTTAAAGTGAAATGCATGGTGCACCATCAGCACATCGGTATCTGCCATCTGTGCTACTGTCTTCGAATTCTATTGATTCTTATTTTCCACCAACAAACACCCAACCTCATCCCATCTTGCCTGCACCTGCTATGTAGGAATGTATGGTAATATGTAAAAGATGTAACAACTGGATCGAGGTGGGAGTTGCCACCCTAGATGGTTTAGGAAAGGCTGTTTCAAAACACTTTTACCACCTTTTTCCAAAAATGAAAAATCAAAGAAAAAACACAATATATAACATGCAAAGAAAAATAAATGTTCCTTTTTTTACGCTTTGTTATATGTGTGAATCCTAGTGTTTTTGCTTTCCCAGTTCCTTACTCTTTCTCACATCTGCCCCAAATCAGTCCTTTTCAGGGCCAACTTATTAGTTATGAAAAGAGACAATAAAACACAGACTGTGTAAATGGATCACTAATGCTTAATTGATCCTTTCAATGCAGTGTGTATTTAAAAAAAGGACACATATTTATAATTTTATTGTAGCCACGGGTAAACCTCTGCAGTCGTTGCTGAGATTAACTGCGCCTCTATTTCGACCACTCGTTTTGTTTCATGATAGCCACAGGTGCAATGACAGTGTTGACAGTGGCGGCATGTATAATTGACAATTGTATGTGATAGGTAGAAGCGGCTGTAAAGTTTAAATATATATATATATATATATGTGCACATATGTGTTGGTGGTAGTCTAGTAAAGTTTTATTATAAGATATATTGAGTGTAGTCATTGTACACAGTTACTGTAACAGTTTAATATGTTGTATTCATCAAAATACATATAAGTGTAAACTCTTTAAAAAAAATCAAAAACACATTTATTTGGGGGGGATTGTTGTTGTGGGATTTATTTTTCTTTTTATTCGTACACATGATATATCTTTTTAGTAGCCCAATTACTCCCATTTTCACTGTCCATCATTTGTCTTAAGTCTTTAGAGTCCTTTTTCATGGTTTGTACATCATTTTGAATATTACTCAATAGTTCTTTTATTTCTTTTAAAGTGTCTATGATTGGTTTTGTGGGTAATTCTTGAGGTGCCTCTGTTTTCATTCCTCTTGATACTAGAATGACTTCTTCATCTGTTTGAAAATATTTGAAATATTTTTAAACTATTGAAGATATAATAGATTTAAAAATACTTTCCTAGGTAGCACAGCCATTTAAAAGTATATCTATATGCTGAATAATGTGTGTTACTTAAAATATTATTTTTAGTCACATTTTTACATACATACAATGAATGAGCATATTGTTTTTTTATGTCTTCCTCTGTAGGATAGTTTTCTTCCAGCCACTCCATGTAGTTCTCCATTCGAGGCTGGTAGAAAAAAACACTGTTGGTCACTTCAGATCTTAGAATGAATAATGGAAGAAGTTTACATGATGAGAGAAGGTGGAATTGTTTGTATCTAGTTTCTGATTGGTGGGCAGCTACCATTAGGGCGTCAAATACCTCAGAAGCTCGTCATCTATTGAACCTATAAGAGAAGGTCGTTTTTGAGTGTTGTTTATTTGGGTCAATGAAACTGTAGATTTTAATGCATCATAATGTTAACAGTTTTTCTATATATTACATTGATATTACCTGAGAGGTATGTGTGTTTTTAGGAGATTGTGGGACAAAGGGGCTATATATATTGTTCAGTTGGCTAATTGAAAAATGGAGGCAATTTTAGAAGGAGAGGAATATCATTGTGCAGAAGATTGTGGAGGAGTAGAGAATTTTGGGAATGGGACTAACAGTGATATAGTTTGACATTCTAGTCAGGTAGAAAAAGCCCTGTTTATCATTTCAGATGTTAGAATGAATAATGGAAGACGATTACATGAGGAGAGAAGGTGTCATTATTTGTATTTAGTTTCTGATTGGCTGGCACCTTTCAATAGGAAATCAAGTAAATAAGGTTCTCTTCAGCTATTGAACTTATAAGACATTGGGGCTCATTATGAGTCGGGCGGTAGCCCTGCAGGTAAAACCGGCAGGGTGCCGATGGACCCGAAGGGATTTACCGGCTCTGGACTTGCCAGACTTGCTGGACTTACAACCTCAGTAGTCGGTAATTCCGGAGCCTTCATTCCATTACTCCCCATTCCCGTGGAGTCCCATTGGACTCCATTGGAATGTGGGTAGTGCAAATACTGACACCATGCGGTAATGGTGCTGGTGTTTCCATGCCCGTGTGTGTTATGCCCGCCAGGTCAGATTTGGCGGGTGTAACACCACATGGCCACATAATTCGGAGTTAGCCGGTCTGGAAAACGGTGCTGGTACGGTTTTACTGGCACTGTTAAATCCGGACCGGCTAACTTGTAATGAGGGCCAATGTCATTTTTTGAGTGCTGTTTATATGTGCCAATTAAACTGGAGATTATATTGCTTCTTAATATTAAATGTTTTTCTATATACTAAGATGGTATTACATGAGAGGTATGTTTGTTTTTAGGAGATTGCTGAATTAAATGGGCTACACATATATATGTTGTTATGTTGGATATTTGAAAAACTGAGGCAATTTCAGAAGGAGAGAAATCTTTTAAGAACCATACAGAGTTGTTTTTAAGTATTATGGAAATATAAAATCATTTTAATGCCTTTTTTGGTATGGCTGCAGCTACAGAACAGCCAATGAAACGTGCTCTGTCATGGGGTTAAAATATCTGCGAGTAGCTACCAGCCAGTGGGAAATCATGCATTTTGGCAGGTGCAGCCACGGCTATTACTGTCACTGTAGCTGCGGGTATTGTGACACATTTCTGTGCACTAATCATATTATTTCATGGATTTTGTGTTACACTCTTTTACCTGTGTTTCCAATTCTGTGTCCTCATCTGTACCTTTGTGTCATTTGAACTTTTAAACATTGATAATGTGTGTATTATACTATGTACACATGTGGGATATATTAACCCACTTATGCTCTGCCCTGCAGCATCCCCGTGTGCTGATGGTGCCAGAATTATCAAAATGGCCCCAAAATCCCTGTGCACGCCAAAGCTATGGAAAACGCGCTTTGCAACACGAAAAGATGGCTGCCAAATCTACCATGCATGTTGTCAGAGGTGGAACGGAGACCGCACTCCTGAAAACATGTCACTGGGCTGCCCAATAAGTAAAAATGGAGCAAAGATGAAACGCAGTGCTTTAGTGAAAGAAATCCAGAATCCTATGTTTAATCTTTTCTTGGTTGCTGAAACGGCAGAATGCCGGTCCAAAGCACCATAAAACATCCATTATTCTTGCTGAGTGTTGAAATCATTATGGACATACAATGTCATGAAAATCGGAATCTGTCACCACAACATTCACAGCAAGAAAATGTGCCTGCCTGTGAAATCTGTCACAATCTGGGCGCATTACCAGTGGCCGCCTGTATGACAGCTGTCAGTGGATTGGATCATAAGGATTTAAACTTGTACAACTGAAATCTAATGTCTGAAATTTAAGTGACCTGTCATTGAGAGTAACCTGGGTTGTCACTATTTAAATCTCATGGTTTAGAAGCTGAAATAAGTGTTATAGCTGTTTGTTTGGAAATTAGACAGTTTATTTTAAAGCAAGAACAATTTGCAACAAAATGACACTTGAATTTAAAAGCCAAACCAGTATAACAACTTCCCCCCGCAAAGGCCAGGCTTATCTCTCCACCAGGAACTCACACCCATGTGATGATTAAAGGGTGGAAGGAGATTTTGAGCTGCTGTGGGAAGAGGACAACTGACTTCCTCTGGCTGTAAAGATAGGCAGAGTGTGAATAGTCATAAATGGCCTCTCCCAGAATGAAGGGGGCAGACATTGCTTCTGAGATGCCAGAAGGAGAAGGAGGCAGGGACAGACAGCCATTTGTTGATTCACAAGGACAAAAAGCACATTTTTAAAAAGACTCATAATTTACTGTGTAAAATTGTGAAAAATATGTAAACCTCAGACTTGTGAACCTAATTTTTGGCTGCACATTTTATGAAGCGCCAGAACTCTGTGCTATGTTCTAGGAAGTAACAGTGGAAATTATGGTTTTACACCAAACGTGATTATGTTAAAAGCATGAAACTTCACGCACTTATGCCCCTATACAATGTGCACATTTGTGGAAATTTTCTCCGAAATTGGACCATGTGTTCCGGCCAAAAAGGGTGGAATTCTCTCAAAAGCAGACCCAAGATCCTACAGCAATGGGGCTTGGAAGAGTATCTGCTCCACAAAATATGTGATCTATCTATGTTATTGTTAGAAAGGTTGCACATTTGTAAATATGTATTGTACTAAAAGTAGATATTATGTTCAAGGGGCCAAGGGGAGGATTCTCTGACTCATAAAACCACATCATAATGGTGACACCCTGTTTTCTCCTCCAATCAAGGGAGAGAGGAGACCAGGCCAATAGCCGGCCTAGGGGGTGCGCTTAGGATAATTCAGCACACACACCCCTTTACCATATGCATAAATAGAGAAAGCTGATGACATAGAAACACACATAGATTCACCCACTATCCTGATCCTAGCGAAGCACCCTGAAGCAGATCCATCCATATTCCCTGCTCCTAACTCAGAAACTTGGCAAGCAGAAAGGTCCATTCCATTAGTTGAACCATTTCCAACTAGGCCTTGAGTTTCCAGAAACACAAAGAATCCCACAAAATGTAAGGGAACAAAAGAAACAGCCGGGCTGTGCTGTAACTGCTTTCCTGCTAAAGAAAATAATTAGCAAAACCAAACGATCCAATACAGTTGTGCTGTGACCAGATAGCTATGAGCAGAGCCATTGCAGACCCAGTCCAGTCCGGTGTGCACAGCGGCCTGTCCAGACAGTGTGCCCAGCAGCCTGGTCCAGTGGCTGTGCTTCCGTGTGGTATTTGCTTCTTCATAGTCATCCCCTAGTGTAAGGAAATCCTGTTTGTCTTTTAAGAGCGCATCCTTGTTTTCCCATTCTTGCGCCTATCACAGAACAACGACCTCCAGTAAAATGTCCATAACTTCCCCAAATATTATGCTAGAAATAAAATTTCAACTTCTGCTTGTAGGTAACATACTAACTATCTAAAGCGGCTCCCATTACAATTTAAACAATTTCAGTAATTTAAGCCATATTTAGGGCCTCATTACACGGTAGGCGGTAACCATGGCGCTATTAGCGCCATGGTTGCTGCCGGTATTTTACTGTGTCCGCCTTGGTGGATGGCAGAATTACCGCCCTACTCCAAGGTGAGTGGGGGCGGTAATTTCCTCATTCCCATTTTTGTCCCCATAGGGCATAATGGGAATGGGGAAGGCGCTAATTACGGTACCGCAAATTGCGGTACCGTAATTAGCACCAATGTCCCTTAAACCAGCCATTAAGGTTGGGTCCCGCAAAGGGAACTCGTAGTAAGGTGGTAAGGGTTTACCATTACCGGTGCCCTTACCGGTACCAGTAAACCGTTACCGCCTACCGTGTAATGAGGCACTTAGTGTTTTACCCAATCCATTCTCAAGATCACTTTAAACCATTTTGACAGTTTGCCAATCAATTCTGTTTCTCTCTTTTATCTGCCGGGGGGAAATTGGGATTGACATTTTGTTTGAATTCTGCATCCCTGAATACCTGCTCTCTCTCCTCCTATCTCTTTACACTGCATATTGGGTGCTTGAGGAGTGTGCAGGGGGAAATTGTAACCACATTGCTACTTGATTTGAACACTCACAAAAGTATTATTTCTATGCTGAATTGTTTTGCTCGCTTTTACTCCTTGTGATTAAAGAGATTGCTTAGTGTTACATCACCCCATTGGTGATTATTGTATACCCATTAAACATAGTGTGATTACATTGTGAAGTACATAAATAAATATTTTAACTTTGCAAACCAGCCTGATTCCTGGTTCAGTGTGACCGGGGGGGGTTCCAAGAGAGGGGCGTGATATAAGTGGTACATCGTTCAGAATAAAATAACTTTTAGACACAAAATAAATAAGGATTTCAGTTGTGCATTACACGCTAGGCATTGACTTAGGTGAAGTGCCAGATTGAAATCACTTACATATTGGGAGTTCGTCATGAGATCATGAATTAGACATACCACTTGTGACAGTCTAATACAGCATGCTAACTGACGGAGTACATAAACCCTGTTGGGCTACCACACTGTGCTACACTGTGAAAACACTCTTCAATAGAAACACTCTAAGGAGTTGGCCTGTTTTGCAAAAATAAAATAACTCCTGTAAGTCAGAAAGGAAATTAATATTTCCAGAATGGCGACCCCAGTAGAAATTAATATGGCAAAAGAACACCTACTGCACAGATTATTTGTCAGGGGGGAATGGACAGAGCAGGATCAGAATGTTTGGCTGCAGGAAATCAAAGAACAAGCCACTGGCACAGGATTAGAAAAATGGCAGGATCAGGGTCCCTTAAACATGGCACTTAGCGTATTGTACATGGCCCCTAAGGTAAAAGAAGAGCAAAGTAAAATTGCCAAAAAAGAGGTATATCTGTACCTCCACATTGGAGCAATACAGGAAAAATATGCCGAAGACCTAGATCTGGCAAACAGGCAACTACAATCATTAGAAAAAACCCAAACTGATTTGGGCTCTGCAGAGCAAAGGCTACAAAAGAGCCAAGAATCAGAAAATGAAACCAGACAGTACATGATAAAAGTAAAAGGAGATCTGGTTAGCCTGCAGCAACAGAAGGTAGAGCAGGATACCAAAGTGCTGGTGCTGCAAAAAGAGTGCCAATACATTTTGGACTCTCTACTATGGAGCCAACAAAAGCTGGAGCTGCAGTTAAGCTACAATAGGGCCTGCACAGAGCAGATAACCGTCCTGGAAAATCAGATGTATGAGATAAAAGAGGAAAACAACAAATTAATTCTAAAAGACCTTGACTCCCAGACAGAATTTGAAGAAGAGCGCCAGAAAGCTGCTGCACTCAAAAAACAAATGGACGACCTGGCTGCATAGCGGGGTACTCTAATTCAGGAAAGGGACACCTTAGGCCAGGAGGTCAGTTATTTAAAAACCAAGATGGAACAAAATCACCTGGCCTTTCAGGAACTGGGTGAGCTCCAAAGACTACGAAAAACTGTTAGAGCACACCAGGAGGGTGGAAGATGCTCTAGCAAAGAATGAAAATTGACCCAATACTCCAAAATTACACAGGAAGCTCAGAGAGACAATGAGGCTCTCTGTGAGAAAAATGACAGGCTCCATAGACAGATAGCAATGCAGGAAGAACTAATAGAGACTAGTAAGGCCTTGATAGAAGAACAAAAGGGTAAGGTTCTTGCATAGCAAGAAGGAGTAGGGGCTGAAAGAGATGAGGTCCGCTGGGAGAGGGAAACACCTAAGCATAAACTCAGGAACCCTGGCACCAGAGACCTTCATCTCTTCAACTCCATGGACTCTGCCATCCCCATGTCCACTGGCTCACATGAGCCAAGGGCCACAGGGATGGCAGACTTCATCCCAATGAGGAATATGGGACCAATAGGGCAGCGCCTCCCAGAAATGGATGGGCGGGCATCTGTGTATGGGTTTCCAAGTGCTGGGGCCATATTCTATGATCAGGGAGACTCCAATGAGGGGAGAATCAGAGAAATGGATTCTCAGAAATACCACTTGTCCAGAGATCAGACGATAACATTTAATGGGGAATCCCATGAGGGTAGGCCCACTAAGAGTATATATCAAAAACCTCTTCCTAGCTTGGACAGTGGGTGGGGGGTAATCAGCCAATCCTCGGAGCAGGGAAGAGTCAGAAGACTCTTCTGAGCCCCACAGGACCAAAGAAACTAGGCCCCCACATTCTGCCAGCCATCTCCAAGCTCTCAGAATCCGGGAGAGCCTAGAAGACCAGACAGACACCTCTGGTACCAGTGCCTCTGAGTCAGAGGATGAGTGGACCAGGGTGACCCGAATTAAGAAAGCCAATAAAGTCAAAAGGGCCTTGCTCAAGGAGCCCCTGAAACAAATAAAAGCTATTAGGAGTGTCATCACGCCTTATCACAAGAATGCAAAATATTTGGTTTGGGAACACCTTGAGCTATTTGAACAGATGATGGACACTTTCCATCTGAAGGACAGCCAAAGCTGTATTCAGAATGTGAAGTGGACATTTTCTCCTGAGTACTCCAGATTATTTGAGGGGCTGGAGGATCAGAATCATTCCAGATGGTCCACCAATAGGGCGGCCATTCTGAAACATTTTTCGATTCACAGGAATCCTCAAGAGGCTCGCAAGGCAGCCTATAACTTACAATGTGGGGGAAGACCATGCTCCACAAGAATTTGTTCAGGGGTTGAAACACACCTTTGCACAGACCACTAGAAGGGCGCGCACTGACAGCAAAGAATTTGTAAACACTTTCTTTCATGCTCTCCCTAAGTATATTATGACCCAGCTAGTGAGGGACATTCACAAGAAAAGATCACTAGACTGGGTCATCGAACAAGCAACACACATCTATGAGGTGCAGAAGCTGTTGGAAAACAAAAATAGTCCCAAAAGCCCCAAAACCACCAACACCCCTGCTGCTGCTAAAGTGGCGGAGGTGAAGGTTGCCCCATTTTAGATCCGGAGATGAAGGGGGCCTAAAAACCTTCCCACACAGAATCCAAACAACCCCAAACCCAGAAGGCGCTTGGGCCAATGACAAACAGGGAGCCAGGGAGGTAACCCCACAAATGGGACCCCTAACTCCGCTGACTACATCAGCCCACGCTACAAGGGTAATAGGCCCATCCTGGGTTATGTGTGGACTCCTCCAGCCCAGGGGGGGGGGGAATCCAACCAGACAGCAGGAAACCCAGGGAACTTCCCTCCTCACTTTCCCCAGGAGGGCAGTAATCCACCAAATACCGGACAAAATGTCCTTCCTAGGTACCTGCCAAATTTCAACCCCCAAAACAACCCATCCTTCTTTCCGCACTTTCCTGAGCCCAGACAACCCAATCCGGGAGAAGGGAGGCCGAGGGTGGAGGGGTACCCAAGCTTCCCTAACGCAGGGTATTTTGTGAGAAGGGATAGCTAACCTTCCCGGGATCAGCCCAGGGGAAACATGAGGACCCTGTTTCAGCCAGAGCGGGTGTCACAACTAGAGCGCCAGGTCCAGAACATGGCACAGGATCTGGGTCGCATGCTGAGGGCTCAATAGAACCCTCAGATGAGCATGGCGGTTCAGAATGCCTCAAATCCAGCATCTGGTGCTCCAGAGCAATGACGGGGGAAGAACCCTGACAACCCACTGGTTCCCAGGGAGGAGGCACAAGGGGAAGGGGGTGTAAAGCCTTGGAGGAAGCTTCCTTCCCCACTTGTAGAAAGCCCCTGGAAACCCAGGAACTGGAACCAAAATCTCCTGCACCCGAAAGTCTGCCACCCGAGGAGCAGAGGGTGGATAGGAGAAATAAAGAGCCCAAAAAGAACCATTTTGTGGAGGAGGTACAAGTATTCCAGTTTGAAGGAGAGGGATCCTCAGAGGATCCTGCGAAAATGATCTTCTCTTCTTCTTCAGGGATGGGGGAACTCCTCCCAAAGAAAAATGGGTCCCAAAGGATCCAAATCCAAACTGGGTATATGTGGGGTATATGTGGGGCATATGCACCGCCCATCATCAAACCCCAGAATCAGCAGCATGAAAATCCCCTGGTTCAAACCCATCCTGGTGACTGCCTCCAAAAAGGGGGGAACAGCCCAGAATCAGAACAATGGGAACCCAAAACTTCCCCCATATCTAGCTGTCACCTTTTTCTTCCAGATTCCCAAGACTTCAAACAGAATCCTGCCCAAATCACCTTTCTGTCAGTGTCCAAAACCAAGAAACTAACCCACCAGTTGTCCAAAAATGTATATTATCTTTGCCCCCTTGTGGAGAAGGAGGGAAGATTATATTCCCCGGTCCAAATACAGGGGCAATGTACAATTCTGGCACTGGTGGACACTGGATCCCAAGCTACTTTCTGTCAAAAATTGCCTTTGATCAACTGAATTCGGGAAGAGGGGAGAAATATCAAATTCCTCTCACCCCTCTTCCTCGACAACTTCAGAACTTCGACAGGAAGGAAATTCCCATTGAGGGGACTGCGGATTTGGACATTGAAATTGGGCGACACAAGGTGATTCAGTAGGACAACAAATTGGTGATAGGGGGTCCTCGCTATTTCTGAAAAACAACTTTCCTTCCAGTCTAAGGTGGCATTTCACACTGGAAGGGAACACTCTGAAATTCTTTACAAATTTACAATCAGGAAATCCCACTCCCATAGTCCAGAAAGATGAGAAATCAGCTCAAAGCCTGGTTGATATTCAGAAAATTGGAGAGGAGTTGTTCAACCCTATTCAGTTAAATAAAGGGAAGGACTCAATTCTCGCCCGAGTATGTGTGAACAACCGTAAGAGCTTCATCAGCGAGGTCATGTTCTGCAAACTCCCAAAAGATCCAGCCATTCCCACATTTAAACTGTTAGACAAATGGGAAATGGATCTGGAAACACCCAGTTCTGAACATCCCCTGGCTAGCAGGTGTATGCTCAAAATGTCCATTGGCAACAATAGCATAGTCCATAATTGTTGGGTCGTGCAAGATGTCCCTGCTGCATTTTACTTAGGCAGTGACATTCTCAATCGCTTTGCCATTAGTTTGGATCTAATAAACTTCAAAGCCTGGTCTCAATTAGCGGGTAATCCCATGGACTTTGATGACCCAGAGAAAGCATTTAGGTCAGCTCAACTTCTGCCTTATGCAGTTGAAATTCCGATTGGAGAGGAAGTCACCATCCCAGAACCGACCCGAAAATTCTCAGTGGAAGTGAAAGTTAAAAGAAGACAGAAACTGAAAACCCCTGATGCCTATATTCATCTCAATGCTCATTTCCAACAGCAAGGGTTGGGGGTAAACCCAACACCACTAGTTAACATAGAACATAACACCATTCCAATAGAGGTGGATAACAGTGACCTAAAGAGTATCACTCTGGGCGCAGGCACCATTATTGGAATGGCGGCTGATGACTGATATTTTTCCATAGATTTAGGTAATTAACTGTTAGGACCAATCCCCAAGGACTGTTTTGACAGAGATAGCGATGATGACACGACACCAGACAGGATCTTCACCCGGCATGTGGGGAATTTCCTGGTGTTCACTTGCTGCCCTCATGGCAAGGAAGATGTGACCTGTGACTTCAGGAGGGATGTGGTGATCTTTCAAGTCCACTAGGACTGCCTTCCCCACCTGAAGCCATCAGTCCAAATCAGCACTTTGACCAGGGACTTCTCCACCCAGCTGGAGGAGGTCGCTGAGATAGCCAAACTGGAAGTCTTTCCAGGCTTTAGGCAGACGGTTGAAGAGAGAGTCAACCTGTGAGACTCTGGAGCAAAAGCAAAAATTGAAACAAGTTTTCTTAGATTTTGAAGATCTCTTTGCGGTGGACTCATATGACTGTGGTCGCACCGATATCCACACAACAATTCCCAATGACCCTGGCATGACTCCAGTGTTTGTGAAGCAATATCGCTTGCCTCTCGCATCAATGGAGTCCCTTACTGAAATAATTAAGATTCTTAAGTCTCGTGGGATAATTCGTCCAGTCCACAGCACCTTCAATAATCCGGTGCTGGGGATTTTGAAACCAAACGGCAAGTGGAGACTCTGTGCTAACCTAAGGGAGCTCAACAAACGGGTCCATACTTCCCGTTCGCCTCTTCCCTACATCGACCAAGGGCTGGCCCAGATCCAGGAGTCAAAGGTATTCACTGCCATTGAACTGACCAATGGGTACTGGACTCTACTTGTCAGTAGGGAGGACCAATACAAGCTGGCCTTTACCTTCGGGGGGCAGCAGTACACATGGACCCAGACTCCCTTCGGATACATCAACTTTGGCAATGAATTCAACATTTTTCTACACAAGGCCATGCCCGACCTGGGTGAAAGGGGTTACCTGGCCTATGTAGATGATGTTCTAGTCAAAAGCTCAACTGTGTGGAACACATAGCGGGCGGAGATCCATTATGGTCTGACACAGTTGAGGGCTGCCGGAGCAAAACTCTCCTTTCAAAAGGCACAGTGGTGCAGAACCCGTGTCAATTTCTTGGGGCATGAGATAACTCCTCAGGGTCCCTGTCCCCAGGAAAAGAAAGTGGAAGCACTTCTGAAATTAAAAGACCCCACAACTCTGCAGGAACTAAGGAGCCTCCTTGGACTAACTAATTACAGCAGAAAGTTCATTGAGGATTACGCAGAGATCACAAGACCCCTGATTCATCTTTTGAAGGGGGGCTCAAGTGGGAGTGGGGTCCAGAACAAGCCGAGTCAGTAAGATAACTCAAAAGAAGCATCTCACAAGCACCTTGCCTAGATAACCCTGTCAAAAACAAGGACTTCTTCTTGGAGACAGGGTTCTCAAATACATGTTTGACTGGAGTATTATATCAAAAGCATGACAAGGTCAATAAAGTAATTTCCTATGCGAGTAAGATTTTATCATCTGTGGAGGAAAAATTCAACGATTGAGAGAAGGCACTCCTGGCAACGGTGTGGGCATTGAAGAATTACCGCCCGTTTATCCAGGGGGAACACGTTGTAGTGGAGACTCCACACCAGCCTCTGGAATATCTCCAAAGTGACAGAATCCGGCCCGAAAATGAGAGTAATTCCCGAATTACTTCCTGGATTCTGTCAATGCAAGGCTTTCCTGTGGAGGTCAGATATGGCCAAAACAAGAAGAGTCCCCTTGCGCAAGGTCTGGCTGACATGCATGATTGTGCCAGAGAAAACTGTCTTGAGGATGAAAGTCTTAAAATCAAGGACAACATGGAGGCATACCTTAATTCCCCACACAAAGTCTATGAAGAAGACCAGTGTGAGGGAATGCCCACTGTCTATGTGGATGGATGTTGCTACCATGTTGACAGCAACGGGGAAAAAGAACTTGTGGCCGGCGTAGGGAATGCATGGGTGAATGATGCCCCAGAACCCTCCACTGGGTACAAAATAGGTCCCCGAAGCAGTCAAGGTGCAGAGTTGATGGCTGTGCATCAAGCCATCCTCACTGCTGTCCAACACCAACTTCACGAACTGGTCATAATCACAGATTCTGATTATGACCGGAACGGGTTCGTGGAGCACCTGGTTAACTGGAAAACCAGAGGCATGCTATGTGCTAATAACAAACCATTGAAACATTGAAAATTAATCCAAAATATTGATGATCTGGTCACCACGAATGGGATGACCATCTACTGGAAAAAGATCAAGGGTCATTCTAAAGAAGGGGGACCAGACAAAACTGGAAATTAGCTAGCTGTTCAGCTGGCCAAAACCAGAGTCATCCAAGGGGATCTACTTGAGATCGAGTCCCTGTTGGGGAAAATCCAGGTCACTGCTTTCACTAGGTCCCAGACTAATGCTCACAATGAACTCCGAACTGCACAATGGATGCTGATTTGATTACGGCTCAAAAAGGGGGATCCAATAATTGGTAAGTTTTATCAACACATTGAGGACCCTGAGAACGTTCCCCTGACAGATACCGATTACATAGGGAAGGAGGACCTCAGAGTGTTGATGAAATGTCCAAAAATGTTCCGAATCAAAGACGGTTTGTTGGTGAGGAGATCCCTAGCTGGCCATGACCAGTGGGTGGCCCCTACTTCATTCATAAAGCCTGATGCTAAGTCCCGCCAATGAGGCGGCAACAGCCGATCATAGGGGGTTTCATACAACACTAGAAATCTTGAGAAAGGTTGCATACTGGCCACACATGGGGCAGGACCTCGTGTCTTGTGTGTGCACGATTTCAGCCAACATCCATCACACACCGTGGCCCCCTCCAAAAGAAGGGGATGACACTGCCTAGGTCAGATTTACAAGTCGATTTTATCAGGCCCATGATTTGCTCCTCTAGGGGGAACAAGTACATGTTGACTGTGACATGCTTGTTCACTAAATGGGTGGAATGTCTCCCTGCCCCAAATTGCAAGGCAGAAACAGCAGCTGCCCTGATGATCAACCATACCTTCTCGTGTTTTGGACTACCCCAAAGGATTGAGTCAGACCGAGGTAGTCACTTCACTAGCGAAGTGATGACAAAGATGTGGGAGATACTTGGGGTCAAAAGGAAACTAAAAATTGCCTACCGGAAAGCCTCTGGTGGTAGAGTTGAGAGATACAACAAGACAATTGTGAGCATATTAAAAACATTTCTGGCAGATTCTGGGCCAAAGTTGGGACATTCGTCTACATCTTGTCCTGATGGCCATCAGATCTACCCCTTCTTCGGCAACCAAAATGTCACCGTTTGAGCTGATGACTGGACAAAGGATGGTGCTTCCCCAGCATCTGCTCTATGGAACCCAAGAACAGACCTTGATAAATGCCTCCAAAACTCATGAGTATGTTGAGAATCTGAGAAAACACCTTCAACATGTTTTTGTCTATGCTCAGCGGAATCTAGAAAGATATGCAGACAGTATGAAGACCCACTATGACCGTAAGACAACTAGAAAAGAATACCAAGTAGGAGACCAGGTCTACTTGTACAATTTCCAAAGGAATCAGGCCAAACAGCTCAAATTTCTTCCTAGCTGGAAGGATCTTTTTTGAAATTGTAGACAGAATCTCACCAGTCACCTGCAAAATCTGTATCCCCAAAGGCAGTTTGGAAGAGGGGGAAGATAAGTGGGTCCACATCAAGCAGCTGAGGTTTTGCCATTCTAGGAATACTCTGCGGCGACTAGAGAAGCCAGATGGAAACTCAGAGGGGGACATTCCAGATCCCTAGAAAATTACAACTATTAAAAACCATTCCACCTGTTAAAATCAGTAGTAATTACAGGCAGGAAAGATTGTCAATTGTATGTCCAATGTATGCATCTGCTCCACTACATGAATAGTGGTGGGGAAATGTCCGTAACCTTGTTCTGTTTTGTCAACATAGTACTGAAACCCTGGATTCTAAGCACCAAGGAGGACCACTCGGGAACCGGCAGGAAAGACCCAAAGTGCCTGGGGTATCGCTCCATACTCCCATCCGGAACCGCAAGGAGAACCTGTCGATCCAGCACTGATGGGAGAAGCAGACACATTTTTCCACTTGGACCAAAAAGAAAGAATGACATCCCAATCTCCCGACTTCCCCTTGATGGGTGGTCACAAGTTGTGAGGGGGCTTTGTGGGATGCATTAACCCACTTATGCTCTGCCCTGCAGCATCACTGTGTGCTGATGGTGCCAGAATTATCAAAGTGGCCACAAAACCCCTGTGCGCACCAAACCTATGGAAATCGCACTTTACAACAAGAAAAGATGGCTGCCAAATCTACCATGCATGTTGTCAGAAGTGGAACGGAGACCTCACTCCTAGAACATGGCACTGGGCTGCCCAACAAGTAAAAATGGATCACAGATGAAAAGCAGTGCTTTACTGAACGAAATCCAGATTCTTGTTTTTAAATCTTTTCTTGGTTGCTGAAACGGCAGAATGCCAGTTCAAAACACCATAAAACATCCAATATTCTTTCTGGGTATTACAAGTCACGTAGTTCAAGAAATCATTATGAACATACAACGTCATGAAAAGCAGAATCTGTCACCACAACATTCACAGCAAGAAAATGTGCCTGCCTGTGAAATCTGTCAAAATCTTGGCACAGTACCAGCGGCCGCCTGTATGACAGCTGTCAGTGGATTGCATCATAAGGATTTAAACTTGTACAACTGAAATCTAATGTCTGAAATTTAAGTGACCTGTCATTGAGTGTAACCTAGGTTGTAACTATTTAAATCTCATGGTTTAGAAGCTGAAATATGTGTTATAGCTGTTTGTTTGGAAATTAGAAAGTTTATTTTAAACCAAGAACAAATTGCAACAAAATGACATTTGAATTTAAGCCTGACTCCAAGCCAAACCAGTATAACAACTTCTCCCCACAAAGGCCAGGCCTATCTCTCCACCAGGAACTCACACTCATGTGATGATTAAGGGGTGGGAGGAGATTTTGGGCTGCTGAGGGAAGAGGACAGTGGACCTCCTCTGGCTGAAAGGATAGGCAGAGTGTGAAGAGTCATAAACGGCCTCTCCCAGAAGGAAGGGGGCGGATATTGCTTCTGAGCTGCCAGAAGGAGAAGGAGACAGGGAGAGACAACCATTTGTTTATTCACAAGGCACATTTTTTAAAAGACTGATCATTTATTGTGTAAAATTGTGAAAAATGTGTAAACCCGGACTTGTGAACCTAATTTTTGGCTGCACATTTTAAGAGGCGCCAGAACTCTGTGCTATGTTCTGGGAAGTAACAGTGGAAATTATGGTTTTACACCAAATGTAATTATGTCAAAAGCATGAAACTTACAAGCAAAAAGATAGAGTTGAACTGCTCAATCAAAAAACTGGTGCTCTCAGTTGGCCCTAAAATAGGGCTGCACATTAGATATGTACCAATTATCAAAGAAAATAGAAATAAATTGTGAACATTAACTAAATGTATTAAAGACATGTTTATTCACATCTCCTGGTAGTTCTTAGTTAGAAAGTCACTCAAATTAATATTTTGATATCATATTCCATGAGGCTGTGCCAAAATAAGGATTATATGTACATATGCCAATGCATTTCGGTTGCAAAAAATCTTCATCAGGGTGGTACATTTAATCAATCATCTGTTCACATATATCAATACATCAACAGTAATAGTGACGATTATCACAATAGCAATTCCAAACACATACGAGATCCAAGTGTTCCATAATGAGGATGATATGTAAAAAAGAGAGAAATTCTAAGTCAATTACTAAGCATAAAAACACGTTAGTTGCTGTCACAGCGTAAGTGAGACAGAACTGAAAAAAGTAATGTTGTTCATACCCATATATCCAAATGGTTTGTGTTCGTATTACCATCAAGTTGAAAAGACAACAACTTGCAATTCAAGTTCCTGCAAAACCACCGGAGGGTTAATCAGTAACAAGTAGTTAACAATTTAAGCCATGTATACCAAGAAGAGGGTAAAGTAAAGTCAGCCTTACCGTGCAGCAACGCTGAGTCAGAGTCAGCCGCATTCGCACAGGTGCACGCGCGAATTTCAGTCTGGGAATTTAAACGTTCCCATGGTGACCAAAACGGCGTCGTGTCTGAGCACATACGCCTTGGGTCCCACCACCGTGGCATCACGGAAGGCGGGGCTCATCACCATGGAAAAGTGATCCGTGGAACGGATGCTTACTCATATAGGTGTGTCAACCTTTGTAGCTTTGGCACCCAACATTCTTGTGTATTTAAGTGGTAAAGCGAACAACATTATCGTGTGTTTTAGCAATTGTCACATAGGTATGTAGCCATATATTATGAAAATGCACAATAAACAAAGAAATAAGCTCAATCAGTGCAATTACATCAAAATCGTTCTCGTACTGCATAAACTTGCGATGTATATCTAGGTCAAGTGGTGAAAAAGCATAATGTAGAACACAATCAATGCGTAATCAAATGTATCAAAAGAAGTTAGTGAACAGAAATAAGATACAGTTCATTGTTCTGTAAATATCTTCATAAAAACAGTCCATTGTAACATTGAAAATCCATCACAGCAAATGTCAAGGAAAACATCTTAAAGGAAAAGAAAAGAAAGGGAATTACAAATAACACATATAGTTTATTTCTTTGTTGATCCCCTTAGGTGCTAGGGTGCCCAAACGATCAATCCAGTAAGTTTCGCGTTGATCAAGTTTCTTTTGCAAATGTTCATATTTGTTATACCTTTGTACCACTTCTAGGATAACAAATTTAATTTGTGGCAAACTATGACGTGTCTCACACCAGTGTCTTGCTACCGCCGAGGTAACTGTTCGATTCCTAATGCAAGACCTATGTTCATTCCAGCGAATCTTCGCTGTGCGTTGTGTTTGCCCGATGTAAAAATGTCCACAGGTGCATTTGATACCATAAATGATGTTCTGGGTGTCACACGTCGCAAAATCTTTTAATTTGATTTTTTCCTCCAGAATGGGGATGATTAATGGTTGGTCCTTTCATGATGTACTGACAATTACTGCAATTGAGGCATGGGAATGTGCCAATACGGTCTGTGAGTTTCTTCTTACATGGGGGTTTGCTATTCACCAACTTGTCTTTCAGATTCTGGCTGCGTTGATATGCGAAAGTTGAGAATTCCCTGAACAGATGCTCTATTCTTTGATCGCAAGTTATCGTGTTCCAATTCTTCTTGATTATTTGTTTGAGTCGATTTCTTAGTCTGGAAAATTTAGATACAAAGACTAGAGGGGGTGCTGATTTGTTTTTTGTTTGAGGTTTTAATAATTCCTTTCTGTCTTGTGCCGCTGTGCGGACTGTCACCGTCTCTATTTCCACTTCAGAGAAGCCTCTCTCCAAAAACTTGTCTCCCATGTCTTTCACCGCTTTTTCATAATCAGTAGTGTCACTAACTATTCTTTTGACCCTTAGCATGTGGCTGTAGGGGAGATTTTTGATTAAGCTCGGTTGGTGAAAACTGAGTCTATGGATCAGGTATATAGATGATTGTTTTGGTATCTGGACAAGTACGGAAACCGAACTACTAGAATTTTTCAACTATCTAAACAGTATTGACCCCAGGATACAATTCACTCATGAATATTCTAAAGAAATCATACATTTTTTGGATGTTGAAATAAAGATCACAGACCATGGGTACCAAACAACCATTTTCAGAAAAAGTACTGATCGCAATAACCTTTTGCATAGAATCAGTTTTCACCAGTTTTCACCATCTAAATTTTCCAGACAAAGCAATCGAATCAAACAAATAACAAGAAAAATTGGAACACGATAACTTGTGATCAAAGAATAGAGCATCTGTTCAAGGAATTCCCAACTTTCGCTTATCAACGCAGCCAGAATCTGAAAGACAAGTTGGTGAATACCAAACCCCCATGTAAGAAGAAACTCACAGACCATATTGGCACATTCCCATGACTCAATTGCAGTAATTGTCAGTACATCATGAAAGGACCAACCATTAATCATCCCCATTCTGGAGAAAAAATCAAATTAAAAGATTTTGCGACGTGTGACACCCAGAACATCATTTATGGTATCAAATGCCCCTGTGGACATTTTTACATCGGGCAAACACAACGCACAGCGAAGATTCGCTGGAATGAACATAGATCTTGCATTAGGAATCGAACAGTTACCTCGGCGGTAGCAAGACACTGGTATGAGAAACGTCATAGCTTGGCAACAATTAAATTTGTTATCCTAGAAGTGGTACAAAGGTATAACAAATATGAAAATTTGCAAAAGAAACTTGATCAACGCGAAACTTACTGGATTGATCGTTTGGGGACCCTAGCACCTAAGGGGATCAACGAAGAAATAAACTATATGTGTTATTTGTTATTCCCTTTCTTTTCTTTTCCTTTAAGATGTTTTCCTTGAAATTTGCTGTGATGGATTTTCAATGTTACAATGGACTGTTTTTACGAAGATATTCACAGAACAATGAATTGTATCTTATTTCTGTTCACTAACTTCTTTTGATACATTTGATTACGCATTGATTGTGTTCCACTTTATGCTTTTTCACCACTTGACCTAGATATACATCTCAAGTTTATGCAGGGCGAGAACGATTTCGATGTAATTGCACTGATTGAGCTTATTTCTTTGTTTATTGTGCATTTTCATAATATATGGCTACGTACCTATGTGACAATTGCTAAGACACACGATAATGTTGTTCGCTTTACCACTTAAATACACAAGAATGTTGGGCACCGAAGCTACAAAGGTTGACACACCTATATGAATAAGCATCCGTTCCACGGATCACGTTTCCATGGTGATGAGTCCCGCCTTCCGTGACGCCACGGTGGTGGGACCCAAGGCATACGTGCTCAGACACGACGCCGTTTTGGTCACCATGGGAACGTTTAAATTCCCAGATTGACATTCGCGCGCGCACCTGTGCGAATGCGGCTGACTCTGACTCAGCGTTGCTGCACGGTAAGGCTGACTTTACTTTACCCTCTTCTTGGTATACATGGCCTTAATTGTTAACTACTTGTTACTGATTAACCCTCCAGTGGTTTTGCAGGAACTTGAATTGCAAGTTGTTGTGTTTTCCACTTGATGGTAATATGAACACGAACCATTTGGATATATGGGTATGAACAACATTACTTTTTTCAGTTCTGTCTCACTTACACTGTGACAGCAACTAACATGTTTTTATGCTTAGTAATTGACTTAGAATTTCTCTCTTTTTTACATATCATCTTCATTATGGAACACTTGGATCTGGTATGTGTTTGGAATTGCTATTGTGATAATCGTCACTATTACTGTTGATGTATTGATATATGTGAACAGATGATTGATTAAATGTACCGCCCTGATGAAGGTTTTTTGCAACCGAAATGCATTGGCATATGTACATATAATCCTAGCCTTATTTTGGCACAGCCTAATGGAATATGATATCAAAATATTCATTTGAGTGACTTTCTAACTAAGAACTACCAGGAGATGTGAATAAACATTTCTTTAATACATTTAGTTAATGTTCACAATTTATTTATTTTTTGATAATTGGTACATATCTAATGTGCAGCCCTATTTTAGGGCCAACTGAGAGCACCGGTTTTTTGATAGAGCAGTTCAACTCTATCTTTTTGCTTGTAAATTTTTTGTTCCCTATGCCCTAGGACCTCTTTATAACCGGATGCCCCAGGTTAAAGTTTATTAATTAAAATCCACTGTGGACTAAATTGAATAAACAGTATTTTTGTAGTGCCCACCTTTTCACTTAGTTAAAAGCATGAAACTTCACACGCTTATGTCCCTATACAATGTGCACATTTGTGGAAATTTACTCTGAAATTGGACCATGTGTTCTGGCCAAAAAGGGAAGAATTATATCAAAATCAGACCCAAGATCCTACAGCAAAAGGGCTTGGAAGACTATCTGTTCCACAAAATATGTGATCTTTGTATGTTATTGTTAGAAAGGTTGCACATTTGTAAATATGTATTGTACTAAAAGTAGATTGTATGTTCAAGGGGCAA
This sequence comes from Ambystoma mexicanum, assembly GCF_040938575.1. Classification (NCBI taxonomy): domain Eukaryota; kingdom Metazoa; phylum Chordata; class Amphibia; order Caudata; family Ambystomatidae; genus Ambystoma; species Ambystoma mexicanum. The sequence continues at coordinate 371,361,125 of NC_090923.1, forward strand.
AGGGGAGGATTCCCTGACTCATAAAACCACATCATCATGGTGACACCCTGTTTTCTCATCCAATCAAAGCAGAGAGGAGACTCTAGCCATTAGCCTGCCTAGGGGGTGCGCTTAGAATAATTCAGCACACACACCCCTTTACCATATGCATAAATAGAGAAAGCTGACGACATAGCGACACACACAGATTCACCCACTATCCTGATCCTGGCGAAGCACCCTGAAGCAGATCCATCCATATTCCTTGCTCCTGACTCCAGAAACTTGGTAAGCAGAAAGGCCCATTCCATTAGTTGAACCATTTTCAACTAGGCCTTGAGTTTCCAGAAACAAAAAGAATCCCACAAAATCTAAGGGGAACAAAAGAAGCAGCCGGGCTGTGCTGTAACTGCTTTCCTGCTAAAAGAGTTATTACCAGAAACAAAAGATCTAATCCAGTTCTGCTGTGACCAGATAGCTGTGACCAGAGACGTGGCAGACCCAGTCCATCCGGTGTGCCCAGCAGCCTGTCCAGTCCCGTGTGCCCAGCAGCCTGGTCCAGTGGCTGTGCTTCCATGTGGTATTTGCTTCTTCATAGTCATCCCTGAGTGTAAGGAAATCCTGTTTGTCTTTTAAGAGCGCATCCTTATTTTCCCATTCTTGGGCCTATCTCAGAACAACGATCTCCACTAAAACGTCCATAACTTCCTCAAATGTTATGCTAGAAACAAAATTTCAACTTCTGCTTGTAGCTAACATTCTCGGCATTCCATAGAACTGAAAACTGCATTCCATACAGTTTTCCCGCAATCGCGAGTACCATGCACGGAAATTTTTTGCCGTGAATTTTTGTTTTGGCAAAACATTACACGTGTAAAAGAGCTTTTCATTGCACTCGACCTCAAGTTTAGGTTTTCACATTGCTTATTAGTATCAAATCATTGCTGGTATTTGTCTGCAACTATCTAAAGCAGCTCCCATTAGAATCTAAACAATTTCAGCAATTTAAGCCATATTTAGTGTTTTACCCAATCCATTCTCAAAAGCACTTTGAACCGTTTTGACAGTTTGCCAATCAATTTTGTTTCTCTCTTGTGTCTGCCGGGGGGAAATTGGGATTGACATTTTGTTTGAATTCTGCATTCCTGAATACCTGCTCTCTCTCCTCCTATCTCTTTACACTGCATATTGGGGGTTGAGGGATGTGCAGGGGGAAATAGTAACCACATTGCTACTTGATTTGAACACTCACAAAAGTATTATTTCTGTGCTGAATTGTTTTGCTCGCTTTTACTCCTTGTGATTAAAGAGATTGCTTAGTGTTACATCACCCCATTGGTGATTATTGTATACCCATTAAACATAGTGTGATTATATTGTGAACTACATAAATAAATATTTTAACTTTGCAAACCAGCCTGATTCCTGGTTCAGTGTAACCAGTGGGGGTGTTCAAGAGCGGGTCGTGATATAAGTGGTACATCATTCAGAATAAAATAACTTTTAGACACAAAATAAATAAGGATTTCAGTTTTGCATTGCACGCTAGGCATTGACTTATGTAAAGTGCTGGATTGAAATCACTTACACACAAAATATGTGTACCCCCAGCTATAAGGTCACTCGTAATCTCAGCAAGCAGCAGTCCAATTAGACTTTGCACCTTTGGCGGGCTGCTGTAGCCGCTGGTATGAATGTAGCCACTATCTGCGGCTATACTGGTATCATTTTCTGTGTAGTAATCATATTACTTCATGAATGTTACTGAAGTGGGAGAATGGGAGAACAAGCTCCCCCCAATCTCCTCGCGACCATGGCCTAGAGGATCACGGCCCAGCCATCCACCATGAGATGAGTTCGCCTATCTACCAGATGACAAAATACCCTGGTTCAAGAACATAAGGATATGCCCACCAGCCTGTCCCACTCAAACCGACACCTGCGGCATGGATGAACTTGACTAAGACATTAACAACGAGCACCCACATCGTTAGAGATGCCACAACGACCTAGCCAACTGCCAAGAACACACGTGCCACCATGCACACTGCTCACTCACACACCAACCTACACGAAGAATATATTCAGTGCTATGACATAGGTGACGGATCTTTATTAAACTGACGTACATCTTTATTAATTTTCACATAGGCCCCTTTATAGTAATGCAGAAACGCAAGATGCCTGAAGCACTTGCGTATACGCTTGCTGACACTTCTTCCACCTCTCGTATCTTGATGAGAACATAATGAAGACATAATATTGCTTATGAGGCCATGTCAAACCGCAACATAGGTGCCGTGCATTATGCATCCCCACCTATGAACTAGGCCCAAGTTGGCCGCAAGCAAGAACCGCCATGAACACTGTATGAGCAAGAGTACACGTGCTGATCACGCAGAACGACCTCAGCGAGAGCTCATAGCCAAGGGCGCGATGTTGCAACTCGTATGCTACCAGCCGGCACCAAGGTCACACCTGTAAGCAAAGCCAAGCACACAGAAGCAAAATACAACTTTAAATGTGCAGAATTCCACCCCAGCTACGGTCTCTCCACACGTGACCAAGCCGACCTGACAAGGTGCCAGACCCACGAGAAAGAAGTCGCCTGGGTCCCACGTCTGGGACACAGGCTGCAACAGTGAAATGACAAGATGGACACCTACGGTGATTGGAATGGCCTGCTCTCAGGACTATGAGCAAACCCGCACATTGTCTGCACAAACACATAATTACACATAGTTGCTAGTGACAGGTACACCGCGAGCTGGGAACGATGATGGTCCCAGACTTGGGGGCTCACGGGAGGACCAATCAGAACATGAGGGGACTCATCACTGACGCCACTAACATTAGCCAATCATTAGGGGTCTTTGTGTAACAATTTTCAAGTATCTAATAGAAGGGACAGCCCAAGTATTCCACCTGACTCATCCTTAACCACTAATATTGTTCTCTATATGTATACTATACTAAGTCTACCACTCGAGGACCCAATCCGAAGTGGCAATACGTTTTTTTCGCTAACTTTCCCAGGTGACGCAAGTAGCGCGTCATACTGCCGTAAAAAGGGCCTGCAAGCCCCACGAATTTTGAGAGTCTGGACGGACGCGTACGATCCTAGACCCATCCCTGCCGTTGTTATAATAAACAGCAGAACCGCCTTGCTCCTTGTGTGTGTCTCATACTCATTTTTGGGAAGCAGGGGAGGAGTTGGGGCCTCCCAGCCCGGAGGTCCGCGGACGGCTCAGCCGACCCCGGGATAACCACCCCGACATTACTCCACAGATGTTTATGTATCTTTCTGATTGTATGTATTCACATCAAGGCATGTGCGATTTAACTTTGAAACCTTTGCAATGTATTTTAGTGTACACACGTCGAAAATGGAAATTGTTTTTAAATCTGATTGTCCGCTTTCATTTTTGCCTATGAGACAATTTGGTTAGTGTTCATTTTCCATGGCACTACTAGGCTGTTATAGCTGTGGTAAAAATGTGTCGGCATTATAGTTGTTTGCTTTCTACATCCTGTTTTTGAGCTATTCATTTCTAAACAGTTTATCAGCCACCATTCTGTACAGCTTTGTTATTCTGATTGCAGAACCCACACTGTGCACATTTTGGCTCTTTTCCAGTTGTGAAGATCTATTCATTCTTTGGAGCAGCTGTAGTTGAATGATTGTATTTTTTCATATATTTAATGTACTACTATTATTTTGAAAGTATTTTTTTTTATATTTTACCTCAGTGTTTTGAGAACAGTGACCAAGCAGTAGTGCATGTTATTCTACAGTTATGTGAACAAAATATGTTTTGCAATTAAAGGTCCTTTGTCACTGTTTTGTTGAAGGATTTATTTGATAATTTGTTGATAATGTAGCTTTGGGGATTATTTCTATCTTTCTGTATTTATTAAAAAGAATATGCAGCTTGTCTGTATCTAAGAAAAATGTGGTATCACTATTAGAAGTTGTTTGTTAGGGAAGAAAATTGATTTTGTATGAAGCAGTAGGGTGTTTTCTGAGTTTGGTGAAAGAAGCACAAAGGTCTCTATAAATGACTGAATATGGATGTTGCGAGTAGCAGTATTTTAAGATGCATCAATCCTACTACTAGACGAAGTATTTGTTGCATTTGTCAGAGTAATGTAAGCTTTACATATGTAGATGAAGTACCCTTCTCAGTTTTTCATACACAAAGATATAAGAGATTTAGATGAGCGTCTTTAATAGTTTTGTTTGCAATATATTTTATCAGAGCAATATTGAGCAAAATATATTAGCTGCTGAATTGAATTAAATACTGTAAGTTCCTATAAATAGTGCACAAGAAGACGGTCAACAGAAATGAATGTTTACATCACTAATATTTCATTATGGAGTATACTTTTGTATGGTGCCCTGTGAAGGAAGAAGTCACGATTTGGTTAGCATTAAAATATTCTGTCAAGTGTAAAATAGTGTTGTAGTGTATATTAGTATAATGTAATTGTTTCTTTTCTCAGTTGTAGAAGCACTAGTCATAGAAGTGGCAGCATTAGTTATTTGTATGTACGTCAGCTATGCAGTTTCCTCACGAGAATATATGTGAAATTGAGTCTAAAAATTACACTTGCGCAAATGGACACCATTACAGTAGTGACATACATTTGTGATTAAGTGAAAGAGTTACTTCATAGATTGTCAGTGCAAATTGTCCCAAGAAAAACAGGCATATTATGGGCTTCAGCTGTGGAATGTGTGCCCACCTTTAACAATTGCAGTATGTGTTGATTGTTCTTGGTTATGTAATGTAGGATGTCCACTGTGCTTTAAAATGTTCCCCGAAATTGAAAGGAGCTTTGTGAGGTATGCCATTAGAATGCTCTCAGTAGTGCAATCTCAGGTTATATAAAAGAGTCAGTGATTCATCTACTGATCTACTGTGTCAATTTTCCAAAATAAACAGGTGCATTGCGGATGTTGATTATACCAGTGGAGCATGACAGTAAACTAGAGAACAAAAATGTGTATCACGTGCATCACAAGAAGTAGGAAACGTGGAGGTAAACATGTTCTTGTTTTTGTAGACTTGCTAAAATTAACTTCTGTGAAAAGTCAACCAGTTTTCAATATATTGCAATCTAAGGCTAATCAATAATCTATAGGGAGTATTACTAATGTTCACCTTTGGAATTGTTTTCAATTCCAGGGACATACCATTAATTTGAGGCAATCTGCCTACTTAAAGCATGCAGAAATGATTAATATGGTTTGTATAGGTATTCCTGAGGAGAATGTGAAAGAAGTCTTAAAAGGAAGATGATTTTCAACATATTTCATGCCGATTGCACTGCGTCTAATGTTATGTGGACTCATCAGGAACAACATTGTGTTGCTTTGGTGTGTACACTTGCAGAGTGCAACATGTGTAACTATACAATGCTGCTCTCTGAGAAGCAAAATATTGAGGAGATAAAATCATGTGATGTCTTAGATTGCCATGTTATGCCATTACAGTTAGATAAAAGAGCACAATCTCAATTAGTTCAACTAGAACATTCCATTTCTAAAACAGGAATGTTAAAGAGGAAGTTGAATGTAGAAGTTGGTCTAGTCAATGGAGCAATGGGAAGAGTGATTGCATTTCACACTTTTCCTCAAAATACAAATACTGGACATATTGAAGTAAAGTTTGATTGTGTAGAAGAAACTCATTTGAATTCTCAGACCTCTGCATGTTTCATGCTTTTTAGGGAGAACTTTGTTCACATGCTTTATAGAAAGCATATGCAATTGCTATTCATAGATCACAAGGGTTGAATGCCATATGTAGCTCTGTGACGTGTGAACAATATTGCAGGTTTCTCTAATACATTTTGATGAAAGAAAGTGACAGCTAACATTTCATGTATTGAAGAATATATGTTATATGTACTACTTTTTCTCACCTTGACCTTATACCTCTACCTGTCAAGCACATAGCAAGGAAACAAAATATCCAGTGAAACTACATTCAAACAAACTGATTCCTCTTAAGACTAAAAAGCACAAGCAACTACTTGAGTTGGAAAGTCATTCAAATATGGCATATTGCCTTTGTAGATTTAGCTATGAAACTGGAGTTGATTGCTATCCTAATGCAGCTTTGTGTATGTTGCTTTAAATGACACCACTAATGCAAGACACAGCTTCAACAGGAAACAAGCAGCTATGAGTGGTACTTTCATTTCTTAAAATATCTGTAGATGAAAGACCACACCATACACATTTGGGAATGTCAATCCAAATGTAGTAGCTGTTGCAAGTGGAAATCAACAATTTTCCCAAAATACACAGGAAGATAGTCAATAATTAGTAATGACTATATGTGATGTATTACTGCAGGTAACTGTTAGTGTAGATACATATGTAGAATTAGTTACACGTGGAACCATGTGTGTCCACAATGTAAGAAAGATCACACTACTCAGGATATTTCTGAAAGATTTGTATATATTTATTCCTATCCCTGATCAGAAAAGTGTGAATTTGTCTGATCTTCTATGAAAAACTTTGCATGACATGCAAAGCAGTAACTGTGGTTGTAATTTACAGTTTAATCCCCAAAAGCTAGTTTTTAGTAAGTATCTATTCATTTTGTTTTAAATATACAGTGTAGATGGTAGATAAATTAACACATCACTATTGCATTTTGTAAATAGTCAAGTTACTATTGGTAAGAACACCTTTAAGACATGTGCAATTATTTTTCATGAGATAGCATCCATTCTCTGTGGACATTTCACAACCTGAGTGTGTACAGAAGTAGACTGGATTGTTTGCAATGACTTTATATTCACACACCAAGCTAGATTGCCAAAGGGTTTAGAGAATGCTTACTTAATGTTGTTAGAACAATCGTTTTAAAATATGTTTAAAATATGTTTACATTCTGTGTATATAAACATGCAAAAGGAATTATTAAAATGGAAGAATAGGCTCATGATTGTTTTATACAAAGAAGGATGGATAGTTGCTAAGGTGCATTATAATATCACTATTACATACATGCAATCTTCTACTTCTGTTTAATTATGTAAAACACTGTACATTACAATATATACAAGTGTTGCCAATAAGTACTATAAATACCATATATCATACCATAGGTTACATAAGTGGTTTCATTTACATTATTTTTTGTGTTACGGAGTATACAGGTTCATAACTGTTTACATCCGAAAACAAGTAAGCAGGATATAGATGCAAACATGCACAAAATAAAGTACTGTGTTCCTAAAATAAATGCATCTAACTACTAAGAAACATTTTGTGCAAGGTTTTAGATATATTGTGTATTACTTCGTATGTGTGTAGGTGGCCAAAATAATGATGCACACAAAGTTTTCAAGAACTATTCCAGTTCAATTAAAAAGGAAAATAGCCTAGTTTAAGTATTTGTTCTATCAGTAAAGTCCGTCTTTTTCAAGTGTGGACGTTTTCACAAAAGTCCTGGTATGTGTTCCGTCATTTCACTGTGGCCCTTTCTTTGTTTCTTTTATAGTAGTTTACTGAAACTTGTCATTATACTTTTTATGTGTGTAGGCGACCAAAAAAAGGATGCACACAAATTTAAAACAAAGTATTTTAATGACAATTCAGAGATAATTACTATATTTAAAAAGCTGTGATTTCATCGAAAAAAGGGATTCCACAATGCACACACCTTTCTATGCAAATAGAAGTTTTAAATAACAACTCCCATTGTTTTAAAGATTATGTGTAGATTATGATATGTCAATATTAACTTCTCAAGTGTATGTGGCCAAACAAAGTACCCACACAGATTTCAGAAGAAGTATTGAAGTTACATTTGTAATATTCTTAGTGTAGCTTGTAGTAAGTGTTGATACATTTACACACAGGAAAGTTTTTATGGTCTAACAATTATATGAAATAATGGTATGACTAAAGTTTAACAACATTTACACCCAAATTAATGTTACAATGTTGGCAAACTGAAATGCATTTAGAAGTGCACAAACTATTGACCTTGCAGGCAATTCTATTTCATTCTTCTGAAGACCAGAAACACTGGCCATGGCCAGGGGCCATAAAGAAAGTATTGTTGCAACATGGACACTGGCCATTGCATCAATTTCCCAATTCTGCTTGAGTTTTGAGAAGAGAGTGAGGTTTAAAATTGAGGATAACTTGGTAGAGTGATGACATAGCTCTCGAGGAATCCCCACATTATTAATATTGGCCACCAGCATGGACTGTGTGGGGAAATGATAAGTATTCACAATAAAAATACACGTTGTTGCCAACAGGTAATCCCTGTGCACTCCTTATGGGTGTAATCCCTACACACTTTTTGTGTAAAGTGTTAGAAAAGTAAATGCAACATTCATAAAATAACTGAAATGTTTATTCTTTAGATAATCAGAAAGTAAAGGTTGATTGACCACAATATAACTCACACATTTTTCATATCACCTTATGAACCTGAGCAGTTTTTCGTTTTAATTTTTTCCAAAGCATATACATGTTTAGGCTGCATTAACAGACATTATTTTTTAACATACATAGTCAATACACCCTGAAGCGTTTTCAGGGGTCAGAGCTGCCCTGGAATTGTATAGGCATTGCATGTTTTGAACCGTATTTACATAAAATGGTGACATGTCAACAATGAAAACTGCTGTTGTAGCAGCTCAAAGGGTATCTAGCGACTCTCAGAAATCACATCTCCCAGCAAACAGATGCATGTGCTCACCCATCTACTGGCAACGCTCCCATCTAATGGCAAAGCTATATCTCATTTTTAATATCGTACCCAGTCTCTCTAGCATCCCCCACACTCACAATAGCTTCAAACATACCTCAAGAACTCCACAACATTTTAAGCACATTTATAGAAAACATAGCAGTGTCTGTTCTCTCACTTCAATGAATAATATTTCGGATTTTCAAAACTGAAAACCCTTCACTTCTGCAATGCACCATGGAAGATAACTATTTTTGTGGTTGGTGCCGGGAGGACCCCCAGACTTTATTTACAAAAAGCAATCTTACAGATGTTCATCAAACCTAAAAAGCCATGCACCCCCACGCTACCTACCACTTTTGAAAAATCATCCAGCAGTGTTAAGACTGGGGGGCTGTCAATAAATTGTAAATGTACCCATTGTTAAAACCATTTACATCTATTGTACCATTGGACAGTTTCAAATACAATGTTGTAACTATGGGGGACCCGGGCAAATTATTGGAAAATGTCGAGTCGATGTGCAAAACAGATAAAAAATTATTAGTCATCGAATGTTTTGCAAATCCAATATCTCATAAGACAAAACCTGAAAGAGGAAGTGCCCAGAAGTGCCTGTTTGGCTGTGGGAGGCTGCCGTTGTGATCTCTCCCTCGTGGACTTTCTACTGCCTCTCCTGTGAAGAACGGCTCCACTATGGCAGTGAATGACTTTAATGGACTTATTAACAAGCTCCTTACACATATCCCTATTTATATCTAAGGAGCAGTACCTAAAGTTTATATATTTTGTGTTTTCGTTATTCCAGCCTAAGCCCAACCCACTCACCGCAGCCAGCACTACAAAGTGGCACGTGCGTGCGCACCAGCGTGCACGCATTGAGGAAGTGCCCAGAAGTGCCTATTTGGCTGTTTGGAGTGTTGGCAGTGGCCGGATGGACAGGATTTTTTTGTTTTCCTAACGTCACTCTCAAACTATTTTTCTTTTGGTTTTCTTTTTGTTTTTGTTTCTTTTTTGACATGGTATTATTTGTTCATGCAACGTTGAAATTGTGCCTTTCAGCTTTCTCCACTGTTCAAAGGCTGTGGTAAGAACGTTTGCACATATGCTACTTTTCATTGACATGCTTGGGCTTTATTGTTGAACGTTCGTTACTAGAGTAAGCAACGACTGGACTCAGCTGAGGTTGTGAGTGTATGTACTTTGCTTTCACGAGCCTAGTCACTCGTACCAATTGTTAAAGAGGTCACACCTTACAATTCTGTACTATAGTGAACACTTATAACCAGTGGACCCATATGCCTCCAGGAAGGTAACATGTCCTGGGTGACACTGAGCCCGGTCCCCATGCTTATTCGCTGCCCCCCAGGTAGTACGCAAGACATTGGGTAGGTGTTGGGAATAAAAGGCCGTGGGATTTTATTGCACAGTTATGGTCATAACAAAACATAATCATAATTACAGTAACCATAACATGTAGTACTTTTGGGCATCGGATCCCGAGGTTACCACCTCTGGTTCGTGCAGTCATTCTTGTCCCACGACAGTGTGGTCACCGTACAGTGACCTGTCTTCTTTCTCCTTCTTCTCATCCTTTTTCTTAGGGTGGGAGGGTTCTGGGAAAAAGAAGAAGAGACTCTGATTGAACAGAGTACTCTTTGGTTCGGGTCCCCGTCAATGTTCCCTCTAATTATTTTTCTCTACGTGCGGAAATGGCTTGTCTTTGTGCACTCATTATTTTCCATGTGCACAACTGACTAACGAGGTAAGACACTTTGTGAGCATGCATAGTTAGTGAGCTATCAATCCCAAAGCGTTTGTAAGGCAGTCTCTCCTTTCCAGCTACTGCAAGTCTTTACAATTTCGTGTAAACAGTGTAATTTGCATAACTTTTTCCAAAGATAGACTAAAAAAGGTTTTATTTTATGTGATTATAAAGAGTCAACCAGTCATTAAGCAGGGGGCAAAATGTGCACTTGCAACTAGCCATGGCTAGTTGTATCTGACTCTTGGTGAGTAAGAAATGGTGTGCTTTGTGTATATGTAGAATTAAGGTGGCGAGTGACTTTTTATGGCTGTCTAGTAGCTTGCAACTTGACATTCTGCCCCTGCATCAAGTGTTTTATTCCCTTGGAAAAAACCTCTGTATTACAAAAAAACAAATATCACTCATCATTACTGATGTGGCTGGCAAAACATTTAGACAGCGTACAATATTTGCAGATGGAATAATGCCAACTACAAAGAATCTCCACTATAATAGAACATAATGTGTGTAAAGATGAAAATTGCATCATAATAACTGCGCCACAGAATATGAGAATTCCTGTGCCACTACTTACCATCCACACTACATTGTCCTGTGTACGGAGCTGTGACAACACTCAAAACCAGTCTTGCAGCTAAGACGCATACTGTCACTGATTTGTACTCCCTAAAAACAGGAAACTGTGCCCAATGAAAATGATAAACAATGAACATATTTATTTATCACCCTCCTTCCACCCACAAAGCTCCATTGATATTTTTGAAGCAGTGGGCAGCAGAGGAGTGGCATAGGAAGAAACTCTACTAATAATACTGCCTGATTTCAAGAGGAGGTATTAGGGGAACAGAACATCTTTTAATAGGCATAAAGTATCCCTATTAGCAAGGCAAATTATTTGACTCCCTGAAAACTTATTTGATTCCATGTAGGGAGTAAAATCTCAGATCCCTACTTGCAACCCTAACAAAGGAAGTGAAAGGACAGGGCACATAATAAAGCCTATGGTTTTGCCATCCCTTCCTCACTACAGCCTAGATAAAAATTCAACAAGTGCCTTACTGAGGTTTCTCATGGAACTTGTGGAAGAAAAGCACATGCATTTGTCGTTTATGTTAAGAGCAGAATTCTCAGAGGTACAACAGTTTGAGTTCTATCCTCTGTAACTAGGGACCCCTCTTCTGCAATTCACTGTTATCAGTTAAATAAGATGTATGGGGATGCTAAGGACACTAAACACAGAACACATGATTATACTGAAAATCCCTCAGCTAACGAGAACAGAAAGAAACAGAAGGTGCAGTTTCCTAGACTGCTACTAGAGTTTCCTATCCTTCAGCAAACAAACAACACATTTCCCTCACTTTTCTGTACTGCTGAAACATCTTACTTGGTTTTCGAAAGTTGTAAATTTGTTCTTCACCCCCAAAGAGTGTTTTCTTGGGTCCGTCCCCCCAGGCCCTTCACAGCTCCTGTGCTAACCTCCAATACTAGTTGGAAGTGCTCTGAAATAATTCAGGGAATGCAGCAGTAAAACACTCACTGTGATATTTGCATACCAACAATACTTTGCAAGCAAAACATGTTTAAAGCCTCCCAGTGATTGCATGGGCAGTTTGAGAAAATTACATGAATCTGCATGTACGCAATTTTGTTGTAGTGCAAACAAGATTGTTTGCATCATACCCCACAATAATATTATTGGGTAAGAATATACAATGGTCAGTTAAAAAAAATATGTTTTATAATAGCAGAGAGTTTCCGTATCATTTGTTAAGATCCATGCCCAATGGAACTCTGAAAACATGGAAAGGATGCAGATTGTGCGAAAAGTATTCTAACTGTCTGAATATCTGTTGCCCTAATACAATTTACGAGTAATTCCAGTCATAGTCCTTGCCCATTAGCCCTGACAGGCCAAGTAAATGCTATTGCTATGTTGTTCTCCACGTATTAGCAATGCTAAAGTAGGAGACTGAGTTTGACATTTGCTTACTCAAAATCCTTAGAGGGCAAATTCATATTTGATTTTAATAAATGGCCCCACACACCTCTGTATTGTAAATAGATTTCTGAATGTTCTGTGAATTATGCTCCTGTCTGTATAGTCCCTTTATGGATTGCTTGTATATTCCTTCATTTATATTTGATGCATTTGTATTTTCCTGATTTGTAATGTGTAACCTAAGCTGAAAGACTTCCTGTTTTCAATGCGCCATGATACCCCAGGGTCTGGTGCGCAATATAAATAAACAAACAAACAATAATACTTTCACTTGCAAAGGTACTGTTTCAAAGCACTTGTGTGGCATATGTACAAATGAGAAGCATGGGGTGAGGTTACACATCCAAGTGGCCTGATTACTTAATAGTTTGTATCTGATGTTTGAGCTCCCAGTTGGGTTATATAGTGTGGATGATGCTTTTGCTAAGGCACCATGAGTAGCATACATTTTAGTGCTTGAATGTTCTTCATATTACAACAAACATAAAACAAGTGGATGTAGGTACACATCTGGTAACCTTTCACAGAGCCAACATAGGCAGAGGCAAGGTTGTCTGGTAATATCTAAATGTGGACTGAGGCAGAAGTTGCAATAGTACAAAGTACAAGTGTAGTAGAGTCAAGTATATTAGTCATGGGTGGGACTGAAAGATTACTTAATTGATGTTTGTTGGCATATCTGAGTTAGATCTTCTGTTCATGGAGCCACTTTTTCATTTTTGTTTTAACCTCAGGAGGGTGTATTCTGTTTAAGGGTTTTTAGGTTTTTTAAGGTAATGCTTTCATAGTAGTGAAATGTAAATAGGCAAGATCAGAATATTGTGACTAGTTAGTATAATTTAGTTCTATTAGAAGAGAAAGCAGAGGCCACATAACTGCTGTGGCTTGTGCCTTATTACTTCTTGAGAAGATGGGAATTGTCTGTGTGCGCTGCTAAAATTCTTCTGAGCGGAACTCAGAAGGAAGCTGGGCAAGCGCACATGCGCACAGCTTAGAGGGAACATTGCTTGGCTTGTGTGGGCCGGCTGGTTTCCCTTTGTAAGGCTGCTCTAAGTTTGTTTCTCTTTTTGGTGGAACAATCAAGGCTAGGTTCCCTTGTTGTCTAATGTTTGTACATAGAATCTAACAGTTTAAATAAATCTGTAGTTCAGCTGCATTCTGGCCCCGGCCCTTGTGGCGTTGGCCTGTTTGTCTATTTTAACAAACTTTGTAGTTTGTGGCTTCTAGAAGCGTGGCCCCGGCCCTTTGTGGCGTTGGCCTGATTGTTGATTTTATAAAATTATTAAGTTATTTATACATTGTATAAAGCGCAGGCCCTGGCCCTTTTGCGGGGATGGCCTGCTCATCTGTGCTGTGTGGTGTTTGTCCACCCAGGCACCTTTTCCCCCTATTGCTTCTTAATTTTTGTTGAACCTGTTTTCCGGTGCCGTGCTACATTGTAGCACCCAGGCCCCCGCCCCAGGCGTTTGGTCTGTTGTGCTGTGCTGTGTTTATTCCGCACTGCTTGTTAATTATGTTGAACCTGTAGCGGGTTCGGTGCTGTTTGTAACACCGCTGGCCCCGGCCTTCTGGCGTTGGCCTGTTGTGCTGAGCGGTGATTATTCTGCACTGTTTATTAAATATGTTACAACTGTTTCAGGTTCGGTGCTGTTTGTAGCACCCTTGCCCCGCCCTTCCGGCGTTAGCCTGTTGTGCTATGTGATGTTTGTACCCCACTGCATCTTAATTTTGTTGAATCTGTTTTCGGTTTGGTGCTGTTTGTAGCACCCTGGCCCCGGCCTTCTGGCGTTGGTCTGTTGTGCTATGTGGTGTTTGTTCCCCACTGCATCTTACTTTTTGTTGAACCTGGTTTCAGGTTTGATGCTGTTTGTAGCACCCTGACCATGGCCTTCAGGCGTTGGCCTGTTGTGCTATGTGGTGTTTGTTCCCCACTGCATCTTAATTTTTTGTTGAACCTGTTTTCAGGTTCGGTGCTGTTTGTAACACCTTGGCCCCGGCCTTCTGGCGTTGGTCTGTTGTGCTATGTGGTGTTTTGTTCCCCGCTGCATCTTAATTTGCTGAACCTGGTTTCAGGTTCGATGCTGTTTGTAGCACCCTGACCCCGGCCTTCTGGCGTTGGCCTGCTGTGCTGTGTGGTGTTTGTTCCCCACTGCATCTTAATTTTTTGTTCTACCTGTTTTCAGGTTCGGTGCTGTTTGTACCACCCTGGCCCCGGCCTTCTGGCGTTGGCCGGTTGTGTTGTGCGGTGTTTAAACCTTGTTGCTTATTATTTTTGTAGAGCCCGTTTTGGGTTCAGTGCTACTTGCAGCCCCTGGCTTCGGTTGTTGGTTTTTTGTCTCTTCTGTTCCTTGCCTGTATTTTCCTCCGCTTGTTTTTGCTGCCTGGTAGGCTGCGACCCAGTTCTCAAACATCTTGGTGTACTGTCGAACTGGCTTGCCGTGTGTTAATGGCCTTTCTTTTACCAAATATACCATATTTATTGTATGACCCGCTACCTCTCTTGATTTCCTTCTCTATTCTGTTCTGAACACACGTGCATCACATGTTTTGTTTTTGTTACTAATGCGGCCCTACAGACCTTACAGACCTTTAGGTATCTGAGAGCTGCTACTTTTCCACGGTGTGTGGTGTTCTTTTCTCGACCTGAGAAAAAGTTGAAAAGCTGAGTTCAGCCCTTCCGGGGTTCGCCTTGTTTCAGCAGGCCCAGCCCTGATGTCAGGGTGCACGCTCTACTTGTTGCGCTGTCTGGCTCGCTGACCGTGTTGGTGGGTGCGGTTATGTTTAGTGGGTATCTCTTCTATCTGTTACTGAGGCTGCCCTTAGCGGCAAACCAGGGGTTTTTATTCTGGCCCCTAATTCGTGTTTGTCTGATCTGTCACCTGTGTTGATGCTGCTCTGTTCCAATCTCGGCCACCTCGAAACACTGGCGAAAATGGACATCCGCTTGGGTACTACCTGCATGTTGCGGAGAGTCTTGATGGTCTGGAACATTTCTCGCTTGTTGTTGCATTGGTTTCTGGGTTTTGGCCTAATCGTTCTGTTCTCACTATAGCTCTGTGTATTTATTATCGCCCCTGAGGTGTGCCGGTGTTTGTGCTAAATGGGCCGGCTCTGCTTTTCTGTGCAGCTTTTTCCGTGTTAGACCGTACATCTTTTGATGTTTGGGGTCTGTTGGGCTGTGTTTGGTATGAACTGGACTGAAATCTGGGCTCACCCTCTATGCGAGTTGGGCTGCCAGGCGCTCTGCTTGCTGTGGTACCTGATTGTTAGGTTGTCTGACCGTCCTAGCTGTTTGTTACAGTTCTTTGAACTGTTTGTGGGGCTGGCTCGACGTTCGTCTGCCTGCATGTGTGTGACTCTCGGGGCCCTGGCTGATTGTGCCATTGGAAGGTGTGTGGAATCTGTGTCCTATTGTGCCCTGTGTGGGTGCTATCTTACTTACCTTGCCGTGTGGCTTTGGTGTTGTCGCCCTTTCTTCACCTGGCAGCTCACCGCTGGGCCCCGATGCCCTGGATGCTTCCGTGTTCTGGATCTCTTGCACTACTTCAGTAGTGTTATTGCAACTGGGTCCCCTGAGTACAGGTTCTCCTTAGTTGTGTGTTGTTTTGGACCACGTTTCAGGGTTCTGTGTTTATTCTGCGTATACAGAAATATGTGGCCAGCTCCATTTTTTGGATAGCCGTATTTAGTTGGAGATCCCTTCCATCGGGTTCTCTTTCTTGTGGCCTTTGTTTCAGGCTGACCCTGTTTCAGGGTTCTGTGTTTGTTCCGCGAATACAGAACTATTTGACCAGCTGCATCTTTGGATAGGTGCATTTAGCTGGCGATCCCATTCAACAGGTTCTCCTTCTTGAGGCCTTTGTTTCAAGCTGACCTTCTTTCAGGGTTCCATGTTTATTCTGCGTATACAGAAATATTTGGCTCGCTCCATTTTGGGTAGCTGCTTTTAGTTGGAGGAGAAACAGTTTTGTTTGTTGGGACTATGGTTTGTTGTGTGCATCCTTGTCCTGCTCCTGTTGTTGGGTGGCATGCTTCACGCCTGTTGTGGCCCGTATCAGGGTACTGCGCTGGAGCTATAACTCGACCCTTGGCTGTTCACCTTGATTTGTAGTGCTTGTGCACATTTTTGTGGTAATTTAGCTTGTTGCTTGCTGTTCGGGGCCTTCCACTGTTTTGGGTGGCATGTTCACGCCTTGTTGTACCCCGTATCCGGGTACTGAGTTCTTGTTACCCTTTGTCTCATGACTGGTTAACTGATATGGCATTTATATAGCGCTACGAACCTTCTGATATCCGAGTGCTGCTTATTATTACCCACGGTGTGTGGGTAGAATTGATATGTTGTTGCCCGTTTTGGGCAACTGGTTGATGTTGTGTCTGGAAAGCTTCAGGGTCTCAGTTCTTTGTGGAGAGTGTTAAAATTGTCTTTACGTGGCTTCAACTTTGTTATCCTGTAGCCCGGCGAGGTATGACTACTTTGTCATTTTTATTTGCCCCTTGTTTCGCTCTGCCTAACAGGAAAAGAAAATGACCATTCAGTTTGGGCACCTTGGCTGTCCCGCAGAACCCGGGATTTATATTTTAATGCTTGCACTGTGTGGTTGTGGTATTTGGAAAGTATTGTTCCTGCATTTGTCTTATTCCCAGTGGGGGGGAGCTGGGTTTATCCCTGCCGGGATTCGCACCTCCTTCAGCAGGCCCAGCTGCGGTGTCCCTGCCGGCGCTCAACTCACTGTGTTGTCAGCCCGGCTGGTGAGCTATCCGCATGGTTCCTTGTCGTCTCTAGCTTTTGATACTTATTGTTGGTGCCTGAGCTCATGATACATGGCCTCGTGAAAATATGCTGCCCTCTGTTATTTGCTGATTAGTTCTATACGGACGCTATTTAAATAAACACCAGTCATGTCCGTAAAGTATGCTATCTGATGTAATTGTCGTTCCGTTTTTGTGACGGCGGCTTCCAAAATAGACAATGCATCGTTTAACTCCACTCCATAATAATTTGGCATTTATATACCGCTACGAAACCTCGAGTATCTGAGCACTGCTTATTATTAAATACAGTGTGTGGTGCTCACTTATTGACCTAGGAAGGATGAAATGCTGAGTGTGGCCCTGACAGGATTCGAGACTGTGCTAGCAAGTACTGTCCGGATGTTAAGGTGCGCACTCTACTCGCTGTGCCACTTGGCCGCTGCATTGACTTTAAATAAACAAGTGCTACTTTTGTTCCTTATAGCTTGGAAAAGCCGGAGCGGGTTCGGCGGCTACAGCTTATTGCATTTGTGAGGCAGCCTTTGGGATTGTTTAAGAAAACCTTTCATTTACCTCGCACGTGCGATGTATTTTGTTGATGCTTCCTGTATAGCTTGCCTCTATGTTCTTTGCGCAGATGTTTGTTTATATTGTTTCGATTTATAGATTGGTAATTTTAAAAAATGACGACAAAATCTAAAATGTTACTTTTTTCCCTAACAATGTTCTCAGCCTCTGATTGCCTGCTTTGCACGTACGCTGAGGTGTGCTTTTTATGTGGGAGAGTTTGCTTAAAGCATGCTAATATAATATAATTGCGCTTTAGAGCAGGACGGGGGAAAGCTTAAAAACAAACAGGTCATGTACATGCATGCATTTTACTTCGACCGCCTTGCAAAAGGGGGGCTCGACAATGCAGGTCATATCAATGTATGCATGTATTCTTCAAAATTGGTTTCACACTGTATGTTAACATACTGCTGATGGATATTTAAAATTAGCTTTAAGGTGCCTTTTCGAAACCTTAAATCCCCAAATACACATTTTACGAGTACTGAAAAATTAGACGCGAGTTTGCTTTTCTGTCGCTCGCTCTTTGTCTTGGTCGGCTGCCAAAGTGATGTTTATTTAAAAACGCACTGGCCTGAAACTTTTCTCTTTGCCACGCAGCCCTACGCGGGAGCTCACTTACTTAATAAGGTGAAACCGAAAAACGCCACCTGTGTCGGGTATGCTTTGAATTCTACTGCTCGTAAACCGTACCCTGCCCACTGGTGTGTCCTGAGTTCCTCTGAGACTTTCTTTGTTCGTCAATTTTGCCGTTTCCTGGGACAGCTTGATTTTCGGTACAATGTTCAAAGAAAGTTAGCAAAGGCTCTGCGGTTGCAGTGGACTTTTTTTCAGTAAAGTAGAAGAAAAGAGTGGAGGACGCTGAGTGAACAGCGAGCCTCCTAAAGAAGAAGAGACTCTGAGTGAACAGAGTACTCTTTGGTTCAGGTCCCCGTGCAGGGTCCACAAACTGATTTGTCTTTGGCTGCAGAAGCCATTATATGGGACCCAAGGGCTGTCCCTTGGGTCATTCTGTGTGTTGGGGGCTATGGTGCCAGCCCCCGGCCAGCATCTGCTGACAGCTAATTGCACCTTCTGGTGCCTGAGCCGAGCTCCCCCGCCCACTTCCTGCCTTTAGTGGGCCCTGTTGTTTCGTCTCCCTGTGTGGGTGGGGCAGAGTGTTGATTAACACTCTGCCCCTCCCTCTGTGTTTCCTGTCGCGGCGACTGAGCTCGCCTTTGTAGTATTATGGAGGAGAGGGGGATGTGCTGGCCCATTTATTGGGCTGCTGCTCCCCCTCTCCCCTGCCTAGCCAGCCAGGGGGCACTGGTTACCCTACCCCGCTTTGTGAGACCCTGTGCATTGCCCAACAGTGTTGCTTTTGTGTAATACTCCTGCACATCTGCTCACAAGCTGAGATGCCTTTCCGGGGCTGTTCGAAGTTGCTCCCACTAATTCATGGTTCATGTCCCGATCCTTTGTCGCTATGCGTCAAACTTCAAACCACTATGTAAATATATGACGGCTTGACACGTTAGAAATTCGAAGCGAGTACAGCATGCATATTTTTCATGCATTATGGAGTTCGGTGTGAGTTGCTTCAGTTTAAGTGCAATGCAGTTGCAGTAGCTCTCCTGGAGCTAATTTTCTTTATGGAATTTCCAACAACTTGATATCCATCTTTGCTTTTCCTTTGTAATGGTCAACAGCTTTTTTGCTAGCAATAAGATTCAACCCCAATCGTCTTTTTATTGTGCAGACGGTACAGGTGCCTTTTGCCTAACGTGATTAGGGACCTGATTGTTTAACTTTCACACTCAAGCTCACCTTCTTTGTTATCAATCAATATTTGACTCAAATGAGAGGGGTGGCCCGGAACATACAAATAAACAAAAATACAAACCTAAAAATAAAAGACAGAAAATAAAATAAAAAAACAAAATAAAGAAAAAGGGCGAAATTATATGTAATAAAGGAGAATCTAACGTCGCTCTCACACCTTGTGTTCAACATCGTTGGAGGGCTGAGCAGTGGCAGAATCTCACCCCTGCACCAAACA
Source organism: Ambystoma mexicanum (assembly GCF_040938575.1). Lineage (NCBI taxonomy): Eukaryota > Metazoa > Chordata > Amphibia > Caudata > Ambystomatidae > Ambystoma > Ambystoma mexicanum. The sequence continues at coordinate 371,380,969 of NC_090923.1, forward strand.
CTGAATCTTTACCAAATTCAGACCCACCACAACATGACACTTTGTGTAATGAATTGGTATTGACACCTCAGTTTAAGGCAGTAAATGCCTGCAATAATTTGAGCTGTGCTGTGACAGTATGGGATATTAAGCCATTGTCTCTTCACAGGTGCCCTTCACCGAAGTCTAACTTAGCCTCTGCACAGGTACACCATGCCTCGACAATCAAACAGGACTCATTAACGTACTCTCTACATGAAGTCTGCAATATGGACTTCCCGGTGCATGATATCCCTTCGAATAGTGGTGTTAATCCCTCTTCCCCCTTTCGATTGCCAAACCCTGACGAGCATTTTAATAATTCACTGGCAGATGTTTCTATGCTAGCCCCAGCGGTCATAGCTGAACTAGGAAAGTGAATAAGATTGTTGCTTGGGCTTTGCACTCCATCATTATTTTCTCCCAACCATATTGATGAAGTGCACCTTTACAATAAAACTACTTCTACACACACTGCTGTGAACTATCCCTCCTTACCATCTCCCTCGCTTACAAAGATTTCAGAAGTGCCCATGGCTAGCTTCACTTCACACACTGATAAACCTTGCCCGTTTTAAACAAGAGGGACCAATGTACAGAACGATAAGGAGTCTCACTCCTACACTAGCACGTTTTTGAATCATAATCAAGGGGCATCCTTCGTACATGTGTTGCCTGGTCAAACAAACTTTTTTTTTTTATGGACATTTTATTAGTGCCAGCATTTTCCACACTCGTGGCTTTTAACCAGGCTGCAAAGATGAGCATTGTGTGCGCGTAATCCACAATGAAAGAAGAGCTGCAAGTCATGGGAGTGTAGAGAACTCATCAGGAAACGTAAGAAACCATTCAACGGAAACAAAGTCAAAATGCAAAATAGCAGCAGAGTTCCAATGTTTCAAGTCAGTGCTTTTGTTAGTGAAGTCACTTGTTCAAATTTCCTCATTCTTTGAAGCATCGTCAAAATTCCCAACAAGATCTGGAACAAACTCAAACAAACTTGTTCCAAGACTCTAACACCTCAGAAACGTATTCATTTCCCATCTTGACACAAATTCTGAATCTATTGGACAAGGGCCATGAAACATCACACTACGAAATTCGGAATATGAAATCGACCTTATCAGACATCTTAGCAAAATTGAACAGATTGGAGGGGGTGGAATGTGCTCAAGAGACCTTCTTGCATTTAAAATCCATTCCCATGGTCGAAACCAAAATGATCTCAACCGCTTTGCAATCTTGTCAAACGGTGGACAGGCATTTACGATATCATGCTACACAAACCAAGGCCTGTAATACACCAGCAGTCTTGGAAAAAGCTTCATCCGCCTCTGCTGTGTGCAACCCTGCCCCTCTGACTGGTTCGCTATGTCCACACAATTTAAGAGAAGTATGGCTAAGTATCGACACCAATGTCAAATGGATCCTTCATTTAGAAACACTCCTACAATTTCAACAGGTTTCTAATGTTCCCTAACAGATCAACTGCTGCGTGACTCAAGCCAGGGGTTAAGTGGAGCCCGATTTAGTGAGTGATGACCCTAATAGTCCGACCCCTCTCACAGATTTAATAAACGCGGCTGAGACTATCATAATTGTAGATGCACAGCCCTCCATAAGCGATAAGAAGTTGTCGAAAGACTCCACTTCACCATCACAATATCTTTCACTGAAAGCCAAAAGACTAGAGCTCAGGGCTATAAAGAGAAAAAACAATAGATTGAACTCCAAATCAATGCTTGGAAAGAAACCAAAAAAACAGGCATTGTCGAAGATCACTGGCCACAACAGCAACCTAAAAAAGCTGTGTAACCTCCCTATTGAAGATGAGCTACTTGATCTTGAACAGTTGAACGAGGAAAGTAAATCCCTCCTTTTGCAGGTAAAGGAAGACACCCTGTCACCAAAAAAACTACATTTGCTATGCATTAGTGTAAGTGCAAAAAAAGGCGAAGCCAAAACTCCCTTTTCGCAGACAATAGTGGGGACCCCATAGATCTTCCTAATTTCAAAACAATAGATTCTTTAGAGTTTCCATCCCATTTGATGACAAATAATAGTGGTTTTAAACAGACACAATTATCGACTTTTTTCCAGTAATTGGCGGAAAAAAAAGTCAATCCTCTCCTGCTACAGAAAAAGGCACTTCTTCTGGCAATAATCCGACCACCTCTGAGATCAACTTGTCCTCATGTTCAATTGCAGGACCATTGAATGATGTGAAGCCAGCATATGCTGAGAGCTCTACTCTAGTTCCCCTTGATATTACGCCAGTCACTTCTAACATAAAAACTAGCCCGATGTAAAGGACCGGGTTAACCAAGAGTCTATACAGACTAACTTTTCTATCATGGGTTGGTCCATTGATCCTAAAATCAATGGTTCAAGAAGACTAAACCGTTCATTTATACTCAACATATTTGATCAGATTCCCTCATTGAGGATTCTCAACTCTAACAATATAGACTGGGTAACATTGTTGTCAGTAAATGATAACAGAATGATATGCCAACTCCACTCGTGTATCATTCTCAAACTGGTTTGGTACCATCGAGTTGACCTGACACTACTTGGCTTGCAACTCCATATACTTCAATCTAAGGAAGAGGCACTTAGTTTCATAGAGTTTCAGGCGATTGTTCTTGAGGCAGACAAAAAGCTATCTGTTACTAATGACAATGCCAGGTTACCAAGTGCAGCGCTCATGTCACAGTTCGTGACCATTACTTCTACCATTAAGGATTGGTCTTAGGTCAAACCGTTACTTAAAACAGTGTCGAATCTAAAGAGCACGGGTGCCAATCCGTAGCCATAGGGGCTCATCCTTCATTCTTGGAATTCATGTGGTTTTATGAACCAATCCTCATGTCTTAATCTATGCAAACTTTTCAATAGATCCTCCATAATTTGTATTCAAGAAACAATGAGTTTACAACGCTTTGGCATTGATGGATATACCACCTACACTGCACCTGCTAATAGAGGAATCTCAGGTAGACCCTTTGGTGGACTTGCGATCCTTGTGAACAACAACCTGAATGTTCATTCCAAGTGGGTACTCTCTTCAGAAGATCTTTTAGCCATAGAGTTATCCACACAAGGTGAAGTCAACTTCACGTTCTTATTAATATGTTTGTATTGCAATCCGGCAAAGATCTCTATCGCAACTATCTTTGACAATTTGGATTCATTCTTGGAGAGTACGATCATGCACAATCCCGATTACGAAATAATTCTAGGTGGAGATTTCAATTCAACGTGCTTTTGATTCTCTTAGTGACCAACACACTCATCCTACGTCACTCTATGAATATTCTTCCTCTCATAGAGGGCGTAGTTGGGTAAAATATCTTGCGGAGTGGGATATCCAAATAGTCGAGATGTCTAACGAGGCCTTCACTGTTACCTGGCAAGGAGGTGTTCAACAATCTGTCTTGGACAACTTTTTGTATCTGCCAATTTGCTTAAGGCTTCCAATCCTATTACTACCACCAAGGTGGGTTTGAGTGATCACATGGTCATTTCACTACAGATGTCTCTTGTCTGTGAAACCTTTGCACCCACTCCTGGACTAGCACTTTTGGATCTGGCCAGACCATTTTTATCTGTACATTGGAACATGAAGTTGTGCAGGCAACTCACAACACAGCTAAAAACCAAACTTTTGCATGAGGAAAATGCACAGTACTTTGATACGGATGTTCAACGAATTGAGACTCGTAACAACTTTATAATCAGCTCTCTGCTCACCGAAATATCGTAACAAAGAAGTATGCACCTCCAACATCACAAACATAATATTTAAGCAGAGGTTGCACAACTAAAACGCCTGAAACATAAAAACGTAAGGGAGACCAAAACTAATCAGTTGCCATACCAACATCATCTCGAACTTAAAAAAAAGATCATTCAGAAACATAATAACAAACTCAAGGCTTGCAAACATAAATTGTATATTGCTGATATCAGCAAATGACATACCATATCAGCAAGTGCAATTCAAAGTCAGTCTGGACCATAATGAAAAGCGATACTACTCACTTCTCGGTGTGGAAAAAACATGCGGCACAGGCTTTTGGACTACCTCCCTCATACGCTCACATTCACTTCCATCATGGAAATATATCCACTATGGATGCTCCATCAAGGACATCCAATGGGCCATAGAAGGGCTTCATTTTTCAAAAGCGCTTGGTCCAGATGGGATAACCGCTTGTGCAATAAAGTCTGATGCTGTCTTTTGGTCGGGTATTATGAAAGTCACATTTTTAAATATTTTTAAAAGTAATCGCATCCCTGCCTCCTGGCTTATAGCTATTACAGTACCTATCGATAAAAAAGGTTATCCTTCAGAACCATCCAATTACTGTCCCATTGCCTCATGAAGGCATCGTACAATGTTTTTTCCATTCTACTACTCAAAGACCTTGACAGATTTATTCAAGACCACGACTCATTTTCCCATTATCAAACCAGCTTCCGTAAGAACATGGGGACTGCCCTAAACACCACAGTGCTTTCACATTTTCTGGAAACTTCCAAAAAAAACAACACTGGGCCTGTATACATGGCTGCATTGGACACGAGTGCCGCATTTGATTGCATTATTTTCTTCTGTGGTTAAAAATGGTAAACCTTGGCAACCCTTCTTTTATTATTACTATGATCTCCATGCTCCATTGCAATACCTCCTATAGTGCTTGTATAAATCAAGAAGGTTCACTAACTGAAAAAAATACCAACTCACACAGGTGTTAAGCAAGGATTCAACCTTGCATCAACACTTTTCAATCTTTATTTAAGTGATTTGCTGGGAACATGAAAACATTTTCCCATTAGATTTGACCAGCTACGTTTACACTCGTTAGTGTTTGCAGACGCCTTTTTGTTTGTTGATAGGACACCTTATGGGTTGCAAAATAAATTACATATCTTCTCGAACTATGCTAAATAATTGAATTTACATGCTAACACAGGTAAATCAAAACTCATAATTCTTTCTGGTAGGAAAAAAAAACACTTCCTTCAGATGGACACTAGACCGGGCTACTATTGAATGCATTCCTGAACTACGATATTTGGGGTATGTATGTTTCATCTATTGCAATGTGGAAAAACTCCCTGACTGCAAAATGAAGTCCCCCTAATCTCGCAGTAAAAATAATTTATGGCAAATATTTTACATTTTCTCTAATGTGGGCAACTGAATTCTACTCCCTCAAGGTGGAATTGTTTCTTTTTTATGGGCTGGACATGCGTGTCCAGTCAAATGATCAAATGAAAAGGATCGAATGACAAAAGGGTCGAGTCAAAAGGACCGTAAAAAAAAGTTTAATGCCTTTTTTAAAATGTATCTTTATTTTTTGGCTTCCGTATAGGTAAAAAAAAGTGGTTTTGACACCAGAAAAAAAAAATATTCAACCCTTTTTTCGGTCATTTTGACTCGAACATTTTGTCATTCGATCCTTTTCATTCGATCCTTTAACCTATAACCCTGGACATGTGCTTGCTTGACATAAACAAAATCTTAGATTCACAGCAAGGGCAAGTCTGAAATGTACCTTTGGAATAGCCACTTCATTGCCTAACTCTATTCTAAGGCATGAATTGGGCCTGTACTCCCTGTCTTCTCGATTCCATTGGAGACAATTGTCTAATTATGCGAGGAAGTTAATTCCACCTTCAAATTCCTTATACGAGGACTTATCGAAGATGCTTCTTGATGCAAATCCATTTTCCATGGCACGATTTGACATCCCTATGAAACACCTCATGAACAAGATAGACATCGAATCTCAAGATCTCAATACACGTCCAGCATACACAAAAAAGAAACTATACGAATATGATTGTTCTCTTAGCATTGAGGCATTAGGCGGTTACAGCATGTATCATGAATATGCTCGCTTTAGTAAATAAAGAATGCAGAGACTGTCATATCTCCTGTGCTTTCTACGTGATAAAGTACGGGCCTTGTATATGAGGTTTAAATGTAATCAATTTTACACCAATTAACGCATAAAACATTGGAAATCTGGCACTACTATAAGTACAGGCATATGTCGTTTCTGTAAGAGCAAAGAGCATACAGAAACCATACAACATCTAGTCATTTATTGTCCACACTATGAAGTTGCTAGAATGGAAACCCTGGGCAATTTCAGCATCAGTACAACTAGCTTTTCCAGGGAATTTCTCTGGTCAAGATGCATGTGGGGGGGGTCAACACATCGCTTCTTTTGTCTCTTGTATGCCTCCTAAGCGTAATTAATGTTGACCTGAAGCTGCTGCGATATCAAAGAACAGCTGAAAGCACTGTCTCACAAGAATGTTAAAGTAAAATGTGATCTACTTCATCTCTGAATTGACACTGTGATATGTTACTGGCTTCCTTTATTTGTATAATTGTATATTTTAGGAGAGTGCCCATGACTTCAGGTATTCATCCTTGAAACATTGTTGATGGTAAATGTGTCACAACGTATCTTTCTCATTGCTCTCGCATAACACGTTAATGCAGACATCACGCAGTGGTATTGTCACACCAGCCAAACTACTTTTTGAATGCAATGCAATCCCTAGGTGCTCTTGCATTAATCTTTACATATTTGGGTATCACCACTTCATAGACCATGGTCACTCTATGGGAGTATATTAAGAAGTGTGGTTTATCATGTACAAGTGTATCAGTGGTACTGTAATGTTAGCAACATTTTCTTTGCCGATATTTTGGGATGCACCAGGCTCCTGTCATTACGTGTTTATCTTTAACTGGGAGCCGCTAATTGTCATTTGTGCACCAACATTTTTTTTTTCTGTATATCATTGCTCTATGACGCACTTTGCACTTTTGTATATTTGTATTTATGGAAAATGTGTTTTTAACATGCAATATGTATGCATATTTTTTTAGGAGGATTTTACATTCAATGTTTTTAAAGGTTTGTTCAAACCAAACTCACAAAAAAGACTCACCCGAAATATAGCCGTTCTGAAGGAAAGATGTAGAGTTGATAAGTGGGAAGGGCAGGTGGCTAATAACTGTTGGCCCACTCCATGCATCATTACGAAACATTGTCAAAAAAAGTTTGCCCTTGAGCTTCAAATACTTGAATGATCGGTGTAAATCCATCCAAAGGTTCAAAATGGTACAAGGCATCAAACAAAAGGTATGTTTTACTCTTAGAATTGGTTTTAAAATAGGGAAATTGAACTGTGTTTGAAAAGGTACAAGGCCTATACTATGGATGGCTTTTCATCAAACTTTGAAAATCGCTGGATGCTTTTCTATAATTTGGTGAAGAGTTAGTTGACCCTGTACACAAATCTATTACATCTCTATACCTCTATTATATCTCTCAGATGATGCATTCTTGGCAGAGAGCCTTTTTAGTTTTGAAAAAGCACCATTTAAAAATTGCAAAGTTAACTCTACGCGAGAGGAAAAACATTGTCAAAGTTTTATACAAATGTTGTAAAAGGGCAGCGTTATAATGGGGAAGCCTGGTGAGGCAGTTTAGCTTTGGAGTTTGTCGATGCCTGAGAAATTCTTTTATATGTCTTGCATTTTGACATCATTGGCCTCATTACAAGTTTGGAGGTAACCATGCCCTTAATAGGGGCATGGCTGCCTCCAAACTCTGGTCCGGGTTCCCTGAATGGGGTAATACCAGGCCATTCCGATCTTGGAGGGCCCAGTATTTCCCCATTCAGGGATACCGGACCATCCCCATTCGCATTTGAGCCCCCATAGGGCTCAATGGGAATGGGGAGCATGTTAACAACGGGCCCGTTAAAGACGGGCCCGTTGTTAGCATGCTGGGCCGCTCGCGGGAACCGCTAAGGACGTCTGGTAAAACCAGGCGTCCAGAGCGGTTCCCGTGAGTGGACCTCGTAATAGGGCGGTAAGGGGTTAACGGCTCCGGCACCTTTACCGGTGCCATTAACCCTTTACCGCCCACCTCGTAATGAGGCCCCATGACTTGACATCTCAATGTTTTATGAGAATAAAAGAAAAAGTAATAAAAATAACAAGTAAAGACATTTGAGAAATACATGTTTAGCTTAGTGGTGGGATGGTGTTGCTTTTATTACATTTGCAAAGTATAGCATTGTTCCGGGAATAATGAGGAAGAGCTATATAAATGTAATTTATATAGTAATTCATGTACTGTACTTGAGCTGAGTATGGATTGTGGGGATTGTCAAATGTGTAGTGAAAATAGGTGCAAATAGGTGCACGTGTTGTGCTGTGTGCTGAATACACAATGATGGCACCCGTAATTAATGTTGCAGTTCTGATCATGTTTTTAAAAAAAAAGCACTTGTTAAGGATAGGTTTAGTCAGGTATGTCATTTCACCAGAATGCCAAGGGTAAGGGACGCGACATCACACGACCTTTGACCTCTGGTGACATCACAGGAAGTGATGTCATTTGACCCATCCCCCACACCTCGAAGTGACATCATGGGAAGCGATGGAACACAACTTTTCATACCTTGACAAAACAGGAAGTGACATCACATATTGTAACTACACTATGAAAAATATGGATGCAATATCACTATAATGTTATATACATTTCATGCAAGAATGGATCACCATATGTATCGTTAATAAAAGTGTGTATATGTCCATATTACCAAAGCACTGTGAATGCAAGCAGACGTCCAATGCCAAATGATAATGATATGTTATTATATAGCACTTAGCTTAACCGCTTTATATGGAACAAATATACAATATCACCCAACCTGTTTTGGTACTCATTTATCAACCTCAGAAGGGTGAAAGGCTGTGTTGAGGTGTTTAAGAACAGAGTAAATCAGTCACTCACATCCTGAAGTGTGCCTGGAAATACACCTTTCTGAGTCTAGCAATTATTGGACAGAATTCTAGAAAGACAAATTATTTGTTATTTTTATTCTTGCTTATTTAGGGTCACTGCTCAAAGTGTTACACTTGTGGAACCCCCTATTTTCTTTAAGAGGCCTGAACAAGAAAGTCAGCCACTCCAAAATTAAGAGCCACATAACACTAGCCACAGCCCAGGAGCTTACATTGAAGAAAAAAAAACATAAAACAATATTTTTTTTAGGGCTAGCAAGGGAGAACCCAGGGGTAGCAAGGGATAACTCAGGGGTCACAACTGCGACCCCTGGCGACTCCCCAAATGTCGTCCCTGGTTATAGTGTTGATAAGTGAGGTGAGTAGATGGGATCAGGTTGAGCGATGGCAAGTAAACAAGTTTATCTGTTGAACATGTTTTTACATTGAAGAAGTATTTATGTAAACATTGTAATGCTATTCATGGATTGCTGACGTATACAGAAATAGTATAATTACTTTGCCTTTCTATCAGGATCATGTAATGTTGCCAGTATTGTCTGTAACAGGTAACTATGCAATATGTGGTGCAGATTGGTGAAACAGTGCGGTATTGTAAAAGGAACAATGCCTCAGCAATCCACAAACCTACACATTTTCACTTTCATAAATATAGATACAATTAACTCAGAAAATATTGTTCCTAATTCACTATACGCATGCTCAACTTGGGTGTTGGTGGAGAAATACTTTTACCATGCATTACTGAATTAGTACTTGTAGGTATTCTATAGAGCTTTCTTGTCAAATGTAATATTCTATTACTAGTTTGATATCCAAAAATGCAATGTCCTGTGTATTAAAGTTACATGTAAAACATATATTGCATGGTTTAAAACTGAGTATATTGTTGCATTCCATGAAATTATCTGTATTGTCCTTCCAAATATTAAGGCGATAATCCATATACTTGCACAATAGGAGTGTGCCATCAAGATATTTTTCACATCGTGTTCACCATGCATAGGTTGAGTGCCATCAACACATCACCAAATTGCCATAATTTGGCCAATAAAACACCTTTCTATCTAGAAATATCTACATGATTTCAAACCAATTTCATGATTGATTCTTGTATAAAGAGAGGTTACATCTAAAATAACTAAAAGGGATTTATTTTCAAGACGGTACACAATATGGTAAACAAAAATATCAAAATAAGGTGAGGAGGGCCTGAGCAGGGAGAACATGAAATAGACGGTGGGCCGGCCCTTCGGATGTCTTGTATTTTTATTGCAAGCAGTAGTTTGTTTGTGCCTACACCTCTTTGCGCCAAATTTCTGATGTAAATGAATAAAAGTACGTAGTCAAGTTTCTTCAAGTATATTTTCTTAATTTATTTGATATATGTTCTGCCCATATGGATGACACGTGTTTCAGCGTTTCATTGGCGCCTTTTTCAAATCCGGGCTGAATGCAAGCGTAACATGCAATAAAACAAAACACAAAATATAACATATGAAATAGCATTTTAACATATTTTGTAACACATTTAGTAGTTAGAATAGTGACTTAGGCTGTGTAGTATATCCTTTTAGCATTCTCAAATTGCATGAACACCTAAAAGTGCAGCACCTCTTAGTTACCTCAAATGGTTAAAAATAAATCCATTACAGTGACTATGTTAGTTTTTTAAAATTAAATTTGTGCAATCCGAAAAAGAAGTAAGTATGGGATGGCATGGACCTAACAATTTTTGGCTGTCAGAAAAGCATGTAAATTTGTTTTCTTACCCTTATTGAATGTAATGCGAATCTCCCTTTCCTTATTTCCGGGAATTAGTTTTTAGTTGAAGTGTATCACGGTAGTTCCAGGGTTAAATCCCACCTAGAACAAATTTGGTTGTTCTATTATGCTAACATTAGCCTTTTAACCTTCTATCGGATTAATTCTTTATGCATGATTCCCTGGCATATATTTAGACACATTTTAAACTCTAGTAAGCATGACTAGTAACATCTTTCTCATTGCATTTATGTAAAAAGTGCTATTCATATTTGCAATCCTCCAATCGCATTACATATCCTTGGTCTCATGCATTCTGTTACTCTAGCGGTCACTAGGAATTACTTTTTCAGTTACAATGACTGGTAACCGATTTGCTCCCCATTTGTGTTTACCAAAACACCCTTTCGCGTGAGTTTGAAATCCCAACCAAAATATATTTTGTTTATGCCACTCGGCATCAAGCATGCTGAATTCTACAATGAGCATGCTTTTAGGGTGGTCTTTCCACCCCTTAAAAGCGCTTACCTACAACATTCTCTTGCTCATGCCTCAAGCATCGGGGGTCCTGTTTTGGTTCTGGCAAATCCTTGTTCATAAAGAGTTACAGATTGCTAGTCCCTCTTTCCTTTTGTTCATTTAAAAAATTCGGCGGCCATACTTTGGGCTGAGTTTTAGTACGTAAGTCCTTTTTTCCTTTTTGATGTTTAAAATGATCTGTTGCATTTGTGTTTAGTGTAACATTGATTTGAATTTAAACTTCCGTATTTATCTTGCGCGGCTGATCTGTTACTTATTATTATGTCCAAATTTACAAAAATTAAAGTTAAAGGAGTAACTAATTTTTCACTATGTTTATTAGTATTTTTTTCCCTTCCCCCCCCCCGCAATCTCTTTATATTATGTATGCCTAAGACAGTTTCCTATTGGGAATGGTGCATTATGGTAACTTTAGTTTTCTTCATTGACCATTATTTTCTCACTATATTTTATTAGCATTCTTTTCACAATTTCAGAATGGTGCATTGTGGTACCTGTGGTTTGATGTAAATTTTGCCTCTCTCATCTGTTTAACTTTCATCTGATTAGCGGTTTCGCCCATATAGGATCTCCCCATGTGTATATCTAAAACATATGATTTAACAGTGCACATTCTTTTCACAATTTCAGAATAGTGCATTGTGGTACCTGTGGTTTGATGCTAATTTCGCCTCTCTCATCTGTTTAACTTTCATCTGATTAGCGGTTTCGCCCATATATAGGATCTCCCCATGTGTATATCTGAAGCATATGTTTTAACATTTCAGTATTCAATAATATTTTTCTATGCAACAAATTATAATTGAACAAAATAGAAAACAGGAAAAAAACATTTTTGTAATTAATGAAAACATTTGCAATATTCATAACAAGAGTCCTGTATATTATCATTTTTTTGGTTTTGTTTCTGCTATTTCTCTGCTACTTCTCCAGCATCACAAAAAGTGAATCATTTCATTGTCTGAATTTAATCCATGTTCCAATGTTTGAAAATGACAGATTAATCTGGCTTCTTCTTGCCTTAAGCAAAGTTCTTGATTTCCTCCTCGTTTGCCCATTTTGATTCTTTTCAGTCCAATAAATCTAATGTCTTTTTTATTTTGCATTTGGTGTTGGTTTTGCCAATGAACAGATAACGGGAGGTTTTTTTCTTGACTTCCTATGGCTGAAATATGTTCTCTAATTCTAGTTCTTAACTCCCGAATGGTGCTCCCAATGTAGAGCAGATTACAGACACATATCACTGCGTAGACCACATGTTTGGATCTACAATTAATTTGTTCCCTAATCTTTGTTTTGACACCTTCTTGGTTCGTAAAAGTAACTGTTTCTTGTAGTGCATAGTGGCACATCGAACAGAAGCCACATTTCCTGAAACCTGACTGTGGTTGTCGTAACCATGTTTGTGATCTTGTTTCTTCTTCCTCCTCTTCGGACATCATAGAAGGACTCAACATGTTTTTCAGAGTTCTGGCTTTCCTATAAATTATTGTTGGATAATCTTGTATGTGTTTCTCGATGTGTGGGTCTAGTTTTAATAGATACCAGTTCTTTTTTAGGACTTTTTTAATTTCTTTGTTGTTTGCACAATATGCCGTAATAAAATGAATAGTATCATCTGGTTGTGTACTTTTGCTGATTTGAGATAATGTTGATTGTCTGGTCATGTTTTTGGCTTTCATTTTTGCAGTTTTAATTGATTTTTGTGAGTATCCTCTGGCCTTAAATTTGTCTGATAACAGTTGACATTCACTCTCAAAATCTGATAATTCTGTGCAATTACGTCGTGCTCTAATGAACTCTCCTTTCGGAATGTTGTAGATAACCGGTTTATGGTGGCAGCTAGTCGCATACAATGTTGAATTGACTTCCGTCTCTTTTCTGAATGTTTTTGTGTGTAATTGTCCTGTGGATACAAAGATGGTTAGATCCAAAAAGTTAATTTCCGTTTTGCTGCTTTGCCCAATAAATTCTAGGCCAAATTCATTGTTATTTGCTTGGTTTAGTAAAGACTCCAGTTCTTCCGGTGTACCGTTCCAAATAATTAGTACATCATCGATGTACCTTAGCCATTTGATTATTTTGTTCTTGAACTCAGGTATTTGGTATATGTGTAGGTCTTCAAACATTCCCATTACAATGTTGGCAAGGGCTGGGGCATATTTAACGCCCATTGCGACTCCATGTATTTGTCGAAAAAACTGATTATTGAAAATGAAAACATTATTCTCTAAAGTTGTCATGAGCATTTCTTTAAGCATGCATGCAGAGTTGAAAAATGACACAGATCTATTTTTGAAAGTATAGTCCATTGCCTCCAGGGCCAATTCGTATTTAATAAATGTATATAGAGCCTTGACGTCCCATGTTGCTGATAAGTATGTATATTGCCACTGAATTTCTTCTACAATTTTAATGGCATCTGTTGTGTCTTTCAGATATGCCTGTATTTTAGGTACTTCAGGTCTTATTATATTGTCAATATATTCCGCTATAGGTTCTGTCGCCCAACCTATGCCACTTACAATAGGCCTTCCTTCTGGGATAGTGTCATATTTCTTGTGAACTTTCGGAAGAAAGTATATGGTTGGAATTGTAGGTTTATTTACCCGTAGGTGTGTCTGCTCTTCATCAGTTATTAGTCCTTGCTGGTGCCAGGCATTAATAAGGCTTGTCAAATCTTGTGTTATTTTCGGTATTGGATTTCCTATTAATTTCTCATAACATTCTGGATTTTCCAAGTGGTTCATAGCCATCTTTATGTAATCCACTCTATTCATTATTATAATGTTGCCACCTTTGTCCGCTTCCTTGATAACCAATTGATGATTTGATTGTAATTTTCTTATGGCAAGAATTTCATTTGCTGTAAGATTTTTGAGATTAGTCTTGTTTTTTATTTGTGGTCTTTTTCTTAAGTAGTATAAATCTTGTGTGACGGCTCTGTAAAATGCGTCCACCATGTTATCTGGTGATAGCTGGGGTGTGAACCTGGATTTGGGTTTCAATTCTTTCATGGAAAAAGGAGTTGGCTGTATTTCTAACTCATGAATGGTTTGATGTATTGGATAGTCTCCTGGTTCTTGTAGGGATCGTAATAGGTGAATACCGCTTAGTTCTTCTATGGTTATATCACTTCTAGTTATGGTTTCAGATGTTTTTTTCCTTTTTTCAAGTTGAGTCGCAAAAAGTTTTTTAAGTTTTAATTTCCGAACAAATTTGAAAAGATCCACATGTATTTCTATGGGTTCAAACTCAGTTGTCGGGGCGAATGATAGGCCTTTATTCAATACATTAATTTCATCTTCAGTTAGTATTTGGTTCGATATGTTCATCACCAAGTTATTTATTTCTGTTGTTTTTTGGCAGCTTCTTTCGACGCCGCCCGTGTTAATCGTCGATAGGCGTCTGAGCCGTCTGGATTTTCTAGGTACTCCTGATCCTCTCTTACCTCTTCTCCGACTCGTTTCTGTGAGGTGTCTGGTGCTTTGCTGATCTGAAAACGGACTTGTTTCGTCTGAATGTTTCTGTTTCCTTGTTTGTATCTTTTGATTTGATTTAGAAATCCTTGTCCCTTCGGTTTTGCAGTTCCTAATACTGTTTCCACGTCATTCTCATTTTCGGGTTCTTCCTCTGCCTCTGAACTGGACGGTGAAGTGTTGGGAGTAGTCTCTCTTGATGTTGGTTTGATTTTATTATATTTCTCTTGGAAAGTGTATACTCTATCCTCTTGGTAATCTCTGTCATCACGATAGAATTTTCTCGATTTTCTCAATTTTATCACGTCTTGATATTCTTTGAGAATTTCATGCATTTTCCAAAAGTTCTTTTCTTTAGTCACTTCTAAGGCTTTTGCCTCTTTAATTTCCTTTTTTATATTTTCAATTTGATCAGTTATTCGTCTGTGTTCTCTCTGTGCATGCTCAATTAGCATTTCTAACATGTGTTTTGAACATTGATTGAGGTTTGTTTCCCAATTGTTAGCCAAATCTTTATCATCGTCTTTACTGAAATCTGGAAAGATCAAAATGCGAAGTCCTCTTGGGATCTGGTCCTTTGATACATAGTTTTTCAGAGAGATTATTTCCCAATACTTATCAATTTCTTTGCGAGAGGCCCTCTCTAGTTTTACAAATTTATATCTGAGGTCCTCTCTTTTCGGAAAACTTGAAGTGAAAGCATGGGTGTTATTCCCTTTGGCAGAGAAAAGTTTGTTTGCTTCTTCTTCTCTATTCTCCATGTATTCTGCCATTTTTTGAATTCGTTTTCCCAAATTGGTCTGCGTGGTACTGTATCCCCTAGTAACAATCTACTGAGTGAGGAACTTCTTGAGTGGGGATCTCATAAGGTGTACTCTCGCGACCCGTATGTTAGTGCTATTAAGGTTGGCAATGGTTTTCTTATTTTATTATTTTAACACAGACGAATAACTGATCAAATTGAAAATATAAAAAAGGAAATTAAAGAGGCAAAAGCCTTAGAAGTGACTAAAGAAAAGAACTTTTTGAAAATGAATGAAATTCTCAAAGAATATCAAGACGAGATAAAATTGAGAAAATCGAGAAAATTCGATCGTGATGACAGAGATTACCAAGAGGATAGAGTATACACTTTCCAAGAGAAATATAATAAAATCAAACCAACATCAAGAGAGACTACTCCCAACACTTCACCGTCCAGTTCAGAGGCAGAGGAAGAACCCGAAAATGAGAATGACGTGGAAACAGTATTAGGAACTGCAAAACCGAAGGGACAAGGATTTCTAAATCAAATCAAAAGATACAAACAAGGAAACAGAAACATTCAGACGAAACAAGTCCGTTTTCAGATCAGCAAAGCACCAGACACCTCACAGAAACGAGTCGGAGAAGAGGTAAGAGAGGATCAGGAGGACCCAGAAAATCCAGACGGCTCAGACGCCTATCGACGATTAACACGGGCGGCGTCGAAAGAAGCTGCCAAAAAACAACAGAAATAAATAACTTGGTGATGAACATATCGAACCAAATACTAACTGAAGATGAAATTAATGTATTGAATAAAGGCCTATCATTCGCCCAAACAACTGAGTTTGAACCCATAAAAATACATGTGGATCTTTTCAAATTTGTTCAGAAATTAAAACTTAAAAAAAAAAATTTCGACTCAAGTTGGAAAAAGGAAAAAAACATCTGAAACCATAACTAGAAGTGATATAACCATAGAAGAACTAAGCGGTATTCACCTATTACGATCCCTACAAGAACCAGGAGACTATCCAATACATCAAACCATTCATGAGTTAGAAATACAGCCAACTCCTTTTTCCATGAAAGAATTGAAACCCAAATCCAGGTTCACACCCCAGCTATCACCAGATAACATGGTGGACGCATTTTACAGAGCCGTCACACAAGATTTATACTACTTAAGAAAAAGACCACAAATAAAAAACAAGACTAATCTCAAAAATCTTACAGCAAATGAAATTCTTGCCATAAGAAAATTACAATCAAATCATCAATTGGTTATCAAGGAAGCGGACAAAGGTGGCAACATTATAATAATGAATAGAGTGGATTACATAAAGATGGCTATGAACCACTTGGAAAATCCAGAATGTTATGAGAAATTAATAGGAAATCCAATACCGAAAATAACACAAGATTTGACAAGCCTTATTAATGCCTGGCACCAGCAAGGACTAATAACTGATGAAGAGCAGACACACCTACGGCTAAATAAACCTACAATTCCAACCATATACTTTCTTCCGAAAGTTCACAAGAAATATGACACTATCCCAGAAGGAAGGCCTATTGTAAGTGGCATAGGTTGGGCGACAGAACCTATAGCGGAATATATTGACAATATAATAAGACCTGAAGTACCTAAAATACAGGCATATCTGAAAGACACAACAGATGCCATTAAAATTGTAGAAGAAATTCAGTGGCAAGATACATACTTATTAGCAACATGGGACGTCAAGGCTCTATATACATCTATTAAATACGAATTGGCCCTGGAGGCAATGGACTATACTTTCAAAAATAGATCTGCGTCATTTTTCAACTCTGCATGCATGCTTAAAGAAATGCTCATGACAACTTTAGAGAATAATGTTTTCATTTTCAATAATCAGTTTTTTTGACAAATACGTGGAGTCGCAATGGGCGTTAAATATGCCCCAGCCCTTGCCAACATTGTAATGGGAATGTTTGAAAACCTACACATATACCAAATACCTGAGTTCAAGAACAAAATAATAAAATGGCTAAGGTACATCGATGATGTACTAATTATTTGGAACGGTACACCGGAAGAACTGGAGTCTTTACTAAACCAAGCAAATAATAATGAATTTGGCCTAGAATTTATTGGGCAAAGCAGCAAAACGGAAATTAACTTTTTGGATCTAACCATCTTTGTATCCACAGGACAATTACACACAAAAACATTCAGAAAAGAGACGGAAGTCAATTCAACATTGTATGCGACTAGCTGCCACCATAAACCGGTTATCTACAACATTCCGAAAGGAGAGTTCATTAGAGCACGACGTAATTGCACAGAATTATCAGATTTTGAGAGTGAATGTCAACTGTTATCAGACAGATTTAAGGCCAGAGGATACTCACAAAAATCAATTAAAACTGCAAAAATGAAAGCCAAAAACATGACCAGACAATCAACATTATCTCAAATCAGCAAAAGTACACAACCAGATGATACTATTCATTTTATTACGGCATATTGTGCAAACAACAAAGAAATTAAAAAAGTCCTAAAAAAGAACTGGTATCTATTAAAACTAGACCCACATATCGAGAAACACATACAAGATTATCCAACAATAATTTATAGGAAAGCCAGAACTCTGAAAAACATGTTGAGTCCTTCTATGATGTCCGAAGAGGAGGAAGAAGAAACAAGATCACAAACATGGTTACGACAACCACAGTCAGGTTTCAGGAAATGTGGCTTCTGTTCGATGTGCCACTATGCACTACAAGAAACAGTTACTTTTACGAACCAAGAAGGTGTCAAAACAAAGATTAGGGAACAAATTAATTGTAGATCCAAACATGTGGTCTACGCAGTGATATGTGTCTGTAATCTGCTCTACATTGGGAGCACCATTCGGGAGTTAAGAACTAGAATTAGAGAACATATTTCAGCCATAGGAAGTCAAGACAAAAACCTCCCGTTATCTGTTCATTGGCAAAACCAACACCAAATGCAAAATAAAAAAGACATTAGATTTATTGGACTGAAAAGAATCAAAATGGGCAAACGAGGAGGAAATCAAGAACTTTGCTTAAGGCAAGAAGAAGCCAGATTAATCTGTCATTTTCAAACATTGGAACATGGATTAAATTCAGACAATGAAATGATTCACTTTTTGTGATGCTGGAGAAGTAGCAGAGAAATAGCAGAAACAAAACCAAAAAAATGATAATATACAGGACTCTTGTTATGAATATTGCAAATGTTTTCATTAATTACAAAAATGTTTTTTTCCTGTTTTCTATTTTGTTCAATTATAATTTGTTGCATAGAAAAATATTATTGAATACTGCAATGTTAAAACATATGCTTCAGATATACACATGGGGAGATCCTATATATGGGCGAAACCGCTAATCAGATGAAAGTTAAACAGATGAGAGAGGCGAGATTAACATCAAACCACAGGTACCACAATGCACTATTCTGAAATTGTGAAAAGAATGTGCACTGTTAAATCATATGTTTTAGATATACACATGGGGAGATTCTATATGGGCGAAACCGCTAATCAGATGAAAGTTAAACAGATGAGAGAGGCAAAATTTACATCAAACCACAGGTACCACAATGCACCATTCTGAAATTGTGAAAAGAATGCTAATAAAATATAGTGAGAAAATAATGGTCAATGAAGAAAACTAAAGTTACCATAATGCACCATTCCCAATAGGAAACTGTCTTAGGCATACATAATATAAAGAGATTGCGGGGGGGGAAGGGGGAAAAAATACTAATAAACATAGTGAAAAATTAGTTACTCCTTTAACTTTAATTTTTGTAAATTTGGACATAATAATAAGTAACAGATCAGCCGCGCAAGATAAATACGGAAGTTTAAATTCAAATCAATGTTACACTAAACACAAATGCAACAGATCATTTTAAACATCAAAAAGGAAAAAAGGACTTACGTACTAAAACTCAGCCCAAAGTATGGCCGCCGAATTTTTTAAATGAACAAAAGGAAAGAGGGACTAGCAATCTGTAACTCTTTATGAACAAGGATTTGCCAGAACCAAAACAGGACCCCCGATGCTTGAGGCATGAGCAAGAGAATTTTGTAGGTAAGCGCTTTTAAGGGGTGGAAAGACCACCCTAAAAGCATGCTCAATGTAGAATTCAGCACGCTTGATGCAGAGTGGCATAAACAAAATATATTTTGGTTGGGATTTCAAACTCACGCGAAAGGGTGTTTTGGTAAACACAAATGAGGAGCAAATCGGTTACCAGTCATTGTAACTGAAAAAGTAATTCCTAGTGACCGCTAGAGTAACAGAATGCATGAGACCAAGGATATGTAATGCGATTGGAGGATTGCAAATATGAATAGCACTTTTTACATAAATGCAATGAGAAAGATGTTACTAGTCATGCTTACTAGAGTTTAAAATGTGTCTAAATATATGCCAGGGAATCATGCATAAAGAATTAATCCGATAGAAGGTTAAAAGGCTAATGTTAGCATAATAGAACAACCAAATTTGTTCTAGGTGGGATTTAACCCTGGAACTACCGTGATACACTTCAACTAAAAACTAATTCCCGGAAATAAGGAAAGGGAGATTCGCATTACATTCAATAAGGGTAAGAAAACAAATTTACATGCTTTTCTGACAGCCAAAAATTGTTAGGTCCATGCCATCCCATACTTACTTCTTTTTCGGATTGCACAAATTTAATTTTAAAAAACTAACATAGTCACTGTAATGGATTTATTTTTAACCATTTGAGGTAACTAAGAGGTGCTGCACTTTTAGGTGTTCATGCAATTTGAGAATGCTAAAAGGATATACGACACAGCCTAAGTCACTATTCTAACTACTAAATGTGTTACAAAATATGCTAAAATGCTATTTCATATGTTATATTTTGTGTTTTGTTTTATTACATGTTACGCTTGCATTCAGCCCGGATTTGAAAAAGGCGCCAATGAAAAGCCGAAACACGTGTCATCCATATGGGCAGAACATATATCAAATAAATTAAGAAAATATACTTGAAGAAACTTGACTACGTACTTTTATTCATTTACATCAGAAATTTGGCGCAAAGAGGTGTAGGCACAAACAAACTACTGCTTACTTTACAAACGGAGCTGAGGGACTCTATGTCTCCGTGTTGACCTACATCCTTGCGACACAAGAATAAAATAATAAAATAAGAAAACCATTGCCAACCTTAATAGCACTAACATACGGGTCGCGAGAGTACACCTTATGAGATCCCCACTCAAGAAGTTCCTCACTCAGTAGATTGTATTTTTATTGATTTTGTGTAAAAACAACCATTGAAGCTAGTCGGATGAGAGCATCTAAGAAACTGAAATTAATTCTGATTGTGCAACCCAATACAGTGCCAGTTTTACAATAAGGCATCTTATTCAAATGTGATATCATTACTTGTATTATCATATCGAATTCCATAGTGAGATAAAACATTTGGATAGCTAGATATATTCATACAGATATATAGTTAGATATACACATTTTCAGACAACTGCACCAGCATATATGATCTCAATCCACAACGACGTCTAGCATTAAATACCTTGAGGTCAGATGCATCAATTGTAATTAAATAGGCAGAAATAGTTGGGGCAGTTGTAGCCATGGCTAGAGCAAGTTATTAGTGAACAACCTTGGTTAATATGACATTTGCACATCATCATATCTATAGAAGTTGAACAAGTAAAGCTGTTGTTATTTGATATCCAAAGCATTCAATGGTCAGTGATGAAACAGAAATGATCTTCTTGACATGTCTCTGTTTTTTTCTCTATTTTAGAATGTAATTTGTTGTTCATTTCAATTTCTATTTTTGCATTTGTGTTAAGCTAGAAACCATGAAAGTGTTGTGAGGGAAGCGTTCCATCAGTTTTGCCAAATCATGTTTTATGATCAAACATAGAGAACCGCCAGATATAGCCCCCAAATAGTTACCTCTGCATTTTATGAAGATAAAAGCAGAATGTTTCCTGTTAGTCATTGAAAATACCTTTGGCAAAATAGGGTCCCAATTTATAGCCATCACGCTAAACTGATTATTTCTAAAATTGAGATAATGGAGGTTTATGTAAAAATGTAAGAATCTGTAATACATCATTAACCATCACAGCAAAGCCTTGAATTTCCCAAAAACCAAACAATTGTACCTGGAGAATTACAGGGTAAGTCATAGAATTCAAAGCACAAGTGGCGCACGCGGCTGGCGCACAGTGTGCGCGTGCGAATCCCTGCGCCAGCCGCGTGCGCCAAAACCCATTTCAGCGCACAGCGTATTCATGGATACCAGCCACCAAAACCAGCCGTGGCGCACAGTGGCGCAGCGACCCTGCAGCTGCACCAGTTACGCCCCCAAGAACGCCTCTCGCGCAGGGAAAAGCCATCAAAATTCCCAATCCAGCGCAAAGGGCTGCGCTAACCCTGTACCAGCACGGCAAGCGGGCTACGTGTATCACTGGGGTGCGCGGGAAGTACCTCACGCCATTTCAGCTGGGTACGTGCATTTCAGGGGTGCGCAGGAAGTTCCACACGCGAATGTCCTAGCTACGTGTATTTCGGGGTGCGCGGGAAGTTTCACACGCGATATCAGCAGGGTATGTGTATTCCAGGGGTGCGCGGGAAGTTCCACACGTGAATGTCCTGGCTACGTGTATTTCGGGGTGCGCGGGAAGTTTCACACGCGATATCAGCAGGGTACGTGTATTCCAGGGGTGCGCGGGAAGTTCCACACGCGAATGTCCAGGCCACGTGTATTTCGGGGTGCGCAGGAAGTTTCACACGCGATGTCAGCAGGGTACGTGTATTCCAGGGGTGCGCGGGAAGTTCCATACGCGAATGTCCAGGCCACGTGTATTTCGGGGTGCGTGGGAAGTTTCACACGCGATATCGGCAGGGTATGTGTATTCCAGGGGTGCGCGGGAAGTTCCACACGCGATTTCAGCAGGGTACGTGTATTACAGAGGTGCGCTTGAAGTTCCACACGCGATTCCATCAGGGTACGTGTACATCAGGGGTGCGCGGGAATTTTCACACGTGAATTCAGCAAGGTACGTGTATATCAGGGGTGCGTGGGAAGTTCCACACGCGAATGTCCTGGCTATGTGTATTTCAGGGTGCGCTTGAAGTTCCACACGCGATTCCATCAGGGTACGTGTATTACAGGGGTGCGCGGGGAGCACCACATGTGAATTGCACGTGTGGGTCCTCCCAGGTGTTCCCTCCACACCCTCCATGGCCCCTGCAGGTGGCTCACACCACAGGGGCCTACCCTGCACATGTCCTTCAGGCACCCCATCCACCATGGCCATGCCCCCCAGCCAACCCACATGTCAACTTGCACTACTGCCCACCAACGCATGTCCCCCTGCACCCCCAGCCACCAGGGGCACCCACCACCAGGCCCCCACCCATGTCTCCCACCACCCCCACCCCCCAGCACTGTGGGGCACCTGCCAGCAGGCCCCCACCCATGTCCAACTCATGTTCCCCACCACCCCCACACCCCAGCACTGTGGGGCACCTGCCAGCAGGCCCCCACCCATGTCCAACTCATGTTCCCCACCACCCCCACCCCCCAGCACTGTGGGGCACCTGCCAGCAGGCCCCAACTCATGTTCCCCAGCCAACATGTCATCACAATCTAGATCCCTGGTCCCTATGGTCAGCCTCCAAATGCAAAACACCCACCGAGTATTGCATCCACCCACTCATAATTGGCAATTACATGACAGAACACCAATTGCAAGTTTCGAAAAAACAAACACATTTCCCTCACATACACCCAATGGGTGTCAGTGAATCTCAAAACCCATATCATGATATGCATGAAACCAATGAGATGATACTACACATTGAAGTTTGATTTAAAAAAATATGTATTAAAGGAAACATAAATAGAATCAAAAATAAAGAAACAGAAATGGGAATGTACAAAAATGAAAAGAAGCATGTCCGTGAAAAAAAGCAAAACCAAAAATCATAATCCAAAGTAATGGTGTCCAAAGTCACTGTCCACAAAAGAAAATCCAATGGGAAATAATAATTGAAAGCCATTGCTCCATGGGTAAATTGTGAAAGAAAAATAAAATCCAACAGTGAACTATGTACAGACGAACAAGCCAAGGTCCATTATCCCAACAAAAGAAATGAAACCTATCTAACTACACTAACTAATAAAATAAACTATATACAAAAATGTGGCCAATGTCCAAAAGGTCCAAAATAAATCCAAAAACCTAACACTACCTACATAACTATGTACAAGGGCAGCGGGCTAGTCTGACGGCTCACTTTTGGATGTCCCGGGCCAGGGCATCATCGAACTCCTGCTCAATGTCCCGGAGGCGATCCTCCTCCATGGCCCCGAGGGTCCGCAGGGCCGTCGACGTGTCCACCTCCAAACCCCTGTGGATTGCCTCGAGGCACTCGGCCCGCCTCAGGGCCCTCCGCATGGAGTTCTCCGCCCTGACCATTGTGAGCCGTGCCTCTTCCGCCCGCTGCCGCTCCGCATCTATGGCGTGGCTCAACCGCTGCCACACAGAAGACACTCTCTGTCCTGGGTCCTCCTGCCCTCCGGCCGATGCCTGCCCCTCCGATGTTGAAGGCCCCGAGCCTTCATGGCTCCCACCACGTTGCTGCTGCTGCTGTGCCTCTGCCCGTGCACTGCCTCCTGCTGCCTGCACATCCTCCGCCGGCTGGGGTGCAGTCGTTGATGTGGCCACCCCTGCTGGACGTCCGACTCCCGACTGTGGCAGGGATGCCTCTTCCACCAGCCTGGCCGCACCGTCAGAGGCAGCTCCACAGGGCACCCAGGTGACTGATGGGTGGGAAGATGGCACGGAGGACGACTGGCGCGTAGGGGGTTCAGTTGAGGAGGGGGTCGTAGCAAGCCCCATCAAACGGAGGAATCCGGCCTGGGTGACCTGTCCTAGCAGGCTGACGTGGTCAACGAGCCATTCGAGATGATGTGCAGTCTCCTCATGAAAAGACTGCAGGTCACCTCGCATGGCCCGTTGACGCAACGCCACACCAGTCAGGACAGGCTCAACCCAGACCCGGATAGCCACGTCCGCAGGCAGAGGAAGGCCAGTTGTTGTTTGCTCATCCCCTGCCTGAAAACGGGTCTGGACGTAGGCATCCCTGCTGGTGCAAGATGATGCAGGGACAGGATCAGGGACAGGATTGCACACAGGCACCTCCGCGGCAGCCTGTGCTGCCTCCTGTCCCTGGTCCTGCACTGCACCACTAGCACCAGTGGAATCCCCACCTCCAGACCCTGCCTCTGTTGCTTGCACGGCCTCCTCCTCCACCAAACCCCCCACCAACCTGGATGACTCCGTGCCATCTTCCCCCGTTGGGCCCTGTGGGGTCCCAGCTGCCCCTTCTGCTGCCGAGTAGTCCAACTCCAACCTCCACCTCTTGGACCTCCCCCCGGCAGCTGCGGCCTGGGACGCGGCACCGGACTCCTCACTCCCCGACGAGATGACAACATGGGAGGGGAGCCGGGCCTTGCGTCTCCGGCTGGCGGTGGGATCCCCGCCGCTGTGCTCCACAGCACCTTCTCCGCCCTCTTCATCAGTTGACGCTGCAGACAGGGAGAAATAAAACACAGGCATCAGGACACTGTACAATGGACACATACACACATGACAGTTGTACATGAGTGGCATTGGCAAACCTCAGACATGCCATCACAATCCCCAACACACATGTCATTTCAACTCCCACACATGAGCCATACCACAGCCATATCGCAACTGCCAGCACCATCCATACCCATACAACAGCATGAGCAGGCAAAGCTGAGCCAGACATCACATGCAACACAGGAAGTGCACCACACATGTACACACACCACCACACTTGCATGCATGTGTACACCTCTGCCAAGTGTCGCAGTGTTCAGATGGGCATCCATGTCACATCTGCCAATCAGGCTTCCACATCCGGCTGTCACATGCATCCATGTTGCATCACTGTTGCACCCTTGTCAAATACACACAAATGCACATGTACACAGTGCTGATACATGCAGCTGAAAACAACATACATGCGTGACATCACGGACATGTCTACTTACATACACATTCATCCAAACATGTGTGCCCACACAACTGCATTTGGCATGCAAGCCTACACACACAAGGACCATCCATGTCTCACACATTCCAGCCCTCGCATGTGTTAGCCCCACGGCCCTGTACACCCCCACCCATATTCGACCCCATACAAACAGATGTGCAACCTGCACACTACTGAAACATCACCACACGCACAGCTCACAATCAGGATGCATGTACACTTACCGCTCGACTCCAGACGGGTCTGCCTCTCAAGGTCCTGGACGTGGAGCGCTGGGGATATGCGTTCCAGGACCCTCATCTGATCTTCCGACAAGTGGCCCCGGCGCCCCTTGGCATCCGCTGCCTTCAAGAGGCGCCGGGCCTTGTTCAGGGTCCTGGACCTGAAGTCCTCCCAGCGCTTCTTGACATGTTGGAAGTCGCGGACTGCCACCCCCTCCACGTTGATGGCAGTCACGATGTCAGTCCAGATCCGAGTCCATCCTTCCTTGTTGGCGCGGGAACTTCCGAAGAGGGCATCATACTGCCCCAGGACTTGCTCCACCAGGACACCAACTTCGGTGGCACTGAAGCTGGTGCCCCTCTGCCTCTCTGGCCGGGGGTTGTCAGTGGTGCCAGATGTTGCAGTGCCCGACATGACAACCCCAGAGGCAGGAGTGGGTGGGCAACTGGGTCCTGGGGCTGGGCTGTGGAGCGATGGAATCCCAGTCGGGAGTCTTCGGTTCCAGCAGGGGTGGTCACAGCAACAGCACCCCTGGCTGATGTGCAGGCAGCAAATGGCAGGGCATGTGGGCAGCAGGCAGTCAGGCAGCAGCAGATGGCAGGTGGGAGCGTGCTCGGGGCTCTGGCGGGCAGTAATTCGGCCTTCTGGGCAGAAGGCGTGGTCTTCTGTGTGCTTACGCGTGGCCAGCTTGATACGGAGTGATTTGGCACGTGAAAATTCGGCACGTCAGCGTGTAATTCGAGGAAAGGCCCTTAGCGTGTAAGCGCGTCTGCACGCATACGCAATTTCATTGGACAGAAGGCCCCTGAAGCGCAAGCGCCACTGTGACGTGACGCGCACAGGCGTGCATGGGCATTTCAGCGCGCGTGAAAAACTGCACGTCTGCGTGTAATACGAGGAAAGGGCCCATGCGCATAAGTGACATGACGCGCGCGTGCGTTTCCCTCAGCAGGGGTTAAAGGTGAGCGGGCCCAGCAGTTCGCTGTACGTGCCTTTCGTGGAGACCGACGTGTGTTGCAGCTTCCTGTTGTTTCGTGCGCCATCACAACTTCACAGCTATCAAGGACGTATCTCTTCTTTTTGCAGGGGTATTGGCTACGGATGTTTTTCTGCATCGCGCTAGTCAGACGGTGAGTCGCACACGCTCTTTTTCCCACTGCGGGTGCCCCTGTGTATCGCACCCATTTTCGATGTCATAGTAGCCTGCGTGTCCCACGCGTACGCGTTATTCGTGTTACTGGGTGCCACCGCGTACTGCGGGAGGTTGAATCCACGCACGTAGGCTGCAGGGTTGCGTGCACGGTTTTACTGCAGTTTTGGGGTGCCTGAGCGTTGCGTGACCCGTCACCACATCACCGGGGTCACATACAGCCTTGCAGGTGCAGGGGGGCTGTTAACATCTTGCTTCCCACCCCCTTCACCCCAATTGACCAGGTCAATTGTGGTGTACACCTCCCATTGGCACCACTCCATCTGTGCCAGCACTACTACATCTGTGCCATGGTTGGGAGGCCACCAAAGGTGATGGGCGCCGCAGCTGGGCATCCTCCTCGTGGCGGGCATGGTCGGGGACGTGGCCGTGGTGACCAGGGAGTAGGGGGACTCCAGGGTGTCCAGGGCGGCCACAGAGGGGGAAGAGGCAGGGGTGCGCCACTTGAGCACAATGTTGTGCCATGTGTCGGTGCAGTCATGCCACCACCCCCTGTGGTTCCGGGGGATGCAGCTCCTGCATCTGGCACTGGCACCATTTGACCCGGCAGTCCATTCCATCGACTGCCAGGGGCCCAAGGGTAGTGGTAGCTGCAGGTGCAGCTGTGGATACTGCCACCCAGGCTCGGGGTCTACCAGCGCAGGCTGCGTTGGCACTTGAAGAGCCCTTGGTAGATCTCCAACAGGCCAGGGGGGAAACCATAGGGGCAGGCCGGGCTGCTCAGACCAAGACACGTGTCCCTGGGGCAGTCATGTCATCTGCTGGCTCGAACAGCCGGGTGTTGGCAAGTGCAGGGGCAGATGCACCCAACAGCACCCCGGTTGTGAGTCTGCCAACCAGGACCGTTGCGGTCAATGACCCTGCCACAGCTGATGTTGCTGCGCAGGGTCCATTAGTGGGCACCCAGCTGCCACTGACACAAGTCAGGCCTTTGGTCATCCCTCCACCTGCCACTCCCTTGGCTCAATCCACCGAACCCACTGGCCATACTGGTCAGGGCGGCATTAGCCAGCCAGGGTCTGCGCCACAGTCCAAGAGGAGGAAGGTTACACCTGCAGCACAGGCTGGGACCCCACACACAGCCACGACCTCCTGCACGTCGAGGAAGAAGCCTTTCTGTAAGCAGGAACTGGACTTCCTCGTGGACTACGTGCGGGGCCACAGCCGTGACATGCTAGTGGGTGCCAATAGTCAGACTACGGCTGCCCAACGTGACACCCACTGGAAGCATGTTGCGGAACATGTCAGTTCATTCGGCCATGAGGTGCGCACGGCGCAAGAGTGCAAAAAGCGTTGGAATGACATCAAACGCAGCACTAAGGCTAAGCGTGCCTCTAATTACAACTTGACTCTGGTGACTGGCGGTGGGCCTGCACCAGAGGAGGAAGAGCTCACTCCGCTTGAGGCTCTCGTTGCGGAGTTCATACCACCTGAATTGGTTGAAGGAGTGGGAGAGATGCTGGACTTTGATGCGCAGTCCAGTGAGTGTTGATGCGTGTTTGTTGAGGACGTGTGTGTTTCACTTGTGGGATGTGTTGTGCATGATTGCCGCTACATGTGACGTGTACATGGTTCTGATGTGTAAGTAATGCAATGCTTCCGTCATGCAGGTCTCCTCTGCCTGCATGCGGGGACTCCATGTAGGCATGCTCCCTTGCCCCTCCTCCGCCACTCTGCACCCCAGTTCCACCTTTGCACTGGTTTGCTTCAATCTTGCCAATGTGAACTTTCTTGTTCATGTGTCATGTGTAGATGCTAACTTCCAGCGTAGAATCTGCCAGACATATGCCGTGTGGTACAGCCTTAGTACTCGATGCAGGGTATCTCACTTGTACTGTGCATAGGTCAGATGTCCCGCAGGGACATGAGTGCCCATTCATGCTCCATGTGCATTGAACGCATGCCCCTATGTGTCCTTTACTGGATGATCACTGTAATACAAGTCCTTGGTTACATACATTGCCTGGCATCTCATCAGCCTTCCCATGTCAACTGTGGCTCAGTCCTGCGTTGCACACAGGTTTAGGGTCTGACAATCTGTGTGGCTCACAGGCCTCAGCCTGTTCAATGGCCAATGACTCTGTCCAACTGTTGTTGTGTCTTCGTCACACATGGGCGGAATCCAGAGTTTTCATCATGTGTCCTGCTTACTGTCCCAGCATCATTTGCAGTGTTGTCACTTGAATCACATTAAGCTGTTGATGCCAGTCAACACTGCCTGTCAATACACAGGTGTGTGGTCAGCCTTTTGATACCATGTTAGGAATCCCTGCTTTGGTACTGGGGTGGAGGGGTGCTTGGCTTCTAGATATGGTACACATTGAATGCACAATGCACGTGATGTCTGAATTTGACATTGCACTGCCTTCACATTTCCTGGCACACACCATGGAGTCCTTGTACATGTAGGTAGTGAGTGGCGTACACATTTTCTGCACTGCATAGACCCACTTCCATGGAAACTGCCACCTTTCAACAGGTCTGATCACAGAAGCTATTCAAAGTTGACCCAGCATGCATGCCAGGTTATATGTTGTGTGTCACATGTCTGCCGGATGCGTTTGCTGTCGGTGTGTGTGTGTGTTGTGTGCTTCTGACATGTGTAGTGACCTTTTTCTCTCTATTTTTCAGGTGATGACGCAATGGAGGCGGAGGATGGTGTTGTCATGCCAGACACAGGGTTGTTACCACCACATCAACCCGGCACTAGTGGGGGTCGTGGGGTGGTAGGCCACGAAAACCCCCAAGTGCTGCAGTCCATCTTGTCTCTGGCTGCCTATGAGTCCAGCCTTGATGACGACTCTGACGTCCATGTTGAGTTGGATGAGCATCAAGTCCATGTGTCAGGGGTGAGTGATTCTGATGTGGACACTCCTCTGTCTGCGACCCCTGCACTGAGGGATCAGACAGTCTTGGTTCCTCCACCAGTGGTGGATCGGGACGCAGGGTCACCCTCCACACCAGTCACTGATGTGCCTGGGACATCACGTCGACGGGGGCATGTAGTCGTGCAGCCGCGGGCGGTGCCAACACAGCGAGGACCCCCGGTCCTTGGGTCCCGCAGGGGTCAAGCCCGGCAACGCGGTCGCCGCGCGCAACCGCAGTATACTGAGTGGGAGCAAGACATGACTGCCAATTACGAACGGCAGGGGGCAGCAATGGAGAACATCGCTGAGAGCATGGAGCGTGTGGCCCGAACTGTGCTCCCCCCTGCTAGGCAGGTGCTTCTCCAGCAGCAGGCGGCACGGTCAACGGCCCGCTCGCTCAGGCTGGGCATGGCGGCCTCAGACAGGGCACGCCAGGCTGAAATGTCGTCTCTGAGTCAAGCAATTGCTGCTCACGCAGAGGCGCACATGGATGCCCTGAGGGAGGAGTATGCTTCCCTCAGATCCACTCTGGGTGTCCTTATGATGTCCCAGAGGCAGCAGGCAGAGGAGAGGTTTGCACAGCTTGAGCGTACCATCTCGGCTGAGCTACAGGCTTGCCGGGAGGTGCAGCAGTTGTCCAGCCAGGCCTTGCAGGAAGAACTCTGTGCTACACGTGCTACCTTGCAAGAGGAAGCACGTGTATCAGGTGAGGTTCTGCATGCAGACCTATGTCACATCGCCACACAGAACCAGGCTCACCCGTCCGGCAGACTTGCTGCCGACGAGGGGCAAGCTGCGGCTAGGCGTGGCCAGGCTACTGTGCCACGTCCTCCTTTCCAGGATGAGCCAGACTCGGACGACCATCTATCTCCCACATAGGTCGGGCTGTGCAGGTGTTGAGCCCATGGAGGTTTTTTTTTTGGCTCAGCATTATCGCATGTGGATGTTGAGCAGCACCCTGTACCTCCCCCCTCCTGGGTGCCTCCCCTCCCCCCCGGGTCGTATGTGGCCATTTTTGATTTTTCTTTTAGTTTAGTTAGTTAAGTTTCTGTTTGATAGTTAGTTTAATTAGGTAATGTAGGTTTTCCATTGTTAGTGTAATTAGTTAATAGTTGATTTAGTTTAAAATTGCTTGTCTATTGTGCCTTCATGTGACGGTGCGGTGCTTTGTGGCTTTTGAAGGCATCCACTGTCTGTTCCAGCTGGGCCCTTCAGGCTTGTCTTGTGTATGTGTTTGCTGCTTGGGGTCCTTGACTCACATATGCCACCCCTGCCTCCCTTATCCATGGGCTCGCAAGGATGGTTCGGTGTCACAGACTTTTACACAAGGGCTTTGGACTGTCATATCTGTGGCATGTCTGGTGCTGTGTGACTTGTGTTTACACCCCTAGTGGGGATGATTTTGGTGTTATTGTCCACTGTTCAACTTTTGCTAGATGGGGTGTGTCATGATTAATGTGTACATTAATTGCTATGCATTGTGTAGTATGTTTCTTATCTTTACTGTACACGTGCTTGTTGCAATTCATGCTGTAGATAGTGTTCCACACTTTGGATGTGAAAGATGGACTGATGGTGTGATTTATGATGTGATTCTCTGACATGGTCAAGTAATGAGATGCCTGATGAGACACACACAGATGACTTTGAAGCATTAATCATGTGTTTTCATGCCCTTTCTGCAGGGGGATGAGCCTCCAGAGTACCTTTGCCAGCAGACATGGCCCATTGGACGACGGAATTCTGGACACGTTTGTTGGTGCCCACATGCACATGTGTGCACAAGCAGAGGCACAGGGATTGCAGACCTACATCCTAGAACTGCTGACGTGTTCCAAGGAACTCCAGGCAAGGTGAGCAGCACAGGGGGGGCCACAACACAGCAAAGCTTACACCAGGCGAGTTGCACATGCAGGCTTAGTCACAGCACTGAGGGTGAGCTTAGACGAATATTGGTGTTAAAGCACACAATGCAGCTCACATGTGTTGGTGGACTGATGGCTGTTGATTGTAAGGTTGTCTGTGACACGTGCAGGGGCAGTGGCACATACCCTCCGTACACCAAGGTCCATTGAGGCACTTGTATCAACCATGTAGCCTTCCGAGATATGGAAAGGGGCAGCTCACAGGGACATACAGCAAGGGACATACTTGGGTGCAGTGCATATCATTTCCATGTACTTTATGATGAATGCACTGCCAACTTTGTTTCGGTCATGGTGGTACGCAACTTGCTCAGAAGTCATGGCTTGCTAAATGGGTCTGTCTGCTTACCCAGGGAACATTGCATGTTGTGTGAATTGTGACACATTGGTGTTCCATTTGCCACGCACCCACCGGCAGCTGACTTACTGCATTGACTGTGTATGACCCGTCACAGGGGTAATGTTATATATGGGCACGAAGCATCTACAACAAATTGTCTATTTGGAGAGTAGTTTGTTGCTATGGGGCATGTTTGGTGTTGTGTTTTTGTGTAATTGGCATGTACAGGTTGTTGACTGTGGCTCTCTTTGCAGCATTGCAGTGCTCCTGTAACCGGACCTGAGAGTGTGCAGGCAGGAGGCCAGCACTCAAAACCAGAGCTAAGTGTCTTGTTGTTTTTCTTTCAAACTGCTCTGCATAGGCTTGCTGGGGAGTGTACTAATGCATGGATGTATGTGTGGTTCAATTTGGTATGTTTTTTCCCCCTAATCATCCGGAATCCTATGCAATTTTGAACCCTGTACCCTCTACCCGGTGTTCCTGCTTCCCGTACCTATCCAAGCAACGTTCCCTAACCCTCTTTCCCCGCTGGGGTTGCAGAATCCTGTGTAAGCCCCGAACTTGCAGGCGCCAAAACCCTAGAGGGGGTGGTTGGTTCGTACCACTCCTAAGCCTGGACTACAGAAGGCCATGACAATGATGTCCAAGTTTGATTGGATTGTGTATGTGTTCATGCAGGTAGTACATTTTCGTGCATTCCCTAGTTTCATGTGTCATTCCTCCTCCCCTCTCCTGCCACTCATTCCAGTCATCCAGTGTGTCAACACCTGTCCCGACTGCATATCCCTGAACCTCCTTCCCCACCAGGGTCTCAGGGGCCTGTGTGAGTTTGACCTTGCAGGCACCCGGGACACGGTGGGGGTGGTTGTTTCGTGACACTCCCGCGCCTGTACACGGGACCTGTGACAGTACACATCCGTTCATGGTGCATCATCCTATGTCATGTACCACACATGGTTCACATCCTGTTGTGACATTGTTTTTACTGTGCTACCTTGGTTGTTGCATCATTGTGGTAGTACTTGGCCTTTGTGAGGTACTGCTACGTCAAGTCATCTACTGGAGGGTGTTCTGGTTCGTTTTTCTGGCTTGGATTTTGTGATTTTGGAAATGAGTGTGGATTATGAGGGTGCAGGCACATTTTTACACACAAGGTGGGAGATGGTGACGAAGGGTAATGATCCTGTGGCCAGGTGGAATTGAGGTTTGAAGGCTCCATGACCCAGGTGCAGTTGTTCAGTGGGTCATGGTCATTTGTGAGGGGGGGGGGGTTGTTGTTGATAGTTGTCTTGCCCTGCAGTGTGATGGGAACTCTGACATTGTAATGGTGGTATCCTATGTACATGTTGTGTTCTGCTGATCAATGCCTGTTCATGTGTTGTGTTTACCCTTCAGGTGCGAGGGAATAGTTGTGGTTTGACATGCTGGGGTGTACACATGGTGAATGTTCACATGTGATGTGTAGAGAACACTGATGGTCACTTGAGTGCACATGCATATGTGGAGTGCATGTCCCTGCAGAACGGCACACTTGCACTCTGATGCACTACATGTACTCCCACCCTTGCATATCCACGTGTACACTGTTTGCCTTCTGTTGGCCACTGTGTCCCTGCAGCACATGTTCTGTGACCGATTATGGATCCTGTACATGCCTAATTTGCTTTTCGATGTGGTCTGTCACTTAGATGTGATGCTCAGGGTGTGCATCACACACAATGGCTGTTCACTGTGCTGTGCGCTGAGCAGTGTGTTGCAGGAGTAGGACACAGCACACAGAAGCTGCAGTGTTGATTTTGCAATGCACAATGTGCATGTAGACAAGCATTCATTGTTATGTTACGTCTACAACTCTTGTAATGCATTTGGAAATGTCTTATTTTGGGTGGGAGGTTGTTGGTCTGTCATTTCATCTGATTCCAGGTCAGGCATCATTGTCTGATGCCACTGTAGATTTTGGACATGGCAATGTGTACCTTATCGTTAATGTGTTGGTGTATGGGTATTGCTTGCCATGTCATGTTGTGGTTTGGGAGGGTTTGAGTGACATGACAGTGATGGCCATGGCCTGTTTTGCAGGTGTGTGTGACGCTTCTCAGAGCAACTAGCTGGGGGTAGATCTCTCTCCGCGGCAGGGCCCTCCCTCTGGAACAGCCTTCCTGCCTTACTTGAACTTGAGGGGAACCATCTCCGGTTCGGGAAGCACCTCAAGACCTTCCTCTTTGCTTCTGCTTTCTCTCTGCCTCTCCCTTGCGGAATTCTTCACTGGAACTGCACTGGAGC
Source organism: Ambystoma mexicanum (assembly GCF_040938575.1). Lineage (NCBI taxonomy): Eukaryota > Metazoa > Chordata > Amphibia > Caudata > Ambystomatidae > Ambystoma > Ambystoma mexicanum. The sequence continues at coordinate 371,415,343 of NC_090923.1, forward strand.
TGCAACTGGGCAACTCTCACCGACCTCGGTCCCTGGCCCAGCCCCTCTCCACTTGCACTGCCTCCCTGGCAACCCCTGCACTGCGGGACTGTCTCTCTATCCCTACAGCCCCCCCTTCCCAGCACTTGTCTGCACTTACCTTTGCAGTTGCCACCAGCCGACCTATGTATTTGTTTTTTGGTCTACTTCCCCTGTACTGCACTCCCCCCCCTTCCCTTCCCCTTGCACTTTTCCCTTCCCCATACCCCTGCACTTGCACAATCTAAATGACACCTGGCCTAGTAGTACCGTTGTCTGTCTTCCCTTGTTCCCCCCTCCCTGCCTCATTGCACCTTGAAATACTTGTGTATAGGCCATATCATGTCATATGTCATATGTGTGCCTTTTGGTCACACAGGATAGCTTGTGTTTACGTAGTTAGGGATGCAGATGATGTGGCACTTCCATGGCAACTATCTCAGGGTGGTAGGGTTGTGACAGTTGACTGTCTCTTTGTCATCATCGATTGTCACCTGGTATGTGCCAGGCCTGTGTGCACTCCGCAGGGGTGGGAGTTTAGGTGAAAAATGTGGCCACAAGCTGGGTCCGGGCTTCCTCGCCACGTGCCCTGTCCCCTCCCATGGGCAGCGCCTGTGCCTGTGGTTGGGGATGTGGGGGCACCACCATGTCCACCGGGACGCCCTGCCGTGTTGCAACATTGTGCAGGACACATGCTGCCACAATGATCCTGCACACTACTGGGGGTGCAGAGAGTGGTTGCCCGCCAGAGCGGTCAAGGGAGCGGAAACGTGACTTGAGCACTCCGAATGAGCGCTCCACTATGGCCCTGGTTGCAATATGGGCGGCGTTGTATCTTACCTGGGGTGGTGTGGTGGGGTCCTGGATTGGCGTCATCATGTGGTTGCTCAGAGGGTAGGCACTGTCCACCTGGGGAGGTGATAATAGTTGAGATTATTAGGGTTTGGGTATTTGTCTGTGTGTGACTTGCATGCATGTGCAAGGGCATTTGTACTCACCTAGGAGCCATGTGTCGCCATGCTGCCCAGCTTCCAGGGCCCGGCTCACGGCGGACATTCTGTATATGAAACTGTCATGGGTGGAGCCAGGGTAGTTTGCATAGACAGAGGTGATGATTCCCTTTGCATCGCATACCACCTGTACGTTGATGGAATGCCAGTGCTTGCGGTTTTGGTAGATGTGCTCAGTGGCCCTAGGTGGACGTAGGGCCACATGGGTGCAATCTATGGCACCGAGCACTTTGGGGAAGTGTGCCACCCTGAAAAAATCCAGGACAACGGCCTGCCTTTCTGCGGGTGTTCTGGGCATGTATATGTGCCTGCGGACTGAGGGGCGCGCTGTCATGATTGCCAGTACCTGGTGTAGGCAGCGTGACTGCGTGGCCTGTGAGACCCCCCCCAATATGGCAGTAGTCAGCTGAAATGACCCAGTGGCCAAAAAATGCAGGACATTGAGCAGCTTCTCCAAGGGGCTCAATGCTTGGGAGCAAAGGGTGGGGGATGTAAGGTCATCTTCCCACTCCCTGACCAGGTCTAGGATGATATGGGGTGGAAACCTATACCTGCCATAGACCTGATCGTCAGGCATCCCAAAAAGGCTTGTCCGTGGTGCGAAAATACGTGCCCTGGCTATTCTCCTCCTCCTGCGGTGTCCCACGATCAGTGCTGCGACAAATGGGGCATTCATCGTAGCTGTATATACGTGTTTGTTGTTTGCGCGCACTTTTGTACTGTGCGTGGGGACGCTTCCGCCTGCCTTCGTGTTGCGGCCGCGTTGACACCTGTGCGCATCTTTTGCCGTGCGCGGGTTTCCCGTATTCGGATCCATGAATACGGGTTGTTCGCGTGCGTGTGGGCGTTCCGTGTAGTTCCCTGCAGTACTTCCCCAGTTACGCCTTCTTTTTCACGCGTTGTTCCCCATTCCGCGTGTTACACCCACTGTTCCGCCCACTTTGGTTGTGTGCACCGCGCTATCTGCACTTTTGCTGTGCGCGTGGCGCACGCCATGTATGCCTGCGTGCGCTTGGCTGGATTGGGCGCACGGACAGCGGGAAACACGCGCAGCGTCTTCCTTGAATCGCACGCGTGCGCTGCGTTTCTCATGCTTGCGCTCCCTTGCGCCTGCTTGCGCATGGATTTTCGGCGCACGTTTGTTCCATGAATCGGCCCCTTAATGTCTGCTCTCTTAGGCAGGAATAAGGTCAATATACGTTTTTGTAAAGGTGCTTACTGTTTGAATTCTTTAGGAAAATACTGCTTGTGAAACTGTTTGATTGGTGGTTGAATGAGTTTACTTAGTATTGTGAAACTCAATTGGTTTGTAAGAAACCATTTCTTGACAGGCACTTGGCAAACATTTTCGATGCAGATTTTTCCCAATCGATATTGATGTTGCATGCTAACTGACTCCCAGACTCCTGTGCAGTCCTTCAAGGCTCCATCCTCTGACCAATCCTTTTGAACCTTTACATGGACCCTCTGTGCACACTTCTCAAAAACCCAATATGCAGATGATACTCAGTTGCACATGAGAGTAAAAGGCCCACAGGACATCAGTCATCTCCATGAAACATGGCCAACAATGGCTCAATGATATTTACCTAGAAGGATTTGATCTGCAATTCTCAGATTCAGAAAAATCCTTAGGCTTCACCATTGCTAAGAGCTTGCCCTTCCAGAAATGCATAGCCAAGAAGGCCGGGCTCCGATCTCCACCCTTCCATAAATCAAACCCTTCACACTGCCGCAGGAGTTCCAAAACCAAATGCAGGCTCTTGAAGTCTCACAAATTGATGGAGGAATGCCCTCCTGAAGGGGCTACTAGTTGGTCATTTGGCTCCCCAAAAGCAGTCTACAATGCTGCAGAACATCCCACTATGGGTGTGCATACATTTGACAGAATCATCCCGATGCTTTGCAAACTACATTGGCAACTCAATTGTGGAATGGGCTAAGAATGCCCCCACAATTCTCCAATTTCTCAAACCTTGGAAAACAAGGCTATTCAACAACACCTGACTAAGGACCAATGACCAATAGACACACAGGTGGACTCTCAAGCTAGTTACGTGCTTTAAACAATAAAATAGAAAATAAGCACAGGAGTTATTGCTACGTTGGTGTGTGCATGGGAACCGTTACTGTACCTTCCCAACATAACCACACCCTTCTGACATTTACAGATATGTCCCAGTCAGGGTAGAACGTATATAGATGTCTCCAGGGTGGTAATACCTATAAATAGAGCTATCTTAGTAATTAGCAATGTCTAATCAGCAAGCATGTTCCCACTTTAGAAATTAAAACGTGCGTCTTGCTATTTACCCCGACTGCTTGCTATTTACCCCGACTAATGCACAGTGGGCTAGGCTTACTGACTGTAGCAGCCCCCTCCACCCCTCAATGTGGAAGGGATGTACTGCTCCTGGCTGGCCCTAACCAGCTCCAGGTGGAACAGTCAACTTTCTACCTATAAATGCCACTGTCTGTGTGAAGCTCCCCAATCCTGAGCTTTTCAATGTTTCCATTTTATGTTCCCCTTTTTCCTGGACTGGTAGCGTAGTTCACTATCCTTGAGCCTGTTCCATTACCAAGCCTGTGCACTGTTTCATCATTTCCCGGCCTGTGTATTATTTTACATTTCCGAACGTGAGTGTTTTGCACATTTTTAGTCTCTATTTCCCTTCTTTGAGTTTCTGTGGTGTGTTTTTCCATTTGTAAAGTGTGCTGCCTCTTGTCGCTGCACCGTTTTCTGTATCCCCCGATGTAGTTATTCCCTGGTATGGATCACTCAGATTTTTTGTCCCTGCCTGGAAAATGTTATTTTGATGAATTGTTTTCTGAATAGTTTTTGTGTCACATATATGTCCATGTAACCATCATGTCTCTTTACAATCTACCATACATTTTCAAATATTTCCCCTTGTCTCTGTTGTGAATGATATGATATGATATGGCATTTATAACGCGTCTGTACACATTCTATCCGAAATATATCAAATGTATTTGTTACACTTGCAGATGATGGTAGTTAAATAGCCATCAAAGTTTGAATTCGACCGCAATACCCCCTTTGTAATCACAGAATGAACAGAAAACATAAAGTAACTAATATGTGGGGGCCTAATTGTGAATGTTTTCATAATCTCTCTCTCTCTCTCTCTCTCTCTCTCTCTCTCCCTCTTGCACTGTGGAGAGTTAGGTTTTTTGAAAGAACATTAGCACTCTCCTTATGAGGTAATCATGATTACATTATTTTATATTAGTCTATTTTGATTGGATGCTTGGAGTGTGTGACACATCAAAATTACACCACCTAGGCCAGACTGGCTAAAAGATGAGAACCAATTCGAATGGGAGGGTATTGTCAAATTGCTACATCCCTTTTACCTGAAAAATTATCACATGGTCCATATCATCCCTCTTCTCAGCAAAAATATTTCTACAAGAGGACAATTGTCCACAAAAAAAGTATGAGGTTGTTAAAAGGACTTTTGCAATAACGTTACCTCCTTCAGGTTAAAAGCACTAGACTTTTTCAAAGCAATTTCTCTTCAGACAAGAAAATTAATTAAAATTGTCTAGGACAAACAGATATTATGTTCTCAAATATTGTTTTACATACCAAAGATATGGCTGTTTCTTTATCTAATTGACATATTTCTAAAGTCCTCTTCCTGAAAATCACAGTAATTGGCTTTGGTTTTCTCTAACTAAAATAGTTGAGATGATATAAGCATTTGTAACTCTTGTGCTTATCCCTTTTAAACAAGTATCTACTTCAATGTGTTAGAGCTGGTGGAATTTGGATGTGCATGAGCCTCGGATGGTGGTGAATGGCACCTGTCATTGTGGCAATGACATAGCAGCTGGCAATATACTAAAATGTGGTAGTGGGGTAATAAAGATGATTGGTTATCATGAACATGAGTGCCCATAACGTTGTGCAACCGTGGCGTAATCACTGGTATGCCCAGGTACATTCCCCCTATTAGGTCACGAAGGTGCATTTAGCTCCCTGAGAAATGCAACGTTGACCACGAGAACGCTGAGTGGGCAGTCATATATCACTAGGTGCAAATAGGTGCAAAGGAAAAATCCTCTAAAGGATGTGATCTCTGCCACTTGCTTTCGGCAAATATGAATTGTACCAAACTCAGATGGTTCTTTAAATCAAAGCTCCAGGATGTACATTTATTTATTTTATTTATTGAGCATTTGTTAGGTGCCTTTACATGAACATTGTGTTTCCATGTGCCACAAGGCAATGTGAGGGGGAGAACAAGGGGAGTGATTAACAATGGCAAAAACAGTAAATATACAATCATGGTCCTACGAGGACTTGTGGCATTTGTACGTGGAAGTGCAGTGAAGAGAGGTGCAGGAGAAACATTGGGGAGGGAGGAGCAGGGTATGAGCAAGTGCTGGTGGGGGCCCGGGAGGGAAGTACCATGGGGTGTCAAGGGGCAAGGCCACTGGCTAAGTGCTATGGTGAAGGAATCCCAAGGGTGGGATGTGCAGCCAACTTAAATGGGGAGGAAACCCGGTATACGTTTAACTAAGATAGGTTAGCAACGTATACTCTGTCTGAGTCCGGGAGGACAAAGATCTGTGTTTAAAGAGGAGACAGAGCTATAATGTAGATGCCACACATATAAAGAGCTCCCATTGGGAGACCCACAGAGGGACCAGTCGTGGTTAAAATGATAAACATCAGATTTAATAGAAATGTGACCTAAAAAGTGATTAAATAGTGTGGTCCACAGTACATACAATTCATAAACATTTTAACATATATCAAACAGTCGTTACGTGATAAGCTAGGATTAGCTAATTGACAGTGTATCAAAAACAGGGATACACTCAACATCAAGAGGTACGCTTTACAGAAAGTGCAACGTACTCTACAGTAATTAGAATCAGTATGTCAAAAACTTAATAACTCTGGTGACAGTACAGAGTATTAGCTCGACATGTTTCAGTTCCTACAGTTATTATGGAACATTCATCAGGAGATATACAGGTGACCACGTAACCAAGACAACATTCAAAAACGAAATGATGACATTTGAAGTATTCGTAGCATCTGCAAAGTAAAAGACAAAAAAAGAGCAAAACATGAGCTTCAAATTAGCCATTATTGTTGCATGTTCAAAATACATGAACCAAGGCATCTAAATAGAGGGAAATAAATACCTCCACTGATGCCTGTGGGTGCTCTCTACTCGAAAGGTAGTAGGCGGAGTAGAACTGAGGGTCGTCCCTACCTAGGATATAGAAAAAACATCCAAATGAGCGCTGAGTAGTAGCTCACTATAAAAGCAGGATATGTGCTTAGGCTTAGCAAATAGCGAAACTAGTATCGCATAAAAAACATATGAAAAGGTGTCCGGGTGAGAGAAACCCAGTGCAGAGAGACAAAACGAATTATCCACAGTGTGCCCCATATAATTCCAGAAGTTGAGAAGAAGTCGGTGACTAGAACCTAAAGAGGTAGTTCAAGGTATAGTCTCTAATCTCGTGTGTTTATAGAAGACAGAAAGAAGGCGGCTAGTAACACTCAAAAGTAAACAACTACCCAACAGGCAATACCTTCAAGTTGGCAGTAAGAGTGTCAGTCGTGACCAAATCCGACGGCCCCAGGATATAATCCTGCCGCCAGCGCTAGTGCTGTGTGGATAGTACGGAGAGTGCCGTCTGTTATGCGGGCAGCAGTGCAGCAGGACTGGGCGACCGATGTGTGAGTGATAGTCAGGGAAATACAGTAGTCCTACAACTATGTTGGAAGAGAAAAGAGATGTAGAGCAAAGTGGTTAGTCATGGCAGCCATCATGGAATGGCTCAGACCGGACAAGGAATTAGTACACTAAGTAGCACACAGTCTACAAAAAACGATGGTAAGGGATCAAGTGAGTGTAAGCGATTATATGTTGTACCATTCAATAGATTCGTTAAGACCCCTGATATCACTCTGCAGAGTATGTATCATCTTTTGTTCCATATAAAGCAATTTTTTCTCCCGGGTGGCATAGTTAGATCCTTTAAGTGATAACAATATTGTCCATTTGAAATCCTCGTGATGATGCTTCAGAAGATTGAAATGTTTCACCATGGGGGCATTTTCAGTTCTGTTCTTGAGACAGCTCCGGTGTTCCATGATACGAGTTTTGGCTTTGCGGGTTGTTTTCCCTACATAGTGCAGTCCACATTTACAAGTGATCAGGTACACTACAAATTCGGTGTTACAATTAGTCAAGTTTTTCTGTGTCCAGAGCTTTGACAGGCCAACATCTACATTTTTAGTTATAGAGGTCAATTTACAGACCCCGCACGAGCCACAAGGATAGTGACCGGTAGGTTCAGGCAGACCCCATAGGGTGGTTAATCTGGGTTCCTGGGTAGGGATAGGTTTAAGTTTGCTGTTACTAACCCTGTTACCTATCGTCGTGCTCTTTTTATAAGCAAAGATCGGCACACTCATAGAGGGGGAGGTCGTTTGAAAGATTTTCCAATTCTTCTTAATGATGTTGGTGATCTCAAAGCTCCGGTTAGAAAAGGTATTCACACACACAATACGATCATCTTTAGGTTTAACTGGTTTTGGTTCCAATAGTGCTTCTCGGTTGTTATTAAAAGCCCTTTTGGCTGATTTTTTCACCAGTTTATTAGGGTACCCTCTCTGTCTCAGTTTTTTCACGAGAGTGTTCGCCTCCGCCTCGTATATTTCTTTCGTAGAACTATTCCTTTTAAGGCATAAAAACTGGCCAAAGGGAAAGTTATCACGAAGATGTTTAATGTGATGGCTGGAATAATCAAGAAGGGCATTTTTATCGGTGGGTTTATGATAAGGCTTAATTTTCAAGACTCCATTGCTTGCAAAAATGGTTAGGTGGAGAAAATTAATAAACTCGTTACTAGACGTCATAGTAAACTGAAGGTGAGGATTAAGATTGTTAAGCCAGTTGAAAAAATTGTTAGCTTCAGTCAAGGTGCCTCTCCATATGACCAAGATGTCGTCAATGTAGCGACTCCACTTCACGATGTTATTACTATAGGGATTAAGGTTGCTGTAGACGTTGCTTTTCTCAAAGGTCTCTACGTACAAGTTAGCAACACTCGGAGCCATAGTGGCGCCCATCGCGGTCCCTTCAACTTGTTGGAAAATCTTACCATTGAACTCAAAATAGTTGCGTTTTAATGCCAGTTCAACGCACCAAAGGATAAACGAAGTAGGGACCGGATCATTATCAATGCGGCCCAGAAGTATTTCTTCAATCGCATCAAGGGATGCTTGTTGGGGGACATTGGTGTAGAGGGATACGATGTCAAAACCTAGTAGCAACTGGGTATTTGTATCGAAAGCCAAGTTTTCATAACTGTTAATAACATCTCGAGAGTCTTTTACATAGGATAGCATGTTTTGCACAAATCCCTTCAAATAGTGGTCCGCAAAAGTAGAGAGGGGTCAAGTACAGAATTAATCCCTGCCACAATGGGTCGACCTGGAGGGTTCACCAAGGTTTTATGCACTTTGGGTAGAGTGTAGAAAGTGGGGATGCTTGGTTTTTTATTGATGAGGAAATCCGCCTCTTGAGAGGGCGATAATAGTGGTTATCACTAAGTTGTCTTTTATGTCACGGAATGCGAAAGACAACTTAGTGATAACCACTATTATCGCCCTCTCGCTCTGGACCCGACACCTGAACTCATGGCACTCGTTGCAGATAAAGTTTCTAAAGCTAAAGACCGAGAGTGGATCTCGAAACAAGAGGCGGATTTCCTCATCAATAAAAAACCAAGCATCCCCACTTTCTACACTCTACCCAAAGTGCATAAAACCTTGGTGAACCCTCCAGGTCGACCCATTGTGGCAGGGATTAATTCTGTACTTGAACCCCTCTCTACTTTTGCGGACCACTATTTGAAGGGATTTGTGCAAAACATGCTATCCTATGTAAAAGACTCTCGAGATGTTATTAACAGTTATGAAAACTTGGCTTTCGATACAAATACCCAGTTGCTACTAGGTTTTGACATCGTATCCCTCTACACCAATATCCCCCAACAAGCATCCCTTGATGCGATTGAAGAAATACTTCTGGGCCGCATTGATAATGATCCGGTCCCTACTTCGTTTATCCTTTGGTGCGTTGAACTGGCATTAAAACGCAACTATTTTGAGTTCAATGGTAAGATTTTCCAACAAGTTGAAGGGACCGCGATGGGCGCCACTATGGCTCCGAGTGTTGCTAACTTGTACGTAGAGACCTTTGAGAAAAGCAACGTCTACAGCAACCTCAATCCCTATAGTAATAACATCGTGAAGTGGAGTCGCTACATTGACGACATCTTGGTCATATGGAGAGGCACCTTGACTGAAGCTAACAATTTTTTCAACTGGCTTAACAATCTTAATCCTCACCTTCAGTTTACTATGACGTCTAGTAACGAGTTTATTAATTTTCTCGACCTAACCATTTTTGCAACCAATGGAGTCTTGAAAATTAAGCCTTATCATAAACCCACCGATAAAAATTCCCTTCTTGATTATTCCAGCCATCACATTAAACATCTTCGTGATAACCTTCCCTTTGGCCAGTTTTTACGCCTTAAAAGGAATAGTTCTACGAAAGAAATATACGAGGCGGAGGCGAACACTCTCATGAAAAAACTGAGACCGAGAGGGTACCCTAATAAACTGGTGAAAAAATCAGCCAAAAGGGCTTTTAATAACAACCGAGAAGCACTATTGGAACCAAAACCAGTTAAACCTAAAGATGATCGTATTGTGTGTGTGAATACCTTTTCTAACCGGAGCTTTGAGATCACCAACATCATTAAGAAGAATTGGAAAATCTTTCAAACGACCTCCCCCTCTATGAGTGTGCCGATCTTTGCTTATAAAAAGAGCACGACGATAGGTAACAGGGTTAGTAACAGGAAACTTAAACCTATCCCTACCCAGGAACCCAGATTAACCACCCTATGGGGTCTGCCTGAACCTACCGGTCACTATCCTTGTGGCTCGTGCGGGGTCTGTAAATTGACCTCTATAACTAAAAATGTAGATGTTGGCCTGTCAAAGCTCTGGACACAGAAAAACTTGACTAATTGTAACACCGAATTTGTAGTGTACCTGATCACTTGTAAATGTGGACTGCACTATGTAGGGAAAACAACCCGCAAAGCCAAAACTCGTATCATGGAACACCGGAGCTGTCTCAAGAACAGAACTGAAAATGCCCCCATGGTGAAACATTTCAATCTTCTGAAGCATCATCACGAGGATTTCAAATGGACAATATTGTTATCACTTAAAGGATCTAACTATGCCACCCGGGAGAAAAAATTGCTTTATATGGAACAAAAGATGATACATACTCTGCAGAGTGATATCAGGGGTCTTAACGAATCTATTGAATGGTACAACATATAATCGCTTACACTCACTTGATCCCTTACCATCGTTTTTTGTAGACTGTGTGCTACTTAGTGTACTAATTCCTTGTCCGGTCTGAGCCATTCCATGATGGCTGCCATGACTAACCACTTTGCTCTACATCTCTTTTCTCTTCCAACATAGTTGTAGGACTACTGTATTTCCCTGACTATCACTCACACATCGGTCGCCCAGTCCTGCTGCACTGCTGCCCGCATAACAGACGGCACTCTCCGTACTATCCACACAGCACTAGCGCTGGCGGCAGGATTATATCCTGGGGCCGTCGGATTTGGTCACGACTGACACTCTTACTGCCAACTTGAAGGTATTGCCTGTTGGGTAGTTGTTTACTTTTGAGTGTTACTAGCCGCCTTCTTTCTGTCTTCTATAAACACACGAGATTAGAGACTATACCTTGAACTACCTCTTTAGGTTCTAGTCACCGACTTCTTCTCAACTTCTGGAATTATATGGGGCACACTGTGGATAATTCGTTTTGTCTCTCTGCACTGGGTTTCTCTCACCCGGACACCTTTTCATATGTTTTTTATGCGATACTAGTTTCGCTATTTGCTAAGCCTAAGCACATATCCTGCTTTTATAGTGAGCTACTACTCAGCGCTCATTTGGATGTTTTTTCTATATCCTAGGTAGGGACGACCCTCAGTTCTACTCCGCCTACTACCTTTCGAGTAGAGAGCACCCACAGGCATCAGTGGAGGTATTTATTTCCCTCTATTTAGATGCCTTGGTTCATGTATTTTGAACATGCAACAATAATGGCTAATTTGAAGCTCATGTTTTGCTCTTTTTTTGTCTTTTACTTTGCAGATGCTACGAATACTTCAAATGTCATCATTTCGTTTTTGAATGTTGTCTTGGTTACGTGGTCACCTGTATATCTCCTGATGAATGTTCCATAATAACTGTAGGAACTGAAACATGTCGAGCTAATACTCTGTACTGTCACCAGAGTTATTAAGTTTTTGACATACTGATTCTAATTACTGTAGAGTACGTTGCACTTTCTGTAAAGCGTACCTCTTGATGTTGAGTGTATCCCTGTTTTTGATACACTGTCAATTAGCTAATCCTAGCTTATCACGTAACGACTGTTTGATATATGTTAAAATGTTTATGAATTGTATGTACTGTGGACCACACTATTTAATCACTTTTTAGGTCACATTTCTATTAAATCTGATGTTTATCATTTTAACCACGACTGGTCCCTCTGTGGGTCTCCCAATGGGAGCTCTTTATATGTGTGGCATCTACATTATAGCTCTGTCTCCTCTTTAAACATGGGATGTGCAGCCACCAGGCAGGGGACCCACAAGGGCAGTGCTGAGCGAGGGGCGTGCTGGTGTTGACTGGGTAGAGGGCCTGGTAACCTGTGATATTCATAAAGTACCAGGCCGTCAGTCTCAGTGGCAGTGGGGTGATTAGTGGAAGGGGAAGAAGGAAAGAGGTAGAGAAGAGTACAGTTTTAGGAGTTTCAGGGCCTTGAGGTCCAGCTGAAGCCTGAGAGGGGCAGGGAGGCTGCTCCAAAGAGAGGCACCAGCTGAAGAGAATGACCTGCACCCCACTCTCTGGTTTGGAAAATCGTTTGAAAAGCAGAGAGTCGGAGTTAGAGGAGTGGAGGTCTCTAGCAGGGGATTATTTAGGGAGATAAAGTTGGAGATAACGTGGCCCTAGGCCCCAGAAGGCCTTGTGGATGATGTAGAGGGTCTTGAATGTGATCCTCATAGCCACAGGGAGCGAGGAGAGAGACTTTTGGGCTGGAGAGCTACAGTCCCTGGGCTCGAGGCCAAGGATAAGTCTTGCAGCCCTATTCTGGATTAGCTGAAGGGTTATAGAGAGGAAAGGGGGAGGTTGAGGAAGAGGCAGTGGTCCAGCCTATAGAGGACCAGAGCTCTGGAGACATTGAGCTCGTGGGAATGGTGAGGAAACAGAGAATGCCTCCAAGGAGGTGAAGCTGGAAGTGGGTCTTCTTGGCAAGAACCAAGATGTCAGGGGTGAAGGAGAGAGAGGTGTTGAAGATGACCCCAAGGTTTTTGCCCTCACAAGATGATGAGGGTAGAGATTGTTAACCGCACACCATGCCTGTATAGCAGTCAGGCAATCAAGGATGAGAGAGGAGGAATAAGAGGTAGTAGAGGAAAGTTTCAGGGAGAGCTGTGTCTCATCAGCATAACACTGGAAATTAGGAAAGATAGAGGAGATTAGGTGAGCCAGAGGGGAGAGGTAGATATTGAAGAGCCACAGCGATAGGATAGAACCCTGGGGGATGCCACAGGTAGAGAGTGAGGTGCTGGAGGAGAAAGGACCAATTTTCAGCTGGGAAGGGCGATTAGTGAGGAAAGAGGTCAGCCAGTCCAGTGCCAGCCCATGATGCCAAGCGTATTATGCAGCCATTTTAAGAGGATACAAAGGTTGACCATGTAAAAGGCAGAGGAGAAATCAAGGAGAATAAAAACAGCAGCAGAATTAGAGTCATGATTTGCAAACCTGTCGTGACGGGTGTACAGGAAAAAGATTCCGTGCCTCTGGATGCCTGGAATTAACATTGATGTTCATGGAGGCAGCCAACAAGTATGAAGGGTCAATTGGGGGAGGACCAACTTCTCCAAGAGTTTACTCAGGAACGGGAAAGTGGAGATAGGGAGAGAGTTAGCTAGGCAGGAGGGATCAGCAAACTGCTTTTTTAAGAGAGGGTGCATAAGGGAGTGCTTCAGGTACAGGGTGAAAGAGCCAGTGGCGAAGGAGTGGTTACAGAAGTCTGCAAGAGTTGTGGAAAGAGAGGAGAGGTTGTCCTTAATGGTTCTAGAAGAGCAGGGGAGTGCTTGTTTGCAATAGACCTTCATAGAGCAGACAACTCTAGAGACCTCATCAGGTGCTATTGGCAGGAGGGAGGGCAGTGAAGGCATGGAGGGAGGGGAGCCAAGGGAGGCAGGGGAGCCAAGGGAGGCAGGGGAGCGGGATTGGAGGTGGGTGTGGTGGAGTGTGAAATGGGAGTCCAAGTCAGTGCAGAGCTCCTGGGAGTGAAGGAGAGATGTGGAGATTGCAGTTGGATTGGCAAGTTCGTTGCTGATTTTAAAAAGTTCTGATGTTTTGTTAGTGGCTCCAGAGATGCAGGCTTGGAAGTGGGCCCTTTTCTTGGAGCTGATAGAAAAAGGATACTGGCTTTGGTGCAGGCGACAGGCCAGTTTATCAGAGGATGAACCCGAGGTCTGCCACTTCTGTTCAGCAACTCTGCACTTAAGTTTGGGGGAAGCTAGATCGGAGTCATACCAGTCATTGCACTTGGAGGCAGGTTCAGGTGGATACTCATAATAGGGGCAAGGATGTTGAGAGTGTTTAGAGATGGAGAGGTGAAAGTTAGCAAGGAAAGAGTCAGAGGGAGAGTCAGAAGAAGGGTTCGGAGGGGGAATGAAAGTGGAGGCAAAAGCAGCAACTGACACTTGCTTCATCGGTCGAATGATGGCAAAGGAGGCTGGCAGTGTAGGAGGTAGCTCACACAGAGGGCCGAGGGGCCCGAAGTGGGAGGAGAGCAGAGAGTGGTTGGACCAGGAGTGGGTGGTGGTGGTGGTGACTGGGTTAGAAATAGGGATGTCTCCAGAGATGAGGGCACCCAGAGTATGTCCAGCTGAGTGGTTTGGACCTGAAGGACGAATAGTGACAGAGAGGGAGTCACAGAGGTCACTGAACCTTGAAGCGGCTGATTCAGGAGAGTCAAGGTGGATATTGAAATCACTAAGGAGGAGGAGTTACTAAGGGGTTTGCAAGTAGAGGTCAAGAGGGAGCAGGTGAGGTTGGCCCATTCAGAGAGGAAGAGGTCAGGGGGTCTGTAGATGGTAGCGAGGGTGAGTAAGAGTGTAGAAGAGACCCCACACCTACAGACAAGGTATTTAAAAGAGGTGTAGGATTAAGTAGGTATGATAGAAGCAAGGACCCACTCAGTGAAAATCAGGGCCACTCCACATCTGGGCTGGTTTGGCCTGTCTTTGGAGAGGAGTTTCTAGCCCTCAGGAAGCCGAGTGCCAAGAGCAGTGACAGAGCTGGCATAGGACCACATCTTGAAGTGCAAGGACGTCGAGGTCAAAGTCGTCAAGAAGGAGATAGATGTTTGACAGCAGAACGAGCATTCAAAGTAGCTAAGTGCAGCTGATTATTAACATTAAAGATTTAGCAAAGAGGGTTACAGGGGTGTAGTACTCCTGTTGGTGGTGGAGGAGAGGTTAGAGAGGGGGAAGGAGGAGTAGCAGGAGACGGGAGGAAGTTAATGAGAGAAGGCAGTCTGATATAAACTATGACTCCTTCTTCATAAAACCAAGACCAGAAGGTAAGTAGTTTACATGTAGGTTTATTTCTCTTAGTTCATAAGTAGAGAAACCACTGGGACATCCATCTAGCCCAGCACATTGGGTCCAACTGATACCAGTAGACCCCTGCACTCCAAACATCCATCAAAACTCCACCTAGAGTCCCAGTGACATCACCACACTAACACTCCACCTAGAATGTCAGTGACATCCCCACCATCACCACACTCATAGCCATAATCAAGCCCAGCACAGATTATGACAAATCTCCCTCTCTTCAACCAACACAACACTCATAGCCATAATCAGGCCCAACACAGATTATGACATATCTCCCTCTCTTCAACTAGCACAACACTAGACCCATGGTAGAGACCCATCACAAGTGCAATATTACCAGAAAAGTTACAGCTCAGAAACCATTCTCTGCTCCCCCTGAGCCAAACCGCTACACCCCAACATCTAACCAAGATCTTAAATGGAAAACACAAAAACTAACTCAAACCACTGGCTCTCCCCAGAACCTGAAACCACTCAGCTACAAACCCGCTGAATGAACCACAAAAATGGAAGAACCAACATTAAGTCCTTCACCGTGGAGACCCCTTGCACCGCAACCAAAACTAACCCACTCACCTTCTAATCCCCACACAGACATGGGCCACCATGTCTATGTCCAACACAAAAAAAACTCCAACCAAATCTTTGATCCTACCACTAGACTCCATAACAACACACTATCCCCATACCTTACTAAAACAGCATCTCACTGCCCTTAGAACCGACCCAGACAGCACCTCACTGCCCCTGACAACAACCAGACAGCAACTCACTGTCCCTAAAAATAAACAGACAGCACCTCACTTCCCCTGACAACTAGACAGCACCTCACTGCCCCTAAACATAACCAGACAGCACCTCACTGCCCCTTAAAAATACCAAACAGCAACTCACTGCCCCCTAAAAACACCAGGCAGCACCTCACTGCCCCTAAAACGCCAGACAGCACCTGACTGCCCCTAGAAACAACCAGACAGCACCTGACTGCCCTAAGAAACGAACAGACAGCACCTCACTGCCCTTGACAACAACCAGACAGCACCTCACCGCCCCTGACACCAACCAGACAGCACCTCACTGCCCCTCTAAATCACTGATGTCCTCCACACAGACATCATCCACTCATACCCAGGAGACATGCCCCTACGAACAACGACAAAGAGAAACGCCATAGGATAACATCTAAAGCCCATAAAACCAAAACAATTAAAATCCATGGCATCAAAGTGCCTGCACCAAACCCCAAAATGTCCCTGTAATGCAAAGCAACTGAATGCAAAACAAGTAATTGTAAATGCAAAGTGAAAGCAAGTGACATGGCGCCAAAGTCCCTGCGCCACACCCCCACTCACATGTCCACTTCAGCCAAGCTGTAAAGAAGACATTGTGTAAAACAAACATTACCATTTCCCATGGACCCCACACCCACGAGTCCATACTGAAAACCCAAATGACATGTCCTAACAGCAGGCCACATACAAATACCAAAAATAGTTACAGGCGCTACTCTCCAGAAAGAACATGGCATGATAACCTGTTCTGAGATGAGAGTTTGCAGCACACGCTTTTTGCTCACTGTACCTTTCACAGATGGGAAATATCCATTTGCATATCAGTCTTTGTCCCGCCCACATGGGCAGTCCAGCACCGAAATGCTATGGCAATTCCTCTCTGAACAAGAGTACCACCAGCAACCCCATACACATGTTTCAGCCTTGTTGGGCCTCATCAGTGAGGTGAAGCTGTGCCTCTCTGAGCACAGTGAGCAGGGAGTCCACGTCTGGTTGCCCCCAGGTAACTTAGGGTGACCAACCCCAAGTTCCTTGCAAATATTTCAAAAAAAGTAGCAGGCGCTCCTCTCCAGAAAGAACATGGCATGATAACCTGTTCTGAGATGAAAGTTTGCAGCACACGCTTTTCGCTCACTGTACTTTTTACCCATGGGAAATACCCATTTGCATATCAGTCTTAGTCCCGCCCACGTGGGCAGTCCAGCACCGAAATGCTATGGCAATTCCTCTATGAACAAGAGTACCACCAGCAACCCCATACACGTGTTTCAGCCTTGTTGAGCCTCATCAGTGAGGTAAAGCTGTGCATCTCTGAGCACAGTGAGCAGGGAGTCCACGTCTGGTTGCTCCCAGGTAACTTAGGGTGACCAACCCCAAGTCCCTTGCAAATATTTCAAAAACAGTAGCAGGCGCTCCTCTCCAGAAAGAACATGGCATGATAACCTGTTCTGAGATGAGAGTTTGCAGCACACGCTTTTTGCTCCCTGTACCTTTCACAGATGGGAAATACCCATTTGCATATCAGTCTTTGTCCTGCCCACATTGGCAGTCCAGCACCGAAATGCTATGGCAATTCCTCTCTGAACAAGAGTACCACCAGCAACCCCATACACGTGTTTCAGCTTTGTTGGGCCTCATCAGTGAGGTGAAGCTGTGCCTCTCTGAGCACAGTGAGCAGGGAGTCCACGTCTGGTTGCCCCCAGGTAAATTAGGGTGACCAACCCCAAGTTCCTTGCAAATATTTCAAAAAAAGTAGCAGGCGCTCCTCTCCAGAAAGAACATGGCGTGATAACCTGTTCTGAGATGAGAGTTTGCAGCACACACTTTTTGCCCATTGTACCTTTCACAGATGGGAAATATAATTTGCATATCAGTCTTTGTCCCGCCTACATGGGCAGTCCAGCACCGAAATGCTATGGCAATTCCTCTCTGAACAAGAGTACCACAAGCAACCCCATACACCTGTTTCAGCCTTGTTGGGCCTCATCAGTGAGGTGAAGCTGTGCCTCTCTGAGCACAGTGAGCAGGGAGTCCACGTCTGGTTGCCCCCAGGTAAATTAGGGTGACCAACCCCAAGTTCCTTGCAAATATTTCAAAAACAGTAGCAGGCGCTCCTCTCCAGAAAGAACATGGCGTGATAACCTGTTCTGAAGTGAGAGTTTGCAGCACACGCTTTGCTCACTGTACCTTTCACAGATGTGAAATAACCATTTGCATATCAGTCTTTGTCCCGCCCACATGGGCAGTCCAGCACCGAAATGCTATGGCAATTCCTCTCTGAACAATACATATACACAACAATATTATATAAACCATAACAGGCCTTAAACTACTAACCTTGACCCAGAACCCAAACCGTATATTTACTAACCCCGGAGGCCACAACATAAATACAAACAGCATAAACAACAAAACCGGCCTCACCAAACACATACCTCTGTTTAGTCCTTTGTTAGATCCTTCTTCATGTTACATGTGCCCCACTGGTCCGGATCCAGCGCCCGCCACTTTACCAGCCTTCATGTCCATTCACCATCTCCTCGCAGCTTCCACGTTTTTCCAGCATACACATGGTAAATAGCCAAACTTCCAGTGGCAACCCCCACGCTATCCAATTGTGCCAAAAATTCACAGATCCCAGAGCTGCTAGCTCTATAAGTGGAGCACACACCCTTAACACATGTCCCGATCCTATTGTTGTGTCTCTTTGGAACACAACAGCTTCCACCTCCAGCGCCGGCTCCGCTCTCACAAACAATGTCGCCTTCCAAGAGGACGTTGTGTTCCATATGAACGTTGCTGCGGCTTCCAACGTTGCATTCCAGGAACTCCCGACGATATGTCAGCTCTCCACCCACTGACGTCATCATTCGCTCCTCAGGCACTGGAGAGCGAAGATCGCCATCCGCTTCCAACATCGACGTAGCCTTTCACCCCCCACGGCCATCAAAGCCATTATGGCAGCTCAAATCACCAGCCTGCCGCCACCGCGGACCCGCTGACAACAACCGCCTAAGTTCGCTGCCAGCCCAGCTACTGTCCCTCCAGGCCACCTCAGCCTCCAGAGAGCACCACTGGTACACCTGTGGCTCACACGACCATGTGAGCTTCTCTCTCTGTCCAGCGACCGTGGACCCGCCACCTCATCTTGCTGCCAGCCCACGACCAAGCCACTGTCCCTCCAGGCCTCCTCAGCCTCCTGACAGCCCGACTGGTTCACCTGTGGCTCATACGACTTTGCAAGGCTTTCTCTCCACCCAGAGACCTCATGTTGGTCCTGTAACCTCCTGAAGGCTACACAAGGATGACTGCCTGACAATTACACTCTCAGGATCCTCAACCTAGACCCTGGCCTGGACTAGACTCTCAGGGTCCCCGACCTGGACACCGACAGGACCTTCACTGCACCACCTAGCCTGCAGCCTCTTCCTGCTTGATGGATGTCTCCCTGGAAGGCAGTGCTTCTCACCAGCTGCCCCTTCCCAGCAGCACAGGAACCATCCTCGTCACCAGTGATATAAACTATGACTCCTTCTTCATAAAACCAAGACCAGAAGGTAAGTAATTTACATGTAGGTTTATTTCTCTTAGTTCATAAGTAGAGAAAGCACTGGGACATCCATCTAGCCCAGCACATTAGGTCCAACTGACACCAGTAGAACCCTGCACTCCAAACATCCATCAACACTCCACCTAGAGTCCCAGTGACATCACCACACCAACACTCCACCTACAATGTCAGTGACATCCCCACCATCACCACACTCATAGCCATAATCAAGCCCAGTCTAGAAGGAGAAGAGTAGGTTAAAAACCTTCAGCCATGATGGTGCTATTGTAATAGACATTAATGATGCACCTAGAGGAAGAGAAGTATGCCAAGAGTACTTCTCATCTAGTGCCACCATTAATAATCAACAATAACAATAACTGTTATTTTTATAAGAAGCTTAATAACGGAGACCAGTGTCTAAGCGCGGGAACGCGGTTGGAACAGGTTTTGCTATCTGTTATCTTGCTTCCAAGAAAAACACATTGCCCCTAAACTATCCTCCTGGCCCATTGGGTGAAGAGGAGAAAGGGGAGAGAGTAGAGACCAAGTGGGGAGTCCATAGTTCAAGGGAGGGGACAGAAAAGCAGATGTCAGTAATAGTCTGCCTGGAAGTACCATTGACGTAGGTGTCAGCAATATGTAAGCCTTGTTTAGAGGCCAGGAGAGCTCTTTAAAGTTTTTTTCTTTCAGACTTCGTGATCGAGGAAGGATAGGTGATAGAGTAGCAGTTAGAATAGATGGGGGAAATAGAGAGCGCCATGTATGATATGATATGATATGGCATTTATAACAGGCCTATACACAAGTGTTTCAAGGCGGAATGAGGAAAGGGAGGGGAAACAGAGGGAAGACAGAGACAACAATTCTACTAGGCCAGGTGACTTTGAGATCGAGCAAGTGCAGGGGAAGGAGGAAAGGGAAAAGTGCAGGGGGATTGGGGAGGGGGCAGTGCAGTACATAGAATAACAGTAAAATAAATAGAGGCAATAAATAGGAGTGCAGCCGCCTGGTGGCAAGTGCAAGGGTAAGTGCAGACATCAAGTATCAAGTGCTAGTAGGGGCTGTAGGGATACAGAAAACAGTCCCCGAGTGCAGGGTTGCTAGGGGGGCAGTGCAGGTGTGCAAGCAAGGGAGGGAACCTGGGCCCGGGATCAGTGGGTAGCCAGGTGACCAGTGCTGTTTCAGTCAGGAGTTCAGCAGTGGAGAGGAAGATAGAAAGCAGAAGCAAAGAGGAAGGTTTGAGGTGCTTCTTGAACTCGAGATGGTTCTCCTCAGGTTTCAGTGAGGCAGAGAGGCTGTTCAAGAGGGAGGCCCCAGCCGATGAAAGAGATCTGCTACAAACTCGAAGCTTGTAGAAGCGACTAACGCTGAGGGAGTTGGAGGCGGTTGATTGAAGAGCTAGAGAAGGAAGATATTTAGGAAGAGAGAGTTGGAGGTATTGAGGTCCCAGGCCCCAGAAGGCCTTGTGGACAATGCAGAGCGTTTTGAACTTAATCCTCGCCGCCACTGTGAGCTAGTGCAGTGATTTCAGTCCTGGAGAGATACGATCCCTGGGCTTGAGGCCAAGGACGAGTCTTGCAGTCCTATTTTGGATGAGTTGCAGAGGGAAAGCTGTGGCAAAGCAGTTAGAGGGGCAGAGTAATACATTTGGAGGCGTTTATCTCACAGAAAGCTGGAAAGCAGGCTCAGATTGCAAATGAGGACAGGATTGCAGTGAAAAGGCATGTAGAAAAATATACATCAAGGGTTGCGGGTGTCATACGACTCAGCAAGCTAAGAGGATGCAGGACATCAAAAGTTGGAAGGAAATTGGAGAGGCCTCGGGTCCAGGGCTTGGAAGTGTGGGAGGGGTGGTCACCAAGCAAGGCAGATGTTCATTCCGGCAGCAGGGCCACGCCAACGGATAGAACAGGTGTGCAGACGGGGAGAGGTCTGTGGGTGAATTACACTATGACGCTCTTACCTTGTGGCACACCGGAATGTGATCTGAGAACCATCAGTGCATCTAGTTGATGCGGAGCGGCCTGTCGGCCCAGGCCAGAGAGGTGGATTAGTGTGGGCTGGCTCCTTCGCCTGTCGGCACCCCAATTGCTAGATAAGAAGGCTTGGGGGGCAATCAAGGCCCTTGACGGCAGGCAGAGGAAGACATAGAGACGGCGTCCATCTTAAAAAAGGCAAAAAGCCACAAGATTACCCACAGAAAACCCATTGAGGCCTACCTTAAGTAATGAGATGAACAATGCAAGGACTATCTTTGCTCCTCCGCTGGAGCAACCAAAACCTCCAGCTTGGTTTGGTGAAATGATCGATGTCAGGGCCAGGGAGTGGCCTTTGTGTGTGCCTTATTGGGGGTTGGCTCCCCAATTGGTAGATAAGAAGGCTAGGTGGACCAAAAAAGGATCTGGATGGCGGGCACAGGGAGACACGCAGAGGCAGTCCCCCTGCATCAAACAGTGGCACCATCTTAAAAAAGGTGAAAAGCCTCGAGATTACCCATGGCAAGCCAAACGAGGCCTACCCTAAGTAATGAGATTGGCAATGTGAGGACTATCATTGCCCCTCCGCCGGAGCAACCAAAGCCTCAAGGCTTGGTCCGGTGAAATTAAAGATGTGAGGGCCAGCCGGCTCCTTCATCTTTCGGCATCCCAATTGCAATCAAGGCCCTGAAATGCTTGCACAGGGAGACACAGAGGGGCAGTCCCCCTGTGCTCAAACGGCAGCCACCATCTTAAAAAAGACAAAAAGCCTTGAGATTACCCATGGCAAGCCCAACGAAGCCTACCTTAAGTAATGAGATGGGCAATACGAGGACTATTTTTGCTCCTCCACCATAGCAACCAAAGCCTCCAGACTTGGTCCGGTGAAATGAAAATGCCAGTGTAACAAAATAATGTATCATACTGTTTCATTGTGAAAACTCTGTTAAAAAAACGGAGGTTTCTATGCTTGGGGGTTTATATTTTAGGATGGGGTTCTTATGCGGATTCCTGTGGAAATACAACTTCTCTCTGCCTTTTCTGCCAGACTCCCTAATAGTCTATTTGGTGATGAGTGTCAGCTTCTGACAATAGCATTGTTTAAAATACAAAACACAAAACGGTGTCTTTAAAGCTACAATTCATACATCTGCTGGGTAATACAGACTCCTTTTGAAGCCGTCATAATATTTACATTGTGGGTTTTCCCAGAGTATGGGAAGAACGTGTTGATGAAAAGCATTTGGTCTCCTGTTTCTTTCAAAATACGATAATGCATAGTTTACCTTCTTGCCCTGGTCTAACAAGTTTTAAAGTTGTAACTGTAAAAGAACACAGACTCATATTCTCAGATATTGGGATCAGTAATCAGAGTTTATTTTCTGCTCTTTTCTATAGTTCCAGTGCTATGTTTTTCCATTCATCCGTTTAATGAGCACAATTTGAAATACATTCTCCAGTACAATTGAGTCACGTAATTGTCCTATTTACAGCAACAGCTGTGACCTTATGATTACTGCATCATCTTGCCAAAAGCATAGAATGGCTTTTATATGTTTACTACTTGTGACAATTTTTCTGTAGATGTGTACATTTAAAGAGGGTATTTGGTTAAATAAAACTGCTATTTGAAGGCACTGATAGTATTCAGTGAAAACGTTGCCAAGCAAAAAGTAGTCAATACATGCAGCTGAATATATTGCTGCTAGGGTAATTTCTAGGGTAAAGGAAGGTCTAGTAGGCTTGTGATTGCCTGGTTTAGGGTTATGATAAGGGTTAGGGCAAGGATAGGGGTTATGAAAAAGGCTAGGGTAAGAGTACAAATGTTGGGGTTTGTTAGTCGTTAGGGTAGATAAAGAGCTTGGTTGAGTGTTAGGGTATGGCTTATGGCAGGGCTAGGGCTAAAAGAGTAATGGTTTGGGTTAAAGAAAGGGATACAAAGGTTGGAGAGGGCAGGTGATGTTGGTGTAGGATAGAAGTTAAGATAAACCTGATGGTTAGGGTAAGTGGTTTAGTTGCAGTTAGGGTAAGGTTAGTATTATAGAAAGGGTTCGGTTTATAGCAAGAGCTACGCAATTTGTGGTGAGCTGGTTATGGGTTTAGTTGGTTCACTGTACATTTATTAATTTTGCGCTCATGCTGTAGCTTGCTGAAGGGTTAATGTTCTGTAAGAGTTCAATGTTGAATAAGGGTTGTAATGAGAGTTAGGAGAAGGTTTAGGAATGGGGTTAGGGTGATAGTGGAGGATTTATTAGCGGTTTGGGTCATAGTTCGGGCTACATCCTTGTACTTCCGTGTATTTAAAAAAGGTTTTTGCATGTCTTTATTACTGGCAACATTTTCACACTTTGCATTGCTTGTATTGAATGACTACATTTTTTTAAACATCTTTTTGCTGACTACATTTTCACATGACTACATTTTCCTGGTGACATTTTCACTTGCTGTGAAAGCAACATTGAAGAACATCACCTAGCCCCACCGCAATCACCATGATGCCAACAAGTACTCTGTATTAGGTAAGGCCAGTTGGGCTCTGCTTAATTTGTGCTGCTTTTAACTTTTTTAAGATGGCTGCCGCCATGTAGGCAGTGGTCTGCACCCTTTGCGTGCCCTCAGGCCTACCTTCCCATCCTCAGATTGGTGACATCTTTCACCTTAAGGACCTATTGTGGGAGACGGTAGGCGAGACCAGCTCTCTCCGTAAGGCCCACACTCAAGGCTCCTGTCTGGCCATAGCCATTGGGTCTCGCTGTGGAGGACTCTGCATCACTGGGGCAACAACAAACAAGCTAGTGGCTGGATATGACTAAATACGAGATCTTTGGGATCATAAGATAATGCGCTTTCCTTGAGCGCCCCCCCTCCATTTCCATGCCTGATTACCTTTATCATTCATTTAGCCACTGCACGCCGGCAACCTGCATCCGATCTCTCTGCTATTACGAAACATATACATCGGATTTACCCCCATTTTACAAACCACCACTTGTCCACCGAGCATTTCCCCTACTGTCTGCACCATCGAGTTGAAGTCAATCGTACTCCGATTGTGTTCTGTCAATGGCGCTTGCTATTCTTCCGTGTGAAGCAGTTCACTTCTACTTCGATAGATAGGCTAGCTTGCTCGTATTCTTTCCTGCTCTACTTCTAATGCTGACCTCTTGCCTGTACTTTTGGAAACTCGAATATGGGCATTTCTGACCTTTGCTGCCTAGTCACATGAGTGGTCTTTGCCTGTACTTTTGGAAACCTGAATCTGTGCATTTCTGACCTTTGCTGTCTATTCACCTGTGTGCTTTTTGCTTGTACTCTCAAAACTGAGCATCCTTGGTTTGCATCTTTTTCAAATTGCGGCAAACTGACTGTATTACTTTAAACCTAGTCTGTTGCTCTTATTCCTCAAGTGGTACATAATGTTTTGGCTTCATTGAATTCGGATATGCCTGTCTCAGTACTACTTGTAACAGCTGTATCAATTGCTATGCCTCCATCTTTACATGATTGGCACCTCTGGTTGTTCACTTACTGGCTGCCCTCCTTTATTTGAATGCAGTAATGCTCATAATGCTCATGCCCCCCTGCAACATTTTGTAACCTAGGCCTTCCCCCTGACTACCCTCTTCCTTACTGTTTTATCTGCTGCTTTTTTGACTCCTGTTATGTGTCTTGCTGATTATGGCTTCACCTCCACATTGTGAACTGTTCTTGCTAGCCATTGCCTTTTTGTAAGCTATACCCTATTCCTCATTAGCTTTGATTTACTGTTTCACTTGTTGCCTGTAACACTTCTTCACCTGTCTTGCTGCTAGGCCACCTGATGAGTTCCTCATCCACTGTGCAGTCCCTCCATCTGCTGACTCACATCACTGCAGCTATGGAACTCTCTATCTCTCCTTTACTCTAATTGTTACTCTATCACCTTTCCCTTCCCTCTCTCGAAGCCTGGAAGGAAAACATTCAAAGAATCACTCCTGGTCTCCAATCCAGCACTGCCCATTGCTGGCACCTATGTCAATTCCTCCCCCAGGCAGACTGTTACTGACATTCTCAATACTGTCCCCTCCCCTGACCTATGGACTCCTCATATGGTCTCTATCCTCTCCCCTTTTTCTTCCTCACCCATTAATGGAACCAGGTGGGAAATTCTCTTGGCACACTTTGTATCCTTCAGCTGCATCATTAATGTCTATCACAATGGCACTATCATGGCTCAAGGCTCTCAGCCCAACCTCCTCCTTCATGATAGGTGTCTTTGGTTTCTCATTAACTTCCTCCCTTCTCCTGCCACTCCTCTGGCTACCACCCCTCAGGCCCCCTTATCCCCACCAATGGTTGTCCCTCACCCCTTTACCCCACCGCTTAAGACCTTTAAAGGTGGAAAGCAGCTTCACCTAGCCACCCTTAACTCTCGCTCTGCTGTCAAAAACTCCTCCGACATCTGTCATCTCCTTGAAGACTTTGATCTTAACGTCCTCGCTCTCACTGAGACGTGGTTCAATGACAGCTCTGTCACTGCTTTTGACACTCTCATACCAGAGGGTTACAAGATCCTCTCCAAGCTCAGGCCTAATCAGTTTGTAGGCAGACCTGAATGGGTCCCTGCTTCCACCATAACCACTCAATCCTACTTCTCCTTTGAATGTTTTGTCTGCAAGTTTTGCATCTCTCCTACCTTTTCATTCACTCTCACTACCATTTACACGCCTCCTGGGCAGATCACCCCTTCTGCTCAGAGTGGGATGACCTTGCCTCCTCTATTCGGACTTCTTCCTCTATGCTTCTCATCCTTGGAGACTTCTGTATCCATCTAGAGTCTCTGATGCAACCTCTGCGACTCTCTCTCACTCATCATTCTTCCTTCTGGCCCAACCAACTTTGCCGGCCACACCTTGGATGCACTCATCTTAGCTGATATCTCCTTCTCTAACCCTCTCACTACTGTTCTTTCCTGGTCTGACCATGCTCCCATCTTCTCCCAACTGGAGCTCCGGGGCTTCCAGGCTAAGCCTCTTCCCGCATTGCCAGTCTCCTTCTTTGTCATTCAACAGATGAAGCGAGTGTCAGTAGCTGCTTTCGCTGCCTCCTTCATGCCCCCTCTCCTACTATTCCTTCCCACACTGACTCATTTCTTGCTAATCGTCACCTTTCCATCTCCTTGACATCCTTGCCCCTGCCACAACGATCCGCATGAAGCCTGCTTCCAAGTACAGTAGTTGATATGACTCCGACCTAGCCTCTTTGAAACGTAAATACAAAGTTGTGCAATGGAAGTAGCTGGCTTCTAGCACATCCTCATACAAACTGGCCTGCTACCTGCTCCAAAGGCAATACAGATTCTCTATTTAGAAATGGGCCCATATCCAATCCGCAACTATGGGGCCACACATAACATGGCTGAACTTTTCAAAATCAGTCAATCCTACCGCAGTCTCCATTTCTCCTCTTCCTTTTCAGGCCCTCTGTAAGGGATTGGCCACCCATTTCACAACAAAAACTGAGGACATCCTTTCCTCTCTCTCCTCTATACCCCTCCCTCCCCCACCTGCACCCACACCTTCCCCAACCCCCCCTTCCCTTCCCCTCTACTCTCCTCCTTCTCTCCCATAGCACTGGATGAGGTCACCAAGACAGTCAGCTCTATGAAAGTCCTCCAAACAGGTGCTTCCCTGCACCTCTAGAACTATCAAGACTATATAGCCTCTATCGCTCTCTCCTTGGCTGAGTTCAGCAGCCACTCTTTTTCCACTGGCTCCTTTCCTTTGCCCCTCAAGAACTCCCTTGTACACCCCCTCCTAAAAAAAGCCATCTGTGGACCCTTCCCGCGTGGCTAACTACTCCCTATCCCCACTACCACCTTCTTGGGTAAACTCCTGGACTCTCAACTAATCCATCACACTTCGTTTGTTGGCTCCCATCATTACCACCAGTCTGGCTTCATAGCAGCCAGAGACATCTGAAACTGCTCTCCTGAACACCTGTGATGACCTGCTCTCAAATCTTGACTCCAATTCTCCTTCCACCCTTATTCTGCTCGATCTGTCTTCTACCTTTGACACAGTCAATCATTCCATTCTCATAAACCGGCTTGGGCACTGCACTGGTCAGTCTCTTTCCTCTGGAATCAGTCCTCACAAGGTCAACTGGGCCCCTTTCTATCCTCTACCTCACTCTCGACTTCAGGGCTATATCCCTCTCACTGTGTTTTTTCAACACACACATTGCCCCTCTTGACCACTTGATTGCCACCTTCTCTACTCATTTCCAGTGCTATGCTGTTGACACACAGCTCTCTTTTAAGCCTCCCTCCTCTTCCTCCTCTCCTTCCTCTCTTATCCCTGACTGTCTGACTGCTATTCAGACATGGTGGACGAAAAATGATCGAGATCCTTCTCATTGGGACTCCAACTCCTTCCTTTCCTCTTACACTCTGGCTACCCTCCTTGGACCCCCTCCTCTCACCCTCATGTTAGGCTAAAAATGTGGATGTCATTGTCGACTCCTAACTCTTCTCTCCTCATATCGCTGGCCTTGCCAAGAAGGCCCACTATCAGGTTCTCCTGCTCAGAGGCCTTCTCCCTTTCCTCACCTTCCCCCAGAAAAACAATGACACCAGAGCTCTGGTACTCTCTAGGCTTGATTACTGCAACAGTCTATTTCTTAATCTACCTCTTTCCTTACTCAGCCCTCTTCAACTAATCCAGAACAGGACTACAAGACTTATCCTTGTCCTCAAGCCCAGGGACTGTATCTCTCCAGCCCTAAAATATCTCCACTGGCTCCCGCTGATTGCAATAATCAAATTGAATACCCTCTGCATCATCCACAAGGCTTTCTGGGGCCTGGGACCTCGCTACATCCAACTCTCTCTCCCTAAATAGTCCCCGGCTAGAGGCTTTCGGTCCTCTAGCTCCAACTCTCTATAGATCAGATGTTTCTCCAAGCAAATAGTGGGAAGTAGATCTCTCTCTTCGGCAGGAGCCTCCCTCTGGAATGCGCTTGCTCCCCCTCTCCATCTTGAGACAAATCTCCTTAAATTCCAGAAGCTTCTCAAGACCTTACTTTTCTCCTCCTCCTTCCCTGCTAGTGTCCTCCAGCTGCCACAACTGGATGCTTGTTTCCCTTATGAGCCTCTATGGATTCAGTCAGTCTTTCATCGAGTCTTCCCCTCTCACCCCTACTTACCAGCACTTGTCCCGGGCACCCTTTCCTGATTAGCCTTCCGAGGATGGCACTCCCCCAACCGCACTTTTACCCATCAACCCAGGGTTCCCTTGGCACTTGCACACCTGGGCACCCCATAACTCTTACTCAGCCCCCGGGCCCTCTCCCTCCTGCACTTCTTTCTCTCTTACCCTCTCCCTTTCCCATCTCTTGTCCTGACCTGCCCCCTCCACCCTGCACTTATTGACATTGCACGTGCACAATCCAAATGTAACAAGGCCTAGTAGGACTGTTTTTTTTCTTTCTCCTATGCCCCCGTCCCCTCTTTTGCCTTGTGGCACCTGGAAACACTTTCTGCTGTATAGGCGCCATACAATTGTTCAATAAATAAAATAAATAAATGGGACAGGCCCTGATTACTGAGTTTACTGGCTTTAGAAATACATATAGAAATTGACACTCTTTATTTTAACCTAAAATAAATACGTTCAGGCATTAGTTTACGGACATATTTAAAAAATACTAACAATCTTTGCATCTAGAAATCCAATATTGGGAACATTAATTTGTAAATTGATGTCATCTGGTCCAGTTGTTTCTTATTTAATCACAGAATTGACTGTTGCTGGATATAAAAGTTCCAATTTTGCTTTGACTTTACATAATTCGAGTGAATTTTGTCTTTTCAATCAGGATGGCCCTACCCATGTGTTACTAACAGACATGTATTACTTACATGACAGCCTACAATACAGTATTTAATTATAAGTATTGCGATTATACCACATATAGTCAAAAAATAGGAATTGAAAATGCATATAATATACAGCAGATACTGTAAAAGAAAGAATTTCGATTTGATAATGATTTGATAATTAGATGTACCCAAAACCTGATTTTGCTGTATAGGTGTCAAAAGCAGCAGACATCGTGCCTTGCTTTTACACTTTAATTTTCCACTCCACTCATTTCAAAATGACCCCCATTATCTTTTAGCAGAATTTAAGTGGCAGGTATGGGCATTTTACCTGCCAACTCAATTGTCTTCATATTTTACCCTAAAACCACTTTGATCATATGGAGCAACTCATAAAATGTTATATCCGTGGACCTGTAAACACCTGCTCCATCTTTGCAGGTGCTGCCTCTTGCTAAAAACAAACTTAACTGAAAAAAGAACTTACTTTGTATTAGACGGATCATATGGCCTATTTCAACAACCGCCTGTTTTTGGTTGTAACCGGGGTCACTTTTACCGTTTCTACCGTTTTAAACAATTCGCATTTTAAAGGGTTTTAAGAGGGTTCTAAAGGGTTTATTTTTCTATCTAATGCCAATAAAGAATTCCCCCCACCCTAAAACACAAGTCGGTGGAGGAGCCTGTGAAGTCCTGAAGGACCAGGGCAAACTAGCCATGTTACTTCTCCTCGACCTCTCTGCGGCATTCGATCTGGTCAGTCACCAAATCTTATGCAGGCACCTCCACACTGCTGCCCATTTCTCTTCTTCAGCCACGGCCTGGATCAAATCCTTTCTGAATAATGATCTATGAGGGTTTTTTCTCTGTCCGCAGCTGCAGATCCTTCCCCAGTTCACTGTGGCGTTCCTCAGGGTTTCTGCATGTCACCTACGCTCTATAATGTCTTTACAAAACCACTCTTTGATGTACTGGACTATCTGGGTGTCTCTTAAACTACGCAGACGACACCCAGATACTCATTCCCATCACTGGAGACTACCTAGTTGACACCAAGGCCCTCAATGACGTCTACCTGGTCATCCAAGCCTGGATGGCCCAACACCAGCTATGCATTAATGGCGACAAGACGGAGATCCTTAACCTGGGCACCTCTCAACGCCTTAGCAAACTAGAGCCGTCCTACCAGACATTTATCATTGATGGCAATACCATCCAAGTTTCGAAAGACACAAAAACCTTAGGCTTTTACCTTGACGGCACTCTATCCTTATCTAGTCAAACTAATGCAGTCAGATCAGCCTCTGCATACACCTGTAAACTCATTGCAGCCTGCAGGCCGTTTCTGACTACTCCGAATAGTGTCACACTAGCCAGAACCCTCATTATGTCCAAAATTGACTATGGTAGCGCCCTCTATTTAGGAACTAGCCAAGAGAACCTGAATAAATTACAAATCACCCAGAACAACGCTATCAGGGCTGCCTTAAACATCCCTTGAAAACCACATCTCTGAATCCAGAACCAATCTACAGTGGTTATCCGTCAAGCAGAGAATCACACTGAAAACACTTGCCCTCACGCACAAATGCCTGGCCAACAAGGCCCCCCGTACCTCTGCAGTCGGATATCCCACCATGCGCCTACCCGACATCAAAGAACTTCTCAGACCCACTGTGTCTCATGTCAAACACCTGCTTTGTAAATTATGTATATTGATATTTTCGCTGAGTATTCTTGCTTAAAAAATTATGTATGTATATACACGCTCTGTTTAAATTATGTATGTATATATGCTCTGTATGTAACTTTGCACAAGTTGCGCCCTGATGCCTCCAGGCCTGATGGTGCGCGTTACAAATAAAACAAATACAAAATACAAATACAAGCTAACAGTAACAAAGGAACTTATCCCAAAACTTGTATCACAAGCTCTCCCAGTGGCCAGCATATTAAAGAAAATGGGGCTGGCATTATAGACTATTATTTTCTGGATGAGCCAGAGACCCGCAACCCAAATTCCTCTCTTCCGGTACTAAACAAACCTTTGGACACTCAACCTTCCGAGCCCATTCTCCCAAGCAGGGAAGTTAATGTGACCCACTCAGATTTTTCCTTTTCCGCCATGGATAATAATCAGTCCTTGCGTGCATTGTGCTATTTTCTACGAGATCCTTAGGCACAGGATTGACAGCCGCATCAACTGCTATTAGTACAGAATGCTCTGAAAGAACATGGTGCTTTCATTCCTACAATTAACACATCGGCTAGATCTTCCCCACCCTGCCTTGATAATGAGCATAGGCTGTCGGCCTCTCCCAACCTGTGCCCGTTGGAGGATGAGGAGAACAATGACAGCACAAATCCTGAACAAGATCGACAGCAGACTGAGACTCATGCTCAACTATATGTTTTACAGTTTGCAATAACATTTTTACTGAAAATGTGTGAAAGGATTTTGGAAGAGGTAACAGCCCTGGCAAGTACCAGGTCTTCCAAAGGCAATGATGATAGGGAATTAGACACTCTTATTGCTGCTGCTGTGCCATATATCTCTACTCATTTGAATACACTGAACAATTCCCCCTTGACAGAAGTAGTAAATATCACTGATGTTGACCCTATGATTTCTGAATCAGAAGAGGTGGCCCGAATTCCCCAGTGAGACCTCGACTATCTATCTGACCAGAAATTAACAGAGACAAAGAAAAGAGGAAAAATTGCAGGGATGTAGTTAGCAAGTTAAGACAAAATGATCCATATATTGCTGAGGGTGCTAATGTGCTCCCTGTTGCCAAAGTGCAATCCAACAAATGTAAAAAGATTAAAGGGCGATGCAAGAAGGATGTTAGGCCCATAGGGACCTTAACCAATTGGGTACTAAATGAAGGGGGCCCTTTACCTGACAAGATGGAGGAGTATGAAAACATCATCAGCTCTGACCCCCCATTGCTCTCCACTATAATCCCCACATCACACCCTACACTACACTCGCAGCATTTAACTTTGGCAATCCCAGCTCATACTATTTTGAGCAACCCGTGTCAGAGTGTGAACTCTGCCTCAGACAAAACAATGGAGGAGGCCTGGACTGACCTTCCCCATACAATTACCATCAAGAAATGTACCCTGGGGTAATCCAGAGCCAAGCCACATATTAACAGGGTGGATTTCTTGTCCTGGACACAAAGAATTCTCCCACTCAGAATCCTGGACACAAAGGATTTTGATTTTATAGAACCCATTGAAAATCCCAAACATCATTTTAGCAGGATACATTGTGGCACGAAGGAAACTGTGCAAATGATGAGATCATACAAGGAACGATATCATGAGCTCGGGTATGATCTTGATGCAGTTGTGGAGGTTACCACACAGAAACCCACCGATCTGAATTCAATTGTGGAAAAAATGAATGCAATTGGTAATAAGGTCTCCAATGCCAATAATGACAGTACCTTACAATCTAATTTTTTGGGTATTTTGAACTGGCTTGTTTTGAACCACACACCTCCGCAATTAAGTGGACATTGAGATTTAGCCATCTCCTCCTGGAATACACTGGGATTTTTGCATTTGCTTAACACTGAAGGGGCTATAGATCTTCTGCTGCAGAATGATATATTCATTTTACAGGAAGTATCGTTACTATCAGAATTGTTAATTGATGGATTTGAAATGTTTCAAATTCTTGCTAATAAAGGGCCAAAAGGCTGCCCACACGGGAGCCTCATCATAGGTGAACATAAGGTCCCTGATTAGTAACATATCATACACGGATGGGTTGCAGAATGACTCATACACCAAATAATAAGACTGAATCAGGAAGTTTGGCAAAAGTCTCCTCCAACTGTTTTAATATCAATTGTCTAAAACAGGGAGTTACAACGGACATTAACGGATGTTCGCTTAAGTTCTCTCAAAACATTTCATAAAAAACAACACTTTTATAGTAAAACCTCATCATACGTGATGTCATACTACGTGGCAAATACGAAAAACCTATGGGGAATTATGGTTGGACTAAGGGGAACATCTAAGTATACTTTCTTTAAGGGATCGGGTTGTGATTGGACATTTACTATCAGGTGGACAACTTAAGCCTGCCTCTAGTGCAAGTCATCCTCAACAGTTATTAAGTACCCAGCATACTATTGGCTCCCAAAATATAAGGCCCTTCTTTATATGGCCCCTCATAATTGGTTGGCACTCTCGTACCTTCTGGAACATTCAATTCACTAGCAGCACGTAAGCTCAGACACCAGGTGCTAGGAGGTGGACTTGACCATCCCTCCCCTTCCAATTGGCCCTACATCCTTCACCACTCATGTTCTCTGCCACAAAGATTGCCTTTGAACTCAGCCTTCAGTAGTTTTTCTTCTCTTGGGAATAAAAGGTAGTGTGCACGCATGCTTATCAATGTTCTGGTCTGCATGCCCACTTCTATTTCCAGCCTCGACTCACATGACAGGAGACCATGCGTCAGTCTGATTTTCAGCATGTAATTGTCTTGAATGAATAAACTTGACACTCATGGAGTTCTCTCTTTGAAACTTAACAAGGAACGGTTTTGCTTCTCACTCTTTACTATCTTTGAGAATATATAACCAGTTCTTGGCTGCCCCAGCCATTGACACTGGAAGAGACAGCCCTTCTTGGTCCTTCCATGATTCTTAGCTGTTTTTCTTGATGTGACACAGTGTAATATACATGTGTCTTATCTCATCACGAGAATCCGCGAGGAGCTCTCGTGGTGTGAGAAAGATAGAATGTTGGAATGTTGAGAGACATAGGTTGGTGAATGTTCTGACATTCAAATGAGAAGATCGTTGCAGCCACAGTCGGTGGGGCCTTACATCCGAACTCCTCTATCCATATACATTTAATTACCTAAACTAATAAAAGTTTATTATAACCATCCAAGGTCTCCTGTCCTTACCTCGACCACTTCAAGTGGCGACGAGGATGGTCACAGGCTCCACCGCCCCACTGCCCCCGTGCTACCTGGTTCATACGAGCGTCGTAGCTGGCTGCACAACTCTCCTACGCTGCAGCCGCTCCGCTCCAACGGTGAAATCTGCACGGCGAACGTGTAGCAGGCCGCGCAGCTGTCAAGAAACTGTGGCCGCTCCGTTTCGTTCCTCATTTCGGTCCGGATGCTGATCGGACAAACGCTGGAGCGTTTAAATCACAGTGAGTGGTTGTGCGATCGTGGTCAGTAATTCCTGCATATAATTAATTGTTTTTGTTCCGGGTTCTGACACGCCCAGCTACGTTGTTTCCTCTCTCATCTGCCTGGACAGATCTACCGTATTGCATGGTATAGGAGGGCACTCCTGTTTGCAAAGAGGTTTCACAAACAACAATAATATTGATGCTATTAAGTACAGCATAATAAGGACACAGGGCACACAAGACTGATATAGAATTGTGTGCTGAGTTAAAGACAGATGAAATTGATGCAAGGAATTCAAGTAACTATAAGAATCAACGCTGCAGTGTGCAAGACATACATATAACTTGCATAACTCTTAACGCTTTTACTATCATCCAGCAAAGTGTACATCATGTCTTTTAACAGTGTGCCACCACCCATGTTTTTCCTGTCGGAGGTTGGGGACCCAGTGATCCCTTGGGAAAGGTGGATCAAATCATTCGAGCACTATGCAGGTGTTGTATGTGGTCAGAACGGCAGTTTGGAGAAGAGGAAATCTCTTCTTTTACATTGTTTGGGCCCGGCAGGACAAGAAAAATTTGAAAACTTGCCAGAACTACCACCTGAGGAAGATGTTGATCTCAATGTGTATGAACGCTCAGTCAAGAAAATGAGCAAACATTATGAGAAGAAACGGAGTACGATTCTGGAACGTTATAAATTTGGGAAGAGGACTCAGGAAGAAGGTGAGAGTGTGGAACAATACATTACAAATTTAAGGAAGCTGGCTAAAAACATGCAATTTTGATGCTCAGTTAGATGAAAGATTAAGAGATCAATTCATGTTAGAGTGCAGGAGCAGCAAAGTGAGAGAAAGGGTATGGGCTGAAGATAATCCCGCTCTGGATACAGTTTTACGTGTGGCCAAGGAAGTCGAGCATACAGAGAAATGTGTCAAAGAATTAGAAAATAGGCTGCAGGCTACTGAAATTAAACATGATATTCCTAAAGACAAAATCACAACACCCAACG
Source organism: Ambystoma mexicanum (assembly GCF_040938575.1). Classification (NCBI taxonomy): domain Eukaryota; kingdom Metazoa; phylum Chordata; class Amphibia; order Caudata; family Ambystomatidae; genus Ambystoma; species Ambystoma mexicanum. The sequence goes on from NC_090923.1 coordinate 371,450,554, forward strand.
TGACCAAGAACAGTGAATCCATAGCTGTAATTACAGAAAATACCAGTAGAAGATACAAGTCAGAAAGGAGTGGCAGAGTATCCTGGAATGATGATAAAAGAAAAAAAATGATTCCTAGAGCGAATAATGGTGATGTGAGGAAGAGGAGCCCACGCAGACGAGGAGATGACTCTAGGAGGAAGAACACAGGGAGGTGTTTCAGATGTGATGGTACTGACCATTGGGCAGGTAATGCAGAATGCCCTGCATTAAAAATTATATGTGGGAAATGTAAAGGCAAGGGACATTATGCTCGATGCTGCAGAATACAGAATACCTCTACAAATTGGATAGGAGGTGATAATTACAGTGATGAGGATGGAGAGGAATGCGTGTTTGTTATAACAGATGAAGAAAATGAGGAAGAAATGCAAAGTCCCAAGGCTATGGTGTGCGTTGAAGGTGTAGACATGCACATGATGATTGATTCGGGAGCCAGATATACCCTAGTGCCACAAAATCTGTGGAACAGGAAGAAACATGAATATCTGCATGAGTCAGACATAGGACCCGGAGCATATGGTGGAATCAAAATAGATGTCATTGGATGGTTTTGGGGCACGCTCAAATTCAAAGAGAGGAAAGCAAATGGAAGAATATATATTACCAAAGCAGGAAGAACACCTTTGTTGAGCTGGACTCATCAAAGCAAACTCAAAGTGAGATTAGATGCTGCATCCAGTGAATCGGTGTATTCAGTTGAAAGTGGTACTATGAGAAATCAAGAAAACAAGGTCATCAGTAATGATGACATAACGAAAGGGATTTTCAGTAATGAAATTGGATGTCTTCGCGGATTTGTTCATGAGATTAAAATGAAACTGAATCATACTCCGGTAGCACAGAAACTGCGCAGTATTCCACTATCAATGAGAGATGAGGTGAGGAAGGAGATTAAATTGTTAGAAGATCAGAGAATCATTGAAAGAATAGATGGCAGTGAGTGGGTTTCACCATTAGTTGTGCTAAGAAAAAAATCCGGCAAGCTGAGAATATGTGTGGACATGAGGGAGCTTAATAAAAGCGTGATCCCTGACAGACATCCACTCCCCAATATACAAGAAATTGTGTCTACTATTGGGCCTTCAAAATATTTCTCTACACTCGATTTAACTTCAGCATATCACCAAGTAAAATTACATAAAGAATCTAAGAGGTTTACAGCATTTATTACGCCACATGGGTTGTACCAATACAGGAGACTACCTTTTTGGTTGATATCAGCTGCTTCAGTATTTCAAAAGATTATGCATAAACTATTTGAAGGTGATCAAGGGATCATTTGCTTTCAAGATGATATATTGGTGCATGCCACAGATCAAAAGGAACATGATGAGAGGTTGCGACATGTCTACAAGAAATTATATGAGGCAGGAATGACTCTCAGTAGGGATAAATGCAATATCAATCGCAGAGAAATTGAGTATCTTGGACATACCACATCTGCTGATGGTATTCGCCCAAAGAAGCAGTTGTCTGATGCTATACAAAACATGCCGAGACCCAAATCAAAGGAAGAAGTGCACACGTTCATAGGAATGGCGGAATAGTATTCCAAATTCATAAAAGATTTTGCCTTAGATACAGTTCCACTACGTGAACTCCTGAAGAAAAAGATCTTCAAATGGAATGTAGAATGTGAAGACGAATTTGAGAATATCAAGCAGGAATTGAGCAGAGCACCATCATTAAAAATTTCAAAAGTGGAAAGAAGACCATAATTACGACGGATGCTAGCAATTTGGGACTTGGAGCTGTTGTCACCCAGGACGTTGATGGGAAAGAAAATTTAATTGCATTTGCATCAAGACTGTTAAAAGGTGCGGAAAAGTCTTATGCCGCAATAGAAAAAGAGATATTGGCCATCAAGTGGGCGACGGAGACGTTTAGAAATTTCATTTGGGGAGTGGAGGTAGAAGTCTGCACTGATAATAAACCATTAATACATGTCATTATGAATAAAGGATTGGATAATGTGTCCAACAGAATAAAAAGATGGGTCATACTTTTGCAAGAGTACAACTGCACAGTACGATACGTACCGGGGGTGAAAAATCGCGCTGCTGATTGTCTGTCACAGCTGACGAATAATGTAGAGAATGATGATGAGAATGAAACTAACTCAGAAGTTGGTTTAAATATAGAGACATTTTCCATATCGAAAACAGAATGGGAAGAGGCTGAAAAAGAAGATGATGTTATGCTGAAATTGAAACAAATCTTTCAAACAGTAAATATCTGAAGAAAGATACATTTGAAGAACACAATCTCATGGAATATTGGAAGGTTGCAGATGAACTCAATGTGGTGAATAACAGAGTCATGAGAGGTGATCGGATAATTCCACCTGTGAACCTGCGACATAAGATTATTGAGCTAGGTCACGAAGGTCATCAAGGAATAGTGAAGACCAAACAGAGAATACGTGATGACTTCTGGTGGCCGGGATGCGATTTGCAGATCGAAAGAGTCATCAGAGAATGTATCCTTTGCAATGAGAGTGACAGAGCATGTGTGAATGCAAAATACCCTATGGTGGTAACGAGTATTCCAGGAAAGATATGGGATGAATTGGGCATAGACATTTTAGGACCTATTTTCTGTGATGGTAAACAACAGATTTGTCTTGTAGTCATTGAACTTTTGACCAGATAGGTAGAAGTTCTTATTAAACCCAATATGAATGCCAAGACAGTTGTGGAATTCATGTCAGAAATATGTGCTAGAGAAGGTTTCCCCAGAAACATATTAACTGACAATGGAGTCCAATTTAGGTCGAAGGAAATGGAGAAATTTTGTATTGAAAATTCTATTACGCATAAAAGAAGTGCAATATATCATCCTCAAACGAATGGTGTAGTTGCGAGATTCAACAAAATACTCAAAGATGCTATTCGTTGGGCTTGGGCAAATGAACTAAACTGGGAAGATGCAGTGAAAAGAAAGATAATTGCTCACCTGTTTACACCACATTGTACGACTGGTTTGTCGCCATTTGAAATGAGTAGGGGACGCAGAGCAAACACTAAGTTGACTCCATCCTGGATGGAGAGGGAAATGGTTGTGAGAAAAGATTTTGGAGAAGCAGTGGAGAACATTAGAAACACCCAGCTAAGAAACAAAATAGCTCATGATAGTCATGTAGGGAAAGGAAAAAAGAGGGAAACACCCACAGTGGGGGGTTTGGTGAGAATTAAACTGCCCCCAGTACTGAGAGATGGTCCTTGCAAATGGTCCAAGCCGATGGGTGTAGTCGAAGTTTTCAAACATGCAGTACGAGTGAAAGATGGAAGAGTTTGGAATATGGAAAGGGTGTGTGTGATAAAGTCATGTAGTAATGTAAGTCCAAATGAATCTGTACATAAGGAACAAAGAAGTATGGATAGTGGTGAAAACATGGAAGAGAGTGATAGTCGTGTGAAATTAATGTCAAACAGAAATGTAATGTCGACAATTTCCTTGCCAAAAACAAAAACAGATTTCTCACGGGTGTCAAGAACAGGAAGCAGAATTTGCAGACCAGCATACATGAAAGACTTCGTATGAGTATTTAAAGGACACAGAAGAAATCTTTACCAGACTTTTAATGGACAGCAGGAGGCTAAGGAAGGGAGATGTGTAATATACATGTGTCTTATCTCATCACGAGACTCTGCGAGGAGCTCTCGTGGTATGAGAAAGATAGAATGTTGGAATGTTGAGAGACGTAGGTTGGTGAACGTTCTGACATTCAAATGAGAAGATCGTTGCAGCCACAGTCGGTGGGGGCTTACATCCGTACTCCTCTATCCATATACATTTAATTACCTAAACTAATAAAGGTTTATTATATCCATCCAAGGTCTCCTGTCCTTACCTCGACCACTTCACACAGCTTCAGGTCTTGATCCTTCTTTCTCTGTGGACTTGAGTTTACTAGTATTGTGACATCGACGTCCACCTTCTATATAATGGCGGCATCGCCTGCAATCTATTCACTACGTATAGCCAGACGTTATGATTACTTAGTCTACTTGTGTTCCTGCATCTGTACAGTTATTAAACGGCATGCACTTTCTGCAGTGCTCTTCACACATGTACACTTCATTCCACACATGAAGGCTACTCAATTCTTTATTACGTCATCAGATTCCATAAAGTCTATACATCTTCTTTTTTTGCCACTCTTCTTAGTGCGTCACACCAGCTTCTCTTTACTCTCATTTTCATATCCCTTCAGGGACTTCTTCCAAGAGATTATCATCTCTTTTGGGATACATCAGATATGGTTTTCTTAGTGGATACCTTTTCTTGAAGGCTCTCTGTGAAATAGGCACAATCACTGGGCTTTTCTTGAAGGCTCTCCGTGAAATAGGCACAATCACTGGGGTCAAGCATGGCATGATTTCAGGTTTCCAACATACAGGTAGTAGGGGGGCAGGACTTTCTACAGAGGCATTCACTGCTCCTCTGCAGTGAGAATAAAGACTTGTATAGATAACCTTCACGTTCTTGCCATCAGAATATGCAATGAGAAATTAGTTGGTGGCATTAACATCATAAATGTATAGCAACCCTCAAGCAAGACTGAGGACATTGTTGAAACTGTAATTGAACTGATCTCTAATATCAAGAATGAAGCTGAATGGGATTTGATTTATGTTGGGGGGACTTTAAGGAGACATGCAAATTTCCAAATGAAGTTCAGGAGACCGACTTTGGTTAATGTAAATCAGAGATAAACAATACAGACAAAAAGGCCCCTAAAGGCCTCCTTTGTGTCAACTTTACTTTTGGAATGGGATTGCTTCCTGCTGAATGGAAGGGTGACAGGGGATATGCCACGGGGGAGAACTTGGAGATCGGGAACAAAAACCTCGACCCTTGATTAATTTTACTGTAATTCCCAGACTCTACCATTTGTCAGGAAGCTTGAAATTGTGAATACATGTCACAGTGATCATGCTATCTTTACAGTACATATGACCAGTAGTATAGAAATTGGGCATCATACCCCGGTCGGGGAACTAGATGGGGATTCTGCTGGCTGCAGAATTCGCTGAACCGACAGAAGCATCAAGAATGCTGGGAAGTACTTTATTGTGCAGGCCAGTAACTTGCTGTCCACACAGGGTAATTTATCCTCCTTGGGGATGCTCAAAGCACATATTGCTTTACTTAATCCTCCATCTAAGAGGTACTGATTTGATAAATCTATTTGGGAAGCAAAAAAAAACTTAGACGTGACATGACTGAGATTTTAAAAAGTGCCCGTTCCCATCTGGAAAAGTGGCCCACAACACGATATGCAAAAAATAAATATCATAGGTGGATAAAGGAATGGGTCCCCTGAGGCAAAAATGCACAATGGCAGCATTTGGTAGCTATAGCCAAGATTACAGATTCTCGTAAGCTCTGAAAAATATTGAGTACATTCAATTGCAGAGTTATAAAACACGAGATCTGCGTAATCGGGAGCAGGCATGGCTGAAATAAATTAGTAATACATGTTACGACCCAACTGCCCATATAGGAGCACAACCCATGATAGGCAACATGTTTAACTTGCGTTTTGACCGGGCAGAAACAGCATCTAAAATATAAGCACTTAAAGATTCTAGAGCGCCTGACCCTAACGGCCTTCGCAACATAATCATAAAATATTATCCTTCATTTTGGGACGAGTTAATATTCTGCCTATTTGACAAAGTATCCTCGGAGGGACGTATTCCTAAGTCTTGGTGGTACTCTATTCTTGTGCCTATATATAAGAAGGGCACCAGAACCTGTCCTAAGAACTTTAGACTTCTAACAATGCTAGATACTACTGGAATAATCTATGCATCATTACTACTTGATAGGCTAACCCAATGGGTTGATTCTATCAGACTACATCGCAAGTCCCAAATGGGCTTTAGGGCAGGATCAGGAACCACCTATTGCCTTTGGCTGTTCGATTGCCTTACTGAGGTGGCAAGAATCAAGGAGAGCCCTGGCCTCTATGTGGCAATGATAGACCTTTGGGCAGCTTTCGACATGGTGAATAGGAACGAACTATGGACCAACATAAACTGCCTTGGCTGTCCGCGAGATCTACTGATAGCCATAAGACATCTGTATGAGGACACTTCAGTCCAAATCAGGCTTGACAGTAGGTGATCAGTCTCTGCACCAGTCAAAACAAATAGAGGGGTAAAGCAGGGTTGTGCACTAGCACCCCTGCTTTTCAACATATATATTGCTGAAATACCAGAGGTGCTTGAGTCCATAAATGTCTACCCTCAAAAGATCATGGGGGGAAAGGTTTCATGCCTCTCATATGCAGATAACCTAATCTTATTTCACCGTACATTTGCAGGTCTCAGGAGATCCTGGGAAGCGCTGCAGGGATTTACAAAGGAGCATGTTCTTATCATGAATTAAGAAAAGACTAAGTTCATGCACTTCTCATACAGACCAGTATCTTCCCCAACTTAGTCATTGATGGAAATATTATTGAGCATGTCACCTGTTATAAATATCTGGTAGTGGAATTCCTTACTAGGACAGGTTTTAGAGAATTAATTAACATCAGGAAACGGAATGCATTGTCCAAAATATGCATGATGTACAGATATGAGAAAGCAGCCTCTGGTTATAGCTTCCAAGGCATTCTCACTCTCTACAAGCAATGTTTCTTCACTTCCGTTTTATATGGCTTGGAATCTCTTGGTATGAAAGACCTTTTGTGGTTAGACATGTTGGAGGGCCAATTCTGGTGAAAAATGCTAGGGCTTGGCCCTAGTGTTCCTGTAGAAATCATTTGTCTGGAGCTGGGCCTTACCTCACTGTGCACGATGACATTAAGAAGAAGGATAGTATTGTTTCTTAAATCTCGCAAAACACCTAGATGTCCTCCTCTGCACTTGTTAGGTCAACAAGCCCCAAACGCACACTACGAATCATTGACATCTTTTGCATTGGAGAATTTAAAAAAATGGGGGGGGGGGCAACCAGTCTGGGAGAATAGTCTACAAGAACTAATTAAGAGGTCTACTAGCAAGCTTGAACATCAGGACTGGTGCACAAATTATTCCCATCTCGCTACTCTGAGGAGTTATTGCTCACATATCGGCCAGATAGTTTACAAATATAAATCTCCTAAAGGTATATAAGGTTATACCCTACCCCTAAATTATGCAGGTTTGTGCTGCCTTTGTGAATGGGTAAATTACGAGTAATGGCATCTGTTGGTCATGAGTTGGGTGTTTCTAAGGAGGGAAGTGTCTACCGCTCCTGTGGGATCTCTGGAACACTAGAGACCGTGCAGCATGTATTGACGAGGTGCCGCGCATATGGTCCACTCTATATGAAGCTGTTGGGACTCTATGTATATGATTACAACAGCATCAAGAGTGAGGCTTTTTGGTGCTACTGCCTTAATACGGGAAATAAATCAGTACTTTCCTCTTTTTCTTTTTCCTTTCTATTCTCTTCCTTTCATTGCTTTACTGCAAGTGATTAATTGATCTATGTATTTTAAATTAATTCATATGTATTGTTTTTTAAATGAATGCATATGTATTGTCTTTTTGTGTTTGATAAAGCTTGTTTGAGCTATAAACATAATAAAACATGATAACATGTTATACAAATGTTTAACTGGATAAAATGCACACAACAAAGTTAAATAATTATCCAAAAATGGTACATTCTACAATTGTAAGACAAATGTAAAAACATGTTTTTAAAATGTAATACAATGTCAAGCGTGCAAACAGACATTTTGAAAAGAGACTGTCCATGACAATTTTCTGTGCAAGGTTGCTACAAGGTGCTTTGGCTGACTCAAATTCCCAACAGTGGAAATCGGCTCAGGTAGAGACATGGCAAAGACCATCATAGATTGCTCACCAAAACAATTTAAAACACATGCAGACCTCGTTCTGATCAAGACTTTGGTGGTACGTAGTATTTATATTATTGCAGGAACTGAGGGCCTCATTACGAGCATGGAGAAAATGAAAAAAGGAAGGTGGAATGGTAATACCAGCATCGAGTACCGGTCCGGGCCATTACACGCCTTAAAACCCGGCATTACCTCCACCGCCTGTACGTGCCCCTTCTTACCGGCATGCGAGCATCCACGCGCCCTTGGCGGCGGCAATAACGCTAACAGGAGGACATCACAAGTAAGGTGGCCATGCACCTACCGGCAACCCGAAGGCGGTAAATAGGGTCTGGACGATGGCGCTACTACAGGCATCACGGATCACCCCTAAATAGCAACCTGCTGTGCACACAATCTCTGTAGGCGGAGGCAATGGAGCCTGTCCCAGCACAAAGGAGCACACCCACACACCACACCCCACACCACACACCTTCCTACACCAAAATGATCCCACTTGCTGTTGCAATCCTGGGGCTGGAGGACATGCCTGTACTGCTACACCAGCAACAACAACTACAACAGCAACAGGCAGCACAGAGAAGACACAGGAGGAGAAGGAGGGTGAGACAGGACCAGCCAGTCCCACCAGTGCAGCCAGGGGTACCACGTAGGCAGCCACCAATCCCTCGCATCAGAGCCAGTCCATTCAACCTAACCCCTGTGCAGATCCACACCCTGGACCGGTTGGACCGGGACACCATCACCACCATAGTGGACATGATACATGACGACATTGTCAGCCTGATAGAAATCCGCACTGCCATCCCCCCTTTACTGAAGGTAGTGTATGTGCTCCACTTCCTGACCACAGGCACCTACCAGCACACAGTCGGGCAGCTGCATGACATTCATGCATGCTGACCCAAGTGCTGGACGCTCTCCTGAAGCACGCAATCATCCACATATCCCTACCACGGACTGGCCAGGAGCTCGCTGACGCTAAGGTTGGCTTCCACGCACTGGCAGGCATGCCCAATTGCATCGGTGCCCTCGACTCCACCCATGTAGAATTGGTCTTCCCTCATGACATAGAGGTGGTGTACTGCAATCGTAAGCAATACCACTCCATCAATGTGCAGATGGTATGTGACTCCAGCAAGATCATCACACATTGTTGTGCCCAATATCCCAGATCCACACATGATTCCATGGTGCTGCATAACTCCTCTCTACCCCGCTACAAGGAGCGACATGCTGGACAATGTGCCTGTCTGCTCAGTAAATTGCCTGACAGGCCCATGGCAGTGCAGTGGGGGGGTTAGATTGGGGGGTGCATACTCCACCTGGGTGAGAATGGGGGGTGCATACTCCATCTGGGTGAGATTGGGTGGTGACTGGACAACGCACATACAGCTAAACACTGTTGCCCTGAACATCCCAACCTAAACATGACACATCATTGCATACATAAGACCAATGCTGCACTGCAAGGACAATATGCCAGACGTACAAGCAGGCCACCATGGGAATGTCAAGCGATGGATGACAAAACATGATTACACCTGTGGCAATGCTGCTAGTGGCAATACATAGTAATATATATCACCAGTATGGGTGGAAAAACATTGTTCCACATCCACAGTAAATGTGCATCGGCATGCAAGTGAACACCCTGCATCATCTGGACAACGCAATCCACACCAGCAGATCATAGTACAGCACACATAGCGTTAAATAAACCTGTGTGCATACATCCAGGGACATGTGCATGTCAACACCAAATAGCTGCAGTCATGGCAGTGATTTCTAAAGGGGTCAGGTCAGATATTGACTCACACATACCACATTGTGCTCCCATGCAGGTGATGGTGGCTATCCCTTGAAGCCGTGGCTACTTACCCCTGTACGGAACCCGCAAAACAGGCACGAAGAGGAGTACAATCGGGTTCATACCAGTACCCGTGTTGTGATTGAGCAGACGTTTGGCCTGTTGAAGGCACGGTTCCGCTGCCTCAGCAGGTCTGGTGGAGCACTCCTTTACGGGCCTGAGAAGGTTCAAAAGATCACCATGGCCTGTGCCATGCTGCACAACATGTGCATCCGGCGAAATGTACCACTGCCACCTGACATTGACCTGCATGCAGCGGGTGAGAATGATGATGATGATGATGGAGGAGAAGCAGCACCCGTGCAGGTCGCAATGCACACGATGGCCGTGCTGTGCGCCAATCACTGATTGATGATTTCTTCTGAAACACAGGGATGCTGATGGTTCTGTGTTAGTACTACAGTGGGCACTGGGATCGTGTGCATATGGACACAGAGTGTGTGGGAATTTGGGCACTGTGCGCTCTCATGAATTGAATAAACACACATGAAATGAACAATGTCCAGTCATGATATGTTTTTGAACACAGTGGGTGAATTGGATACTTAACATTACTGTGCTTGAACCCTCCACCTCACACACACCCTCCCCCTTCCTCCTTCCCCCCAACACTGCCAACACTACCTCCCCTCCCCCCAACAGCACCTCCCCCTCCCCCCAACACCCCTAACACTACCTCCCCCCTCCCCCCAACACCCCTAACACCACATCCCCCTCACCCATTGTCATCCCACACATGATGTGCCAATCATGGTTTTACCCCGGGTGGCAGTTAGCACATGCAGGGTGGACCTGCTAGTTGCGGCCTCTCTTTGGGTCTGGGGCAGCATGTCCATGTGGTGTGCGCTGCACCTGGTCATGCGCACAGGGCTTGCGGGAGTTGAGCTGGTAGGTGTGGTGGATTGGGTAGAGGTGGATGCCTGTGAGACCGTCGGTGCCGGTTGTTGCTGCTGCAAATATTCAGCAATCCTGCCAAGGACCTGGGTTACAGCAGCTAAACTGTTGTGGATGACCATGGTGTTGGTGTTCATGGCTATGATGTTAGTCGCATTTGCTTTGCGTATCTCATGGCGGGTCATTTCCCCCTCCGACACATACTGGCAGACCAGCTCGATCATGCTATCCTCACGGGCCTCAACCCTCATCAAGCGGGCCTCCATGTTGGTGGTGGCTATGGAGGTGGACGGTGCAGTGGCAGGGCGGGCCAAATCTGGACTGCCCTCTGATGGGGACAACAGATGAGGACTCTCCAATACTATGGCATGTACTTGCATGGGGCTGACTGGTGTGCCCTGTGTGGAGTGCAGGGGGGAGGGCTGGGGGGTCGGGGTATGAGGACATATCACATGGAGGTTATTGTCCATGTCTAAAAATTCCTCGGCGTGGGCCTCCACATCGCTGAGGGGGGCTGAGGCAGCTACCTCCCCAATCGAACTGGTGGCAGCAGACTGCATGCCATCACCCTCTGCCTCTGCAACAGTTGATGACTCCTTTGTGGCAGTGGCGTCGGATGGTGTCTCACATGTTGTTTCCATTTCAGCTGGCCTGCCCTCTACTGCTGGTGCTGGCCTGTGTTGTAGTCTGGGCATCAGTGTTGCCCTGGAGGTTGAAGGTCCTGTGCCTGCTTGACTGGCCCTGGATCCCTTGGAGGATGTGCTGGCCTTTGGGGAAGGCTCCTGGCCTTCACTTTCTGCATCTGTGCCTGTGGGGGAACAAGAGATGCAGGGCATCAGTGATGGTGGTACGTGCAAAATGCATGATTTGGTGCTGTTCAGTAGTTCACGTTTCATGCATTGCATTCTTTTAAGTGTGACTGGGGGCGGGGGCCATATTGGCATACTCTCCTTTCTGGACTGATATGTACTAGGTGGCATACTGTTGTATTGCGGTTTGCGTGATGTGTGACATGTGATTTCTCCCTGTGTGTTGGTAATGGGATTGGCACGCAGCATGCATTTATTGTGCCAGGGTTTGGGCCACCATCTGGACATGGATCTGTATAAGTGTGTATGATGGGTCATGCATTGACTTGGTTCACTTTCACATCTGTTGTGCTATGTCATGCTTTGGTTATCTGGGGTTTGTGGGGATACTCACCTCCATCTGCCGATGACAGCACACACATCCCCATCTCCGAAGCCCTCGATCGATTCCATATTGATCGTGGTGCTACATGTCTCCTCCCATCTCGACAATTTGGTGGCTGAGTGCGGTTGGCTGAAACTATGTTGTGCACCCGGAGACGTTGATCGTCCCCCCTTTTTTTGCAATCCTTCACCATGCGGGTGGTGGTGCCAACTGCAGTCACCTTCCGAGCCACCTCCTCCCATATTTCTTTTTTGTGCTGTTGGGCTGCGCGCTTTAGGTCATTGGCAAAGACCTCATCGGCATGGGCTACCAGCGTGTCCACTAGCATATTCAGCTCCTTATCTGAGAAGCCCTTCTTGCGCATGTGCAGGGTGGACTTCCGAGTAGCTTTGGACATTGTAGCTTGATTGGGCATGCTCTCCATTCTGTAGCAGTGCTGTGTTAGGGGGATTGTAATGGATTGTGTTTTTTGAGATGGCCGCCGGTGCATTTCCCGATCCGGAGCGATGATGTTACTTCCGGGTCCGGTATTACGGTATTTTTAGCGGCATGGCAGTGCAGCCATTACTGGCATGGGCGATTGCGCATGCTCGCGGTCTCATAATCAGCCGCTATTTGGGGTGTCGAGGGAACACGGACGCGCTAATAACACCATGCCGGTAATGACTGCATTTTTACCGTGATTCTCGTATTGAGGCCCTGAGTCATAGAAATGCTTTTTAAATGGGGATTAGCATAAACACTAGGGGCCATCATTGAAAGTTCATTTGTGGTTGAATTTATAGAATACTAATTATGTTGAAGAAAGTAATCAGGCACTGCAATTCAGGATGAATGTATAATAATATGACATTTTAAACTAAGATTGTAAACAGTCCTTACAGTGTAAGAACATTCTCTTAGTTCTCTCCGTTAATGTTTTATAAATAAACTTTAAGAGAACACATCATTAATGTTTTCTTTTTCTGCTTACCTTGTCTTTAGGTATGCAGGGCGTCTGACTCTAGGAAGATGGAGCAATATGGAGATTTATATTGCCTCCAGCGATTTGACTTTGAAGACTTTGATACGCTGGCAGTACTGTTGTGCATAAACCTTGAGTAGTTATGCATTATTTAAAGTCACTTATTATGCATCTGTGCTAAGTATGAAAGCCAGTTCAACTGGATGCATTGCCAAATCCAGTGTATGAATGAGTTTGAACAAACTTTGTCTGGCACCGTTTGAACCTTTTAAGCCTTTGTAAATTCTGCAATATAGTACAACTTTATGTGTTAAAATGCCAAACCCTTCTCCCAAAAGCTGATAATATATGGGACAAAGAACCTACTATTATAGGTTAAAAGGATATTGCAAATCAAGAAGCAGTTTCATGACCAAATCTGTGAGTCTGCAAGCCAAGTTCCTTTATGAGGTCACAGAATTCTGAGGTGACTTGCAATATCCTTTTTACATACGGTAGGGGGTATGTAATTCCTTATAATGCATAGCTACACACTGTAATTCTCTTCAATACCTGACTTCTTGCTAATGTAAGAGATATTCCACCTTCAAGTCCATATAATCAATTAATAATCTGTTTGGATTTTTTTTTTAAAACATGATATGCAGCTTCTAATGTGTTGCAGAAAAATGGTTCAAACTATTTAATAAAATACATTAATAAATACATCAATACTTGCTCACATGTGTTCACACCCAGGAGTGCACAAAATAAATATTGTACCATAAGCAGTTTCCAGTCAATTAATTGCTGTAAGTGTCATAGAAAACTGTGTTAAAAGCAAGGAATCTGAAAAACTTGGCACAGATTTAATACATTTGCAGTGACAGGTGGGTGGAATTTTGCTATGTGCTGCTGGAATAAATTCAGATTGAAAGCTGGAATTCTGCTCCATGCTGGCTCAAGCAGCAGACAGTTTGATGTCATAGCTGAAGTGTAATTATTACTCATCTCAAACATATTCTATCAGGCAGCGCGATTGCAAGTTGCACACAGTTATCAACAACAGGCCTTAAGTTTGCTGAGGAATCTTTAAAACTGTTTCACGGTTTCCGGTGCCTATAAAAACAAAATTGATGTATACACTCTGAAAAATAGGGACAAGGGATTAAAATGAAATATTCCACACTCGGAAAAGAGTAAAATAACATATACGATGTGAAATAAGGGGTCTTATTCACAGAACATTTGTCTATGGGACTGCGCCGTTATAAAACGTATCAGGCCCAAATAGTATACTTAGGGAACAATTTATGTTGTAACACTCACTAATGCAAATGGCCGTTTAGAGAAACGTTTCCGAGTTGTAACTATATATTCTAATATGTTTTCTGAACATTTAATTGCGTATGATTTCACAGTTGTTGATAGTTTATTTCCCTTTGAGAGCAGTGATAATTTTAAAGTGAAGAAAAACTTAAATTGATCGTGATTCTATAGTTATTTTTTTTCTGCAATTTTACTTTATTAAAACTTTTAGCAAACAATTCCAATTAATAATCCAACAATAGCAAATAATAATCTCACAATACACAGTTATTCACAATTATTAAACAGACAAAATTAGTCTAAGCGGTAGCCCCTCCTTCTATAGGTATTTTGATTTACTGGAGCTGTGATTCTAGTTTACTGAGGTGACAATAGAATTGGTCCATAGATAATCATGCCCCCAGTTTCATAGAGGAAATGCTTGTGCAAAATTGTCTCAGGTTTTTAACTACTAGTATTAAACCCGAAAGAACTCTGATGGTGGTCACATTGAAGTCCTAAGAAGTTCTTCAGAGATTAACAACATTCCTTTTTGATGCATGCAACTAGTTTTCTGTCAAAGATGTTGTCAAGTCTCACTGTCATCTGCAATCCTCTCGTAGAAGTACCAAGCAATGAGCCACTCCTCCTGTTGTTCTCACATTGGCATTTTACAAAATGAACAACACGTCTCAACCCCACAAGGAAGTACTTTTGTCTTGATTATGTGAAAACACGGTTGCTACTTAACATTGCTCCATGTTTTTTTGAATCTCAATCTACTGCACTCCCAACATGTTCCAGGACCACATCATTATTCATACAACTTCAGGTCTAGAAAATGTGAGGTAAGTGGGAGAAAATATGGACCTTTTTAATGAACAATGTTATTTAGGATTTCACATGATGCGCTTAAATTAGTTTTTTACAGTTTCACAAGATAGCCTGGTATTTATTATATGGTGCTGCTGAGTTGATGAAGTAGTATGCTCAATTTTGCAAGTAAGCAATGCCATGGTTTTTAAATGATATATTATTTGGCTGTCAATTTTAATGACACATCCAAAAGAACATTGACATTGAAATGGCCCCCTTTGTAAGAATGGAATTTATGGGAATGCGCACTTCTCCACAAAGGAAACATAATCAGACACTCAAACGTATGTGTTTCAAATGGTCCATAGAAAAAGTGCTATTGCAAGTACATTGTGCAAACTACGTTACTTTGGTCACATGACATATGTAAACCTTTGTCAATAGTTAGACATACAGCATCCATAATTATATATATTTCTTGAATGCAACTTAGTAGAACATTTTCTTCAATGACATTATTCAATCATTTTGTATTTTTCACTTTCTTGATCTCGTAGAAAAGATCAGACATAACACCAAAACTTAGCAAAACAACCATGAAATCTTCAAAATCTATCTTGCTGTCTTTATCTTCTTTGAGGTCCGTAATCAGTTCCTTGTACTTTGGTTTGGTTTCTTGACCCTGTGTGAATTAATAGATTGTTATTCAATGTATCTAGACAGAAACATAATTGTTTGCATACTATTTGATTTAACGATTTGATTCGATTTCACTATGAACTCTAATAAAATAAGGAGCAGGAATTACATCCACTACAATACCACTACAACAACACATATAGCAAGCAACAAGCTGAAACAGTTCCTTCTGATATATCCCCAGTTGCTTAGAACAACAATGTAAGCCGAAAGCTGTGCAACATGGGTTTTATCCCCAGTCCAGTGCTTAGAAGGGTAAATGGTATAAGAGAACAAACACAATTAAGAACAAAAGCAGTACATCAATCATCAGTTCAGAAACATTGCGATTTAAGCGTCCAACAATGCTTTATGTTAACTCATTCATTCCAACAGCAGAAAATAACTGCTTTACTTCCTTTGACTACCAGTAATACTTACTTTGTGTAAAGATGTGCCTTTGAGAGGTAGTGAGGTGTCAATAATCGAAGGTACAATTTCACAAGTCCACTCAGAATTTCAGAACAGTCTCGGAATCACATGTCTCTCTGTCTGTGACCGACACAGTGAACTCTCAGGCCTGCAAGTCACCATCCTCACAGCACTTGTACCATGGCCATATTGGCTTACTTTTCATTTGGTGTCTGTAGTATGAAATGCTGAATTATATTTTTAATATGTCTCCTGTTGATCTTTTTCATTAGTGCTCGCATGAATTCCGTTTACACCCTTACTATGTAACTGGGTGTCAGAGATCACCGTGAAGTGGCATTGTATGGCGTCCCTCCCAAATCATCTTTCAACCTGTATTCGCAATGTTCATCTTTGCTTGCCATTTCAATGGGTTATTGCCAAAGGTTTTGCCCAGCTGCTTGAACGATAGGTGCGTGCTTGTGTCTTCCCTGCTACTTTCACGGGGATCATTGTCTTTGTGATAGCATTTAATTCTCGTAATTAGATATTTGTAATGTGTCTATAGCAGTGTAATCATTTCAAAACGCAACAAGATTCCATTGCACAACCTATACATATTGTACATTTACAAGCTCAACATGATTCTTTCTTTTTTCAGGAGCTTTGAAACAAACTTCTATTTACATATTAAATAATTAATAAAGAGGAACAAATGCAGATGGTAATTAGTTAAATAAGAGGGTATAAGGGAACTGATGAATGGGCTGTAAAGTTGTTTATGAATTAATTCAAAATGTAAATATTGTGGAACAGAGGTCGAAAGAAATAATGTCACAAATTAACGGCTGTGAATTAATTTTGATAATTGTTTATGCATAACTGTCAAATGTGGATATATGCATAGCAGGGGTTGATGTTATATTTTTGTATATGTGCATGTAGAGTACAATTTCTTTTAAATGATGACATCTTGTAATAAAACACAATTTAAATAATGGTTGTAAATTATATAATCTAGTATTGCTATTTTAAATAACACTATTTAGGGTGAGAACATTTTATATTGAATGTATGATTCCAGGGGATCTTGCTCTAATACTTTCAAACTGGGATTCTCTGCATTGCCTTTATATACCTTTTCATACCTCACAACCCATTACTGTCTGCTTGAGTGATTTGAGCTTCACATCAAAAAGGTACATTTTGCTTGTGGGTCCAGTTCCAATCTAAGGCCTGCCAGGATCACACACAGCACATTCTGACCCTACATTGTAGTCCTACCAAAAGCATAGAAACACTTATGAGATCATTTTTAAGTTCTGCTAAAATTACACAGACGGGACCGGTAACATTTACACCTTTGTGTAACCAGGTCCCATCCACATAATATTCTACTTTTGCTCACCGGAGTGCAAAATGAAAGTTGAAAAGCTGCCATACTTGTTCGCCACCATTTTGCACTATGTCATGCAAAATGAGTAAATGCTGCCTGCCATTTACGCATTGGAAGGCAGCGTTTACAATGGATTTCTATGGAAAACGCCTATTTTTTCTGATATTAAACACTGGTGGATTCCATAAGAATCCGTAGAATTTGCTCCAGAAAGAAAATACATGCTGGACAAATGCTAGGGCATATTTTATGCCGGAGCGGAATGAGGAGGGGATTAGTAACTTTCGATCCACCCCTCCTCTCTGCCTTACAAATGAATGGAAATGAGGTCTAACCTAAGTCTACTGTGTAAAACACTTATGCATGACTTTTACACACTAGAATTATGCTACACCTGATGTTGAAATGAGTTCCCAAGAGATCAATTCAGGGGAGGGACATGTGTGAATAGTACAGAAAAGGGAATACAAAAGCAATCTACACTTTCAGCTGATTAGTAGCTTCCGCCAAAAATCTATTCTGATGCATTAGAATTGCTCACTACATTTCATTGGTAATACACAAAACAAACGAAAATTGGTGGGGGAACCTTCTAAAACCTCCACCACACATCACAACATATGTGAGCCATTCGATGGAAATCTGTTTTCGATATTTCACATCTTGAGGAATTTCCTATAGCAACCTTTCAAAAGAAACATGTTGATGTAATCGGAGCTAAGTACAGAAAGAATTCCCCAATTGCTACTAGAATTGTGAATAGCTGGCTAAAGCTGAGCTAGTTCCACATGAACACATACAAATAATATGTCAAATAAGACATAGCACAACAGTGCGTGAGTAGCTCTGAGGTCTAAGCTGTACGATTTGTTAATGTTAAAGAAGGTATTACCCAAATTGACCTTTTACAATTTACCTTCTGCACAATTGACCTTATTATAATGGTCCTAATTGACCTTCTGCACAATTGACCTTTATATTATTTTAGTTATTGTATATATGTATTGGGTTGTTTTGGATTATAAATAATATAAGGGGGTAGGGTGGGAGGTCGCGGGTGGTTTTGGATTGGGTGTGGGGTTGCGGGGGGTTTCGGCAACATATATGTCCTAATTGACCTTCTAAATTAGGTCAATTCTCCCGAGGTCAATTATGAAAAGGTCAATTAGTATACAACCTTAAAGAATACTTGGGTTTACAATATGTGAAACATAGGTTTTATATGAACATAGAAATATTGTAGTTTTATTTGACTTTTGGGAAAAGAAAAGAAAAAAAGAACATTCTTCATAAGCAAAATAAGGTATACATATTTGTGTTTTATTGGAAGACACAAAGCAAATGACATTTGGGGGTCGATTAATGGAGCAAACGTGCGCCGAAAATCCCAGCGCAAGCAGGCGCAAGGTGGTGCAAGCGTGAGAAACCCAGCGCACGCGCACGGGTGCGATTCAAGGAAGACGCTGCGCGTGTTTCCCACTGTCCGTGCGCCAAATCCTGCCATGGCGCACGCGGGCACACACGGCGTGCGCTACGCGCACAGCAAAAGCACACATAGTGCGCCGCACACAACCAAAGTGGGCGGAACAGTGGGCGTAACACGCGGAATGGGGAATAACGCGTGAAAAAGAAGGCGTAACTGGGGAAGTACTGCAGGGAACTACACGGAACGCCCACACGCACGCAAACAATCCGTATTCATGGATTTGAATACGGGAAACCCGCGCACGGCAAAAGACGCAGACAGGCGTCAACCCATCCGCCACACGAAGGCAGGCGGAAGCGTCCCCGCGCACAGTATAAAAGTGCATGCAAACAACAAACACGTATATACAGCTACGATGAATGCCCCATTTGTCGCAGCACTGATCGTGGGACACCGCAGGAGGAGGAGAATAGCCAGGGCATGCATTTTCGCACCACGGACAAGCCTTTTTGGGATGCCTGGCGACCAGGTCTACGGCAGGTATAGGTTTCCACCCCATATCATCCTAGACCTGGTCAGGGAGTGGGAAGATGACCTTACATCCCCCACCCTTTGCTCCCAAGCATTGAGCCCCTTGGAGAAGGTGCTCAATGTCCTGCATTTCTTGGCCACTGGGTCATTTCAGTGGACTACTGCCATAGTGGGGGGGGTCTCACAGGCCACACAGTCACGCTGCCTACACCAGGTACTGGCAATCATGACAGCGCGCCCCTCAGTCCGCAGGCACATATACATGCCCAGAACACCCGCAGAAAGGCAGTCCGTTGTCCTGGATTTTTACAGGGTGGCACACTTCCCCAAAGTGCTCGGTGCCATAGATTGCACCCATGTGGCCCTACGTCCACCTAGGGCCACTGAGCACATCTACTGAAACCGCAAGCACTGGCATTCCATCAATGTACAGGTGGTATGCGATGCAAAGGGAATCATCACCTCTGTCTATGCAAACTACCCTGGCTCCACCCATGACAGTTTCATATACAGAATGTCCGCCCTGAGCCGGGCCCTGGAAGCTGGGCAGCATGGCGACACCTGGCTTCTAGGTGAGTACAAATGCCCTTGCACATGCCTGCATGTCACACACACACACACACACAAATACACAAACCCCAATAATCACAACCATTTACACCTCCCCAGGGGACAGTGCCTACCCTCTGAGCAACCACATGATGACGCCAATCCGGAACCCCACCACACCACCCCAGGTAAGATACAACGCTGCCCATATTGCAACCAGGGCCATAGTGGAGCGCACATTCGTAGTGCTCAAGTCACGTTTCCACTCCCTTGACCGCTCTGGCGGGCAGCTACTCTATGCACCCCCAGTAGTGTGCAGGATCATTGTGGCAGCATGTGTGCTGCACAATGTTGCAACACGGCAGGGCGTACGGGTGGACATGGTGGTGCCCCCACATCCCCAACCACAGGCACAGGCACTGCCCATGGGAGGGGACAGGGCACCTGGCGAGGAAGCCCGGACCCAGCTTGTGGCCACATTTTTCACCTAAACTCCCACCCCTGCGGAGTGCACACATGACTGGCACATACAAGGTGACAATTGATGATGACAAAGAGAAGTCAACTGTCACAACCTTACCACCCTGAGATAGTTGCCATGGAAGTGCCACATTGTCTGCATCCCTAGCTACTTAAACACAATCTATCCTGTGTGACCAAAAGGCACACATATGACATATGACATGACATGATATGGCATTTGTAACGTGCCTATACACAAGTGTTTCAAGGTGCGACGAGGCAGGGAGGGGGGAACAAGGGAAGACAGACAACGATACTACTAGGCCAGGTGTCATTTAGATTGCGCAAGTGCAGGGGTAGGGGGAAGGGAAAAGTGCAAGGGGAAGGGGAGCGGGGGAGTGCAGTACAGGGTAAGTAGAATAAAAAACAAATTAATAGGCCAGCTGGTGGCAACTGCAAAGGTAAGTGCAGACAAGTGCTGGGAAGGGGGGGCTGTAGGGATAGAGAGACAGTCCCGCAGTGCAGGGGTTGCCAGGGAGGCAGTGCAAGTGGAGAGTGGCTGGGCCAGGGACCGAGGTCGGTGAGAGTGGCCCAGTTGCAGATCCAGTGCAGTTTCAGTGAAGAATTTAGCAAGGGAGAGGGAGAGAGAGCGCAGAAGCAAAGAGGAAGGTCTTGAGGTGCTTCCGGAACCGGAGATGGTTCTCCTCAAGTTCCAGGGAGGCAGGAAGGCTGTTCCAGAGGGAGGCCCCTGCCGCGGAGAGAGATCTACCCCCAGCTAGTTGCTTCAAGAAGCGGCTGACCCTGACATGCAAGGTGTGAATCACACACACCTGCAAAACAGGCCATGACCATCACTGTTATGTCACTCAAACCCTCCCAAACCACAACATGACATGGCAAGCAATAGCCATACACAAACACAGTACCAATAAGGTACACATTGCCATGTCAAAAATGTACAGTGGCATCAGACAATGATGCCTGACATGGAATCAGATGAAATGACTGACCAACAACCTCCCACCCAAAATAAGTCATTCCCAAATGCATTACAAAAGTTGTAGACGTAACATAACAATAAATGCCTGTCTACATGCACATTGTGCATTGCAAAATCAACACTTCAGCTTCTATGTGCTGTGTCCAACTCCTGCAACACACTGCTCAGCGCACAGCACAGTGAACAGCTATTGTGTGTGATGCACAACCTGAGCATCACATCTAAGCGACAAACCACATCAAACAGCAAATTAGGCATGTACAGGATCCATAATTGGTCACAGAACATGTGCTGCAGGTACACAGTGGGCACCGGAAGGCAAACAGAGTGTACACGTGGATATCCAAGGGTGGTTGTACATGTAGTGCATAATAGTGCAAGTGTGTGGGTCAGTAAGGACATGCACTCAACATATGCATGTGCAATCAAGTGACCATCAGTGTCCTCTACACATCACATGTGAACATTCACCATGTGTACACCCCAGCATGTCAAACCACAACTATCCCCTCACACCTGAAAGGTAAACACAACACATGAACAGGCATTGATCAGCAGAACCCAACATGTACATAGGATACCACAGTTACAATGTCAGGATTCCCATCACAGTGCAGGGCAAGGCAACTATCAACAACAAAACACCCCCCTCCCTCACAAATGACCATGACCCACTGAACAACTGCACCTGGGTCATGGAGCCTTCAACCCTCAATTTCACCTGGCCACAGGATCACCCTTCCCCTTCGTCACCATCTCCCACCTTGTGTGTAAAAAGGTGCCTGCACCCTCAGAGTCCACACTCATTTGCAGAATCACAAAATGCAAGCAAGAAAAACGAACCAGAACATCCTCCAGTAGATGACTTGACGTAGCAGTACCTCACAAAGGCCAAGTACTACCACAATGATGTAACAACCAAGGTAGCACAGTAAAACAATGTCACAACAGGATGTGAACCATGTGTAGTACATAACATAGAATGATGCACCATGAACGGATGTGTACTGTCACAGGTCCCATGTACAGGCGCAGGAGTGGCAAGAACCAACCACCCCCACCGTGGCCCGGGTGCCTGCAAGGTCAAACTCACACAGGCCTCTGAGACCCTGGTGGGGAAGGAGGGTCAAGGATATGCAGTCGGGACAGGTGTTGGCACACTGGATAACTGGAATGAGTGGCAGGAGAGGGGAGGAGGAATGACACATGAAAGTAGGGAATGCACGAAAATGTACTAGCTGCATGAACACATACACAATCCGAACAAACTTGGATATCATTGTCATGGCCTTCTGTAGTCCAGGCTTAACCACCCCCTCTAGGGTTTTGGCGCCTGCAGGTTTGGGGCTTACACAGGCATCCACAACCCCAGTGGGGAAAGAGGGTTAGGGAACGTTGGTTGGATAGGTACGGGAAGCAGGAACACCGGATAGAGGGTACAGGGTTTGAAATTGGATAGGACTCCGGGTGATTAGGGGAAAAAAACATACCAAATTGAATTACACATTCATCCATGCATTAGTGCACCCACAGCAAGCCTATGCAGAGCAGTTTGAAAGAAAAACAACAAGACACTTAGCTCTGGTTTTGAGTGCTGGCCTCCTGCCTTCGCACTCTCAGGTCCGGTTACAGGAGCACTTCAGTGCTGCAAAGAGAGCCACAGTTAATAATCTGTGCGTGCCCATAACACAAAAACACACCACCAAATATGCCCCATAGCAACAAACTACTCTACAAACAGACAATCTGGTGTAGATGCTTCGTACCCATATGTAACATTACCCCTGTGATGGGTCATACACAGTCAATGCAGTAAGTCAGCCGCCGGTGGGTGCGTGGCAAATGGAACACCAATGTGTCACAATTCACACAACATGCAATGTTCCCTGGGTAAGCAGACAGACTCATATAACAAGGCATGACTTCAGAACAAGTCGTGTTCCACCATGACCAAAACAAAGTAGGCAGTGCATGTTTCAAAATGTACATGGAAATGAAATGCACTGCACCCGAGTATGTCCCTTGCTGTATGTCCATGTGAGCTGCCCCTTTCCATGTCTCGGAAGGCTACATGGTTGATACAAGTGCCTCAATGGACCTTGGTGTACCGGAGGATATGTGCCACTGCCCCTGCAGGTGCCCCAGACAACCTTACAATCAACGGCCATCAGTCCACCAACACATCTGAGCTGTATTGTGTGCTTCAACACCAATATTCGTCCAAGCTCACCCTCAGTGCTGTTACTAAGCCTGCATGTGCAACTGGCCTGGTGCAAGGTATGCTGTGTTGTGGCCCCCCTGTGCTGCTCACCTTGCCTGGAGTTCCTTGGAACACGTCAGCAGTTCTAGAATGTAGGTCTGCAATCCCTGTGCCACTGCTTGTGCACACATGTGCATGTGGGCACCAACAAACGTGTTGTTAGGCGGAAACCTGTGCAGTTCCCTCTGGGACCACTGCAAAAGATTTAGGACTACAGGTGTTTGGCAGTAAACCCACTTGGTAGCAGTCTGTACCACACAGATTCAATTGGTAGCTGTGGCTGAGCAGTCAGACTTCCCTCAAGAAGAGTTAAGCAGTATGTGGAGTATACAATATAGGGCAATTCTTCACAGTAAGACAAGCAAACACGTAACGAGACTCAGTGTAAAGATATTAAGTTATTTATTTATAACGGAACATCTATGGAAAACACTATGGCACTATCACGGCAAACACTTCAATCACAATTACTCTACGAAGAAGAAACGATCAATCCCTCTAACAATATTTCGACAAGTCTAGGTTCTACCAGCATCACTTATTTGCAGACAGAGGTGTATGCCTCAACCTAGATGGCACTCTAATATTAGTTAGGACGGGAGAGAAAGAAAATAAGCAGGTTACGAAATCAACACAGTTCAATACTTCACGGGAAAAATGCAAGGCAAGAAGGCACGAACCACAATAGATCATAAAGTTCAGAGGCCAGGCCCACTCGGAGAGAGGCAAGGCGATATGTCCCAAAAAGTCTCTAGTGGAAATGTGTTCGAGTCTTTCTAGCAAATTGTTATCGGCAGATTGGACCAGTTCAGAACAATACGTGAGAAAGCTTGGAGGCGACCCAAGGAAAGGAGAGGATTAAGACACCTCACTTGAACCGATCGAAAGGGAAGCCAGGCGGACACGGTACCTTGTTTGTGGAGAGACAGCTCCGGCGGGGGCAGTTGTTCCTGGTGGTGGATGCACGTCGGGTCTTTGCCAAGAGTAGAGATGATCTCGTCGTCGAAGAAAAGTGAAGTCCGGTGCACCACCAGGGAAGAGACCAGCCGCGGAGTGCTCCGTCACAAGGCACCACCTTTTGGTCGCGGTACAGGGGTAGTGGCTATCCGGTTGCCGAGGTGCTCTGCACGGGCAATTCGACCACTGCGCCCTGAGAAGAAAAAGCAAAGGGGACTGGTTGTTCCCACCAGTCAGGGGAAGAGACTCTCCGGCAGGGAGATCTCCTCTGTCGTCGGGAAGTGGTGAGTCGGTTCCGCAGGAGAAGCACCTGCCTAGCAGGGGGGAGCACAGATCGGGCCACACGCACTATACTCTCAGCGATGTTCTCCATTGCTGCCCCCTGCCGTTCTGAATTGGCAGTCATGACTTGCTCCCACTCAGTATACTGCGGTTTGGCGCGGCAACCGCGTTGCTGGGCTTGACCCCTGCGGGACCCAAGGACCGGGTGTCCTCACTGTGTTGGCACCGCCCACGGCTGCACGACTACATGCCCCCATCAACGTGATGTCCCAGGCACATCAGTGACTGGTGTGGAGGGTGACCCTGCGTCCCGATCCACCACGGGCGGACGAACCAAGACTATCTGATCCCTCAGTGCAGGTGTCGCGGACAGAGGAGTGTCCACATCAGAATCACTCACCCCTGACACATGGACTTGATGCTCATCCAACTCGACATTGGACGTCAGAGTCGTCATCAAGGCTGGACTCATAGGCAGCCAGAGACAAGATGGACTGTAGCACTTGGGGGTTTTTGTGGCCTACCACCCCACGACCCCCACTTGTGCCGGGTTGATGTAGTGTTAACAATCCTGTGTCTGGCATGACAACACCATCCTCCGCCTCCATTGCGTCATCACCTGAAAAATAGAGAGAAAAGAGGTCACTACACATGTCAGAGGCACACAACACACACACCGACAACAAACACATCAGGCAGACATGTGACACACAACATATAACCTGGCATGCATGCTGGGTCAACTTTGAATTGTTTCTGTGATCAGACCTGTTGAAAGGTGGCAGTTTCCATGGAAGTGGGTCTATGCAGTGCAGAAAATGTGTACGCCACTCACTACCTACATGTAGAAGGACTCCATGGTGTGTGTCAGGAAATGTGAAGGCAGTGCAAGGTCAAATTCAGGCATCACGTGCACTGTGCATTCAATGTGTAGCATATCTACAAGCCAAGCACCCCTCCACCCAAGTACAAAATCAGGGATGCCTAGCATGGTATCAAAAGGCTGACCATACACATGTGTATTGACAGGCAGTGTTGACTGGCATCAACAGCTTAATGTGATTTAAGTGACAATACTGAAAATGATGATGGGACAGTAAGCAGGACACATGATGAAAACTCTGGAGGCCGCCCACGTGTGAAGAAGACACTACAACAGTTGGACAGAGTCATTGGCCATTAAACAGGCTGAGGCCTGTGAGCCACACAGATTGTCAGACCCTAAACATGTGTGCAACGCAGTACTGAGCCACAGTTGACATGGGATGGCTGATGAGATGCCATGCAATGTATGTCACCCAGGACTTGTATTACAGTGATCATCCAGTCAAGGACACATAGGGGCATGCGTGCAATGCACATGGAGCATGAATGGGCACTCATGTCCCTGCGGGACATCTGACCTATGCACAGTACAAGTGAGATACCCTGCATCAAGTACTAAGGCTGTACCACACGGCATATGTCTGGCAGATTGTACGCTGGAAGTTAGCATCTACACAGGACACATGAACAGGAAAGTACACATTGGCAAGATTGAAGCAGACCAGTGCAAAGGTGGAACTGGGGTGCAGAGTGGCAGAGGAGGGGCAAGGGAGCATGCCTACATGGAGTCCCCGCATTCAGGCAGAGGAGACATGCACGTCAGTCATGCAATGACATTGTGCCTGGGCTGAGAGGAAGGTCACCCCACGCCACATGCAGAAGGGCCAGTGAGCTGGAACATGGACCGGAGGGGCATACTTGTAACCAGCATGTCAGTACGGTGCAATAGTGGTGAGGCGGACAGCCCCCATCTGCTCCACATGTCCACCATCCAGCAGAGTAGACATGCATCACGGAAGCATTGCATTACTTACACATCAGAACCATGTACACGTCACATGTAGTGGCAATCATGCACAACACATCCCACAAGTGAAACACACACGTCCTCAACAAACACGCATCAACACTCACTGGACTGGGCATAAAAGTCCAGCATCTCTCCCACTCCTTTGACCAATTCAGGCGGTTTGCACTCCGCAACGAGTGCCTCATGCAGAGTGAGCTCTTCCTCTCTGGTGCAGGCCCACCGCCAGTCACCAGAGTCAAGTTGTAATTAGAGGCACGCTTAGCCTTAGTGCTGCGTTTGAGGTCATTACAACGCTTTTTGCACTCTTGCGCCGTGCGCACCTCATGGCCGAATGAACTGACATGTTCCGCAACATGCTTCCAGTGGGTGTCACGGTGGGCAGCCGTAGACTGACTATTGGCACCCACTAGCATGTCACGGCTGTGGCCCCGCACGTAGTCCACGAGGAAGTCCAGTTCCTGCTTGCAGAAAGGCTTCTTCCTCGACGTGCAGGAGGTCGTGGTTGTGTGTGGGGTCCCAGCCTGTGCTGCAGGTGCAATCTTCCTCCTCTTGGACTGTGGTGTCTGCACCTGGCTGGCTAATGCCGCCCTGATCAGTATGGCCAGTGGGTTCGGCAGATTGAGCCAAGGGAGTGGCAGGTGGAGGGACGACCAAAGGCCTGACTTGTGTCAGTGGCATCTGGGTGCCATCTAATGGACCCTGCGCAGCAACATCCGCTGTGGTAGGGTCATTGACCGCAACGGTCCTGGTTGGCAGACTCACAACGGGGGTGTTGTTGGGTGCATCTGCCCCTGCACTTGCCAACACCCGGCTGTTCGGGGCAGCAGATGGCATAACTGCCACAGGGACACGTGTCTTGGTCTGAGCTGCCCTGCTTGCCCCTATGGTTTCCCTGCTGGCCTGTTGGAAATCTACCAAGGGCTCCTCAAGTGCCAACGCAGCCTGCGCTGGCAGACCCTGAGCCTGGGTGGCGGTGTCCACAGCTGCACCTGCAGCTACCACTACCCTTGGCCCGTGGCAGTCGATGGAACGGACTGCCGGGTCATACGGGCGTCAGTGCCAGATGCAGAAGCTGTGTCCCCCGGAACCACAGGGGGTGTTGGCATGACTGCACCGACACATGGCACAACATTGTGCTCAAGTGGCGCACCCCTGCCTCTTCCCCCTCTGTGGCCGCCCTGGACACCCTGGAGTCCCCCTACTCCCTGGTCACCACGGCCACGTCCGCGACCATGCCCGCCACGAGGAGTACACCCAGCTGAGGCGCCCCTCACCTTTGGTGTCCTCCCAACCATGGCATAGATGTAGTAGTGCCGGCACAGATGGAGTAGTGCCAATGGGAGGTGTACACCACAATTGACCTGGGCAATTGGGGTGAAGGGGGTGGGAAGCAAGATGTTACCAGCTCCCCTGCACCTGCAAGGCTGTATGTGACCCCGGTGATGTAGTGACGGATCACGCAACGCTCAGGCACCCCAAAACTGCAGTAAAACCGTGCACGCAACCCTGCAGCCTACGTGCGTGGAATCAACATCCCGCAGTACGCGGTGGCACCCAGTAACACGAATAACGCGTACGCATGGGACACGCATGCTACTATGACCTCGAAAACGGGTGCGATACACAGGGGCACCCGCAGTGGGAAAAACAGCGTGTGCGACTCACCGTCTGACTAGCGCGATACAGAAAAACACACGTTGCCAATACCCCCGCCAAAAGAAGAGATGTCCTTGATAGCTGTGAAGTTGTGATGGCGCGAAACAACAGGAAGCAGCAACACATGTCGGTCTCCACGAAAGGCACGTACTGCGAACTGCTGCCCCCGCTCACCTTTAACCCGTGCTGAGGGAAACACCCGCGCGCGTCACGTCACTTATGCGCATGGGCCCTTTCCTGGGATTACACGCATTCCCACGCGGACGTGCAGTTTTTCACGTGCGCTGAAACGCCCATGCACGCCTGCGCTCGTCACGTCACAGAGGCGCTTGCGCTTGAAGGGCCTTCTGTCCAATGAAATCGCGTATGCGTGCAGACACGCTTACGCGCTAAGGGCCTTTCCTCGAATTACACGCTGACGTGCAGAATTTTCACGTGCCAAATCACTCCGTATCAAGCTGGCCACATGTAAGCACACGGAAGACCACGCTCCTGCCCAAAAGGCCGAATTACTGCCCCACAGAGCCCCGAGCAGCCTCCCACGAGCCATCTGCTGCTGCCTGCCTGCCTGCCTGCTGCCACCATGCCCTGCCATTTGGTGCCTGCACATCAGCCATCTGCAGGGGTCCAGTTGCTGTGTCCACCCCTGCTGGAACAGAAGACTCCCGACTGGGATACCATCGCTCCACTGCCCAGCCCCAGGACCCAGTTGCCCACCCACGCCTGCTTCCGGGGTCGCCATGTCGGGGCAAACACCATCCAAGACCACTGGCGACCCCCAGCCAGAGGGGCAGAGGGCCACCAGCTTCGGTCAGAAGGAAGTTGGTATCCTGGTGGAGCATGTCCTGGGGCATTATGATGCCCTCTTCGGATCATCACGCGCCTACAAAGATGGACGGGACACGATCTGGACGGACATCGTGACTGCCATCAATGCGGAGGGGGTGGCAGTCTGACTATTACATCATGTCAAGAAGCGCTGGGAGGACTTCAGGTCTAGGACCCTCAACAAGGCCCGGCGCCTCTTGAAGGCAGCAGATGCTAAGGGGCGCCTGGGCCACTTGTCGGAAGATCAGATGAGGGTCCTGGTACGCATATCCCCAGCGCTCCACGTCCAGGTCCTTGAGAGGCAGACCCGTCTGGAGTCGAGCGGTAAGTGGCCAGGCATTGCTGTGTGAGACAGGGCATGTTGCAGTGTGCTGGTTGTCTAATACTTGCCTGTATGTGTGACATAGGCCATGTACGCGTGTGTGTGTGCAGGGACATCATGGTCATGCATGTGAGACCAGTAATGTGTGAAGCACACGGTTGGTGTATGTGTTTAAATGCTACATGGGGAGCCCTATGCGGAATGGACAGATGAGAGCATGCCAGTCTCTGTTCCTGGACCTGGGTGGGGGTGAGGGATGGATGATGATGCCATGTACATGTATGGTGTCCATGTCTGTGTGTCTGACCTGCGTGTCTGTGACTTGTGAAAGCCATGGATGCATGACACATGTCTGTGTCAATGTTCAGATCCACTGATGCAGCCTAGCTATCCTTGCATCCACTGTGTCTGGGGTGTACAAGTACGGTGAAGTGTGTGAATGTGATAGGCATGACCCATGATGCATGTGAGTTCAAAAACAACATTGTATGTTTCAGGAGTCCCTTGGACATGTTTGCTTATGTCCATAGCATGCGCCATGCCTGTTACTGCATGTGTTTTGCCTGCACTGACCCATGTGTTGTGGAGGGATATGATGACAGTGCCACTCATCTGCTATTGCTTCCTGTCTAGGTGACCATTGTACAGTACCCTGATGCTTGTGTTCTATGTCTCCCTCTACACAGCGCAAAGTGAAGAAGAGGGCGGAGACGGCGCTGTGGAGCAAAGCGGCGGGGATGCCCCCACGTCTCCAGCGTAAGGGGTGGGTGAGGGGTGGGTGAGCCCCCACAGGGGCTTGCAACGGCGGAAGACGGTGTGGAGCCATCCAGGTTGGTGGTTTCCACAGAGGAGGAGGAGGCCGCTACTGAGCCGCACATGAAGCCTGGTAGGGGCATCCCTGCTGGTGCAAGTGGTGCAGTCCAGGGGCAGGGGCAGGAGGCAGCACAGGTCGCCGTGGAGGTGCCTGTGCATGTCACTGTCCCTGACACTGTGACTGCACCAGCAGGGATGCCCCATCCCAGGCCCGTCCGCAGGTAGGGGGGATGTCCATGTCATCTGACTCCCCTCCACCTGCGGACGAGGGGACCCCTGGCCGTATGGAGAAGGTCCTGATTGGTGTCGCGTTGCGCACGGGTGTCATTCGTGGGGGAGGGGGAGCACGCACGTCATCACGAAGAGCACCGTGCCAACGTGGCCCAGTTGGGAGCGATCGTGGTCGGGGGTCTCGTACATGTGTCGGGCACTTTGGCGACCCTCTCCTCCTCTGTGGAGGCTATGCGCCAGTCATTCTCCATGCCGTCTTCCGGCCCAGATGCCACCAGGGCCCCCTGTGGACCTGCCCCGACCAATGCAGCCAACTCGGTGGGGATCCCATCCCTGCCACAGTCGGGAGTAGGAGGTCAAGCAGGGGTTGACACACCAGCAACTGGACCCCAGCAGATGGAGGATGTGACGGCATCATCGGGCAGGGCACGTGCACGACGGCGTCGGTGGATTCCATCAGCCTGGATGCCGTCGTGCTGGCACAGGCAGTTGCGTCGAAGGCAGTGGCAGGCTCGACTTGGGAGGCATCATGGATCGGGGCCATCAACATCAGGGTGCTGGCATCGGCCGGAGGGCAGGAGAACCCTGGAATGGGAGTGGCTTCCGTGTGGGAGCGGTTGGGCCAGCAGATAGGTGCGGAGCGGCAGCGGGCAGAGGAGGAACGGCTCACAATGGTCAGGGTGGAGAACTCCATGCGGATGGCGCTGAGGCGGACTGAGTGCCTCGAGGGTCTTCGCAGGTTGGAGCTGGACACTGCATTATCCCTGCGAGACCTCGGGGCCAGGGAACATGCCCGCCTCCAAGCCATTGAACAGGAGTTCGATGATGCCCTGGCCCATGACAACATCCAGTGAGCCGTTGGACTAGCCCGCTGCCCTTGTAAATAGTTATGTAGTTAGTGTTAGGTTTCCTTTGCTTTTTTCTTGATTTTGGACCTTTTGGACAATGGACCACATTTTTGTATATAGTTTTTTTATTAGGTAGTATTTTTAGATAGGTTTCATTTCTTCAGTTGGGATCATGGACCCTGGATTGTTTATCTGTATATAGTTGACTGTTGGATTATGGGGTTTTTTTTGATTCACCAATGGAGCAACGGTTTTTGTTTTTTTTTTCCCTTGGATGTACTTTTTTGAACTGTGACTTTGGACACCTTTCCTTTGGATTATGATTTGTGGTTTTTCATTATTTTACGGACATGCTGCTTTTTGTTTTTAATTCCCATTGTCGTTTGTTTATTTTTAATCCCATTTATGTTGCTTTTAATACATTTTTTTCTTCAAACTTCAATGTGTAGTATCATATCATTGGTTTCATGCATATCATGATATGGGTTTTGACATTCACTTACACCCATTGTGTGTATCTGAGGGACATGTGTTCATTTACATACTTGCCATTGGGGTTGTATCATGTAATTGGCAATTCTGAGTGGGTGAATGCAATACTTGGGTGGGTGTTTGGCATGTGGAGGCTGCCCATAAGGGCCAGGGATCTAGATTGTGATGACGTGTTGGCTGGGGGACATGTGTCAGGGCCTGCTGGCAGGTGCCCCACAATGCTTCGGGGTGGGGGTGCAGGGGGACATGAGTGGGACATGAGTGGGGGCCTGCTGGCAGGTGCCTCGCAATGCTGGGGGGTGGGGGTGCAGGGAGACATGAGTGGGGCATGAGTGGGGGCCTGCTGGTAGGTGCCTCGCAATGCTGGGGGGTGGGGGTGCAGGGGGACATGAGTGGGGGCCTGCTGGCAGGTGCCTCGCAATGCCGGGTGGTGCGGGTGCAGGGGGACATGAGTGGTACATGAGTGGGGGCCTGCTGGCAGGTGCCTCGCAATGCTGGGGGGTGCAGGGGGACATGAGTGGGACATGAGTGGGGGCCTGCTGGCAGGTGCCTCGCAATGCTGGGTGGTGCGTGTGCAGGGGAACATGAGTGGTACATGAGTGGGGGCCTGCTGGCAGGTGCCTCGCAATGCTGGGGGGTGCAGGGGGACATGAGTGGGACATGAGTGGGGGCCTGCTGGCAGGTGCCTCGCAATGCTGGGGGATGGGGGTGCAGGGGGACATGAGTGGGACATGAGTGGGGGCCAGCTGGCAGGTGCCTCGCAATGCTGGGGGGTGGGGGTGCAGGGGGACATGAGTGGGACATGAGTCGGGGCCTGCTGGCAGGTGCCTCGCAATGCTGGGGGCTGGGGGTGCAGGGGGACATGAGTGGGACATGAGTGGGGGCCTGCTGGCAGGTGCCTCGGAATGCTGGGGGGTGGGGGTGGAGGGGGACATGAGTGGGACATGAGTGGGGGCCTGCTGGCAGGTGCCTTGCAATGCTGGGGGGGTGGGAGTGCAGGGGGACATGAGTGGGACATGAGTGGGGGCCTGCTGGCAGGTTCCTCGCAATGCTGGGGGTGGGAGTGCAGGGGGACATGAGTGGGACATGAGTGGGGGCCTGCTGGCAGGTGCCTCGCAATGCTGGGGGGTGGGGGTGCAGGGGGACATGAGTGGGACATGAGTGGGGGCCTTCTGGCAGGTGCCTCGCAATGCTGGGGGGTGGGGGTGCAGGGGGACATGAGTGGGACATGAGTGGGGGCCTGCTGGCAGGTGCCTCGCAATGCTGTGGGGTGGGGGTGCAAGGGGACATGAGTTGGTGTTCAGTAGTGCAAGGAGACATGTACCTTTGCCTGGGGGCATGGCCATGCTGGGTGGGCTGCCTGCGGGACATGACCAGGGATGCAGGGTAGTCCGCTGTGGTGTGGGCTGCCTGCAGGGGCCGTGGAGGGTGTACAGGGAACACCTGGGAGGACCCCCACTGCCAAATCACG
This sequence comes from Ambystoma mexicanum, assembly GCF_040938575.1. Taxonomy (NCBI): domain Eukaryota; kingdom Metazoa; phylum Chordata; class Amphibia; order Caudata; family Ambystomatidae; genus Ambystoma; species Ambystoma mexicanum. The sequence goes on from NC_090923.1 coordinate 371,483,953, forward strand.
TGTGGGACTCCCCGGCACCCCAGTAATACACATACCCTGCTGAAATTGCGTGTGGAACTTCCCGCGCACCCCAGTAATACACGTACCCAGCTGAAATCCTGTGTGAAACTTCCCGCGGACCCCAGTAATACACGTACCCAGCTGAACTCACGTGTTTAACTTCCCGTGCACCCCAGTAATACACGTACCCAGCTGAAATCGCGTGTGAAACTTCCCGCGCACCCCAGTAATACACATACCCCGCTCGCACAGGGCCAATCGCGTGTGGAACTTCCCGCGCACCCCAATAAAACACGTACTCTGCTGAAATCGCGTGTGGAACGTCCCATGCACCCCAGTAATACACATACCCAGCTGAAATCACGTGTGAAACTTCCCGCGCACCCCAGTAATACACGTATCCAGCTGAAATCGCATGTGAAACTTCCCGCGCACCCCAGTAATACACGTACCCAGCTGAAATCGCATGTGGAACTTCCCGTGCACCCCAGTAATACACGTACCCCGCTCGCACAGGGCCAATCGTGTGTGGAACTTCCCGCGCACCCCAGTAATACACGTAACCAGCAGAAATCGGGTGTGAAACTTCCCGCGCACCCCAGTAATACACGTACCCCACTCGCACAGTGCCAATCGCGTGTGGAACTTCCCGCGCACCCCAGTAATACACGTACCCAGCTGAAATTGCGTGTGAAACTTCCCGCGTACCCCAGTAATACACGTACCCCGCTCGCACAGGGCCAATCGCGTGTGAAACTTCCCGCGCACCCCAGTAATACACATACCCAGCTGAAATCTCATGTGAAACTTCCCGCGCACCCCAGTAATACACGTACCCAGCTCGCACAGGGCCAATCAGTGTGGAACTTCCTGCGCACCCCAGTAATACACATACCCAGCTGAAATCACGTGTGAAACTTCCCGCGCACCCCAGTAATACACGTACGCTGCTGAAATCGCATGTGAAACTTCCCGGGCACCCCAGTAATACACATACCCCGCTCGCACAGGGCCAATCGCGTGTGAAACTTCCCGCAATCCCCAGTGATACGCGTTCCCCGCTTGCCGTGCTGGTACAGGGTTAGTGCAGCCCTTTGCGCTAGATTGGGGATTTAGATGGCTTTTCCCTGCGCAAGGGGCGTTCTTGGGGGCGTAACTGGCGCTGCTGCAGGGTCGCTGCGCCACTGTGCGCCACGGCTGGTTTGGGTGGCTGGAATCCATGAATACGCTGTGCGCGGATATGTATTTTAGCACACGCGACTGGCGCAGGGATTTGCACGTGCACACTGTGCAACAGATGTGTTCGCCACTTGTGCACTGAATTCTATGAATTACCCCCTAAAAGTAGGAATCCTCAGGCGTAGAGATGTGTGGTTGTCATAATGAGACATTCAGCTAATAGCAGCATCATAGGTGCATGAGTATTAGACTGGATAAGTTCAAACACCACTTCTTCAGTGTTGGACAAACTTACAAATGGATGCCTCGTTTCTAGAATATTTTCAGAGACATACATGTATATGTCAACTATACTCCACAAAATGAATGTGTTTACAAGAAGACAGCCCATACTGTTTCAGTACAGCAGGATATGGAGTCATATGGTCACCCCCAACTGGGACGGATAAACCTTTAGTATGGGTATATGAATCATACTGCATGAAAGGGGAAATCTCACGTGATGTATCAGTGAACCATAATATTCTATATATAGTGATACGTTCTATTCCAGCTGCAGTGGTGGGCTGGCCTATAGGGAACTCTTGAGTTTTCCAGGTAGGCCTCTGCACCCTGGGTCTCTTTTGTGTTGTAGAGAAGGGGCCAGGTACCCCCACCTCAACCATCTCACCCATATTGCCTATATGTTGGGAACCAGAGTGTGAGACACGTGCAGTACCAGTTAAAATACCAATATCAAGGAGAATCCGGGAGGCAAGTAGGGAGAGTGGTCAGGGGGGACCAAGTGCTGGGGTAGAATGGTCAAGGAGGGCCTGGTGCCCTGTATGAAACAGAAGGAAGCCGGCATTCAGTCAATATGAGGTATAGGTGGACATTACCGGGGGTAGGTGGGAGGGAAGGAGGAAGAGAAAAAAGGGTCTTGAGAAGCTTCTGGAACTTAAGGAGATCCAGCTGAAGTCTGAGTGGGGCAGGGAGGCCATTCCAGATGGAGGCACCTGTGGAAGAGAGAGATCTACCCCGATTCTCTGCTTGGAAAAGCATCTGATCTGCAGAGAGCTGGAGCTAGAAGACCAAAGGGCTCTAGCAGGGAAGTATTTAGGGAGAGAAAGTTGGATTTAGTGGGGTCCCAGGCGCCAGAAAGCCTGGCAGATAATGCAAAGGGTCTTGGACATGATCCTGCAGCAACTGGGAGCCAGTGGAGAGGTTTTAGGAATGGAAAGATGAGGTCCCTGGGCTTGAGGACAAGTATACGCCTTGCAGTCCTATTCTGGATTTGTTCAAGGGGGAAAATGGAGGATATAGGCAGATTGAGGAAGAGGTTGTTGCATTAGTCCAGCCTAGAGAGGACCAGAGCCCTGGAGACATTGAGTTTCTGGGGGAACGTGAGGAAAGGGAGAATGCCTATGGGGAGGTGCAGTTGGAAGTGGGACTTCTTGGGAAGGTCCATGATGTGAGGAGAGAAGGAGAGAGATGAGTCAAAGATGACACCAAGGTTTTTGCCTATCAAGAAGGTGAGTGGTGGGGGCTCAAGGAGGGCAGTGAGAGTGTAGGAGGGAAGGAGGAAGGTGGGGGCCCAATGAGAAGGATCTCGGTCCTACTGGCAGTAAGGCATAGATCGTTAGCAGCATGCCATGCCTGAATAGCAGCCAGACGGGACAGAGAGAGAAAGAAGAGGAGGCAGTGGAGGAGAGCTATGTGTCATCCGCATAACACTGGAAATGAGAAAAGAAGGCAGAGATCGAATGGGCTAGAGTAGCAAGGTAAATGCTCAAGAGCCACGGCGAACGGATAGAGCCTTGAGAGATGCCACAGGTGGAGCGTGTGATGGAGGAGAGAAAATGGCCAAGTTGAAACTAGGATGGTCCATCAGAGAGGAAGGAGGTAACCAGTTGAGAGACAGGCCCGCAATTCCAAGATCACAAAGCCAGTTTATAAGAGTGGCATGATTGACTCTATCAAAGGCAGAGGAAAGGTCAAGAAGGATGAGACCGGAAGGAGAGTTGGAATCGATATTTCAGAGCAAGTCTTCACAGGGGTTCAGGAGTGCAGTTTCCATGCCTCTCGCTGTTATGAAGCCAGACTGGTGGTCGTGGAGACAACCAACAGATTCAGTGTGCTGAATCACCTGGGAGATGACCAGCTTCTCAAAAGCTTTGCCAGAAAGTGGTTAACGGAGATACGGCTGTAGTTAGCCGGTCAGGAGGGGTGGACAGAAGTCCTTTTGAGGAGAGGGTGCACAATGGAATGCTTGAGGAGTGGCAGGAAGGAGCCAGTGGAAAAGGAGTGATTGCAGAAATCAGCCAAGGCTGGGGCAAGGGAGACAATGTTGTCCTTGATAGTTGTGGAGGGGGAATGGACCACCTGTGAGAAGTGGAGAGTACAGTAGGATTGGCGAGTTTCTTTCAGATTTTGGCCAATTCGAGTGTTGTTAGTGGCCCAAGAGATGCAGATTTGGAAATAGGCCTTTTTTTGAGTGGATGGAGAGTCTGTATTGCTTTTGGAGCAGGTGGCAAGCCAGGCTGTTCAAGTCAGTTATTCCACCCATGTTTTGATGATGAAGCATTGGGTTGCAGTAACCATGTGTCTGCAGTGGTTCATTCTGCCTTTCCACCAACTTGTTGTCACTTCTAATTCCTGTAGAGCTTGCTTTACCACAGGCAGTGGAGCCTTTGATTTGGTATGAGGTGTTGTGGGGAGTCACAATCCTGTAGAACATTTTGAATTGACTGCTGTGGATTGCTGAGGTGTTGCTGCATGTGTACGCATGCAACACCACTGTGCTCCTTCACTGTTTTATCATCATCAGAGGGCGAGTGATGATATTCTAACTGCTTTTCTTACTCACTGCCTGTCTGTCAGTTATTGGCTCTGCTGAACCTAGTTGATGGATTTCCTCTTTTTTCCTGTCCCAACTTCACCAGACCCTAGCAGCTCTATGATGCTCTACACATTGGGGTACACCTCTTATTGGTGGTGTTAATGGTCAGTGATGAGGTCTTCCTGGTCTTCTAGCCACTTCTACTCCCCTACTGTGGCATGCTCATCAGGATCACTACTTTACTGGTGGTGACAAAAGAGTTTGCAACATACTTCACTGATGCTCACTGAAATGTTGATTGATTCATTTGGGGGTCAAAATGAAGAAATAAATAAGAAGATTTGTTGATGCTGCATTTCTACAGCACAAGCCCAATTCCAGCACTGGTCGTGTAGAAAGGATCAAAGTGGGAACATATTTTAAATTAATTAATTCTGCACAACGAGGATTTTCAGTACCCATTCAGGTCCCCTCAGCAACCATGTCCATATCGCATATAAGCAAAAGGTTTTAAGTACCTGCGGTATATTAGTATCCGGTGCGGCAAAAACATCTCAATATGGTATCTCTGATTGGCTACTTTCAGAGCCTTACCATATGGTAATTCCAAGCATGTGATGGCGTGCGGCTTGCACCCCTCCGGTCATGACTTATATTCCGGAGTGCCTACCATGGAAAGGCAGAAGGGACTACGTGTTGTGCCTTCTCCCTTTTCTATTGTGGCCATTTTTTGTGTTTACCTTTTTTTCCAATTTACTTGAATAGCCGCCATGGAAAGGGAGAAGTGACTACGTGTAGTCCCTTCCCCCCTCCTTGGCGGCCATTTTCTTTGTCAACTATGGCCACCATGGAAAGAGAAAATGGACTATGTTTTCCTGTCCGCAGCTGCCATTTTTTGTTACTTTCTTTTCTGACTACGAAATGCAACTCATCTGGCAACCAGAAAAAATCCCACCATTAGTACCCCAGTCTAAAAGTCTGGTGTACTAATGGTAATAAGCCCCTCACTTGCGGGCCATTTCTGCATAAGGTAATGCCCTGCAGTCTTCTTTAAGCCCCTCACTATGCCCAGGCCTGTAACTATGGGGCTCGGGGCATTAGCTTATGCGGTACATACCTAAGTATGTGCTTATCATGATGATTTGGCTCCAAGGGAGAAGAATCAGTACCTTGACCAACACAAAAGTCAGGGGATACATGCAAATAAAATACCTGCTCCTAAGTGCATAAAAGTGTTAAAACTTGTTAAAAAACAATGGTGGGGAGGATCGAACCCACATGTCCTGAAGACTCCAAGGCAAGAGTATCTGTCATGTTATCATCAATGCTGCCTCCTCTCCACATTGAAATGCAAACAGGCCTTTATGGATTTTACTGAGGATTTTCTGGCTGCTGAAAAACAATTACCTCCTCCTTTGATATGCATGTCGAGGTGAGACAGTAATGAGGAGTACACAGAGCAGCCCCATGCCTAATATTTAGGGGGAATGTTGAAATCTGACCTAATTGCATGAGTTAAGCAAACTATAAAATGACATCACTATCTGCTGGCCATATCTGTTGGATCACGAATAGAAAGTCCATATGCAAAGTACCCAACTATATCATTAATAATGAGCTAGCAAATTAAAACGTATAATTTTCATTATTGATAGATAATCTTAATATGTAGGTATTTATAATTCATAATACATGTTACCAGGATCAAACTCGACAGTGGCGCTGCTCAACTTTAATGGATTTATGTTTTATGTCTGGTCATTTAACTCGTTCAGCCCTCAAGAATTCCTGTCACCATAATTTAGCTGGTGTCTTTGATTGATGGCTGAAATAAATACAATAAATGGAGAGCTTCTATGATGAACCTCAAACCTACCACTATTTGATGTTCGCTTTGGAGGGACGAGTCTTATAAACTGTTGTCTACCAGTGCTTTGGCTATGATTTGCGCCTGAAGGCTTAGTTCCTGATAATGGTGTGCCTTGCTGTTGTGGACTGGAAATGCTTGTGTAGTTGTCTTGACTGCAGCTGAATGAAAACGAGCTGTCTGGTGGTGAAATGCCTCGCATCACTGTATCACCACTGTATTGGAAATTATTTGGGGCCAAAACAGTGGTGTAATGTTTCAATGGCAATGGCAGTTAGAGTCAATGACAAAGAAAACTGTGTGCAATTCTGACTCTTAACAAGAGTAATTCAACATCTCTGGCAAGTTTAAGAATTTGGATTGGCCAAACTACCAAAAGAAGAGCCAAAGAAATCTTAAGTAAAATGAATTAACTGTGTACATGTACACTGCTGTAGCTATGGAATCCTAGGAGCTTGGTTAGAGGATTTCAAGACACTACATTCATTCACAACACCGGGGAAAACATTGTTTTTCCCTTCCATTGGCATGGAAACTTCTAATGGCCTGTGGTTGTTTGTTTCACACAAAATAGCAGACCTGAAACATGGAAACTATGTTATTATTTGTTTTAGACTATGTCATATAGAATCTAATTCTGATGCATGTGCTGGTCTGGGGTTTCCCAAAGGCTGCTTATGGCATTTATGTGAGTTGTTTCAAGTCCTCATGTTAGGCATTTATTATTTCTTGGCAAGGATAAGAGAACCAATACATTGCTGCCCCCGTAACCGCCGTGGATATACTGAGCCTCATTATGAGCTTGGTGGTGCAGTAAAATAGTGGTGGTAACTCCATTACTGACACTTTTTATTGTACTAATAGAATTACTTCATCTTTTACTGCACTGTCGAATTCTGAATTTAGACATAAAGTGGAGAATTGACCATCAGCAATTTGCTGGAGGTAAATCCTCCACTTTACCTCCAGAAGTTGGTGGATTCACCATGCAGTATTACCACTGACAGTAAAGCAACCAGAAATACCCATGGAATTTTATGGACTCCAAACATTTTACACCATCATACTACCACTCGTAATCCTGTAATGATGCCATGCGACCAAGCAGCAGTGAACGTATGAACACGGTCATCTTGTCGGCCTCAAATGACTTTTGCCCTACCTGGCTCATGTTTATCATGGACTCGCTCATGTAGGATAGGGGGTATGATAGCATCCCTCACCCCAGACTGGTATGCTCCAGATTTTACAGCCGTGGCACATCTTATTGCAGACCGTGTGTCATATGTCAGCAGAGCAATGTGGAAAGAAAACTGTCTAAACAACACAAGGTACACCGCCATGGTCCTACAGCTTTTTGTAAACCTCCAGGTTGATTTTGTGCAGCTGCCAAAGTGCAACATTTTCTGATATATTTTCGTGCTAGTGGATGTTTTTTCAGAATGGAGCGAAGCGTTTCTTTCTAGAATAGCAAATACTGTGACAGGTGCCAAAACCTTCATTAGGTATTTTATAACAAGTGTGCCAATTAGCATAAACAGCAATACAGGGATGCACTTTGTTGGGCAGTTGATGTGGGAATTTTGTGCTGCCCTCAACATCCAACACAAGCTACAGAGCTTGTATCAACTACAATCTGCAGGTGCTGATGAAAGACAGGATAACATACTGAAGAATCCCCTGGCGAAGCTCTGAACAGAGGCTGCCGTCACGTGGCCTGAGGCGTTGCATTGATACATCATTCAGCATAGGCAGTACAGTATAAGAAAAAAAAGGGCTCGGTGCCCATGAGGTACAATTCGGTCTTCCCGTGCATCCTCTCTCATCACCACTAGCAGCAAGCATTCTCAAACCTGTTCATTTGTAGGAAGACTGCATCAATAAGTATTGCCAGAAACTGTTTTGGATTCTGTCAGACGTGTTCCACTCTGCTGAAGGAAGCAGTGGAATCTTGCCACTGTATCCAGCCAGGAGATTGTGTCTACATCAAAGAGCTTTGATGCAAGATGGCACTGCAGCCGAGCTGATGTGGCCCTTCTCAGGTAATTCAGGTTACAGGGGCTGCCACAATGGTCCGAGAGATAGCTGCATAGGTGCACGCTTCACACTGCAGAAAGAGTGCAACACTAGAAAATTGAGTAGCATGCTCTGGGTGTCTATCCACTCACCTGTTTATTTTAAAGAGTGACATGTTGTACACATTAGGGGTGTCACGGTATTAGTTTTATGACGGTACGATAACCTTCTTGCAAAATGACGGTATATCATGGTTATCGCGGTATAGCAGGTGGAGTTAACCAATCTTAACAAATATTTTCTAAAAGGTCATAAATTGTCAGATTTATCATCACAAACAAAACCAGGCACCCAGAGCCTGAATTGGGCTTTTCAACATACGTTTCACTGAAATGCCACCCCTTGCTGCCACCAAACACAAACACATGTGTGGAAAGGAGGAGGGGGAGAGCCCTGCTGCGACTGGCAAAGCAAACTGGCTACTGGTGAAGATGAACGTGTTGCCATATTTATAACATGCATGCCCCAGATCAATGGAGGCTGATGGTAGTATAAGCTTGTGCGCATACTCACAGACGCACACGCACGCACGCTCTCTTTACGTTACAGCCTTAAGTTTACTTGTGGGCCAAAAGGTGTTCAGTAATCAAGGACATGTCACCCTTTGTTATGGCAGCAGGGAATACCCACAGAGATGAGTGAATTTTGCAGTGTGACTTATTTTATGCTAATTCAATGATTGAACCAGGGACATCCCCCATTGTCATATGTTTAGCAAACATTATACATTATAAATATATAAACCCCAAAGCCGCCAACCAAAAGTAAACCCTTTTCCTTCATGGCACTGTATTTATTCTTCCTATTGCTAACATATTGATTTTGTGTCAGGCACGTGTAGTTTATGGAATGGCATTAAAAACTGCTCCAACTGAAACTACTTGGCAGATGGCATATCCAACAGTGCAAGACCAAGACTGCGCAGCACTTGCTTACTGCAGCTTTCCAAATAATATTGAAAAGCACACTTAACGGTATACACGGTATACCGGTATAAACAATGTGACGGTTATTATTGTTCAATTGAGTGGTTCACGGTATCTTTAACGGTATACCGTTATACCGTTACATCCCTAGTACACATGTGATTCATACTCCCTGAATGGCTATTTGATGTGGATTATCCTAAAGCTTTAGCAGCATCTTAGCCATCACTGGCAGCTGCACTGTCTCACCAAACTCAGACCCCTGTTACTGTTAATGTGTTTACTCCCCCTAATTAATTCAATTTGCCTAAATTATAACACTTGTCTAATTTATTTTCCTATTGTGTTCCCGCTCTGCATGTCATAGATGATGGGCTATACAAAGAGACAATCATAAAGTCATACTGGACTGGCACCAGGTATGGCTATGGGATAGCACACAGTATCAAAAATCTAGGAGGAGTCTTGAGAGTTTCCCAAGTGATGCACATAGTGGCCATCCTGTGGTTTTCCAATGTAGAGAGAGAAGAGACAGAAGAGGATGGTGAGGCTAAAAAATACAATGATCACAGAAAGCAAGAGAGGATATGTGTCAGGAAGCCTTTTTGTATTGCTATCATGATGCTAACTCAGGGGATTATTCATGTTCGTTAGAGCAGGCATCTGTTTCCTGTGATATGAATGTGACAGAATTCAGAAGTCATGGTATGAAAAGGTTATTGAGGTCTATAGGTCAACATATTGGTATAGCGTTGTTAATGCGTCCTTAGGAAGTATCACTTTTCATTGCCTTTGTTTTACTTTCATGTAACTTCACAGTTCTCAAACTGCTTGAGGGGTGTGGCCATTCATCTAGATCAGCTGTGGCAATTATAACCGTTTCATTAAAGTAGAAGTGATTTGGGGCATCGTGTGTGGGATGGGGCAAATACTGCCATTGCCATTGCAATGTGGAGTCTGTAATAGGGTCAATCTCTTAGTGATCATTTAGGTCGTTTAGGATGAACCACCGGGGCATAGTTTATAAACACTGAAGCAAACATTACAGATTTGTGGATGTTTTCTGAACTCAGTTCAACCACAAATGAAGTGTGCTTATCTTAACATTACAACTACAGGAGCAGTTTAGGAGTAGGACATTTGTGTGCACAAGTTTAAGACTTCCTGAATGACCATCTTTTAAACATCCATGACAAAATACGGCATCATGTTTGGTTGCAAAAACTTGGCAGGAACTCTGGGATCTCTGAAGATCTTTGGTCATTGAGGAAAGTGTGGTACTAAGGCACCTGGAAATGATGAGGAATATTGTGTACCGCAAAGCCAGAGGGCCCCTCAATGGTGTCTGGGCAGTGACCAGTCAAACCTCATCTCATCTATGGGTTGGCTGCAATTGAGACTTGTAAACGTTATTTATTTATTTATTTATTTATTTACGTACAGCAGGAACAATGTTCGTTTCATCATGAAAGAACGTATAATAGATAAGAAATCAGATTTGACACAAAGCTGTGACCTTCTTACAATGGGGTCAGTTTGATGGACATTCTGACCAGGTTGCGTAGGGTAGTACATAAAACCATCACCGGGGACTATACATACATAGACAATGAACATTGGACATTTATAGGTGCAGGTAGGTGATATGGCCATGATGGGTGAAGTGCTAGAGTGGAGGCAGAGGAAGGGAGGGACAGAGGCAAGTTAGAGGTGAGGTAAACATTATAGTTAGAAGGCAGGTAGAGGTAAGTTAAGAGGGTAACTCAGAGGCGAGGAGGTAGACTTTTAGTTTGGTTTTGAACAAATCCATGTGGACTGTTTTTCGGATGTCCGGGTGAAGAGAATTCAATGCAAGTGGAGCAAGAAGAGAGAAGGAATGGAAGCGAGAGGAAGCACAGGCAGGGTGAGGAGCCACAACGGTAGTCGAGGAGTAGGGAGAGTGGAGATTATGAGAAGGCTTTTAGAGTTGGATAGAGGAGGTTAGATACAGTGGTGACTTAGTATGGATAGATTTGCGAACCAGGAGAAGACACTTAAATCTGGTCCTGTTCTGTAATGTCAGCCATCCAGCTTTGTGACGGTACGAGGAAGTAGGTGTGAAGTGTGGGAGTTCAAAGAGAGTCCCGCTAGCGAAGTTAATGATATTGTCGTGAGGACAGAAATAAACCATAGTTGAAGAGACCAAAGAGGATGCTGGCACGGTAATCCAGTTCAGAGAAGAGAAGAGTGGTTAAGAGATGATTGGCTGTGTTGAAAGGGAGGAGGTGCCTGATTTTCCTAATATTTAGGAGGTTGAGATGAGCTGCTGTTCCAGTTTTGGATGTTAAAGTAGAGAAGGTGTGAGAATGTTCAAAAATGATGCAGAGGTGTCTAGGTGAAGAAGAGTAGGGAAGAGTGTTAGTTAGGAACTTGGTAGGCAGAGGAAGAGATGAGAGAGAGCTTTTGGCAGGGAGAAGAGCACCTCTGTTTTGTAGAGTTTAACATCAGAGGGTGTGAAGCCATTGCATATTTAATTGTAAGTGATTGCAACCCGGCACTTCACCTAAGTCAATGCCTAGCATGGGATGCACAATTGAAACCCTTAATTATTTATTTATGTCTATAAGTTCTTTTATTTCTGAATGATGTACCACTTATATCACGCACTCTCTCTTTAAATCCCCCTCGGTCACACTGAACAAGGAAGCAGGCTGGTTTGCAAAGTTAAAAATATTTATTTATGAGTTGCACAATATATATATCACACTATTTTAATATTTATACATTCATCACCAATGGGGCGATGTCACACTAACAATCTCTTTAATCTCAAGGAATAATGATAGGAAAAATAATGCAGCACAGAGATAATACTTTTTTGTAGGTTCAATCAAAATGCAATGTGATTACTCCTTCCCCCTGCACACTACTCAATCCCCCCAATATGCAATATAAAGAGATGGAAGGAGAGAAAACAGGTTTCAGGAATACAGAATTCAACAAAATAGTATCAATCCCAATTTCCCCCAGCAAACACCACAGAAAAACAGAATTGATTGGCAAATTTGTCAAAATGGTTTAAAGTTGGCTTTGCATGAATGGTTAAAACACTGCACATGGATTTAATTCACTGAAATTGTTTCAATACTAGTGGGAGCCGCTTTGTATGGTTTCATACAAACACTAGCAATGATTATAGAGTAACTAGCCAGTTGAAAACTTAATTTTGAGGTTGGGTGCAATGAACAGCTATTTCACACGTTATAGATTGAGCCAAACGAAAAATTTGCGACAAACTTTTTTGGGCGCGGTAAGTGTGATTGCGGAACAACTTTAAGGTTGGGGTGCAAACAAACTTAGGATGTTAGCTTCTAGTAGACACTTAAATTTCGTTTCTAGCATAAACGATGAAGAAGTTATGAAGGTTTTTGTGGAGGTTGTTTTTTTCAGAAAGAGGCAAATTGTAAAAATAAAGATGTGTTTTTAAATTACAAACAAGGGTTCTTTCCACTAGGGGTAGACTATGAAGATGTAAACTACACGACAGCACAGCCACCAGCCCAGGATATCTCTGGTTGGTTTTGCCTGCTGAGACGCTCGCCTTTCTTTCAGAAAATATATATCAGCGCAAAGATGATTTTAACACTACTATTACAAAAGATAATAGGATAAGAGAAAGAGTTCAGCCAAGACATAAAGAATTTCTAACAATGCAGTGTGGATATAGGAGAGGATGGGTTTGGATAGGGATGACTTATGGACAATACATATGCTAGTGACAATCCTATGCTATGGATACTCACTACCAATGTTTGGAGAGAACCGTCAGGGATTCAGGTCAGTCAAGATTTCTGGACAGGAATTCTGCTCTGGTACACCAGACTGGACTCAAGGCGCTCTGGTCTGCAATCAGCAAGGCACTCTGGACAACACACGGTGGGACTGGACTGGATCTCACGGGCTCTGGTTCTGGTTCACAGCTATTTGGTCACAGCACAGCTCTACTGGGTTGGATCTTTGGATTCTGGCAATAGTTCTTAGCAGGAAAGCAGCTACAGCACAGCCAGGATGTTCTTTGGTTCCCCTTAGAGGTCTGGGGTAAACTCTGGTTTCTGGATTTTTAAAGTCCAAGCTGAGAAGGGTTCAGTTTTGGAAATGGGCCTTTCTGCTTTCAAAGTTTCTGGATTCTGGAGTCTGGAATATGGATTTCTCTTGCAAAGTGTTCCGCCAGCAATCGGTTGGTGGGTGAATGTGTGTGTGTTTCTGAGCCCTCAGCTGTCTCTATTTATGTATTTACTAAGGGGTACGTATGCTGAATTATCCCAGGCACACCCCTAGGTATTCTATTGGCTAGGGTCTTTCATCTCCCTTGATGTGAGAAGAAAACAGAGTGTCATCATGACGATGTGGTTTATGATGCAGGAAAAACCCTCCCCTTGTTTTTGTACATGAAATCTACTTTTCATATGATACATATTTACAATTTTACAAACTTGAAATCAATAGTATATCTATATCACATATTTTGTGGAGCAAGTATTCATCCAAGCCCGGTTGCTGTGAGAGCTTGGGCCTGGATTTGGAAACCTTTCGCACTTTTGTCCAGGACACAATTGTCTGATTTGTCCACAAGTTTACACATATATGCACATCATAACTGGGCATAATCATATGAAGTTTCATGCTTCTGACATCAATAGAATTGCTACAAAACCCAATTTTTCACTAGGCCTTTTAAACTGTTCACCAAAAATGTCACATTAACAATACTGTAATTTTACAATTTTTACAAATTCGCACAGTCCTTTGTCAGTTCTTTTCAAAAATATACTTTCTGTGCTTTAAGAAACAACAAAAATGTCTGTTCCGGCCCCCAAAGTTTCTGGTGGCTCAAGAGCAATCCCCGCCTTCTTCCTCTAGCAGGGGCTCCTGTTGACACTTGCAATCTGCATATCCTTTCTGCCCAGGAAGTCCTTTGTCTCTCCCAGGAGCAGCAGGCCAAATCTCCTCCCCTCTTCATCAACACCTGAATGGTTGGGAAGCAGGAGAGGTGCCTTTTGTTGGGACAAGCTGGGGAATTTGCTTTGTAGTTTTTGGGCTTGCATCAGGTTACTTTAAAATTCACTTTGTTAAATTGTTCTTTGATGAAAATAAACTTACAATTTTAAAACAGGCAAACAGAACTCTAATTCCATTCTCTAAAACAAGGAGATTAAATAGTTGCAACCTATATTACTTTTGATAGCAGGTCACTTAATGCCAACCATTTGATTTTAACTGCACAAGTTTAAGCTTCTAATGCAGTTACTGACAGCTGTCATAAATTCGGCCGATGGTACTGTGCACATATTTCGAGAGATTTTCTCATGCAAGCACACTTTTTAATGTGGATATTCTGATGATAGATTCTGCTTTTCCTGACATTGTGTGCTCATATTGATTCCTTAAATAAAGTGACGGGTAACACCCAGCAAGGAGGTTGGATATTTTCTGATGTTTTGAACCATTATTTTGTATTTTCAGGAACCAAGAAAAAAAAGGATTTCAGAGCAATTTCTGGGTTTCCTTGCACTGCCTTTCATGCAGTTTCTATGTTCACTCGGTGGGCAGGCCAGTGACAGGTTTCAGTGTGGTCTCCTTCCACTACTGACACAGGCAAAGTAGATTGGCGGCCATCTTTTCCAGTTTCAAAGCACTATTTTCATAGGTTTTGGCACACATAGGACTTTTGCTGCCATTTAGCTGATTCTGGTACCTCCAGCACACAGGGATGTCGCAGGGCAGAGCCTAGTGGGTTAAAACATCCCACATAATGACAGAGAACATTTGAAATGTTGATAGAGACATCAGAGGAGCGATTAAACTTCCAGAAACGTTTGTGAAGTGAAAGCCCCAGAACACTAGCACATTTCCTGACAAGTGACCCAGGGCAAAGCTCAGATCTCTGGACAGGATTAGGTCCTTATTGGTTAGTATGGCCTGGTCAACCATCATGGCTGCATTGTCTTAGTATATTAGCCAGATCACAAGCAATGCTGGTAGGACAAAGGATCTGTTGGGGGGATAGGCTATCATTTGCACATTAACTGGTAAAGGTTTTTTCAGGGCCAATAACAGCTGTATTTGAATGGCTAAAACATTGTCAGGTCACATACACGTTTTACTAATTACAAACATTAAGGTGGATAAGATATTCTGGACCATTAAGCCGTCAGAGATCGTCTCTGTTAGGGAACTGGACTTAGCTGATACTGAATTTATGGCAACTGAAATTGTGCAAGAAAAACCAGTTACGGCTGCTGCTAGAAGTCTGATACTGCTTTTGTGTTCTTAGCAGATTTAATGATATATTGATGTACATGTGGGGATCATATAAATGTCAATGCCTGCTTTATGGGACTTTTCTGCACCAAGGACTTTTGTGAACTTGTGATGCAATGATCTAATGCAAACCAGAAAGCACACATGGAATGTGTGAGGGAAATGCAAGACTGTGTCGTGAGAAGTTGGTCGGTAGCCCCTCAAGCACGAGCAGAGGTATAATCATGCGATCAGTTCCACTGCCACCTGCATCAAAGACACACTATTGTAGGAATGTTTGGAGATAATTGTTGAGCTGGGTGGTCCACCTACCACCATTTCTAAAGGTCTAAGGACTATGAATTTGAGTTTTTAAAAGGTTTCACATTGTTCACCTGACGTCAACCTATAAGTGGATTGGAGGTATGCTACGTTTTACGATCAGTTCCAGCGCTGTGAAAATGCCTTGTCTGCTTTGTCTGGCAAGACAAATAAAGCTTCCTCTGTCATTGTTACAATCTCTAACTGAAGTGTGAGCCTTGTTTCTCCAACAGTGCCAACGAACATCTAATTGCCAGGAGGAAACTTAACGAGACAACAGGCCTCATATCACAGCAAAAGGTCTATCGTCTGTTGGAAGATATTACAAATGTGGTTTCCAGGCACCATATTAGAGGTTTCTTAGATAGCATATATGAGGAAATAGCTTATCTGCAGATATGAGTGTAGTAATGTGTGCCAGCCAAATACATTCACAGGTCACTTGTCTACAGTTTGGGTGACCACTGAAACTGCTGTCAATCTCGCAGTGACATTCTGAAGCTTAGACACTCCCACGGATAGAAAAGGGAAAAAATATATTTTGAGCCAGTACTAGGAACAGTATTTCTCATATTTCTATTCTGAGGGGGCTATTCTTGAAATAGAGTAAATGATTTTGTTGACATTGGTGGGCCCAATTCCTTGCATGCGGCCCATCCACTCAATTGCTTTATTTGCAGCACATCAGATGTAAATAGTACGTATTATTTGTATAGCGTGATCCCTCTACCACCTTGTTAGAAATAGGATTTTTCAACTTTGAAGGTTGCACAGGCCTTGAACTTCAAAGAGTTTTTTTTTCCAGTTTAAGACATTCCTGTGGCAGAAGCATCGTTTTTTTTTCTATTTCTAATGAGGGAAGGATTTTTCTAATTTTAGTACAAGGAAGCCTGCACTGAGAATATATTTTTGTAGAAATCATTAAATGTTTCAGCATGCTGTAAGGAAGTTAAACTCCAGGAAATTTCTACTCAAACCTTTTTAGCCAAATCTACAATTAGCTTTGATTTGAAACATTTCAGCAAAATGTGAAACATCCAAAATACATGTGATTCAGAGCTTTTTACAGATTACATTGGAACAATACTAGTGTTGTGCATTTGGTAGAGCCACAGTTATTAGGATTGTGGATAGGACTTTGAACAAAAGCAGTGGGAGCTTGTCTAAGTATTATAGTGCAAAAACGATGACCCCAAAGGGCAGCAAGGATACCTTTAGCAGGTTTTAGGACGTTTATGGCTTGCTAGAACATGACCAGCAGGTTCAGAACTGTTTTTAAAATGGATCAGTTTGATGAGCAGAGTTGTTAATGACGTGGTATGCTGAGCTGTCAGGCCAAATTATTTATTAGGTTGTGCATCTGTAACACCTTATGGGAAGTGATACTTTGACTTTCACACCTGGGACCAATCAGGTGGATGGAACAGTGGGTGAGAATACACAATCCCCACCGACTGTTCCAGCCGGCTGAGGCCCTTCCCCGGGTGGTGCCATTTTATAGGCAACGAAAGTGGGCTCCAAGTGGCTGTTGGGCTGCCCGGAATTGCGGTTGGATTCGCTGACTCCCAGGAAAGTTCCAGCTAGGACATCAGCGTTTCATCTACAAGCGCCGTGCGCAAGAGGAAGTTCTCGGAAGGCGAAACGCCGTATTGGACACTAAATCAAGTAATGAACTTTTTGCTATTGCACACTAAGTTTTTTTTTTAAAACGACTGCCGCGGCTTTGCCGCGGCAACTACATCAGGTTTCCTAACTGTGTGTATTCACTTTGTTCTACGCTACCTGCTCCCTCTTCTATCTTGTTCCAGTCACTCTTCAATTGCTCCGCCCCCTGTATGCTCCGCAGGCCCCCTGCTTACGCCAACCGCCTACTTAGCCCTCGCGCACGCGCATTGCGCGAGCGCATCAAAGTGGGCTCCAAGTGGCTGCTGGGCTGTTAGGCAGTGAGGCTGGGAGCACAGGTCATGTAAATTGCTATCATTCATTAAATTCAGTATTTAATTTGCACGTTCAGATTCAATGGTTTCAAGTCTGTGCAGTGGGCGTCCATTGAAATCGTCTCCCAGTAAAATTACGAAAAAAAGCCAAAAAAATAAAAAAATGTCACTGCCTATAGACTTTGGGAAGAGCGACGCTCCGGGGTTGTGTGAAAGCGCTGGGGTAGCGGCGCATTGGGGGTCCAATTACTGATCAGGACTTAATAAAACATGAGGTGGCATTCTCCTAGGCGCGTGCACAGGCACTCGCAGTGGTAGTGAATGGGTCTCCCCCCTCTGAGTCTAAATTGCCCCCTAGGAAGCCTACACCAAAACCAACCCATAAAAGCTTCCTGAGCATGCGGAAGGATACCGTACCCACACAGCCAGAACTCCCTATTGAAGATACCC
Organism: Ambystoma mexicanum; assembly: GCF_040938575.1. NCBI lineage: Eukaryota > Metazoa > Chordata > Amphibia > Caudata > Ambystomatidae > Ambystoma > Ambystoma mexicanum. The sequence continues at coordinate 371,501,806 of NC_090923.1, forward strand.
CCTCCTCCCCCTCTGATAATTCCATATTAGCCCCGGTGGTACTTGCTGCCCTTGAAAAACGGGTAAGGTTATGGGTGGGGCCCTCGACACCAGTTACCTTTCCGGGTTGCAAAAGGGCTGATGTGCATGTTCACTGTAAAGATGCTCTACACATGGAGAACTTAAACATCTCTACATCACCTCTACCCAATGTACCCAAGTCTACCAACTTTCCTGTCTCTAGCTCGTAGCCATCGCCCCTACCTGGCCATCTTCCCCCATCCCGTTTCCACCTGGTATTAATAAATTGGCAACGGATCCTTTGAATTCGCCCCCTAAAAAAGAGTCGGATCACCCACTGGGCTTTGATATTCTGGAACCCACAGGGGACATGCAATCTCTTGAAGCATCCTACGCGGTTCTAAGACGAATACTTAACTTATTGGATCATGGACATGAGTACACACACTATGAATTAAGAGACTGCAAAACAGCATTGACTGAAATCTTACTAAAAATTAACAAACTAGAGGGCTTCATATTTGCAGATAGCCTTAGACAGGTGTCGGACAGCCATAAACCGTCGAAAAGGGAAGTTTCTTCAAACAGCTCTGTGACTACTCAAACAGATGACTTGGGTGTCCCAGTGAATGAATCCAACATCACGAATGCTCCTACAGTTACTTATGCATTCCCTCAATCTTTTGCACAAACTCTGATTGCCCCTAGACCAGATACTACATGCCAAATTCTTACGCATGCTCAATTATGTAGGGAAGTTGCATCACACGCTGAAAAGATAGAACAGCTGCTATTCTTTCTTCATCGTAGCCAGGAGGTTGATAAAGTGGGGCCTCCTTTAACCTGCATGGAGGGGGGTCTGGTTGTTTATCCAGATAGCCCCTCAGCACTAACTAAACTATTTGAGACCACCTCCCAATCTGACCCTGCGCTTGATAATATTCCATCTGCGCCTGTCAACAGGCAATCTGCTGATGATGAAAGTCTCCCGCAACTTGCAGAGCGGTCCTTTATCTCTAGGAAGGAAAAAAGATTATTCTTCCGTGCCTTGAAAAGGAAAGCAGATCGAAAAAATGCATCCAAAACTTCCCAAGAGGAATTGATCCCCCTTGTAAAAGTAAATGGAAAAAGTAAAATAGAAATTGGGAGGAATAGTGCAGCCAAGTCCCTGCCCAAGTCTGCAGTATTGAAAATCCCTGCAAATGACTTGGACCCCGACGAAACAATTTCCAACAAAAACCCAAAGAAACGGCCCCTGCAAATGGCGCACTCTCTCATTGAGGAGCTAGGACCCTCCTCATCTCAGATGCAACTACCTAACTTTTTCAAACCTTTAGATAACAAAATCACCCAAAGAGGTAGGGTAGTTGCGACTCCATCCCGTAATAGTGAGATAGAGATGGGCATGGAGACCGCCATTGTGACGGTCGTAGGAAACGACGAACGCCCTCACTTCCCTCACTCCGACAATGATCGGGAGACTGTTAAGAAGTCTTCACTTGCGCAGGACTTAAAGGGAGGAGGTGAGAAGCAAAACCAGCACGACTCATCTCCAGGTCGGCCTAGGGGGGACTCTGAAGTATTGGGGGAAGCATCGAAACAGTCCACCACCATCATAGGATGGGAGATTATCTCATTTAAGAATGGCACAAAGCGACTTAATCGTTCAGCTTTGATGCAAGCCTTCAATCGCATCCCTGGGCTGCATATGTTGCACACCAATGATATTGAATGGATAACATTGCCTCCAATTCAAAACCATCGTATGGTGTGCAAGGTGCAATCGGCCATCTACACCAACCTCCTCCTCCAATACACGGAGGAGTTACGGTTTATTGGACTAATGCCATATCCGTTCGATTCAATCGATGATGCTATCTCCTTTAACGAAACGCCTCTGGTGCCTCTCCCTCCGCAACTGCCAAATTCGGCCTCTGTTGATTTTCAGAGTGGGGTGAATGCAGAGGTAATTGCACAACTAGTAAACCTATCTAACACCAGCAAGGACTGGTCGTGGTTAGCCGCCTTGCAAAATACTCGAAACCCAGCTATGAATAATATTCCTCATTAAGTAGCCTGCTCCCCTATCTATCTTGTCTTGGAATTCATGTGGGTTTAGCAATCTAAAGTCATGGTTTAGTAACCCTCAGTTAGGAATGGAGTGTGATATCATGTTATGCCAGGAAACTATGTGTGCCCACGAACTCTTGCTGCCCGGTTACACTGTTCTCCAAACAAAGGCGAAACGAGGCACAAGTGGTCGGCCGTACGGGGGTCTGGCGGTATGCATAAACACCAATCTAAATGCATTGGTGCTAGATGTTTTTAATGCAATTGCAATGATGGCCGGCCTAGTTGTGCTTAAGGGTTCTCGGCCAACTCCTCTTCTTTCGGTATCCCTATATCACAATCCAGCAATGCTCAACCAAACATGTGCATTTCAGGAGCTCGACACGTTATTTGACGAAATTCTCACTCTGCATCCTACATGTGACATTGTATTAGGAGGGGATTTCAATGCCTATTGTATGAAAACTAGACCTAACCCTGTAGCTTGTGGGGGCACTCATCAAACGTCGCATAAAGGTAGATTGTGGCGAGAATATTTAGAATCTTGGGAACTTGACATCCTCCCGTTCTGCACTAGTGATGGGTGCCATACCTGGAGAAGAGGGGATAGATCAACTTGCATTGACTATTTCGCCATATCGCGAGGGTTGCAGTCGCACTCCAAGAACATCACAATATATGATCCTGGGTATAGTGACCATTACATGATCCATTTGAATCTCCAATTGGACGTTGTGCACTTACCCATGGACCATTAACAAGGGTTTCTGGAAGGGGATCGGCCTGGCCTGTCAATTCGATGGGCCACCCAACTTTGTGATAGGGCAAACGATATGATTTTTGCACGTCTGAATTTATACTACAATTCTGGTGTCCATCGTAACTCGCCAAATCAAGAGATTGACGCTATAACTAGAATAACAACTGAAGTAATACAATCCTTGCGGGTGTACACACCGCACTCCGAATCGAGATCTACCCCGCAAAATTCTAATTTCATTCTCGAACCTAAAAGATCAAAGAGGGTGGCTTTGCGACTTATTCTTAAAACTGCACCCACATGGGGGGATTACTTGATAGAGAAAAAAAGTGTTTTAAACAGATATCGGAATAGATGCAGAGATCATAGGCATTTTATGCATAACCAGGACAATCAGAAAATGTTTAGTACACTTTGCCACAGGGATAGACGATCTACTTGGGCTTTGCTTAGGGCGGGAACATCTGTACTCACCTTAGACCAGTCTTCATCGATTCCTGCACAGACCTGGAAGACTTATTTTGAAAAAAAATTCGCCCTCCCAACAGCCTTTGTAGATATCGAATATAAATGGACCTGTTTATCCCCTCCTTCCTTTTCGCTATGGGATATCTGTACTATTGCAGCAACGATAACTTCCCTAAAATATTCAAAAGCAGCAGGCCCAGATGGGATCCCACCCTGTGTTCTTAAACGTCATCCAGATATGTGGGCTAGGATCTTTAAGAAACTTTTTGATAACATGCTGACAACTGCTGACACCCGCCCTTCATGGCTAAATTCCATCATTGTACCAATATACAAAAAAGGAGTAAGGTCTCAGCCATGTAATTTTCGGCCGATAGCGCTAATTGATACTACTGCTAAAGTGTTTGCGACCTTGCTCTTGGGGGAATTACAAGCGGTTATTGGAGAGCTTAAGATCTTGTCCAAGTACCAAATTGGATTCCGCGCAAGGATGGGTACTCCTTTAAATGCTACAATTATGGCGCATCTCCTAGCTAAGCATAAAAATAGGGACTCTGGCCCACTATACATGGCTTCGATAGACTTTACCTCCGCCTTTGATTCTGTCATACGCTCACTTTTGTGGAATAAAATGGCTGCTATGCATATACCTGAGTATATTATACAACTGATATCCAAGCTACACATGAACACCACCTATTTGGTAAGGGTGAATAACGAAGGTGCAACAACACATCCAATAAAGATCGGCCTGGGTGTTAAGCAAGGATGTAACCTAGCAGCCACGCTTTTCAATCTCTATTTATGTGGCATTAACAACATTTGGAATGACCTGATCTCTTATCCAGCAATGCTTGGCCATCTGAAAATACAATGGCTAGCCTTTGCGGACGATATTGTATTATTTGATCGTACGCCCAAAGGTATGCAAACTAAATGAGATCTATTTGCATCTTACTGCTGTACCCACAACCTAAAATGTAATGTGGAAAAATCTAATATAGTAGTATTTAGGAATCTCAAGAGGAAGAACATCACACGCAATTGGAGGATTGAAAACTTTCCTATAACCACAGTCCCTGAAATTCGATATCTTGGTTATACTATAACTGACTCACACTCTTTGGCAATGTGGAGAGAGTTACTACATAAAAAAGCGGCTCCCCTCTCCACACAAATGCGGATAGTATATCTAAAGTTTTGTAAATTCTCATTGCTGCCACTACTGTAATTTTACATCTTAAAAGTGGAATCTGTCATCCTTTTTGCTTTAGACATGTGCCTAGCGAATATCAATAGTTATCTTGATCATTTACAAAGTTGTATGTGGAAGGGGGCTTTGAGGCTGGCCAGATCCACACCAAATATTGTAATAAGGCAGGAACTTGGTATCACTGCACGCCGTAACTGGCCTTTGTTGGCTAACTTCGCCAGAATGTTATATCCACCTGCTAACTCTTTGTATGAAGTTCTGGGTCAACTAATGGTCGCGTCTGAACGATCTTCGATCACGAATTAGTACACACAAATGGTTCAGTTATTAGACGAAATTGCACTTGTACCAGCAGACTTAGAATTCAGACCGGTTTATGTGAAATATCGTATCATAGAGAATGACTGGTGTAAAACGGTAACTGGAATGGAGGTACTAAGGGCTATAAGGAAGCAGCTCGCTTTTGCTCCTCTAGACGTCCGCACAAACCTTAAATAATTCAGTTTTCTCTGTAATAAAGCTAGGGAAACGTATTTGCGATTTAAATTGAACCAATCCCTTACCTTAGAAAGAATTAGTGGCTGGAGCCCGCATTGGAAAGTTGAAGCGGAGTCAGGATGCAGGATCTGCAATGATGGTTCTATTAAAGAAACCCTGAAACACCTAGTTATATCCTGTCCATATTTTGAGTCAACACGTGCATTAACAATTGCAACTGATTGTGTATTCACTGAGGCAACCAGGGAATGGCTTTGGTTAGCCTGTATGTGGGGGACGCGAACAAGCTTTATATTAGCCCTGTGTAGACTCCTAATGACCATAAATAATGAACTTGAGAAGAGGTTTTAAATGACCAAGGGGCAGGCTAGCTGCTGATGTTAGTAACACCGCATCTCTACATCTTCTACTTTTGTAAAACCTATTGTTCTCTTGCTATAATCCTGCATGACAGTTGTTAGCGTTTCGGCTTTCCTCACACACAAGCTTACTTAGAAGCCAGAATCACATTATACTATCTGGAAACTGCATGGTATTTGCAAATGTATCCTTAAGTGTTGCAATGAAGCCTGAGTACTAGTGTTTTTTTTTACCACTTGGACGTTCTTAAACATTATGTAAATAAGAAGATGCTAAAACTGCGTCCACATGATGGATAGAAAATTAATTATCTTGATTGTTACTTATATGTATATAAATTGTTCCTAGAATGCAAACGCAACTGTACACAGGAAAGGAAATTATTTGCATGGAAACTGCAAAATTAATACAAAAAAAATGTTTTAACTGTATAACAAGAAGAAACTATATTTTATAAAAGTTGTAAAAGTTTGTTGATCGAACTAATAAAACAACGGTTTGAAATAAAAAAATAAAAATAAAAAAAACATAGGGAGGCAACAGGGAATCTCTCCCTGTTGCCTGCCCACTCCTCAACCCCCAAAACAATCCACCCCCCTTCCCCATCCCTTCCCTTCTTCCCCAGTTATGAGAGGAGCGCCGGGACCTGAGCACAAAACTCCGGTCCTAGCACTCCTCCCATCTTGCTGCTGCCATGGAAATGGAAAATGGACCTAATCCATTTTCCATGTGGTGGTGGTGATCTTCTTTTTTCCTCAGGAGATCGGCTGCGCAAGCAGCGTGAATCTCCTGAAGAAAAAAAAGAAATCCATTTGCACCCCAGGGTGCGAATGGCTTTCATGCCAGCTGTGTGTGGCGGACATGGCCTGTAACAGCCTACATCCTTCTACCATGCGAGGTCTGGTGGGCTATTAAAGGCCATGTCTGCCCCCCACAGCGGGCATGAAAGCCACTTTAAATAGCAGTAGACATCATGTTTTTGGCAATGAGATACTTAACATTTGTCCATGTAAAAGGCACCTCGGTTCAGGAATTCTATGATGCTAATCCTTAGACAGTATCTACAGCTGCTTGGTGTCTTGTCCAAAGGTAACTCTGTCAAGACGTTTGGGATATCATTTTTGATATCGAGTTAACTAAGATGGCTAAGTTGATCTTCACAGTCATGGCTTAGAGACATTTTGGGAATGCAGCATATGGTTTTCCAAGTGGTTTAGATTGTTAGGTTGTCACTTCCGTATCTTTTGTGACAATTGCGGATTACTTTGTTAGGAAGAATTCTCCAGAATGGCTAATTTCCCTTACCTACTGAGTCCCTCAGCAGCTTTGCTGGATTTCTGGGATTTATTTTTTTCACCTGGTAAGAGGGTGAGCCTTTTTTCCCACTCTTACATGTGTTTTGCTGTGTGTGTGTTTAACATTTTCTTGTGTTAATAGACTGTAGAGCCTCACCTACTCCAAAGGCATCATCTTTTTACTGTGTTTTACACAGCACCTTCAGTGCAGTGACACAGGGTTGTCTTTTTTGACTTCCCAACTCCGACTCCATTTTCTGGGACTGACTACTGTCTCCCAGAACATGTAAAGTTGCCATTGACTTCATTAGTCTCTTTTAAAACTCACAGACCAAGTACAAACTATCTTAAATAGAGTTCTGGAAAGAGTTAATACTTATCCCTTTTTCTCTATTTCTCTTGAAGCATTGTTTCGCTCCCTTTGCATTAAGACTTGGCTGGTGGCAGTGGTAACTACCCTATTTTTCCTATCACGGTTATCTAAAATAGCCCTGGTATTGTTTTAAACCCGCTAGACCATATACGTTTTTATATATGTTTTTATATGGTTCCGGCCGGGTTTAGTGGCCGTTTCTTTTTATAAAAGTCTTTCTCGTGTTTTACTCTGCGTGCCAAACCCGGTTTGGTTCCTTTGTTCCCTGTCCTTTCACAGGCTTTTGCACAGAAGCCCTCTTTAGGCACCTTTATGTCTGGGGGGGACAGGATTGAGGGAGGGGTTTAGGTTCCCTGCACAGGGTCTCCTTGGAGACCCATGTCGCACTCTGGTCTGATTGGCTGTTGTGACTGTCCCGGCGGGACAGCCACCCTGCTGTGTGAATGACAGCCAGGCTGTGTGAATGGGGGAAAACTGCATAAAAAGCAGGTCTCTGGGGCTGGAAAGGTAGAGTCGCCACTGGAACGAAAGAACCAAAGAGGAACTGAAAGAAGAGGACCCCTACCACAACTGAACCTCCCGGTGAAGCCCTGCTGCAGGTCCGAATCTTCATACTCCAACGACAGGGAAGGTCTGCAAGGAATCGTCTCCCCTTGAGCTGGTGGAAACAACCAGTTTACCAAACTGCTCGCCAGGCCTCCCGTCTCTGGTTGAATTTGCTGTACAGAGCTACAGTGAATCGGCTAGCCAGGAGGAACGGACCCTGCTTGCGTTTTAAGGAGTGCACCTTTTATTTGTTGCTTTGCTCTGCTGCTGGTTTCTTCCCTGGGCAGTGCAGGACCCTGCAGTCTTCCTACTTAGTTTCAGTCCGACCGTCAGGAACCGTGAGCCTGCAGGACCTGCCAGGAACGTCCGCCTCCGCCTCAGATACAGCCTTCTTCTCCATTTAAGGTACTGTTCAAATCCGGTTGTTCATTTTGTCCAGCCCCAGTGAAAGTGTGTGAAACCTTTCGCCAATCCGAGGGCTTGTCCTTCTCCATTCTTTAAGCTAACTTTTCTGCCAACCAAGAAAACCATGGACAGTAAGGTATCCAATATGGAAACCTTACCAGCAAATGAGACAAAATGAAGATGCCTAAGTACAGTACCGGAAGAAACCAAAAAGGTCTTACTGGAAGACGAATGGTGACGTCACGAGGACCTGGACTGACATACAAGTAGAAGAAATGACAACCCGAGAATGACACCCAGAAACAAAACACCATGAATAAGGATATCATGAACCTAAAAGGGGAGAACGATGTTGAAATACAAAGAAGCTTAAGCTGTAAACAGGATGAAGATATTCAACCAGCTAACACCTGTTCATTTGCTTGGAACTGCAAGAAAGCTAAGAAAACGATGCAGCTTTCAATGCTAAGTAGAAGAATAGTGTGGCAATCGCCATTATACATAATCTACCTCAAAACAAAGCACAGTATTATAAGTGTAATTCCACTTTGCAAACAAAGCAGAATCAACCCAGGTTACTAAAGGCCGAATGAGCAGGGATTCATATTCTAGCAAAACGAGACAGACGGATGAATCGAAACTCGGCAGATGCAACTCGTGCCAGGAGAGTCAAGGTCATACCAATAGAAGGAACTACATATAATTGAAACTTAAGAACAGAATATCCTGTGTCTGAAAGGTCAAGATAAGGAGGCATAGGCAGGTGGCAAGCTGAATAAGAATCAAATGCACAAATTAAGAGAAACTAGACAAATTCACAGTGTGGATAGCACATGACCATCCGAGCGAGGAGAAGCACAAGTTCACACCTACGCTTGGCATCCGCCCAGGCAGAGATATCGTAACTTTCCCAGAAAGAAGAGGCAGTTTCGAGGCCAACCACAGTAACATAATTGACACATAGTTGTTGATGTGATGATTGATTATAACCTTAATTGGAGAAAGGCCGGGTAACTAGGGGGCACCCTGCACCTGGCTGACCATTCTGCGTGCTGCTAAGCAAAGTGGAAATTTATGCATGGGGTGGTGCCAACCCAATCACAATGGACCAAATAATCTAGGGTCCTATAGTTAGTAGAACCAATGGGACATTGTACTTTTAGTGATGTCTACAGTAGTAATCCTTGATGGAAGGGCTTAGACACCCACCTGACAGTGTTTACCCAATCCCCTCACTCCGTTACCATATACAGATATAGTACCTATATTAAAGTTACCTTTTCCTAACCAATAGAATTGCATATTAACCTTTGGCTGTTATACGTCAATTATGATGAGTTTTCAGTATAAATGGTATGATTTGTATGAAGCTCATTGGAGCTGAAGTGAGAACGACGATCGCATCACTGCTGATTTCCATGACTCCCCCTTTTTTGTACTTGTCATTAAATGGACTCCCTTTGCCAAACCATTGAGTTGTCCTTATTGATTGGTGTTGGAGTAATAAATCTGCACCCCCATCCATCTCAAGGGTGCAGCTATCTCATTTTAACGTACTTTCAGAGCAAACCTCGGCTCCATGGGGTGGCCGGGGTCTCCGGAGTACAAGACCTTCAGGGAGTTTCATCATAAGGGCAAAAAATGATTTACCCACAAGTTAAGTTGAGGTGAGAGAATCTTAAAATACTAGCTGCTGTAATAACTATTTTTAGAGGAAATAAGTTGGTGCAAGTGCTATGTTTTAATGTGTATAACTTGCCGGGAGATGCTTGCCGGGATGTAATCTTAGCTACTTGAGAAGAAGCAATTGAGGAATGGCTATTTGACAGGCCTGGTTCTCCCTACTCTGTAGTGGGAGATCTAAATTGTCGACAAAATGTATTGCTTTGCTATAATATTTTTTGCAATAGATATGAAGTTAATGCGTTAGAATACAGGGAGAAAGATCTTTTTTGTAAAGTGGGTGCCTGGCATGCATTTTTGGCTGTACAATATCTTTTCCATTTAACAACACTGTTTGATACTCTGAGGGGTATACCCCATACTTGGACAAAGGCACCAGGCACTCTTGGATTGTTTATGTCTTATTAACTAGGAATATGTTTGAAATAAGTATGGCCTTCCAGCTGATACCGACAAATTGAGGGATCACAAGCTACTTAAATTTGCTATACTGAATGATGACAGAAGAAAAATATGACATCTCCACTGGTACAGCACTACTTGGAGAAGAAACACAACACTCAGGATATAAAATGGTGGGTCATTGAACGGGTTCGCAACGGACCCAACATCCAGGGCCGCCTGTTAGATCTTGAATGTCGTTGGATACATAGAATGGATTCTGTCACACACGGCCTCAACGAACAACTACTCTTCCCACAAAGATAATTAATTGCTGTTGGGAGTGTAATTTTGGTCCTCTACCACATAGGCCATCATGCACCACAGGATTACCGCCACGACCTTCCAGCGCTCCTGTTAACACATAGCATTCTGTCCCCCTATACACGGAGACTCTATTCATTACATCTGTCTTCGTACGGGTCCAAGCTATCAACAACCCACGGCCTTGTACTGCCTACAAACAGCTCTGCACACGCAACGGCTCGGTCACTGCCTCCGCCACTCAGGAGCCTTACTGGGTTCTGGATCTCCACTGTGTCACCGTCAAATTAGATCGAGTGACCCTCACTTTCACTTTCAACTTTCAGTCAGGCACATCCCAGTATTCTGGAGTCGAGCCTCCTACCCAGACCTTCGAACTATTCCAGCTCGCGCGACACACTTTTTTTTTTCCAGCTGGACTTACCTTCAGTGAGCACATCGCGGTCTGCAGCTGCAGGGACCGCCTGCATTGACCCCGATGATCTCAACTCCAGCGGGCGTCTCTGCATCACTTGTGCCATGGAAGTCAAGCGCAGAGACGACTAACATCCCGTTCATGTCCAGTTCCGCATTGCACCGGCTCTGGCCAATCAGGACTCTGAATTTTCCCGTATCCTGATTGGTCTAGAGACCTACACACCCTCGGCCCACCCCCAGCCCCGTTCCTGTCTTCATTATAGCAGCCCTGCACTTGCCGAACGCACGTCTTTCAGCAGCAGGCTGTCCTTCGAGTCCTGACCCGGCGTTCAGCACCACCCTAGCTCAGGTAAGCCTTCCCCGAACTCCGTGCTCCCCATGGCAGAGTAGCAGCGTTTGGGGACCACTTTCCAGTGCTTTGCATTTCACATTGAAATGCATTTCGGCCCTTTTTCAATTTTTAAAAATAGCCTTTTCTCTTCTCCTCTCTAGTTACAGAAATAAAGAAAACAGACGGCCACATACCGTTTGATCCTTCCCAACTTTGGGAGAACTTCTGTATACACAGGAAGACCTGGAATACTTAATGAATGTTCATATCCAGGTACTGTGCTACACTTATTCTTTTTCCTTTTCACAAGATACGCCCAGGCCCACACGCTAGGAGATTCTTGTCTCTCCTGCAATTCATGATTCAATTTCTCTCTCTGCAACCACTTTTATAGAGCATTTTCCCGTGAGCGCGAGCTACTTTGAGCAGCCCAGTAAGTCAGCTACGACAACAAACTTTCTTTCCACCTGCCTCCCCACGCACGACTACTACAACCAACCCTCCATCCAGCTACGCCCAGTCGGGAGAGTCTGCAACACTAAGAGAGTGTCCACAAGTAGCCTGTGGTGAGATTTCCATTTATTAAGCCCACCACAGACCTGTAGAGACAAAAGTCCATACCAAGTTCACTCTATTTCCCATTAAAAGCTCCTTCTTTCCTCCAAATTTTTAACATGCGCCATTTTGGGGATTTATTTCCCTTCCAGTTATGATTCAGCCAACTTTTTACTAATCCGCCCTTGTAAGTCCAGGAGGGAAACACCACTGTACCATGAGAAGAATTGAGCAATGTTTTCTTTCTCTCTTGGTCTCTCCTCCACAGGGGTCAACCAACCGCCCTGAAGAAGGCAGCTTCCACGTCCCTCTAATTTTTGATACAAGATGGACGCCAAGGCCGCCGAAACGTCATTTTGCAAGCAAGGGGGACCTTTACACCAACTCCATTTGGTCGAGTGATACAATACTGTACTCAGATTGCAACACTACTGAAAGTGGGATTCCCACTTACACTACCCCCTGCAACATTGGCATATATCCAGTTCGAATAGTCTGGGACTCAACCAGCCGGGACAATCTTGTCCCAATATTAACTTTCAACCATTGCGAGTTAGACGCAATCCACCCAGATGGACAATGTTTAGACCACTGGATCAACCTATGAATTTGTTACAATGTGAAAACTCAAGAAGAGTTCAAATTGTTGATTAAGCAACAACAATTTCTCTGTTCTATGTCTTATAATTTATTTTTTTTCTCTTTAGCACACTATGTTCAAGGTGTATATTTCTTCTTTAATTGAAAACATTATGGTTTAGTTTTCTTCACAATTAATGTTTTATGTTTCACACAAAACTGTAAATACATGTGTTTAATACAACCTATATATTTACACAAACCCCTAGTGGGTATATGGTGTTTTTTCTTCTGGACCTATTCTTTTTCTGGGCCAAATACTTCATTTATGATCTATTCCATTAGTAAAAAAAACAGTGAAGGCTCCTTGATTTCTTAAATCAATTCATGCTTTATTCAATGGCACATAATCGAGATAAAGCCTTCCAAGTAGCAGTACTAGTTTTTGTGTATTAGAAGAATTTTTAGCAACTTGGTAGGTAAATGTCGTATAAACGAGACCGGACATCGGGTGATATGGTCACAGAGGAATGTGACTGCTTTTAATAATTGTCTGCTTAGTGATAACATGTGTGGGGGTGTTCTCATTACAAATTAGATAGAAGTTTATGAGTGGATGATTCAAAGGGTGATGAATAAGGCTGACATAGCACAGGGTAAGTATACTTATAGGATGGCTGGAGATTCTAGAATCAATGACATGGCCATTGTTGTTAAAAAGAAATAACATATGGTTGCCATAAAGAAATAAAGTAATCTTCGATTTCCAACCCCTAGCAAAAACAGCATTAATACTCATTTAAGGACGAGTAATAACATTGGATAAGAGCCCACAAAGGCTCCATGGCCTCTGCCCAATGGCAGATGATGTTTCAGACATTAAGATCTCCAGACACTAGAACATTCTGGGTGTTAATTAAAAAAAATTCTTCCCCAATACATCTTAGAAAGGAAATTAATCCCCTGTCAGAAATTAATTAGATTAAGTATGTACAGGAGATATATCACAAGAAATGTAGTGACTGCATACCCAATAGAAAAGGAGATCTTCGAATTTTCCATTGAGTATGTGATGTAAAAGATAAATAGACTCAATAGGACGCCTGGCCTGGATGGCCAGGCAAATGTTACTTTTAAAATGACCTGTATAATTGGGAGATTATCTTGTGCAATATATTCTCTCTTGTTATTAATACAATAGAAATACGTTCAAGTCAGAGGGAGTCTTTACTTATTCCGGTTTTCAACAGTGGAATCTGGTAATTACCTACTTTTGGCCATTTTAGATACAGTGGGAAAGATATTTTCCTCTTTCCTTTTAGAAACAAAAAATATTTGGATAATTGAAGATACGATACACAGTAGTCAACAAACAGCCTTTCGGGAAGGGGTGGGTATGCTAGCTAGGCTATTGACCATTATGTTTCTGATCCATTAGGCTTTGAGGGATAAACCTGTAGTGCTTTACATCTGTTTCATAGATTATAGTAAAGCATTTGATACAGTAAATCGCAAAATACTTTGGCAAAAATTGAAGACTAAACCAAGAAGGACTGCTTAGCTCCTCAATAGAAATGAATCAATGGCTTAAACAAGGGTGCACATTAGCAACAATTTTGTTTAAGTTATACACTTCGGACCTCAACGAAGTCCTAAGTAAGTGTAGAAACGTTACTGCTGTGTATAGGTTCTAAACCTATTTTGTGGGTAGCGTATGCCGATGACCTTGTGATACTTGATAATACTCCTATTCGCTTGCAGAGAAGCCTTCCTCATTGTGCATCCATGTAGAGGAACTTAATCTACACAAACATTGAAAGAAAACAAAAGTTATAGTGATCACCCACAGAAAGAAACTTAGTAGTAATTATGTGTGGACGATTAAAAATGAAGCAATTGAGGTTGTCAATAAGTACACATAGTTACTGATTCCCTCAGTGTTAATTTTCTATCCTTGGATACTACCAGGAAAGTTCAGAGGAAATCTTGTGCTATAAAAATGTGTTGCAGATAGATGCAGTTTTTTCCATAGAAAGTATACTGCAGGTCTACAAAAACAGTAGTATCCCGAGCATGCTCTACGGAATAGAAGTCTTTACATATAAGGAGGTTTTGTGGCTCACAAGACTGGAGGGAAATCTTTGGCGGCCCACCTTGGGAGTATCCAAATCGACTCCAATGGAAACCATCCGTAGCGAGTTGGGCGTGGTCTCTTTGCTAACATTGATGAAGAAAAAAAAATCAGAATGTGTTTTTTTTTTATTTGTATGTTTATTTGGCTTTAGCTAATAAAGATACACAGTGGGCTGGGGGGGAACCCCCGCCCATTAAAAAAATAAATTAAAAAAAAACATTTGAATTTTTTTTTCTCCACATTTTGGTATTCGACTTTTTAAAATTCGACTTATTGACTATAAACCGTCTTGGATATATATTTGATTATGTCAACTTTTAATGACTTGGTTTGGTGTCTTAATGAATGTACTATTATGTGGAAAAGAGATGAGGACTTTCTGAAACTGTTTTTTAGATAGTTGAAGGTACAAGACTCTAATATTAAATTCACCATGAGTAATGATCATGGTCAGATGGGTTTTCTGGATTTACTAATAAGTAGATCACCCCATGAGAAGTTGGACATGATGTTGTTTTGAAAACCCGCAGATAAAAACACCTTTTTGAACGTTTTCACCCACTAAATTTAAGGAACAACTTACTAGTTGGACAGTTTCTTCGTGCTCAGAGAAACTATAGTTCTAGTGGAGAATGTGAGAAACATTGTAAAGAGTTGACTAGCCGACTACAACAGAGAGGATACCCTACAAGAATAATTTTGAATGGCTGTAAGCGGGCAAAACACACTCATAGAGCTGAATGTTTAATTCCACAAATTAAGACCAATCTTGATAAAATGACATGTATAACACCATTTATCCTCATAAGCAAAAAAATTAGAAGGCTGATTCTGAAAAATTGGAAGATGATACTGATGCCAGGGTTTAGCCCAACGAAACCGAGGTTGGCTATAATAGACAGAATAATCTGAAGGACCTCCTGGTACATACCTATGAAAACCCCAAATCCACATATGAGAAACAAATTGTAAATCACAATCGGTTATTTATGGTATTAAGTGCCCCTGCAACCTTATTTACATTCGAAGCACGAAATGGGCAGTAAGGCAATGCATCTGTGAGCATTGTTCATGCATTAAGAGTAAAGTGGACGATAAACCAATGGTAGCCCTTTTCATCAGGCACCAGCATAAACACATGGATATTTCATGGTTTGTGATTCGGACTATCAATGCATCCCCAAGAGGAGGTGATAGGGATGTGAGACTCAGGAAGGTGGAACGAAATTGATTTTTCAGTTGAACACTGTCAATCATGGATTGAATACCAGTATAGAGTGGGGCCTTTTCATGCATGATAGATGAGTTTGGTTTAGCTGGATCCCTTGGGGATGCCAATGTGATCATTGGCATGATCATTAGTTTTGAAAACCGTGGACCCGATGGACTGGGGAAATTAATATTGTATGAGGGTATGTATAGTTGATGTACCACAATAGTTGGGATCCATCTTGCAACATTTTTCCTTCAACAATAATCAGAGGAGGTTTTGGGTTATTTCCCTGTTGCGTTTTTGCTGTGTCCTGTGGTTTCTTCCCTCTGCAATATGGCTTGCGCTACAGATACTCGCTCTTAATAGTGTTTTATGACATTATTCATTGAGCACTGCATGTGATGACCCATGGGTGTACACCTGCAGGCAGTACAATCCTGGGGGCACACACCCAACAGTGTTTCAATAAGAGGAGTATAACATGTATTTCTCCATTGCTTATTTGGAGCATTTCATGAGATGGTTTGACATCATGTCGAGCTGAAACTGTTGATGAAAGTATTGCATCTATATGGGTTCTTCCATACCAATACATTGGAAGT
This sequence comes from Ambystoma mexicanum, assembly GCF_040938575.1. Classification (NCBI taxonomy): domain Eukaryota; kingdom Metazoa; phylum Chordata; class Amphibia; order Caudata; family Ambystomatidae; genus Ambystoma; species Ambystoma mexicanum. The sequence continues at coordinate 371,518,013 of NC_090923.1, forward strand.
GGCTTGTTCGGTGAAACCATACACACCTAAGATGGTGGCTGTAATATGATCCCAAGCCTCATTTCGTCTCGAGGCTGGGTTTTTCACATAGACACAGAAGTGAGCTTTTCGCTGTCTCGTGTTTTCCAAAGCCGCTGCATTGTTGCACTGCACCGACAATGGGGAAATACCTCTTTATCCACATGAGTTAAGAGGATGGCAAATTGTAATATCGGAAAGAAGCATAATATTTAAGGTTTTTCGTTCAGTCAGTGGTTGTCTTAAGTAAACATATGTAAAAGGAATTCAGGCTTTCACATGCTCTAGGCAATGTTGCATTTATCTAAACAAAATAGTATTTCCCCAAACATAGTCGCAATAGCTTTCAGCCAGGCATTTTGAATCCATGGCACTCAACGAATGTAGACTTTGGGTGGTGAAAACAAACTGTGGATCATTAGTACACAGCAGGGGATAGGAGATATTGGAGTGTAATACTGTTTGATTGTGACTGAACGCTGGGATTATATCATTACTTGACTCATGGTGCCTCATTTCTTTTATAGGTTGTGTGATGCTAACATAATGCGGGTGGGAAGATAGTCCTTCGCCTTATGTGATCTGCCAGTTGAATGAAATAAGACAGGTTAGGCAGGTCAGTATTGGTATGATATTGAGTTGACAACATTTTCGGAAATGTTTTGTATTAAAAAGGGACAATATGATGTATTTTTTTTCTGATCGCCTTGTTTAGGGGAAGTATCTTTACTCTCCAGACCAAGTTTCGTGGAATAAGATTGATCCGCTGCATTTGAGATTCATTTAACCCTACATGAACTGCATCACCAGCCCAGGCCAGGTTAGCACACGTTTCACATATTGGTACGGTAATTAAGTTACCTTTAGGCAAATATTTTGCTGAGAGCAACAATTCTGTTTTTTAAAAAAATGTGTTTTATTGTGTTATAGGAGATATGATGAATGCGGCTTGCTGCAGAGTGATCATGGTATAGAAAAACATTTATGTGCTGAAGATGGCCCTACAAACCAACTACGCAAGCACGTGGGTGAAAGTGCTTCACCACTAAAGGGCCGAAACGCGTGTTGACCAGAACAAAACCCGTTGGGTTTGGGTTTTTGTGTTCCCACAGATAAAACATAAGGAAAGTTCCTGTACTTGAAAACAGAATTAATGTTTCGTTAGAGCAGACCACTAGTCTATTTTTGCTGTGTTGTATCTTGTTAAGTCACGATATACTAACTCCTAGTCAAAGTGTGGAATTTTTTCGACCTGTGTGAAGCTTTTGCATGTTTTGATTACGTAGGACAACAAAATTAATACGTTTTCTGTGATATTAAATGTAAAATGGTTTCTTCTCCAGTTTTGTGCTTAAATGCGGTAAGCCGCAGTATGAGTGTATAGTGTGGGCACAGTATTTGTGATAAAGGTTAAGTTAGGGGTAACCAGTTTCCTGTATATAGATTTGCTAGTAATATGATTGTGCCTTTTCTTTTCTTTTGTACAGTGTTTAAAGTTTGTATTTAACGAGAAATACTTAAATTAAAATTTAAAAAAAATACCCTTAATCACAAAAGGAAACGTGTTCCTCTTCCAACTTTGCGTGAGTCAGATTGGAATATAGGCAATTCTAGAAAAATGTTTCCCCGTTATAACATTTTTGCCTGTAATGGCCATCTTTGCCGAATGTTTAACGCTACTTTTGGAGAAAAATGTTACCTCCCCGTGTTCCTTTTGCCTTATATGTAGTTTGTGAATATGGTCTTACTGCGGGACACAAATGCAGAAGGAGCACATTGCATTAAACATGTGTGAATCTTTTTGATTCACCATGAGTGCAGTTTGAGGTGGTCCCAGATACAATATGTGGTTAATGCACCTCTCACGGGCAAATGGAATTCTAGACAAATCTACGTTTTGCACTATGTTTTGCAAATGATTCAAATTGCGAGAAAGGGACCCAACAGCATGTAATGCTAAGGTTGGTGGTCTCTGTCATACAATGACCACGGTCTTATATAATTACCCCATTGGAATAGAGTGCATGCATTTATCCATCCATTCCATAGTAAGAACGTTGAACATACTGACTACTTATCCAATTTTACTAATTCAAGAAACGGAACCTTTTTACAAAACCGTAACGTTAACCTTAGTGTTTTTTTTGTTTGTTTTTGTAGTGTCTCTGTCTTTCAAAAGGGAAGTGGAAAGTCACGTCCGTAATGAACCCAGGAGTAAATTATTCAGTGCAGGTGCACAGCGTTACTCGCCTCCCTTCTGTTGTTTACATGTGTCTAGAATGCTCAGCAACAGCATTCATTGCATTTGAAATTGTAATGGATTATACTTCTCACTTCCTAATTTCTGTGAAGAGTAGATTGCTAAAATGCTTTCGCATGATACACATATTTGCACATAATGTGAAAATCGTACGTAAATAAGGCCATACACTATGTTTTTTAGAATATATTAGTAAACAACATTTGAGATAATATAATTTCCACCTTTTTCTTTTTCAGCATTTCACCTACTTAATGCATATGCTCCTTGTGAAACATAAAGTTGAACCTAATTCAAGCATTACCAAAGTTCAACTGAGATACAGTAGTTACATTTCTCTGGGCCTGGTTTACAAATCGTTTTTCAATGGGATTGCGCTATTATCTGCAGGACAGAACAAAACAGTACACATTAACATAATGTGAAAACATGCAAAATAACAATGCATCTTGGGATTCAGTATAAAAAGCGGGGTGGATCCGGTTACATGTCATTCCATCAAATTTTTTCCATCAAGGGTGTTTTCCATCGAATGTTTTCAAACGAAAATGTGTGCATCAAATGCATTTTTGTTGTTGTTTTTTTTAACTTTAAAATCCAACCCAAACAAAATTAACCCTTTACCTCACAAAAATATGCATTTGATGCACATTTTTTCGTTTGAAAACCCTCAGTGGAAAAACCTTTGATGGAAATACTTTCGATGCAAAGACTGCATACGGTTGGATACCATCGTTACTCAGTGAGTAATGCAATATTCCACTAAATCAGAAGTCAGACAGCATGACAAGCTTATGGATCCCAGAGAGTTCCCTTTTTTTCATTATGGGGTTTGATGGAGGAGGAGATACATTCACTTGTAAATACTTGAATGTCCAATAGTAAACTCTTTAAATAGCTCCCATACAGCTTGACACAATGTATACATTTGTTAATGACTATGAAGATACCTCTAGGGGTGTTTGTGAGATTAATGATTTGCCATCCAAACATTCCTTCCCCACACCTCCAATACAATTCTGTTGCACTTAAACACATTAATTTAAAAACAAACACACAGATTCGCTTTGTGTCTAAAATAGCACACAGAGAGCGACTCTCATTATCTCACAGGGTCATTCTCTACCCCTTCAGAAACATTCTTTTGAATGACGTCATATGCAGCTGAGAGTAAGCCCGTGGAATGGGCCCGTGGAATGGGTCTGTGATGCATTTAATATCTGTGTCCTTGAAGAATGTGCTTTTGGTTGGTGTAGTTAATGAATGTTACAGTATCACTGGCATCTTTTTACTTGGTGTTACTGACCACAATTTCATGAATGGTGCCAACAGTGATCCATGTTCATACACTTGTTAGACTTTGGGTCAAATACTGCCAAGCTCTTTGTATATATAAATACATAGCCTTCAGAAAACGACGTTTCAGGCATACAAACTAGCATCCTCGGAAAACCTTCAAAGACACTGATCTCCTGCATTTAGCCACGCTTAATGCTCGCTCTGCTATCAGGCACCCTGCCGACATCTGTCTCTTCCTTGAAGACCTTGACCTCGATTTCCTTGCTGTTCCCAAGATGTGGCTCAATGCCAGCTCTGTCACTGCTTTTGACTTGCTTCTCCCTGAATGCTAAAAGACCATCTCTAAGCCTTGACCTAACCATGCTGGTGGTGGGGTTGCCCTGATCTTCCCTGAGTGTGGCCCTTCTTGCCCCATACCCTCCCAGCCTTACTCTTCCTTTGAGAGCCTGGTTTGCAAACTGGTCATCCCTCCCACCTCCTCCCTGACCATTGCCACTATATACAGGCCACCTGGCTCTAGCACCCTGTTCCTCTCTGAATGGGCTGATTTCTCCTCCTGTCTCCTCTTATCCACCTCTAAACTCCCTTTCTTGGGTGACATCAACATCCACCTTGACTCCTCTATCACAGCATCCACTCTCTTCCGTGACCTCTGCACCTCACTCGCCCTCTCCATTCTCCCCTCTGGTCTTACCCACTCGGCTGGACACACTATTTTTTTTTAATAAATCTTTTTTTTATTTGTTTGTTAAACAAAGAACAAGAAGAAGAAAAAGAAAGGTAGCGCTTACAGCATGAGTACACAAAAGACATTAGGAGACCTATCATCGAGATCACAATAGATAGCAGTTGGCAACATATTTCTTGGCAGTTGTATGGTTCTGCGCGGGGGGGGTGGGGGGGTGGGGGACCGGGGTTCGAAATCGAAAATCCACACCCTCCACCCGGCAGCTGCGTAGGGCGTCGCCGCTGTCCCTTGTTTTGGTCTTTGCATTTATAGTTCCCATTTCCCCCATATTTTCTGGAACTTACGGGGTGCACCCCTTGCATTATAAATTCGCCTCTCCAGGGAGGCACATCTGTCCATTTCATTGGACCATCTGTCAATGGTTATCCTGTCCCCCGAGCCCCATGTGGCTGCCGTGAGTCTCTTTCCAGCACCAAGCGCTACTCCTAGAAACAGTCTTTCATACTTGTTAAGGTCAGTTTCGCCTCCTATACCCAGCAGGATAAGCTTAGGGTCTCTCGGGATTGTGGAGCCAAGTATTCTAGAGAGGCGGAGTAAACACGCAGTCCAAAACTCCTGCAGCACCCCACAATCCCATAACAAATGGTAGAAGGTGCCCTCCGCCCTTTTACATCGACTGCATTCTGCATTTACATCCCCACCCCAACTGGCCGTTTGCGTTCTGGAGTAGTAGGACCTGTGCAGGATTCGTAGCTGAATCAGCCGGAGTTTGGAATCTATCCCTATTTCCCTCGGGGACATCAGGGCCTCCACCCACTCCTCCGCCTCTAGTGGGCCCAGCTGGACACACTATTGATGCTATCATCCACACTGATCTCTGTCTCTCCTCCCCACTCACCACCCCTCTCTCCTGGTCAAACCATTCTCTCCTTTCCTCCCACCTGGGCCTCTCTGCCGTCTGACTGCACCTCCCCTGCCAACCTTGTTCACGGACATCTGTCTGATGAAACGAGTGTCAGCTGCTGCCTTCGCATCTACCTTCATCCCCCACTCTCTCCCACTGCAGATTCTACCACTGACTCCGCTCTCAGCAACCTCCATCTTGCCATCACTAACACTCTTCCCATTCTTGCCCCAGTCATGAGGAGTCGCCTGAAACATGCTTCTAAGCATAATACCTGGTACGGCTCTGAACTCGCAACCCTGAAACGCAAGTGCAGAGCTGCGGAATGGAAGTGGCAGACCTCAACCTCACCCTCTGACAATCTGGCTTGTCGATTGCTCCAATGACAATATTGACTCTCCATTCACTGCAAGAAAAGGGCCCACATCCAGGCTTGCATCTCTATTGCATCCAACAACATGGGTGAACTCTTTAAAATCTGCAAGGAACAAGCCAACCCTTCCACAGTCTCCACCTCGCCTCTTCCCTCCCAGGCCCTCTGCAATGGATTAGTCACACATTTCACTGAAAAATCTCAGGGCATCTTGATGACCCTCGCCTCTCCTTCCCCCCGCCCCTACCCCACCCTCCTGCCACCTACAGCTTCCTATCTCTCCTCTGCCTTTCTCTCCTCCTTCTCTCCTTTTACATCTGATGAGGTCACTAGAGTCCTCTGCTCTATGAAGGTCTCCTCCAAAAAGGTCTCCCCCTGTTCTTCCGGAACTATTAAGGACAACATTGGCTCTCTTGCACCTGCACTTGCTGATTTCTGCAACCACTCTTTTGCTTCTGGGTCTTCCCCCTCTTCCCTCAAGTACTCTCTTGTTCCCCCATCCCCCTCCTGAAAACACCTTCTGCAGACCTGTCCTGTCCGGCTAACTACCGCCCCATCTCTATTACCTCCTTCCTCTGGAAACTCTTGGAGAAGATTGTCTTCTCCCAACTGACACTGCATACTGTGGTTGTTGGTTGCCTACACTACCATCAATCTGGATTCTGAGCATCCAGAGGCACAGAAACTGCTCTTCTGAACACCTGTGTAGAACTACTAGCATTGCTCGATTCTAACTCTCCTGGCGTTCTCATTCTACTTGATCTCTCCTCTGCATTTAACATGGTTAACCACTCCATTCTCATAAAACGGCTCCACAATACCCTGGGTATCTCACAGCGGGTACAGGACTGGCTGACCTCCTTCCTCACTGACTGTCTCTATCAGGTTATCCTGGGCTCTTTTTCCTCCCCCACCTCTATCTCCACCTGTGGCATTCCCCAGGGCACCAAACTTTCTCCCTGGCTCTTTAACACCTATCGTCTCCCGCTTGCACACCTAATTTCCAAATACTCCCCTCACTTCCAGTGTTATGCAGATGACACACAACTCTTCTTCAAACTTCCCTCTGATCCTATCCTTACCTCCTCCGTCATTCCTTACTGCTTTCTGCCATACAGTCCTGGTGTGCCTCCACTGATCTCTGCCTCAATGCCAGAAAGACTGAGATGCTTCCCATTGGGCCCCCTGCCCCCTCTTTCTTCCCCTCACTCTGGCCACCCTCCCTGGGTTCTCCCCTTCTCCTTAATCTGAAGCCAAAAACCTTGGCATCATCTTCGAATCCTCTCTTTCCTTCCTACCTCAGATCCAGGACCTTGCCAAGAAGGCCCACTTTCAACTCCACCTCCTCAAAGGAATCTTTCCATTCCTCACTTTACCCAGAAGCTCAATGTCTCTAGAGCTCTTGTACTCTCCAGGCTTGACTACTGCAATAGCCTCTTCCTTAATCTACCCACTTCCTCTCTACGTCCCCTCCAGCTAATCCAGAATAGGGATGCAAGACTTATTCTTGGCCTCAAGCCCATGGACCGCATCTCTTCAGCCCTAAAAACCCTCCACTGGCTCCAGGTTGCTGCAAGGATTACATTTAAAAAAAACCTCTGCATCCTCCATAAAGCTGTCTGGGGCGTGGGACCACGCTATCTACAACTGGCTCTCACTAAATGCACTCCCTCCAGATCTTTACGCTGCTCCGGCACCAACGCTTTGTATGTCAAGTGATTCACTTTAACAGCGAGTCGGTGAACAAACTCTTTCCTCGCTGGCTCCCGCTTATGAAACAGCCTCCCCCTTCCTCTTCATCTTGAGCTGGATCTCCTCAAATTCCGGAAGCTCCTCAAGACTTCACTTTTCACCTCCTCCTCCCCCCTCCCTTCTTTGCTAAATCTCACAGTCGCTGAGATTGGTGACCAGGTCCCTTATGTGGCCACCTGAGTCCTGGCCTCACACCCCCAATCATCTTCGACCTCTGCCCACTCCCAGCACTTGCCTTATCAGTCCACTGGCTATCACAGGCTTTCACTTATTTATCAGCAGTCAACCACTTACCAAATGATCTCCGGCAGCCACCTAACAGCTTGTTATTCCCTAGCACTTCCCTCCTTGTTACTCCTAGCACTTACCCCCCACCCATCATCCTCCTCTCTCTCTGCACTTGCATAATCTGAATGCTGACAAGGCCTAGTAGGACATCACTCTCTGTCATTGTTATATTTACCTTCACTCCCATGTTCCCTCCCTGTTGGCGCTTTGAAACACAATTTACTTGATGTATGAGCGCCTTACGAATGCACAATAAATAAATAAAATGCCATGAATATTATATAGAGTTTAAGTTCCAAAGGGTCTGGATTAAATTTTTACATTTCTTGAAGTGATTTGATGCAAATTTCCTTTTCTACTCTGCATGTGCAAATTGTCCAGTCTCACCATGAAATAAGGGACTTTAAGAGCTCGCTGGATGGTATGGTATGGTTATTGGATGAATGTGGAACACTGACTTTTTCACTCCCAAGTTTAATGGGGCTTATTTAATATTTTTGCTTGCACTTCAAGGTATTTAATGCAGAATTCTTGAACACACCTGATTGCATGACAAAGGTGTTTTGCCATTAGGATTCTTTTTGGAATCTCGTATCCGCTCTAAAGTATGCTCTTCAAGTTGTCAGAATCACAAGAGGTGCCTCGATATTCACTGTATCAATGCTTCACCTACCATCCCGTTCACTACTAGTACAGCCTATCCCTGTTACAACAACATATGCACATAATATATTAGATTATTAAAACACAAATTGTTAAAATTCATATTCATTTATAGATAGTAAACAGAATCAAAATTGTAAATGAAGGGAGGAAGCAAAGAACCAGCAATCTTAAGCTGCCCCATAGTTAACAGTCCATTTGCTGATTCAAGGACTGATGCATTTTTCTAATACCAGCCAAAGGCGATAAAGTGCTATATGGTCGTAGACAGACCCGGAGTTAAGACAGTAATTCCAGAAGTCATCGGATTTTATCGAAAAATACTTGTGTACAAAACCTTGAAATATACACGTCACAGCTGCTAATGAAATGCATTCCGTAAATACGTGGCTTGCAGTTTCCAGTTTATGAGGGAATTTACAAATTCGACAAAATCTCTTCTCGGGTTCAAGTTTCATTTGTGGCCCACAAACTGAAAGCAGAGGGAGCTGTTTAATGCATAGTAACAAGATAAAATTACGTACCACTGGACTCGGGCATTGAAACAGGTAGGGCTGGCCGCAAATAGGAGTATGTTACATTTGGTTCTAGGTCATTTGGTCAAATATAAATGGTCGACAGGACAAATGGTAGACACCAAAAGGTTGACAGGTCAAATGGACGAATTTTTTTTTTTGATTTTTCAAATTTTTTTTTTATGGGGTCCCCCCCGACCCCCTTTTTTTGCTAAAAACCCTTTTTTTTCCTAAACGAAAACCTAAAAAATATATATATACATTTAAAAAAAATTCAACCATTTCACCTGTCGACCAAATTGTGTCGACCATTTGTCTGTCGACCATTTGTCTGTCGACCATTTGACTAGACACCGTTACATTTCACACATAATTATAGTTCTGCAGTTTTGAAATATGTTCAAAGTTTTTGTTCAAGTCCCAGAGGTAGTACCTTCTCTTAACGGATTGTTTTAGAGCATCATAACTGCTTTCTGTGTCAACGTGGGTGACCAATGTATATGTTCAAAGGTCAAATTATTTAGACATTTCTATTTGCAGGTGCCATACCACAGTTTGCCCCAAGGACCTTTAACAAGGGGCACTTTGGGGCGGCCCTCGATTTCATATACAATTGCTCACGTCTTCGCATAACTTTTCCCAAGATTTCCAATCTTAAGAATTCCACCAAAAAAAGCCCTCCTGACTTTCAGCCACTCAACAACTTTCATTGACAGAGCCTCCAGCCCTTAAAATACAGCTCGGAAAAACCATTGTTTATACAATGTCAATATCGTAAATTGTCAGGCTTTTCTAATCTTTGCCTCCGTTATGAGAATATAGTGTGTAATGGTGCTGATCTCCAGTCCTAAGTACGGGTAGTTTCCCACATAATCTATGATAACTAGTGTGGTTACCATCTGGACTCTGTGTATCATCTTGGCCAAGAGCAACATAGTTTTGTCTCATCTAAATTAATTGACAGATTCTTTTCCGTGGCGTATATCTGAAGTTTGTCCGCATACAATTTGCTGACAACCCTTGTGCTGCCGATCCTGTGTGGCAAAATGACTCTTTCTTGGAGCTGATGTGGCAGACCAGCCAAATATATGTTAAACAACTGGCGAGCCAGCACACAACCTTGCTTTGCTCCCCTGTTGACAAACACTGGAGAAGACACAAGGCCATTGTTATCTAGTCGTACCCTTACGCTTGTCTCTTTATTAAGCGCTCTAATTATACAAACTAACCACTTTGGGCAACCAAATTCTTCTATCTTGCGCCATTAGCTGTGTTAACTTAATCAAAGGTTGCCCAGATTTCTACATCAGTCACATAGAGCACTGGGTCTTCCATTCCTCTTGTCTAGAATATCCATCTGTCCAGTAATCTTAGATTATGGACTGTAGACAAACCCAGACAAAAACCCATCTGAAAGGTGTGGAAAAAAGGTTGTTTGTCTCAGCCCACCCATGGAGTTATTTTAGCACAAAGGAGGCAATTTCCCTGTGACGTCAAACATGGACAACGGTCTATAGTTTTCCCAGGAACTCCTATTTCCCTTTTTATATACTGGGATCAATATAGACTGCTGCCATGTTTTTGGGATAATGTGTTCTGAGCATATCTTGCTAAATGGCTATTCTGGTGTCTTGTCCGTCCCCTCTGGATCACTCTTTCAGATACATTCGCCAAACAGTTCGGTCCAGGGGCCTTTAAGCTTTGGAATATCTTAATAGCTCATATGATTTAATCTTGGGATGTTCTTATGGGTCAGCGGGTTTCCCCGACTATCTCGCACTGGGGGAGACGGTCTACACTTTTCATCTTCTCACTTATGTGGCTCAACCATACCTCCTTAAATATGGCACTTATCAGTACTTACAGCAGGCACACTCCTGTAGATCCCAAATGCTGGCTGCCTAAATATCAAATGCTAATTTGGGAACATCAAAGTTTACCAATTGTTGCTGTGGTTCTATTTCGCGCCTAGAAACACTTGCGTACAGGCACATAATAAAGGAATTATCATATCATATTTCATAATCGAAAAATGCAGTCTGTGCCCAGTGGCATGTTCATGTATGTACTCGCGAGTCAAAGCAATATTTGGGCTGCTTAGTTTCTCTAATTGCGGAGTATGTCTTAAACTTGGGCCCTGAAGTGATCTTTTTTCTTGTCCTGCATGGTTCACTAAGATGTTCACCTTGACAGGTCTTAGTAAGGGTTGTATTCACAGTTTGTCAAAGTTCCCTTAGACCAACAACAAAGCAGATACCACCTACACAAGGCGAACAGGTAGGGACAAAAGGAGAAACACAATACAACACACCTTCATTCCTTAGAACAACAACAAGGGCACCAGGTAAGCAGGAAGCAAACACAAAAGAGCAACTGTGGTAAAACAGGCATAACCTTCCTTTCCGTCCTGGAAATCAAAAAGACATCCAACTACCAGGTCTCCAAATGAAGGGTGGAACACTGAACCAGGCATGTGAATTACCATTGAACTCAACTGTGGAAAACACGTCTGGACCCTAACACCCAAATCACCTTGAGCACCTCAGCCAATGCCTCCATGCCCATAGAAGATGGCTGTGGACTATATGGCTGTGGACTATAAGTCTGAGAACCCATAACATCTAACACCTCAACACAGGTTCACTGTCAGAACACCTTTTTCCATTGCAGCCTTACAGTGCCTTCATGACACACACCTACACACCACACTTTTTCCTTTACGGCGACACACACCTGCATTCCATACTAACTCCCAGGGGCCTTACAGTGTCCTCCTGACACATGCCTGCATTCCATACTAACTCCTTGAGGTCTTACAGTATCCTCCTGACACACGCCTGCATTCCATACTAACTCCTTGAGGTCTTACAGTGTCCTCCCGACACACGTCTGCATTCCATACTAACTCCTTGAGGGCTTAAAGTGTCCTCCCGACACATGCCTGTACATCAACTAACAAAATGCACAACCAACATGTTCACCGTTGGTGCACCACTGACGCTGTGACATATTCGTATCTACCTAAACCACTTCACAAATCCACTGCAAGGATGTTTTCCTGAGACCTTAGCTATTGAAGCGTTGGCACGTTATTTCACAAGCTCCAATTTCATAAGTGGCACCTTAAAACTTTCACCTCTGTACGGTGCACGTATAGCTCTGACATGAGGTACTTTAACATCAGGTAGTCCACAAAATACTTTCACAAAAAAAGGTATTAAACGTTTTCATCTCCAAACGGTGCACACATAGTTATACATTTGATTGACTTTCACTTTCCTGCAACACTGCTTTGTTTGATGAGAACTCACACGGTCCAACTCCAGAGACCATGAACATTTTCCCCAGTAATCAAATGTTGTGTCAGGAATCAAACTCCCCTTTGTTTCTCACGGGCCTTGATTGCCGTGACTTAATCACGCTCGGCACGTTGCTGGGCTCATTCCTTTACTTAAATCCAGTGGGCCTCATTACGACCCAGGCGGTAATGTTCCGTCATTACCGCCATGGCGTAATGAGCATTTACGCCGTGGGCCGATGGCGTAAAGAGCGCCACATTACGACCCATCGCGCACGAGCATTACGCCATGGCGGTAATGCAATTAACGCCATGGCGGAAAAGGCCCCTACCGGCATCGTAAAGCGAGCAAGGTGCACTTCCGCCACCGTAAGTAGCGGCCACCGTAATTAGCGGCCACCGTAATTAGCGGCCACCGTAATTTGCGGTGGCCGTAAAAAGCAGGACCGGAAATAGCATCATCGCGCCGGAACGGGAAACAGCACGTCGGCCATCTTTAAAAACACAATCCATTGCCATCCTACCGAACAACACCAGATCCAACCCTGACACCTGTCCCAACCAATCACCCACCCATCCAACTACCCAAAAATGCCTAAAGCTGTTAAGAAGGCATGTGACCGGCAGCGCCAGGAAAGATTCAGCCGGAAGGAACTCTGCATGCTTGCGGAGACACTGCAAGACAACGCAGCTGTCGTTTTCTCCCCTGAAATGACCAGGACAGCGATAGGGAAAAAGAAGGCCATCTGGGCCCTGGTGGCCGAGCGCGTCAGCGCGGTGGGGACCGTACCCCGCACCCCACAGCAGTGCAGGAAGCGCTGGGACGACCTCCGCATACGGGTCAGAGCGGTCATCTCTGCGAACCGCAACCTTGCAATGGGTACCGGTGGAGGGTCGGAATCCCCACTAAAACTCCAACCGTGGGAGGAGATTTGTGCAACCACGATTGGCATGGAAGCCATTGAAGGCGTCGGAGGGATGGAAAGGGGAGCTCCGACATCAGGCGATGAAGGTAGGTGCCTCAAACAAGACATGCCATAGTCACTGCAGTCCATTCATGTGTAGCACAAGGTTGCCCTAGAGTGTAAATGCAACACATTTCCACACTGCCCGTACCCACATGCGAGCACCACCCTGTATACACTGCTGGCACCCGCATACCTGCATCCACATTCCACACTAAAAGGAGACAACCTGCATGGCCCTGCCTGAAATCTGCCTCATCTACTGACCAGAATAATGTCTATCATTGTCATTCCAAAGTCTGCAGACCCATCAATAACGCCCTCCCTCCTTTGCTCCACCACAGGCACAGATTCACACCCCGAGGACCAGGACACCCCTGCGACGAAGAGAGCCAAGAAGGCCAATTATACCGTCCCCGCACCCTCGACCTCAGCTGCAGTGAGGCAGACCCCACAACAAGCAGGACCCACTGCAAGCATACCGGACGTCCCACCGGCAAGCACCCCTGTAGTCAGCAGGCCAGTAGCAGCTGCTCCACCTCTACCAAAATTGCCTGCCACAGAAGGCACCGGGTCAGCGGCCAGCAGCAACATGGGTGAGGCAGCTGCAATAGCTGCATGTTCAGACTCAGACATTGAGGAGCACGAAGTCCGAAGCCCCACTGACCTACTACATTCCCCCTGTTTGTCAGACGCCAGCCTCCATGAGGATCACACACAGGGGCACACAGAGGTAGAGGAGTGGCCTTCTACCCCATGCCCAGTCCTCAGTCCACAGGAGGGGAGCAGCCCCTCCAACACACCACCAGCACTGGCCATGGGCCAGCAGGGGCAGCAGTCCCTCGAGGACATCACAGAACGGCAGTAACAACTGTCCACGATGCTGGCTGAGCATGCCGCGGAATGTGTGGGGGCTAGGGCAACCATTGAAAAGGCCACAGAGACCCTAAGGGCCGAAGTTGCGCAGAGCACTGCCACCCTGAGGGATGCCATGCAGGCCATGTCCAGGGACATCTGTGCTGAACTTGCCGGCTTGCGTCGTGCGCTCACTGAGCTCCCCCACACCCTAAAGGACGGGCATGCACGGGGGCAGGCAGGGACATCCTCCACTGCCAGTTCTGCACAGAGCAGCCCCGTCCGACGTTCCGGACGTAACCTGCGCTCCACAGCCAGGGGTGCCCCGGGGGCTGGGAGAGGGGGCGTGTAACAGCCTGTGCCCACTGTCACAGGCATCTGTTGACACCTACATGGGGTGTGTTGGGGTTTGCAGGGAGGAGGGGGGAGGGGGTGTGTTGGGGCGTGCAGGGGGAGGGGGGAGGGGGTGTGTTGGGGTGTGCAGGGGGGAGGGGGGAGGGGGTGTGTTGGGGTGTGCAGGGGGGAGGGGGTGTGTTGGGGTGTGCAGGGGGAGGGGGTGTGTCACGACGTTTCATAGTTTAAATACACTTTTTTCTTTCCCAAAATGAAATGTGTGGACATTTTCATTGCGTATGTGTGCTTTATTGGTGTACAGTCCACAGTGTGCATGTCCCAGAGACACACAGTGCCCAAGTGCAGTCTCCATCTGATTCACACCAGCCGTGTGTGCTAGAAGCAGTGGTCGATGATACTTTGGCGCATTGCACGCCCCTCCTGTGCGTCGCCTTTCCATGGGGTGCCGCCCCATCTGCACCCTTCTCATCCTCATCGTCAGGTGGTTGCAGTTCTGCGTCAGGGGGCAGGGGCACATTCCGTCTGACGCACATATTGTGTAGCATGACACATGCCATGACGATCTTTGCCACCTTCTCATGGTGGTACAGGAGTGCCCCACCAGACCTGCTGAGGCTTCGGAACCGTGCCTTCAATAGGCCGAATGTCTGCTCTATGACCACACGAGTACGTGTATGTGCACGGTTGAAGTCCTCCTCGTGCTGGTTCTGCGGGTTACGGACTGGTGTAAGGAGCCACCTCTTCAGGGGATAGCCTGCATCACCTGTATGTAGGCGAGAATGTATGTGTCAGTCATGTCGTCTGATCAAGAACATGATGTGCCACCATGGCTTGCATCCAACTGTTACTTTGGCTCACTTCTACATGCACTAATTGATTCACACAATGCAACCAGTATATGCTCATGGCTCCCATGGCCTGTTTTGCATGCCATCACCCAATGTATGCAGAGGGGTTGAGTGCATTGTGAGTGCCCATCCTCTGTCTCCGTTCTCTGTGTTACTCACAGCCAGGTGGAGTATGCATCATTCCCCCCCCTATCAGCCAGGTGGAGTATGCATCATCCCCCCCCTTTGAGCCAGGTGGAGTATGCATCATTCCCCCCCTATCAGCCAGGTGGCGTATGCATCATTCCCCCCCCTTTCAGCCAGGTGGCGTATGCATCACCCCCCCCTTTCAGCCAGGTGGAGTATGCATCACCCCCCCTTTCAGCCAGGTGGAGTATGCATCGGTACGTCATTCACCTGCCCACTTCCATGACATTGGACTCACCGAGTAGCCAGGACCATGGGCCTGCATGTCGCTCCATGTAGCGTGGTATTGTGGAGTTCCTCAGGACCATAGAATCATGGGTTGGTCCGGGGAATCGGGCACAACAATGTGTGATGATCTTGTTGGAGTCACAGACCATTTGCACGTTGTTTGAGTGGAACTGTTTCCGGTTGCGGTACGGTACCTCCATGGCACGTGGAACCACCAATTCCACATGGGTGCAGTCGATGGCACCAATGCAACCGGGTATGCCGGCTAGTGCATGGAAACCCACTTTGGTGTTTGCAATGTCCTGGGCAGTCCGTGGTAATGAGATGTGGTCGTCTGTGTGCTTGAGGAGGGCATCGAGCACTTGGATGAGTGTTCGTGAGAATAATGGTTGTGAAATGCCATGCAAGTGCCCCACTGTGTGCTGGTAGGTGCCTGTGGCCAGGAAGTGGAGTACAGACACTACCTTCAGTAGGGGGGGGTGGCGGTTGGAGTGTCTATCATGCTGACGATGTCGTTGTGTATCATGTCTACGATGGCGGTGATGGTGTCCCGGTCCAAACGGTACAGGGTGTGGATCTGCTCAGCAGTGAGGTTGAATGGATTGACTCTGATGCGTGGGATTGGGGGCTGCCTGCGTGGTGGCACTGGCTGTGCTGGTGGGGCTTGCTGGGCCTGCCTTGCCCTCCTTCTCCTCCTGCGTCTCCTCTGTGCTGCCTGTTGTTGTTGTTGCTGTTGTAGCACATGCATTGCTATCAGGTCCTCCAGCCCCAACATTGCTAGTCGTATTGGTATCATTGTGGAGTGTGACTGGGTGTGGGAAGGGGTGGGGTGTGCTCTTTTGTACTTCCTGAGTCTGTATTGCCTTCACCTGTGCTGTTTCTGTGCACCTGTGGCAGCTGCATTCACTTTACATGGCCCTTTACGGTTGGTTCGCAATGGCGTAATTAGCACCATGGCGGTAAGGTACTTAACGGGCTGGGTGATGGCGTTAGGTGCATGTCCGCTTGGGTCGGCATTTGCGTACCTTTCCGCCATGGCGCTAAGTACGGTGTGGCCGGTCGCGTGCGCGCACCCTTAGCGCAGTTAGCGGCAGCGTTAACTACGATGCCGCTAATGGCATCGTAGTTAAGGGTCACGGGTCATGATCGGACCTGGCGGAAAACGATGGCGGTAACCATTTACCGCCATCGTTTTTCACTTAGCGCCAGGGTCGTAATGAGGCCCAGTGTGTCGGGTTTCGATCATGGCACGAGACAAGAAGAATGTCTCCGCCACTATAGAGACCAACACATGACGTCACCACTTTTCTCTCAGCTGCAGTGTAGATCAGAGCTCCTCATGACCAACCACTGTAACGGACTGCAGTGCCTTCCTGCTGAAGACACAAACACATGGCACCCTGCAACAAAAGTAAAAGGCTCTGGAGTTCCTCCGCATTCTCCTGATGAGCAGGTAAGTATCATGAGAAATTCTCACATCCGCTAAACATCCGTTGTTACTAGTTAAGAACTAACTTAGTAGTCCATCTGCCCCCAGCCTGCAGTTAACCCAAGGAGCCACCCTATGGACCTCCATGCAGATTGCCCTTCAAATGGGGCTCCTTCAGCTCTACAAACGGTTTATTCAACATCCCCTTTATTTCACTGCTCCATGACAATGGCTCTCTTAAGCTCTTCCAGTTCACACCAAGGAAGGGTACTTACTGTCTTTCCAGAGCCCCACCATGACCCATGGCTCACTCTCATGGCCCAGTCTTTCTCTTCTCAATATCTTTTCTTCACTAGGGAGGCATCCAACATCTCCCCTTTTCACTTCAGGAAGGTATCCTCCTCCTCTTTCCCCTACTTCACAGTCACTAAATCCAGGGAGGCAGCCTTCATCGCCCAATCACTCATAGTTCTTCTAGGGAGATATGTTTTAACTCCATCACTCAGTCTCTCTTCTCAGGGAGCTCTTCCTTCTCCTGGGAACACACATCTCAAATTCTCTTTCCCCAGCAGCTTCTTCTTCTCCCGGGGACGCCTTGGGTGGTGGGCTATCTCCTTGGGGGGCGGAGGGGGCAGTGGGTCTCCCTTTGCTGTGTTGCTTGATCCTGCACTTTTCACCCCCCACAGCAGTCATAGGGCCTCATTACGATAAGCGGGGTAAAAACGGGTTCATTACCGGCATGGAGGAACTAGCGGGTCTGTGCTCGTATGACGCCGCTAATAGCGGGTGATTACGAGTGCGCGAGCATGCGCGAACCACCATGCCGGTAATGGCCATACCGCCATGGCGCTAAAGGCCCTCCAATGCCCCCATAGCGCCATCACGGGACCCGTCGATACCGCCTCCGCCTAGGAGGCACCCCTTAATACCAACCCGGTAATAACAGCATGATAATACCGGGCTCGTAATTCGGGCCTAGAAGTAATGTCATTGCGTTGGAACGGGAAATGCGCCGGCGGCCATCTTTAAAAACACAATCCATTGCAATCCTCCCAGACCACCAGTTTTGTTGAGGAGAGACCAGTGCCAATCCCTTCACCGTGTCAAAGGCTACCCGGAAAACAACCCCCCGCCTGCGCAAAAAGCATTTTTCAGATGAAGAACTGAATATTCTGGCAGACACCCTTGCCGCAAATGCAGACAAGATCAACCTGCAGAACCTAAAGATGGAGGCACAGCAGCGCAAAAAGGATATCTGGGAGGAGATAGCCCGCAAGGTCTCGGTAGTAGGCACCATCCAACGGACAGTGAAGGACTGCAAAAAGAGGTGGGATGACCTCCGCCTCAGGGTTCGGAATATCCTGGTCAGCAACAGTAGGGAGGCCATGGCTACAGGCGGGGGTCCCCACTCACCAGCTAAACTGTCATGCTGGGAGGAGACGGCAAACACATTTATTCAGATGGAGTCCATCAAGGGATTTGGGGAGATGGAGACGGATGCCGCAACATCTGCAGATGGAGGTGAGTGACCCTGCAGATCCTTGTAGGGGAAACCATGAAGTAGCAAAAGTGATGTGGAAGAGAGTCTAGGCAAGGCAATGCATGTCCCAACACACACATGAACATATCCTTGCCCAGATGGAGGGCCAAACCCTGCCACACTGAAATGCATGCTGATTGCCAATCCCATTACCAACACACAGCCAATACACACGGACCGTGCCCATGTAATACATCACACAAACCCCAATACAACGGCATGCCTCCTGCCATGCAGCAAAGGCCAAAATGCCCCCTTCATACTACTCTGTGTGACACACCTGTAAGATATGAATGCATGATAAATGAAATACTCCACAGCACCACATAATGCATCTAGCATGTGACACCATCACTGATGCCCTGCATCTCTTCTACCTCCCCAGGCACCGATGGAGAAGATGCCAGCGAGGATTCCTCCACAAGAGCATCCATGTCCCGGCCAAAGGCAACGGCCACCGATAACACCACCTCCGGGGCAGCCTCGCAGCCCACACCAACACCCAGGGCGCCTGACACCGTGGAGACTGAGCTGGCTACACAAGTGGAAGGTGAGGCCATTTACCCACTGAGCAACACTGATACTGCAGTGAAGGAGTATGTGGACCAGAATGGACTGACCCATGTGGCATGTCCACACTCCCCAAGCCCCGTGTCCACCGCCCAACCCCACACTCAGCCCTCACCCTCCTGCAGCAGTGCGGATTCCTTGCTGCATGATTCTCACCTCAGCAGCATCCCCGAGGTCAGCACTGCCACTGCAGGCCCGGTCACAGCACCCTTGACCACTGCTGCTCCCACCAACAACCTTGAGGCATGGCTAGCGAGGGTGGAGGCCAGACAGGACTCTCTGTTGGACCTGCTCTGACAATATGTCGCGGATGGGGAGGACACGAGGCGTGAGCTAGCCCAGGCCATAGCAGGGACCACAGCCGCCATAGCGGCGAACACAGCCTCTGTCAATGACTCGGCATCGTTGATGAGAGACAGTCTGGGTGCCAATCACGCAGGTTCTCACCTCCATCCTGCTGAACATGCAGCAGCAACAACCCGCACCAGCAGTGCAAATCACTAGGGCTTCCTTTGCCCCCACTTCCTCTGCACCCTCCAGCCATGTGCGTCTAACAAGACGGAGTATGAGGCACTCTGAAATGCTGCCCCCGGACATCAAGAAGTCCAGGAAATAGTGTGGGAGAACTATGAGAGTGGGTCAGTTGGTGTTGGCAGTGAATGGGTGTATTAGGGGGAGTTCATTGGGGGGTTTTGGGATTTCACTGGGGGGTTTTGGGAGTTCACTGGGGGGTTTTGGGAGTTCACTGGGGCGTTAGGGGGGTTGCACATTTCTGCAGTTGGTATCAATACACCATTTGGGTGAAAAATCATTCAATGCCTGGACATTGTTAATTTCGTGTGTATCCATTTAATGTATGACGGTGCACTGTGCCCAACTCCCCACATTCCCTGTGTGCATGTCCACATGGACCCAGTGTACAATGTGTCAC
This sequence comes from Ambystoma mexicanum, assembly GCF_040938575.1. Taxonomy (NCBI): domain Eukaryota; kingdom Metazoa; phylum Chordata; class Amphibia; order Caudata; family Ambystomatidae; genus Ambystoma; species Ambystoma mexicanum. The sequence continues at coordinate 371,537,977 of NC_090923.1, forward strand.
TGACACATATCTATGAACGTCCCTGTGGTTCATAAGTATTCGTCAATCAGTGATTGGCATACTGCACGACCATCCTGTGCATCACGTACTGGCAGGGGTGCTGCTTCTCCTCCGTCTCCATCCTCATCATCCTCACGGTGCATGCATGTCAATGTCAGGTGGCAGTGGTAGATTTCTCTGGATGCACATGTTGTGCAGCATGACACAGGCCCTGGTGATCTTTGCCACCTTTTCAGGCCTATAAAGGAGTGCTCCACCAGACCTGCTTAGGCAGCTGAGCCACACGACAGGCCGAAGGACTGCTCAATCACAACACGGGTACGGGTATGTACCCGATTGTACTCCTCTTCATGGCTATTCTGCAGGTTCCGCACAGGGGTAAGTAGCCACGGCTTCAAGGGATATCCTCCATCACCTGCAAGCAAATACGAATAGGTCTGTGTCACTCTGAGCTGCCACCTTCAGGATTCACAGTCATGGCCACAGCTATTTGCTTTCAACATGCACATGTCCCTGTACGTATGCACAAATATTATTTAGATGCATTCTATACTGCAATATGGTGTGGTAGTCTGGATGGCGTTGTACAGATGATGCAGGGTGAATTCTTGCATGCTGATGTGGATGTACTGCGGTTGCAGGACAATGTTTTGCCTCCCATTTCTGCTGTGTATACTGAACAGTGCATGGTCACACTTGGCACATTAGCACAGTTGCAATTGTGGAAACAGAAAAATAATATGAGGCTGAGAAGCCCAAAAAGAAAAACACCAACACAGGTTACAAAGAGACATACAAGTGCTTTATTTCAAGCTACAACAGTTACCAAGTCAATTGACAAATGGATAGCTATTCGGCTCTCAGTATAACATAACGAACTTCAACGAGGGTTCGATGTGTTAGTGAGAGACCGCATATTGGAATACCCGGGCCTTTTATACAATTTGTCCAGCCCTTGGCCAACCCTCTTGCGGGTTAACCATTCTGCGAAATATTTAATTCTGGTCTTAGGGTTCCTTGCCAGGTCAATCCTTTAATATATGCATTTCGATTAGTTTCGCTGATATAAGTAGTACATTTACACATAGGTCAACAGTAGGACAAGGTCTCTGTTCGCGACCCCGACAAGTGGCCTGCAGGCATATTAATTATTCAGTTGTACGGAGGTCACAACGGCCAGAATATTACTCAGAATGTCATTTGGCCTCCATTTTGATGTTCAGGGTGACTTCTACATAACAAGAGAACCTGGCGGTTTAATCCAAGATGGCGGCTTACATTGATTTCTCTAAGGTCAAGACCTTGTTGTGGAGTTTGTTCGCGCATGATGTTTAGACAACTTGGCGTAGGCCAATACACATACAATTATTACAATAGGAGGCATAATATTGTTTCTAGTCCGACAAACCCTCCTTTTGGCCTATGCCAAGTGCTAATACCATTTCTAATGTCTTTGTAAATAACTCCATGCATTGTCGTCCATACATCCTGAATCGTTATCTGTAATATTGATAGCCATTAGGTCGTTCACCAGAACCTCTTGCAACACAAACTCTTTAGATGCTGCATCTGGGGCATACATTTTGTGTCCTATCGTGCTCACCGCCTGAGCGCAACATCCCCCTAGTATTGCACATATACTAGGTAGACATTGGATACAGCAACAAAGGAGATGCAGGATTCCCAAAATAACCAGTATGACAGAAAGCACCTTCCAACCCCAGGATCGTAGGGAATCCCAGAACCAAGCACTAATACTCCAAACTCCCACAGGAACATGTACTTCTGAATTAAGGACGTGCAAGTTCTGTATTGCTTTGAAAATTGTCGGTGAGGAATCTGGTACGAAAACACAACACGCGGACCCCACTAATTTACATACTCCACCACGTTCTGCCAGAATGACATCTAATGCCATCCGGTTTTGGAGCGCTACCAATCTTATTGCTTTCTGCTCCAGTGTCATATTATAGAGTATATCCGTGGTCCGGTTGATGGTTCTCTCCAGTACTCTTGCTAGCCCTCTAATATTTTCAGAATTTGCTATCTGTCCCCAAAATGGCACAACTGATTTTGTTATATCTCCCAATATTTGCCCAGGGGTATCTCCATTCTCGTCCCGCCGTGGGCGAGCCTTAGAAACTTCCAATGTGCTAGCTATGAATACCCCAGGTAACAGGATTCCTAAATAACAGGTTCCCTGCCAATCCTTGGGCAACCAGGGAAATGCTGTACTACCGCAAATGAAATAGACAGGCCCCCCTACATACAGAGGCCTGTTCTCTCCGGTCAAATTTACAATGTTCACACAACCTTCAAAATCTCCGAGTTTGGAAAGGAAGAGACAGTTTATCAGATGGCCTAATAGAAGCAACATTAGGCTTACTTCTATTTGCGAAAAGCGAGCACCCCAGGGGAGTCAATTCACGTTTCTCAAAATGATTTAAATTAGTTCCATCAAAGTTCCCTGAGATGCTGTCATTCCAACGGCCAAAGAATAGTGCTCTAAGAGAGGCATAGCAAGCAGTCGTTAAAGGTAAAGGGTGAATATACCATCCTAGCCCCTTGTTCCCATATTGCGGTAAATGGGTGGAGATCCAGCAATTATTCTTATTAAAAATGGCATGCGTTGAATTCATTATTATCATTAAAGTGTTATTATGGTACTTTCGTCTCTGCTGGGAGTCCCTAGGTGACAAAGTATGAAGGTGTACATAGGGAGTCAAAGCAGTAGGTACAATTTCAATTGGCAGAAAAGGCTCTAGAGGATACATTTCTTCAAAGTACCAGAGTCCCACGGCAGTAACTATACAAAGTCCAATTACTATTATCACAACACAGCAATACGTTTTCGGGGCCCAGGCACATTGTTCATTGTCCGAGTTGGTCACCCCCTTATTTACAATTCCAATTCGAACAGCAGCGGTGGAGGTGGCAGGCATTGTAGTTTCTCAATCGACGACCCCAATGTTCGTTGCTGGCGACACTACGGTCGCACGACTTCTTAGTCCTTCCCCAACCCTAGCCAGCAGAATCCCTTTCTTTTCAAAAACTTTCTTTTGCAAGAACAAAACTCTCAATGACTCTTTTCTTTTCCAGATGCACAGGCAAAGCCCATGCCGCAGTTCTATTTCCTTCGTCGAAGGTCATACCTGGTGATTCCCGGTACTGTTTGATCCGGAAATAAGGTAATGTCACTTCCTGAGGGAAGCAACGTATCAGAGGCGACGGAAGTCGCAGAACTTGAAACAACGTTTTCCGGAAGTGACCTTTCCAAAGAGTGTGGAGACAAAATAGACTGTTCCCCAAGCTCCATGGACTCAGAGAGATTCTCCGACACACTCACAGCACTATTTGCTACTCCAGGATCTGAGATTGTAGCATCAGCGAGGGGTTCTATTTCTTCTGTAACGTGTGGCGTCGGGTGAGGAAGTTTCTTGACATGCATCGCGTGGATCCAATGCTTCTTTCCAGCCACCCGCACTGCTGTCTAGGTGACCAACAGCACCTGGTAGGGTCCCCGCCAGCGAGGCATGAGGCAGGAAGACCTTTTGTAGGCCTTCACCAGGACCCAACTTCCAGGCTGAATATTGTGTCCTGGGCCCGTAAACCGTACAGGTAAAGCTGATTGGACCTGATGATAAATGAGATACAGATTTTTAGTCAACTGGTTACAGTAGTCTACAAGAAATACATTTTCAACCTCCCTCAATGTTTTAGGCTTCGGAAGACCCCAAATATTAGCAGGTCTCCCCATCACTACCTCAAATGGAGAGAGCCCAGTCCTAGTTTGAGGTGTGGCACGCATGGCTAACAATGCAATAGGTAAGGCGTCCGGCCATTTCAGTTTGGTGCCGGCGCATGTATTATCAAGCTTATTCTTTAGGATACCATTATGTCTCTCTACCAACCCAGCACTTTGAGGATGTCTAGCCGAGTGAAATCGCTTTTCAATGTGTAACGCTGTGCATATCTGCAAAATTACTGCTGCAACAAAATGGGCACCGTTGTCCGACCAAATTACTCTTGGCAGCCCAAATCGTGGAAAGAATTCCTTTACCATAGTCTTCGCAGTGGTCATGGCAGTAGCATCCTTAACGGGGAAAGACTCAACCCATTTATTAAAAGCACAAATGATCACAATGTTAGATTGTTACACCGTTCCATCTCAATAAAATCAACGTGGATGACCTCGAAGAGAACACAGCGCTATGTGCAGAATTGCATGATACGCTTACAGCACAATGTGGGGAAGGGGACAGTAACTCCAAGGGGTAGTTTTGGACCTCGAAGGGAACAGAAGGAGGTCCAAAACTACCCCTTGGAGTTACTGTCCCCTTGCCCACATTGTGCTGTAAGCGTATCATGCAATTTTGCACATAGCGATGTGCGATCTTCAAAATTTTATCATTTACCCAGACTTGTTCTAACATTTTCGTGATCTGCTGAGCACACACATGTGTAGGACCGTGTGCCATCGTAACCATCGCCAGCACATATGAATCAGGGAGCAACCATTTCCCTTCAGATGTATTCACCCAACACCCATCTTCATCTAGTTTCCCCATCCCTTCGGCCCACTTTTTAGACTCTTCTATCGTGGCATCAGCTTGGATATCTCGTACAGACCCGATACCCTCATCCATTACATAGGCATCTTTTGTTTCTCTTAGAGCATACATGTCTGTGCTAAGGTCTGTGGCCTTTTGCCTGGCTATCTGGTCAGCAAAAGCGTTCCCTTTTCCCACATCATCTATGACCTTACGATGCGCTGCACATTTCATGATCGTTAACAGACTAGGGAGCGCGAGTGCCGAGAGCAATTGCACTATCAGGGGGCCATGCTGAATCTTGGTCCCATGTGAGGTTAGGAACCCTCTTTCCGACCAGAGCCTCCCAAAGTTGTGAGCCACCCCAAAGGTGTACTGGCTATCAGTATATATGTTTACTGTATGCCCTTCAAAGTGTTCACAAGCTCGGGTCAACGCTATAATCTCTGCGGCCTGCATGGAGTTATGCGGAATTCTCTTAGTTTCAACAACCGTACTCAATGTAGTAACTGCACAGGCAGCTGTAGATGTACCATCCGGAAGTTTGAAGCAGGAGCCATCACAAAACAACTCCCCTTCCGCATTGCCCAACAGAGTATCTATAAGGTCTATTCTGCCCTTTGTTTCCTGTTCAGTAGTATACAGGCAGTAATGTGATTCTTCGTCACTGCAAACAGTATTTTGCGGGAAAGGTAGGATTTCAGACGGATTAAGAACACAACACCTCTTAATTTGAATGTGAGGGGCAAACAAAGTTAATTCATACCTCGTCAGCCATGCAGAGGTGAGGTGAGGTACCATCAGGGTTAAATCATGGCCTAGGACCATTCCCTCACTCTGTTTTACAGATGCGGCAGCAGCAGCGACAGCTCGCAAACATCTTGGCAAAGCACATGCGACAGGATCAAGGGCGGAAGAGTAGTAACCGCACGGTCTATTCTTCCCTCCGTGTTCCTGTGTTAACACAGCCAAAGCACATCCATCACATTCATGCACAAACAACACAAAGGCCTTATTGTAATTTGGAGTACCCAGAACCGGTGCAGAGCATAACGCGGCTTTGAGAAGCTCAAATGATCGTTGATGTTCCAACTTCCATGGCAGCGGCGAAGAAATGCCCTTCTTCGTCAAGGCCAACATCGGTTTTATCACTAGTGAGAAGTTCGGGATCGAAAAGCCTACAGTAAGAAGCCATACCTATTAAGGCTCTGACTTCCTTCTGTGCATGTGGAACAGACATGCCAGAAATGTGTTTTATTCTTTCAGGTGTCAATCTTCTCCCCTCCTTTGACAGGAGATAGCCTAAATAGGCGACCTCCTTACAACAATATTGAAATTTCTTAAGCAAAGCTTTATGACCATGTTCTGCCAAATGAATAAGCAACAATACAGTGCCTTCTTTACAAGCACTTTCAGAATCTGCAGCTAAAAGTAAGTCATCGACATACTGAAGCAGTGTAAAAGTAGATGGCAATTCAAGGGTGTCAAGCTGCTCTTTCAAAGCCCTACTATAAATGCTTGGACTTTCAGTATAACCTTGAGGTGCACGAGTAAATGTGAACGAACGTCCCCCCAAGGTGAACGTGAAAAAATATCTTCTATCCTTGTGTATAGGAATACTGAAGAAAGCATTCTTCAGATCCACAACACTAAAGTGAGTAGCTGTAGCAGGGATCATCGTTAGTATCGTTGTCACATCAGGCACAATTGGAAATTGTGGGGCGACAACTTTATTAATAGCGCGTAGATCAATTATGAAACGGAACAGGATTGCATTGTCGCATTTCTTGTACACGGGTAAAATCGGGCTGTTACATAAACTACCTGCAATCTCTTCGATCACTCCCCGATGCACAAAATCAGAGACAATGCACTTCAAAGCACGCTCGCCCTCAACTGATATTTTATATTGCGGAATGCGTGGTAGTTTAACTCCATGTTTCAAAACTATTTTAACAGGTTCAATCTGTAGTACCCCGACATCATTGTCGTCAACCGCCCACAAACATTCCGGGACAACGCTAAACTCAGGAGGCAATGGTCGAGTCAAAAACTGAGAACTGGGAAGTTGCTGTGGTGAAACCGTCAGTCGCACTCCGTCAGAGGAACAATGAATTACTGCATTTAGTTTTTTCAACAGATTTAACCCCAGCAAATTCTCTCCACAGTTTGAAGTCAAGAAGAATGGACAGTGGTCCGTAAAGGGACCCAGAGAAACAGGCACCGGCGAAGAAACCGGACAAGCAACTGGTATGCCAGAAAACCCTACAGAAACATTAGTTTGCCCTGACAGTGGAATGTTTGGAACCTGAGAATGATCAATGGAGCACTTCTGTGCTCCAGTGTCTATCAAAAACTGATGTTTCCTATTCCCCACTAACAATTCAACGTAGGGACCTTTTTGACTAACGGGAATAGGTGAAGGTTCCAAACCCTGCTTCGGGCAATCCTAATGAAATAAAATGTCAGAAGGAAGGAAGCTCTTCAGAAAGGTAGGCAGCAGAAGGGTGATCAAATATGTTTCTCGTGTCCACACTCGAAGTCTGATTATCCCGTGAAAAAGGTTGCTGAGGATCTTGCGAGAACTGACCTCTATCAGGGCCCCCCACTCCGGGGCGCCTCTAGGTCGTCTACCCATACTCCCAAATGTGTTGTTTGACCTCTGTCAAAGGACGGGGCACTGTGCACGCCAATGACCTTCCTGGCGGCAATAGGCACATTGATTAATATTCACAGGACCCAAGGGAACGTTCCCTTTTGGAACATACTGACCTCTGGTCTGTGAATTACCTCCTCTGGGATTTCTAGTAATTTGCTGTAACAATACTTTAGTCTTCAAATCTCCTTTCCTCTTCTCTATTCTCTCTTTTTCATTATTAACACAGTTCTCATAATACTGAGTCATGTGCAAAACTTCAGATTGGGATTTCGCCTGCGAAGCGCTCTCAGAGGACATAATCTGTGACTGGATGTCAGGCAGCAACCCACGTACAAATTTGTCCACAAACAACCTTTTCCCAGACTCTGTGCCCAAGTCCTGTCCACTGAAGTCAGAGAATACCTGTTCGAATCGATTAAAGAATTCGGTGGCACCTTCAGATTTTCCTTGAACACAGGCCGTAAGCATGTCCCAACTAATTCTTTTCTCAGGAATTATGGTTTTCAATTTTGCGACAATTCTATCAGGCAAAGTGAGTATTACCTGAGGTGGTTTCTCACCAGCTGGTCTTTCCCCATCAAACCTAGTTATGTTAGCCCACGTATCTCCCAACCCTGGCATATCGTCTATTGTTCGAACCTGCTTCCATAAATCTACGGGCAGGAGTACAGGGAATAGCAAGTCAATATCACTTAGGGTGAACACAGAAGATTGTAAAACGGACTCTATCTCTTTGTAGAATCCTGTCAGATTTTTCCTAATATCGGGAATTGATTGCCTGCGAAAACGGAACGTGAACAAATTGCGATACATAATGTGCAGGGATGTCCACAGCGGGTGCACCTGTCCCAACGTTAGCGGGAATCTCAACCTTTGGGACAAATGTCGGAGGAACCACTCTCATTGGCAACTGAGATATAGGTAATTCCGATCGCTTACTAAGCAACAGAGCCAGGTCGAGCGCTAAGGCAGCCGAAGAAGTGTCAGGCGAAAAAGCCCTCTTACAAATACCCAATAACTCTATAGGACTAACCTTCTTCCTTACACATTCATCCTGCAGGTACTGTACCATTACCTGAATCACCTTCCTCTGCATTTCTACTGTATACTGACTATACGTGTCATATACTTCATCCGGCGGTATCGATGAATCCGAGATCCATCGAATCGCATCTTTGGTACAAATTCATACTTCCTCAGATGCCGATTTACGACACGGAAGGAACCATTTCTGTACATACATACTGTCGTCTTCACCATCCTCAATCTTTCTAAGTCCCTCCTATACTCAAATAACCTCTCAACATGACCATGTACTTTCTCCTCAGTTTCCCTTGAAAGCGCTAAAGTATTTTGATCCCTCAACCCTTGTGGGAGATCCGTATTATGTAATCTACCCCACATTACACATAAATGAGTCCCCAAACCTTCAATAAAAACATTTTTCTCGGGAAAATTGCCCATATTTGATAATGTGGAGAAAACGTCAGCTTGATCACCTCTCTCCATACAATGCTTAGCCCATGCAAATAATTCCCGTTTCTTTTCTGCAGAGACAGTATTTCGAGTAACAATTTTTGACCCCGCACCCTGATCAACTTCAGTCAGTACAGAGCCACTCGGGAGCGGAGGTGCAGGCAAATTCAATGGAGGTGCGACTATCGGCGCATGGGGAAGGGGTGGTAGAGTAGGTGGAGGAACAACAACTAGAGGAATAGGAACAATAGGTTGTACAGGGGGAACAGGACTAACAGCAGGAATAACAGCAGGAATGGGCAGAGCACCAGGGAGAGGATCATACGGAGGTGGCACAGAGGTACCAGGCCTGCGTTCGTTTAACAATTTATCAATAAATTCTTCGGAAACATGAAAATCTTTAGAGGGATAGATTTTCTGGATACCGAGTGAGAAAGCCCTATCCATATTCTTGACTGACTCTGAATGTTTTTCCTTATCATATAACAACGTCTTTTCGGCATTTGTTTTATGATGGCGTGCATGTTTATCCCTACTTTTAAGCTGCTGCAATGCTTCTTTTTTCCAATTCTGCAAAACATCAAATGCTGTAGGTCTGGCCTTCTTCTTTAGCAAGACTGATTCTAGGTATTCAATATGGGGGATCTCGAAACTACCATTGATTGGCCACTGAAATTCGGAGGCATGTCTGGTTTGTCTGTGCCAAATATCATTAAATACTATACTTCCAATGCCATGCTTACAGTACATAGTACACGTCGGCGACCCCTCCTGTGGTGCCGGGTGGCTAAATTCCAAAGATTGTCGATCGCTGCGGAACAGAGCCCTAAAGCAGCTAGACAATTTCCCAGGCATTTCCCAAAAAATTGGTGTTACCTGGTCAATAATTGTGTCTGCAGATACAATATGCCAAATTCAAATTGTCAGGGTTAAATTAAGAGTCGGGTCACGTCTACACCTGACCAAACCTAAGGAGGACCGTACGGTTTACCAAAGAATTTACCTAATGAATTTTACCTGGTGTTTGGTGGTTTCGACAAATCTGCCCGCCTCAAAAATGGACCCTCGTCAAGATGCCGTGTCAGACCACACGACTATCGTCCAAGGATCGGATCGTGCAGCGCTGCCGAGGTATCGCGTCTCGTTCGGTCAGGCCCACAGTATCACACCGTCCGATCCCGGTTCGATAGTCTGCGTCAATCCTTCAATGATCCGGCATCAATCTTGAGGGTCCCTATTCGGGCGCCAACTGTGGAAACAGAAAAATAATATGAGGCCGGGAAGCCGAAAAAGAAACACACCAACACAGGTTACAAAGAAACATACAAGTGCTTTATTTCAAGCTACAACAGTTACCAAGTCAATTGACAAACGGATAGCTATTCGGCTCTCAGTATAACATAACGAACTTCAACGAGGGTTCGATGTGTTAGTGAGAGACCGCATATTGGAATACCCGGGCCTTTTATACAATTTGTCCAGCCCTTGGCCAACCCTCTTGCGGGTTAACCATTCTGCGAAATATTTAATTCTGGTCTTAGGGTTCCTTGCCAGGTCAATCCTTTGATATATGCATTTCGATTAGTTTCGCTGATATAAGTAGTACATTTACATATAGGTCAACAATAGGACAAGGTCTCTGTTCGCGACCCCGACAAGTGGCCTGCAGGCATATTAATTATTCAGTTGTACGGAGGTCACAACGGCCAGAATCTTACTCAGAATGTCATTTGGCCTCCATTTTGATGTTCAGGGTGACTTCTACATAACAAGAGAACCTAAAATGGCGGTTTAATCCAAGATGGCGGCTTACATTGATTTCTCTAAGGTCAAGACCTTGTCGTGGAGTTTGTTCGCGCATGATGTTTAGACAACTTGGCGTAGGCCAATACACATACAATTATTACAATAGGAGGCATAATATTGTTTCTAGTCCGACAGCAATCATGCTCAGTAATGCATTGCTACACATACCCATGGTGGTCAGGTTGTGCGTCTTACATGTTGACATTGATATATGTAATTGGTCCAATGTGTGCCAGTGATGTGTTATGTTGGGGTTGGGAGGTTCAGGTCAGGAGTATTTAGCTCTGCGTGCATTCTCGACTCACCGTGCATTCCCACCCTGGTGGAGTATGCATCCCCTCCATTCCCACCCAGGTGGAGTATGCATCCCCCCATTCCCACCCAGGTGGAGTATGCATCCCCACCCATACCCACCCAGGTGGAGTATGCACCCCCCCATTCCCACCCTGGTGGACTATGCATCCCCCCACATCACAACCCCGATGCACTGCCATGGGCCAGTCAGGCAACTCACCAAGCAGCCAGGCACGTGGTCCAGCATGTCGCTCCATGTGACGGGGTAGCGTGGAGTTATGCAGCACCATTACATCATGTGTTGATCCGGGATATTAGGCGCAGCAATGTGTGATGATCTTGCTGGAGTCACATACCATCTGCACATTGATGGAGTGGTATTGCGTGCAATTGCGGTACACCGCCTCTACGGCATGAGGGACTACCAATTCTACATGGGTGCAGTCGAGGGCACCAACACACTGTACACATGCTTTATGAAGCAACGGATTTTGTAATTTATGTTTGCATTTGTACATGTGTCAAGGCCGGTGTAAAGACCTTACCCTATTCTGGCAGTAATATTCAATCAAAGCCACCTGCTATTGTTTTTGTCAATAATGCATTCACTGCTTATATAAATGTTACCGCTGGTGATAACCCAGTAACTTGGTGGAGCAGACTCTACAAGTGTGTGGTATTTTTGTGTTGTGCAATGGGGGGTTTTTCACTGCCAGCAGTAATTGGCACTTTCCTGCTGCCAGTTCCATAGTAATATTTTCATGATAAATACAATGTTGACAATCAAATTCTCTGGACCATTACATCTAAAATCTAAAGAATTCACTGTAACCCGAGAATAAATATAAGCAATCACTCTTTTTCCCAGCAAGATGCAAAACATCTCTGTGTACATACTGTTCTTGAAAAAAATATTTAGATATATCTTTCTTTTTCATTAAACTGCCATTTTATTGACTCATTTCACTCACCAACATATTGGTCCCAGCATATGCTGTCTATCGTTTTACCACTAGGTCTCTGTTTGTCATTCATTTTTCTTCAAACTGCTTGCACATGCATGCTTTGTACAATAATATTTACACAGGGTGATTTTCTACTGCACCTGCTAGTTATGAATAATTCATTTTGCTAAAAGGGTATCGGAAGCATGTTTTCTGAGGATAATACTTTGCATTAGTGATGCCCAGCTTACATCATTTTGTTGACTTATCAGTTAACTGGATCAGCCCATATTATTTTCTTTTATTTTGCTTATGCAAACAGAGTATCTCATCTCTATTGCTGTTACCCACATACATTAGTTGGTTACAGTGGGGTACAACCCTGGCAACAAAGCATTTATTGCTCTGCCTGAATGACGACAAAACAGAGTCCTGATCCTTGGCTCCACCAAAAACCTAAAAAAACTAGACTCCAACTACTCTGCTTTCAACATCGATGGCAACATAATCACAGTAGCCAAAGAAGTGAAAACACTAGGATTTTACTTGGAATCCACCCTAACCTTGAGAAAACAGGTAAACTCTCTGGCATCAACTACTGCCTATACCTGTAAACTTATTCGATCATGCAGACCTTTTCTAACACAATCTAGTTGTATTATCTTCGCCAATGCCCTAATACTATCAACGCTAGACTATTGCAACGCCCTATACCCAGGAGCTAATAAATACATCACTAACAAGATCCAGACACTGCAAAATAATGCCCTGAGAACGGCCCTAAACTTACCATCTAGAGAACATGTATCCAACATGAGAAGAGACCACCTTTGGCTAAAAATAAGTGACAGGATCACACTAAAACAGTCTTGCTAACTTTCAAGTGCCTCAATAATGCATCTCCCCCGTATCTTATGGAGAGAATAGTCAGAAGAACATCGACCCGCCCCTCCAGAGCAGCTAATTTACACTGGGCCTCATTACGACCCAGGCGGTAAGGGGTTTACGGCAGCGTTAACAGCGCCGACCCTTACCGCCTGAGTACGAGGTCCCTTAGCGCCATGGCGCTTTTAACACCTGCTTTTAGCAGGTGTTAAAATCCATGGCGCTAAGGGAACATGGAGTTAATTACGCCACCGTAATTTACGGTGGCGTAATTAACGCCTTCCCCACTCCCATTATGCCCTATGGGGCAAAAATGGGAATGGGGAAGGGTAAATGGGGATTGGGGACTTACCGCCCCGCCAAGGTCGGAATGGGGCGGTAAGTTCGCCAACCACCATGGCGTAAATGTAGTTTACGCCATGGTGGTACAGTCACGGCCCAGGCGGTAACTTACCGCCTGGGTCGTAATGAGGCCCACTGTCTACAGATGGCCAGATTCAGGATAAAAAAAATCAGGCAGAAACAGTTTCCCAGTAAAAGCCGCCCAATACTGGAATGCACTCCCACTCGGTCTTAGAACAGACCAGTCCTACTATAGCTTTAGATGTAATACTCTTAGCTGTCTACGATCCAATGACCAATATGACTAACCTATATACACTTTCCCCTGAAACCTTCTCCTGCACTTGTCTGTACCCTGATTTAATGTACGCATGTATATAATCTCCACTCTTTTTGATTCAAGGTATATATGTATGTACTCTCCACTTTGTAACCAAGCTTAAAGTATCCTTTGTACTCTGTTGCACCCAGTTACCTAAGGGTTCGGTTCGGTGCACCCTACAAATTAATAAACGAACAAGCAAACAAACAAACATTATTGGCACACCGTTTAGGGAAGCAGGAAGTAGTTAACATTTACAGTAAGTGTGGAACATGTGATGGTGCTCAGAGGGTGTGTCGGAGTGTAATGGGCTAAAATTAAAGGTCGGTCATCAGGTGGTATACTGAGCTGGGTGGATGCTTCTGGAGGTGCCCCATTAAGAGGAGGATCTTGATTTCTTTTCTGGATTGCATTTGGGTGGGATTCAGTCTGGTATTGCTGGTATTGCTGGGTATGAGGTTAACACATGCTTTTGTCATTCCTTCTTTTTTGCTTTTCTGCTGTCCTGGTGTGGCCATGTACTGACTTTTGGAGATATGCTGTCATTCAGAGGTAGCAACTTGGTCTGCCCAATAGGAGAATTCATACATGGACATGGTGACATGTTTGTATATGATGCAGTGATGCTTGATCGATGTCAGAATTAATTAGTCATACTTATAAAGATCTTTGATGAGGCAGGCAGCAGAGTTGCTTTTCAGAGGAGCTAGAATGCTGGTGGGTAGGCCAGTGATCAGGGTGTTGTCTTTGTGCAGGTGACAGAGGTGGGATCTGAAGCTAGTGTCCAGGTGGAAGGGTTTCACTTTTTGTAGGCAGTAGACTTGGTATCATGCAGACTACCTTTTCTACACAGTCCTGGGAAAGAGGACACGTTGAAAGGGGTGTCTATGGTGTTCCTGGTCAGCTCAGGAATATTGTATAACATGAGCCCAGGCTGTACTGTGCCCTTTTCTAAGGTCCTTGCATGTCATATCTAATGTAGTCAACTGCAACCTGTGTTCTGTAAATACGCCCCAATGCCTAGCAGAGGTGGCATCATCATGGATGTATTTCTTTCATCAAGCTGATATCCTCCACTGTCTAGCCTGATACACTCTGCCTGCAAATGTATTCACTGAATGACTACTCTGTCCAATGTATCAGGTAGACCTAAAACCAAGGGATGAGTGATGTGAAGGCAAACAAGGTATCAGTGGCAGCAGCAATTGGGGAAAGGCAAACATGATTGCTGTGCGTGTTGCAACAACCCGATTTAATTTCATATAAAATTTGATGCAGAGAAAACTTTGATCCAGAAACTGAATATTCCAGAAAATAATTTTTGTCGGTTCTCACAATTTTAATCCCACAGATAACACAATGTTGCAACACCTTTGATGTTTCCATTCTCATGGTGAATGGTTTGAAGGAACAGCACTGGGGATTATTCACAGTCTTAGGGATGTGTTGGGTGCCCCAGAACACTTATTTGTCTTGATGAATGATCCCACCAATGAGTATCATGAAGCCTTGAAATGCCGATTATGGCAAGCCCTGTAATTTAGCTCTCTCACACTGGTGTTTCTTTGGATGTTTTACTGAGCCAGGACCTGTAACTTCTTGTTGGGGACCATTAGATAGTGTAGTCCCCCCAAAGTAGGTATTTCTCTGTGGTTTTTATATCTCCTACCCAGGATTCTCAAATGTTGAACACATCTTAACCCAGGCTCCAACTTCTATTATCAAGCTGTGGATCCTAGTAGTATTTTGGCGCATGAACTCAGTTTTCTAGTCTAGCCTCCCCTTTCAGAACAGCCTGTTCTACAATGTGGTTTACTTGGATTATCCATCTCCTGTTTTGTATCTTTCCTACTATATATTTATCTTGGTTCGTGCAGGATTTGACCTTCAAGCTCTTTTTCCCAACCTATCACTGTAACACAACTCATGCACAGAAACCCCATCCAGTTATTATTATTACTATTATTTTATTAGTGCTATATTTTTAAACAAAGTATTCTTCTCTTACTTTTGCTGAATGAGCAAACTCTCCCTATTTATCTTTATCTCTTTTTGGAACCACTCAGGTTGCTTCTCAATTATGTTAATGTTTTATTTCCCCAATATACTGACACTACTTAGTTATACCTCAAAGTGAATTGTGCTCAATGCATTTCATGCCGCAGGTAATGCCTTGACTCCATCAAAGCATGAATGGCCAGCACCTTACTGAAACTCAATCCCCAAAAAGTAATTTGGCCCATCCATCTAAATTAGAGACCATCCAAGCGTGGACAAATGACGTGCACCTTTATGGATTCAAAATGCTACTTTGCAGGCAGCCATAACAGAATCTCTGTGGAAGAATAGCTATAACGCAGAGCCATAAATGACATTATATATGCACAATCTGAATGGCTCTAGGCTAGAAACCAAGCTAAATAAGCCTGCAGCCACAAATGCAACATTCCTGTTGACTATGATAGAGATACATTTCACAAAGGTGCATTCCAACTATTGACTTTAACAGCTGTCTCTTTACAAGCACAGGTGAAACATATACAGATTATTTGCAAGGGGTGAGGAGCATTCGACTTACGCCACCTTCCAGGCGTAATGTTACCGTGACATACGGTCTTTTCTTTTAAGTGCATAAACTGTGCACTACACGGCAGCCGCTCTCCAACAGCCACCCCCCAGCAACCGAGGATTGCCCTCGCACCCGGGACATCCTCGCTCACGCCGCCATCATGGCAACTGGCGGCAACTTGCTCACTCCCCATGCACTACCTTATCGGTTCCCCGGTGGGACCCCCTCACTTCCAGACCACGGGGCACACCAATGGCTTTCACCATTTGCCCTGTCCCCTATAACTGGGCCTTCCCATAACTCACTTGAGTAATTACGTACCCGTGCCATCCCACCAGGGGTTGCCCCCTAGCTAGGGGACGTCTCTCTATCTTGCAAGCAACATCTCTACTGTGATTAACTGAGCGCCCCTCGGGCGCTTCCGACACCCCACACCTCGTACTCATGACCCACATCTGCCGTAGTGCCATGCACACCAGCACTTTCCGGCCACAGCCGGCCCCCTCTCCCGCACCTGTATAATGTCACTCGGACTACTCTTTAGCCAATCAACCTGCTGCATCTCTCTGTTGACACTCTTGTATCTCCCTCCAGATCTGCTAACCAGCAGCCACCCAGCACCCTACTCAGGGCTGGTCTCTTCCTGTTCCAATGGGAGCCCCCACCCCAACTTCAATGGTAAGCACAGCGTCATTAGCTTTGCACTAGGACTTACCTCAGTGACTTTCAGCTTAACCAGCCACCCTCTAACTCTCTCTCTTCACTTTGTCCACTTTTCACTGTGTCTTTTCTCCTTGGTACTCATTGTCTAAATCGGACTTCCTCCTTGTTTTCTCAATACCTACCGACTGTATCATTGATGATGTCACCTTTTACTTATTTACTGTACCAATTTGCACTAATCACCTCACCCACCACTCACCACGTATCTCCATGCGCCAATCATGCCACTTTATCCGTGTCTTACTGTGGCCCAAAATGTATGAATATTGAATGTCTTTTCCCATCATGAACATGTCACTACTGTGTTGTACCATACCTGAATTGATATATGATTCTTTTTATCATGATTTCACCGCATGCCACATGTCACTGAACCACTCACTCTCCCACCACTCACCAACCCCCACCTCACACAGCCTTGAGAAAGACTTTGGTTGAAACGCGCGTCATCTGTTTTTTCTTTTTTATGGTTCACCAACCTGGTACATTGTGCCCAGGTGTTATGCTGCACTTGAAATAATAAATATTCTTGCACAAATAAAACTCTGGACTGAATTGTGAAATAACTAGTGACAACACTGAGGTACTAACCCTCTCGCCAGTGCCACCAACCAACTAGGTTTTGTCAACCCACCCAATATACAGATTATTGTTGAGCCTTTCAGATTGCATGAACAGGAGCTTGCAGGGTCACAAATCAAAGCCACATAGGCCTGAAACTAACTTTCCTACGTAATTTGACAGGGCTGCTTTGCAAAAATGTGCATTCAAAAATATTCACTTTGACAACCATCTCTTCTCCAGCACAATCGGATTTATATAGAAAGTTAATTAACTATAAAGAATACATGATAGGCTTAATCTGTTTTAACTACAGCCACAAAAACATGGGTGCCTTTAAAATGTTTATTTTTCTTTCCTATGTGAAAAGCACAAGATAAGAGTCGGACTGAGCAAAGGCCTCAATTCTTCTTAATTAATTTTTTCTGCTTGCAAATTGTTTTTCAAAGCAAATTAGATCTTCGATTTCATATAATGAGTGCATGGTCACATTATCAGCATTGCTAGTCAAAACTGACAGCATTGTGTGCAGCATTTTAAAAAAACGCAATATTTGGTAAAGCAAGATAAATATATTTAGAAAATGTTGAATTGTAAATTGCAGAACAAATGCAACTTGGGCTACAAACATATATGATGTGTGTGACAACAAAAAGACAAATGCTCAACCTAATATAAACAAACCAACCAAGTACAAACACTGCATTAGGATACCATGATAGCCATAAATGATTTATAATGAATAACATAGTCATCTTGCACCTTTGGCGAAAGGTCCATCTTGTTCAACATGCCAGTTCATGCATAACTGACCAATAACGACCACATTGGCTTTATTTCAAACTTATACAAACAAGATAGCTTTACTGTTTCCACTGATTACATGAATTATATTACCTGTTACAATTGAATTGGCTACTAGGGAAACAGGAGTTGGTCTAAGCCTTTATAGATCAGCTTCTTTCAGACAGTTAGGATGCTCTACCGAAATTCCAACTTAAGTCTATGGCACTCTGAATCTTGAGATGGCAAAAGCCTGGAAGATTGCTGACCTTTAACACTTTGGCCTGCCTGGGTAAGAAAGCATGCATAAACATTAAGGACTAGGTCAAGCCTGTGATACTTGTCTGTGTGACTAAATATTGGCACATTGCCAATGTTTCCAAATTTTGATTTGTAATGCTTGCTTCAATAATTTGGAGCATACCGAAGCTACAAAGCGGAACTGCCTAGGAAACAAGCAGCAAACAGCTTTCTGATGCCCTCACAAACTGGCACTTTGTCAATTTTTCCAAAGTCTTTGATTGTTTCAATATTTGGGGGCTGAAGAAAACCATTTTTGAACATGTTTATTTAAACAATATCCTTCTTTTCCATGACTCTAGATTACTTTTAGGTTGTTTTTAGAGAATCCATGGATGGTTTGACACAGATTTTAACCCTTTTATACAAGTTATCCCGATGGGTTTCTGTCTAACAACACCTATCCCTAGTCTTGCCAATCCACAGCATCACAAGGCTACACACACATTGTGAACTCATTGTTGGCCGTTTTAACATTTTAGAAGCGAGTAGGATGCTACTCAATTGCATTATTGCTAATTAGGAACTCTATATAGTTACCCACATTTTCTCTCTAAAAGGGAATTAAAATACATACATTCAAACCAAGTCAGTGAGAGCATTATTAATGTCTTTCTATTCATGAGCATAGAATAAACTATTTTGAAAGTGCAGTCACTTGATTGGTTAGTGATAAAACAGTGTAGGGAAGATGTAGATATCATCTAATGTTTATTATAGATACAAGAGTAATTCGTGTCGATACATCGATTCACACAGATTGTAGGCCCGCAACAATAATATTGTCCAATAGTAAGCCGGTCAGGCAGAGACATCTTTATAGGAGAGCAAAAGGGGTACTTGCCCTGGGACCCCAGCTTGAGGGGGTCACAAGGCTGCCCAATCTAAATATGTCCATTCCCATTGATCTCCAAACTTAAATAGCATACTTAAGGATCTTTAATGGCATGCCTCTGAGGCTGTAAATTGCATGTCTGTTTTTGCCAGGTGTATTCTGCTCTAATCAATTGATCCTGTAATGCTTTCTCTATTATAAATAGTTTGTGCGCTCACTACGACACAACTCCTCTCACATTCCCACCTTTATGAGGGGATTTTAGTAATCATGTTATGAAATGCTGATTATCACCATTGTACCTTCACCAGATAGTGATTTCCATCATTTTGACAGGTTAGGCAATACAAAATTCAAAACTAACATAGCATCAGTATGGTCTAGAAATCAGTTCATTCAGAGAAGGTTGTAAAACTAAGGCAGCCACCCCCAATAATGAGCATGAAGTGTTCGTCCAGGCAGGTGATTAGATATCCAAATGCAAGATTGTAGAACCAAAGTGTTCATGCTCGTATCCTGGCTCTGCCAGCAGACAATACAGTGATCCTGGACAAACCATCTTATATCATTTACAGTACTTTGCTGTCTTCTGTGGTAAGGTTTGCCTTCTCACATTCTGTGGAATTATTAAGCCCATTACCTGAACTTTCTTTGTATGTCGGCCATTTGAGTGGAAGGTGTTCTAGACAGAGGAGATATAACACCCCTGACAAGCATATTTTGAGGTCTGCTCATTTGGCACAAACACTGTTTGCAATTTTACACAATTCGAAGGTTATTCTGCACATCATAAATAACAATCCACAACCATCTGTTTTGGTTGTGTTTTAAAGATTTAAAATACCGAAGAGAAACCCCAATTAAATATTTTTAGATCACCTCAGTCAGTATGTTGATACTTACATTGTTGATAGAGGCAACACATTTAGAAACATTCCCATTTTGCATTATACGTGTCTATAACATTTTGATTTAAGAATTCTCATGCTGGGTTATGTGATTTGTGTACTTCGCATGTCAGTTCTATAACATGGGATTATTTTAGTTCATGGTAAAAACTTTTAAAATAACGCAGTAAAGCACAGACATAGGCGATTCTGTGCAAATACAGCTTCACATCTTAACCAATGTGGGATCCTGGGCATCTAATGTAATCTCGTATTCCCTAACATGTCAAAATGGTCAGTCCCTAAATCTTTCAAAATTATCAGCCCTTCAGAGTGACTTTGTTGTCTGGCTGTGACCTTTAAAAAGCCTCAATCTTGGTTTCACTGGCTATAACGTTGCTTCATCTAGAATAACTGAGTATTGATATATTACACACCACAGTCAGCCTCTTGTTTCTATACTCTCTAATGGCAACACAACTTGAAAACTATGTTCCTCTTCTAATCTGAGTCTGTCTGTATACAGACACCTCGCTATTATCTTCTAATATTCAACACTTTATGGTATGGTATGTTCAGCTTTCTCTTTTCTTCCAGTTGGTCTGCTTATCAATGCTTGAGCACTTCTGAATTCTGTGAATCAGCTCACCTGAGTCATCTGTCTATTCTGGTGTTGTTACACCTTTTTCATATGATATGTGTCTATTTATACTAAAGCCCATATTCCTTCCTCGTCGTCGCTGATTGCTGATGATAATAAAGTGTCCTGTACCCATCTACAACACATGTAGCATCTGGACGGCTAACGTTGCCCTTGAAATGCTTATGTTGATTAGAGAAAGAATAAAGTGGGTAAGAGAACTGGACGGGAGTGCCAATGATTATTCTGATCACTGCAAGGCATCATATCATGCAATGGGCTGTCATCAAGACGATGGGGGTGCATCCAGATATTCTGGATCTTAATTTGTTTGTGTTGAGCCCCTGGCCCCAAATGTGCTTAAAATGTCCCTGCTGTCAGATGCTCAGGGATAGTATTTGTTCTTGCACTAAACAGAGAGACAAAACTTTCTCCAGAGCCTTGCTTCAGGTACAGAACTACTCTCTGTTGCAATAACGGATACAGCCCCAAATGGGCAATTAGAACATCTTTGGAGTGGAGGTTTGATCTGGCATGCAGGGTATGATGTACAACATTACAGCTTGCAATTGTTGTAAGAGCTGTATCAAAAGCTGCAATAGGACCACCATCCAGAATCCTATAAATATCATCCCAAACTGCCAACAGGACTAATTGTGTGCCCCTTCCTAGATGAAATCCTGCCTAGTGAGGATCTAGAGAATTCAATTTCTCCTTGAAGGCTTGAAGGGGTTAAGCTATTACTGCCTTCAACACACCAGGGAACTGCCCCAGCCTCAAAGAGGGAATAATGAATGTTCCCAAGGTACTTTTTCGAATGGGTCGAGATGCACACCATGTATTCTCCAGTGAGAACTGCACTATAGACACTTTCTGTAGGGGCAAGAAAAAAAGGGTCCATCAATGGACATTTTATATACATAAAAGTCTAGAGCGTACACAGGGCAAGCTGGATCAGACAGGCGTGTATCGTGTCATAGTAGTCACATCATCCATTATCACTCTGGGAGTTATCATTTTTGGTTTTCTCATTAGGGGGGAATTATTCATACTTGCAGCCACTCTTGTCATGTTTAATAGCAGTAGTCATGCCTGTGGCGAGTGTAACTGAATATCATACCTTGCAGTGTTGTGAGTGAGTGATTGTTGTTGAACACTCCAGTTTTTAATACAGTGGCTAAATCTGCATTACTGGTGTAGGTTTATGCATTGAAATATTACTTAACGTGCCAAGCTACATGGAAGTCATTGCTGCCTCCTTCCAGCCAATTAGACTGTTTAGAATGCAGTCAATAACTACAGGTATTGACTGCACCCAGACATTCTGATTTCGGAATCACCAAGCAAAACAACGGAAAGCATGTCTCTGCTTTCAAGAAACAGCAATGACATTTACTAGCAAGATTTCGTTCACCAAGACCCTACACCTTTGCACAAATAGCCCTATAGATCTGAACAGTGGTCGTCATCATCTGAGATAGTGACCCTTTCCTAAAGTATGGCCCACAGCTTCACCTTGGGCCATAACTTGGTAGCATGCCATTTTCCATTGATAATGACGCCTCTGCACTTATTTTGAGAGTCCCCTGCACTGGTCTCAACTGCAGATGCACTCTCCATATGCCACTTATCAAACTGGGTTGTGGTGACTAGAGTGATGCTGCAATATGGCATTTGTGTGACTGATTTGTGGTTTCCACACAAGCTCTGGACTATGACTTCTATTCCAAGCATGATGTTATCATGTCCCCACCAATATTAAGCTGTACGATTTATGCCAGAGACTACTCAATTCTTAATTATTGTTGTGACTTGGATCTGTTACTTTGCTACTGAACTGCTGGTTATATTGTCTGCATTGGGACTTTAAGTACTTGTCCCTTGTCTATCTGCTCACCTGGTGGCATTCCAGGCTGGTTGTTCGGACTCCTTGTCTTACATTTTGATTGCTCTTATTTGTCACTAGCCCTTGTTTACAGACTCCAGAGTTTAGCATTTCTGGCCTTCTCTGCGTGTGTTCTCTCTTCCTCCTCTCGCCATATCTGCTCCATTCCCTTGTCTACGGGTAGCTTCACATCCCTCCCTGCCTGCTCATCACCTGGCTCTTTTCAGTTCCCTCATTCCTGGAATCCTCACACCTGTGCCTCCATATGTGTTTTTCTCCAGACTCCTGGTTGCTTCTGCTGGCTCCAGTATTCCCACATCCTTTGCTCTATTGACTCTGGACCATGTGACCCTCTTTTTCCACCCTTGCAACCTTGAGTGTTTCAGGCAGTACTACCACTATTTGTGGATTATTGTTTCTCTCTCACGTCATCTAGACTCTCTCTAACCTTTCCCCCTAATGTCCTCATATCATTGGGTAGCTTATAACTCCCATTCTGTCCCTTCTCAGTGAATGTGTTCAGGACCTATAACAGGTATGCAGGAAACAAGTGGTGGGGCAGGATTTTGAAGGCGATAAAATGATTTCCCTAAAGTTATCATATTTTCTCTTCTTACATCCTGTGGTTGTAGTTCGCCCTTTGTGATCTTTTCTCCTCACCCGTTGATGCTATGTTCAGTTTGGCTATTTTTTTTCATGGTTTGTATATTTTATTTCCACCAATGAAGTTTGCAATACTATCAGAAATAAACAAGCTTCATAAAAGTACAAACATGGTCACAAGATTGAGTCCAAAAGAGAAGGAAAAGAAGAAAAAAACATCTCATAATGCATAACACAACATAAATAAGAAGAAAAGGTATAACAAGAAAGAAAATTGAAAAGAGACCAGAAAAGGAGAAGAGAAAGAAACAGAAGACTATCTAACTGTATCATTGGGTAGTACAATTTGTAAATAATCACAAAACACATCCCCACATAACATGGCTTTGTCTTGGCTAGCATACGAGGAAATCAGAATACATTTCAGGGTAATAGTGAATTTGGACAAAACACACCAGCATATTGAGTCACCATGAGACTTTAACCATACACATTGAGAAAGATCCCCCATATGTCCATAAACCTTTCAGTCTCTCCTTTCAGTTTGCAAATTGCCTTTTCATAGGTGAAGATCGTAAGCAACTCATCTAGTTTGGCTAGTTGATAGAGTTATGTTCTTTAGGACATACAGAAAGAGCTCATGGCAGCCGAACAGACCATGACAACTGAGAACAGTTTGTTCAGGGCACACTCTTTTTTTATTAATATGGCCTTGGTCTTTTATTTCCTTGAGTGCAGGTAACATTCCGGGAAATACCATTAGCAGCAACAATGCATACTCCACAAATGGATGATGTTGGCTGTAACTAATAGCGTTGGATCAAGAGTAAAAATGAATAGTACATCCACACCACTTTTAGCAGTCCTCACTGAATACAATGCATACATGCTTGCTTCTTACCTGTAGAAAATGTGCAAACTCAGTTTGGAGCAGGTCTTGTGCTTCAGCTTTGCTAAGTTTTCCATCAGAATCTGCATGCGAATTATAAACAAGGGCTGCAGTAGCAAATGCTTTCTCTAGGTCTGAACCTTTACCTAGAGCTAAACACAGGAATTGAAAAAAGAACCTGAATGTCATTATGAAGAAAGACAATGGGGTAAGCTTGCGTCATGCAAGAAGTAACAGTTGAAAAACTTTGTAAAGGAATGGTCCTTTAGACCTCCAAGCGATGCTTAACTGTGCAATCTGTGAGAGAAGTTAAAAGGTGCAATGTGTTACGATGCGTAGTATGGTGCTCATGGTACCCTGAACCCCACCTGATATGCTCACATTTTGGCAGAGAAATTTAAAGAATGTAGTCACTGGCACAATATTACTCCACATTTCCCTTGTAATTCGGGCCCGGGGGTGTGTAACAACCAGGCTGGGTTCCCCGTCTACCCCTTGCCAGTGGTCGAAGTGTACGAAAAGAAGAAGTGGAACTATGTTCCCTACTGGCCTGCACCTCACCCCACAGACCTCATCGCCGCGGCCCCTCCCATGCACAATAAAAACCCCAAAACACATTAAGGAAACGTCCTGTGCAGTGCACTGAAAGTGCAAGTTTCAACTTCTTCCTACAGTTTTAATTTTAAACGAAACCGTTCCGGAACGGTTTCTTTTTAAAATAAAAGTATAGGAACGGTAAAACATCATTAAAAGAATTAGAGGAGCACCGCTCCCAACCGCTCTCTCCCACTTCGACCACTGTCCCTTGCACAGTTCATCTTCTATTAGGCAAAGGAGTGGGCGATTCAAATCCCCATAATCAAGTGAGAAGGAAACCAGCCAACAACAATATCTGGGTGGTTTTTGTGGGTGGGAGGTTGGCTGAATGAGAGGATCAAAACACCATGTTATGACATTGGATACGTTTCCACACCAGCATGCTCTGAGTTTGCCAGTGGGGGGGCCTGATGTACCTCCAGCCAACAGCTGGAGATAAGTCAGGCACCCCACTGGCAAAAAACTGCTGGTAATACCGGCAATCCCCCATGGAGTCCTATAGGACTCCATAGAATGGGGACTAACGTCCCTTCCCGACACTTGTAATGTACCAGTATTACCGGCAGACCAAGTGGCGTGGATGGTATTACCATTTGGTGGTATCCCGCCAGATTTACCGGTTGCATACCACCAAACTTGTAATGAAGGCCATGAGTGGTCATGAGGCAGGAAGGAAAGTGCATAAGATCCATGTCAGTTAGCAGCGTCAGCAATGTGTGTTCTAGGTACTGTCAGAGGACACAGGAGAGTGACCTGCATTGTAAAATGGAGGGAAAGGAGAGAGTCTAGAGACAATAGCGTGCAGAGAGGGGAATAGTGCTTGAAGGGTAAACGTGTTGGGACTGGGATATGGAGACGCACTATACCATCTTTTTGGGAAAGGGTTATCCATAAGTTAAGGACCCGGCAAGATCGATTGGAACCTCACGAACCACAGCATAATCAATGCAGATGCATTCCTCCATTTCACACTCAATGCAGGAATAATCATCTTTTAGAACACAGAAACTATCATGATTACAATCACTGTGCTAGATCACCAGGCCACAGCTGACATTAACTGAATCAAAAACACACCCAAACCGTTCTACTTAACTGAGTACGTATCTGCATAAAATGTCACTGTTGAAACGGCATGACATTGGTAATAAGTGTCCCATACTTTATGCTTGCCGTTTTCAACCCCAGTGTGGTGATGAGACTCCGTACATTGAAATGCATCCGCAATGTGATACATCCATTAATCTGTTTATTTAAATTATTCCCTTTGTTTTGCTGTGGACACAACCATGAGATGAGCGTGGCAGAGAGGTACCAAGACCTTTTGAGACTAAGCAGTATTTGCTGTTAGATACGTAAGGCTACACGTGCCCCATGTAAAGCTAAAATGGGTATGCCAACCTACAGATATATTATGCTCAGTAGGCGATGTAGGAAAATACTATGGGGATATAAGGGCCAGCGATCATTCTCCTGGAGATAAGCTTGAGTCGCTGAAATGAAAAAATAGAGTGTTATTGTACTGATGAATGCATTTATTAAAAGTGTTATATAGAGGAGTCTCAGTATCAGCAGGAATTCAGCAAGGGAGGGGGGAGAGAAAGCAGAAGCAAAGAGAAAGGTTTTAAGGTGCTTACGGAACTGGAGATGGTTCTCCTCAAGTTTCAGGGAGTCAGAGTGGCAGGGAGGCTGTTCCAGAGTGAGGCCCCAGCCGAAGAGATTTCTACCTAATACGAAGAGCAGCAGCTGTAAACACTTGATCAGAGAAAGGAGACTATCTAAATCACAGAATGACAAGACAAAGACGATTAGCACTTCCCATTGGTTGAGAACCTCCAGGAATATACAATCCTTCCACACGATAAAAGGGAGAATAGAGTACCACTTACTTACAGGTCCTGCAGCAGATCCTAAATAAGGCACGTAAGTGGGAGTAATATGTTAAAAAAAATCTGAACACAAGAAATCAAGCCAGCTGCAGAATGTAAATGAAGAGGCAGGGAGTCCAATAAGAACAGCATTTCCCCAGGCCAGGCGAGATGGAAGGAGTGCCGAAGGGGGTGAGGGGTGGCAATAAATGGCCTAACCATCCAAAGAAGAGAACAATGGAAAAAACAAGATTGACAAAGTCGGAACTATGAGATTTAAAATTTTGTTTAGAATCAAGTAGAAAACCAAGTGATTTAAACCACGCAAAGCAAAAAAGGACAGAACAGCTACCTTTGCGTGCTCCCCCAGGCACAAATACACGCACCGTTCAAACAATGCAGCCATTTCCCCGCTAAGAGGTTGCGCTCTCAGATCCTTGAATATGTGTCGTTCCATGCAATAGTGGGACTGTCTGTGGGCCGTCCCTCGCAATGCCCATTTTTTGCATTGTTCTTCCTCATTTTCTGTGTTCCATCCCCTACCCTGCCCTCTTTGCAAGCCACACCCATGCAGTGATGTGCTGAGCCTGTGTGAGTCCCGCAAAGTACGAAAAAGAGCTGCGCAGTACATTCCATGAATCGACAAACAGGATTTTGCTCACAGTTTGGCACGCAAAGTCCCCATTTTCCACACAGATAATTCCATGAATCAGGCCCTTAGTCTCTCATGGTCAAAGGCACGCATTTCTCCCAACACGGACGACACACGTCACCCTGGAAGGAATTTTTAGAGGTGGACAATCAGTGGACAATCAGTCTTTCTTGGCTGTGGTAGATCTCTGTGTTCTGGGCCTGATACAATGCCTCATCCTATTGAATGCTATATGTATCTACTGTTCATCCAGCCTTTCCCTCGAGCATACAATGGCCTGAAAAGCACATACATAATTTGCTGCAATGACGTGCTCCTTGCCCTGCTGTTCTCTTGGCATCTGAAGCATCAAATATATCATTTGTTCTTTAACAGAACGGCATAATTGGCTTGTATCTAATTCCGCCTAACAATGTTGTTAAAATAGCGATATTTGGAGCCATAAACTTATTTTATAAATGTCTGAGTGGGTAAACCACTGCATCCTTCACATTAGCGATTAGGCAGTCATCTTTAGCTAACCTTTCACTAGTTCAGAGCTAATACTTGTACCGCACTTTTTTTGTTTACAATTTATACGTTTAGATTATTTTGTTGCTTTGAAATTCTCTTAACCTGTAAAAATGATCATAGGCACAGTGATACAATGTCAAGCTGTATTCAATTCTGGATTGTTCTACTGGTGAGTACAGTTTACATGTTACAGGTAGGTAACCTCCTGCTTTATACCCGATATCTCATAACAGTGCGCAGTATAATAGAAGTGCCAACACTAGTCACAATTGGACACTGAGTGATTGCTATTAAGAAGGTGTACCAACCAAGACACAATGCAATGTCTGGGGCCCATTCTATTCTAGGGTGTAGGATTACATGAAAGCAACCCAACTCCAAGCATGTCACAAGCGAACCAGGCCTCCTTCTTTGGCAGTCAGTTAACTTGTTATCTAGAAAAGCAGAAGGGATGGAAATAGAAGCCAGGTGATAACTAATTGAACACCTTTGACATGAACTTGTTTACAACTGACGCCTTTTCTCTCCTACAACCAGAATGAACATAATTTGCATAACAACACAAACATATGATAATGTCATGAAGAACATACCTTTTACAGAAGCTAGCTGTTGGCTATTGGTAAAGTGTTGCTAAAATGGAGAAAAAACATACAATGATGTAAGTGGGCTACAGACAATTATGCAGTTTTTATATTGGAAACAGAAGTAGAGCATATTTACATTCCAAATGCATGCTATGGCATTCGTGACGCATTTCTATTCAGTGGTCTGACAAATAAGTTCATATTAAATATGACAGTGTTAAACCTTTGGTTTATGTTCGAATATCTTCACGTCATCTTGGTTTCAGATTTAGAGGGCTATTTTGGGTCCCCACGGAGTGGTATTTCAGGCTTAAAAACCATTTGCACAAAGATTACTGGGATGCGAGTTGAATCTGAATCCACCAGCCCCATCTGTCACCCCCCCCCCCCACATATGACAGCATCTCTTACCACGCGCGATTTTCAGCAGGAGCTGAGATGCTCTGAATTCTATGGAATCCACATGCCTTCTGCGTCTACTAGAAGAAGTAGTGTTAGCTAGGAATCCATATTAATGCGGCTGAAATGCATGGACATACAAACAGCATTTAGTATTTTCTTTGGTAGTGTATTTAAAATAAGATGGAAATCCGAGCAAACTAATGTGGCCCCTTCAGCTGTTTCTAGGGAGAGCTAAATGACCCCTTTAGTATGTTTGCGGAGCCACGTGGAAACAAACCCAATTGATGTATCTGCTTTGTGGGCCTTTGTAACTTCCCCAAAAGTTAGTACTTAGAAGGTCACATTCATTCACATTTACAAATCGCACTAATACCCCAGTAGTACATTCTTCCATGGATCAGGTGTAAGTTACATATTAGTAAATTAATATTTCTTCCAGTAGTAAGTGACACTTACTAACGGAAAGGGGTGAATTGGGCCCTTTGTATATTCACTGTTTTATTGTGCTTTAGTAGTGAGAGACAACATAGTAGCTCTGCTGATTTCCCACAAACAACTGGTCACAACAAATTGCTTAAAACGATGTAAACCGAGGTTCCTTAAGGTACTTTTCATTCTCCATTGTATAGATAGGTTGGGCCCAGCACTAAACTACACCAATTCATTATATATACAATGCTTACATATAACTTACATTTTACCCTGCCTCTTTTTAGTTATGTTTTATTGTATAGGGACCAGCTCCAACAGAAGCTGCCTTTCCACCCAAGCGCATATTACAAAGTGAGGCAAAATTCCCCTATCCAGGCCACCCGCTGGAACTGCTGTACCCCCCACTCGGCGTTCCTTTACTCTTTCTTGGCTTTGTCAACAACCCAGAGGTGTGTGGAAGCAGCAGTGTCCTGATCCCGGAGGGGTGCCATAGGGCCAACATCTTACCTGGAATAGTGTTGGGCATGAAATGCTGGAATCCCTAGGCCCTGTATGGCCGCACACTGCCCTCCATGGATAGACCACTTCCAATCCTGCCTGCTGCTGGTCCCTGAGCAGTGAATATCCGACTTCCTGCCTCCTCGGCAACCAACACTCATGCGCTCAGACTGAGTGTTTACAAGGTCCCTTAAACTTCACTATATCTTGCTGCCTGACCACATCGTCTGCCACTGTCTCAGCCTTTTGTGGAGAGTTGTCCTCCATCCAACTGCCCTTAGTCTTCTCCTGTACATCAACGCAATTAGCACTCTAATTTGACAATGACAATCATGTGGTCAGACTGAACTCCGCCCAGGATATTCCTCACATATTGCCACATCCTGCCGCCAGACCTGGATGATCACATCCATAGACACAGCCTGCGCTAATTTGCCCTTGTTTTTAGCAGGAGCCATTGACTGTGAACAGACTAAGCTACCTCCAATTGTAACGTACTCCCAATTTGCTGCACTGGGTCGTCCTGAGAGTTGTCTTCTCCCTTTTCAATGTCCCTCAATCCATGGCCGGACCAGGGTGCAACATCCACCACCAACCCCTTCCTTTCTTGCATGCTCTGGGGTGATTTCATTCCATCTGCCCTCCTGCGCCCTCCATCCATTATCTAATGTTGGATAACTCAACACCTTCTTCCATCTCCCTCTCGTCATCTTGGCTGTTCATAAGTGCATTCACCTTCCACACTCCAACACTAACCTTCCACCATAGGCTGGACCTTGTACCAAAACCCAACACATGACTAGTGCTTGGAAGCCGCACCTCCCACATTTCCTGTTCTTCCTCAGCTTTTCCTGAGTGCCCTCAGCTCTTCCACCATCCTACGTCCCCCATCTCTCTTGATTTATCCTGGTTTCCCCTGCCTACGCATCTACTCCACCCCTGAGCAAGTTCTGGGTTCACCCACCCCATCCTCTCTCACATCACCATCTTCCCATTGGTAGTCCTGTGTGCCCCCCAGTTTCCCTTATGTTAGTATTAAGTATTGGAAGGTTCCAACATTACTATTTTGTTTTTTTCGCTTAAACTCCCTACACTAATTCAATTGATAAATCACACAGAAATGAGTTTGGTACCATCATTCTTTGTATTGTATATAGTTTTCTTGTTTCAAGTACATATGTCCTGCGTTTTGCACTAGATGGCACTCCCTTTGCTACCTCCTCCGCCAGAACAAACAACTCCTCGTCAGTAAGTGTGCTCTTCCGCTGTCTCGTAGCCCGCCTCTTGCTTGAACATGGTATTGTATTCTATAGCACATTTATATAGAACATACTGGACATAAGTGGGTCTATTAGCTCGACCCTGGCACACAAATTAAAATAGGGAAAGTTTGAGCTCGAACCTGAAGCACAGTAGGGACATTTAGTGAACTGAACCACAAACCTCTTGCCTTTTATACTTTTAAATTGTAAGAAATGATCGGACAACATTGTGGGCAACTTAATTAGTTAGATAATCACTGCAGAAGCATTTAAACACTTGAATCCTAAAAGTGCAAGTTTAAAGATGATCTGCTCCTTAACAGCAAGCTTGGGATGGGCTAAAGCTGCTGTAAGAATCTGAACATGCTAGGTTCAGGATGGCTTGATTTTAACATGTCCATGATATGATATGATATGATATGGCATTTATAACGCGCCTATACACAAGTGTTTCCATGCATCATTTATTGCACACTTCATGGAACGATTACTACAGTATGCGTACAAAGAATGTGCAGTATCTGGCTTCCCCTATATCTGTACGTGTGGATGACTGTGTGTGTGTGTGAGGTTGTAATGTGTGATGGCATTGGGTGTATGCAGAATGTTCCACCCCCTGTGTACCACGAGTGACCGATGTGCTGAGCTGCCTAGGTTGTGGGCACCGATGGCCGCCTCCAGCTAGGATCATTTACCACAATATGCAGTCTCAGTTTGCCCAATTGCTCCCTCTTCTCTTTCTACCCTTGCAGTGAGATACAGGTGATCTGGTGTTGCTTCTCAGATTTGAGCATGTGGTAACAGTGATTATTTCACACAGTAATTTCCTCTAGAATCCCGCCAATCTCATAATGGCACCCATAGTACTTTAAACCGCACTCGAGATTTACAATACATTTCCATATTCAAGCCACGTCCTTATATACTAAAGTCACCACTTTTGACATGTGTTTTTACTTCAAATGATTACTTTTCTGTTCAGCAATACATCTTATTGGGCACGTGGTGTGCAATGCTACAAAGGGATAAGCAACATATATTACAGGGCCTGCGGTTGTACCCCTGTAGTTATGGTTAAGTTGCTCAACCCATAGGAATAGCACATTTTGGACGGCTTATAACTTCACCCCCCCCCCCCGCACTCCCGGTCGAATCCTCATGACACATTGCAAGTATATGGCTCTTTCAGATCGATCCTGCAAAGTTTGGTGAGGTTTTGTCAAGGGGGCGCACACATTTAGGAGGGGGGGGAGTTTGTGTTTTTTCCCATAGGTGCAATGGAAAATAGTTCCTCCTCAAGGAACTAGAATCACCCACCCCCATCCCGGACACATGCTCCAAAAATAAAACTTGGTGTTCTGACATCCAAAGGGCACTATCTAATAAAATTACCCTACTCCAAAAGAAAATAGCCAAGAAAAAAGCCTACCTCGCTCAACCACCCCAGACCAACAAGCCGGTTATAGACCGTGCTTCAAATGAACAGCACCAAGTGGTACGATTTATGTTCTCCAAAACATCTATCCTGGAGGTGGAGAAAGTCATCCTCTCTCTCAAGCCCTCCAACTGCCAGGGCGATACCTGCCCTGCCCAGCTCATAAAAGATGCCGCCAGGGACCTTTCCCCATTTATTTCTAAACTGGTCAATTCCTCATTCACATCCGGCATTGTGCCTACCAATTTAAAACAATCCTGGGTACTACCCCTGCTCACGAACTACCGGCCCATTACGACAGTTCCTTTTCTGCTCAAAATCCTGGACAAGATTGCCTATAACCAAATCCAACATTTTTTGGAACAACATAAGCTCTTAGGAGCACGGCAATCAGGATTCCGGCCCCAACACGGTACAGATACTGCCTCATTGACTTGAAGGCACAAATAGATGACCTAAGAGATAAGGGAAAAATGGCTCTCCTTTTACTGTTGGACCTCTATGTGGCATTTGACCTTGTGGACCACAGGGTACTCTGCAGCCACTTAGATTCAGCGGCACACTTCTCTAGAGAAGCGAAATCCTGGATTGAATCCTTTCTCAGTGACGGGACCATGAGGGTGTTCTCCCCATCGGTAGCGGCTGACCCGATTCCCATCTTGTGTGGAGTCCCTCAGGGCTCCTGTGTCTCCCCTACCCTATACAACATATTTACCAAGGCCCTTTTTCGACAATCTGGACCTTCTTGGTATCACCTACACTAACTATGCAGATGATACCCAGATTTACCTCCCACTTTCTGGGGATTATCATAAGGATTTGGCCTTGGTGAATAGGGTGTACATCATCATCCAGGCATGGATGGCAACCCACGGTCTATGCCTGAATGATGATAAAACAGAGCTCATCATCCTAGGGACTCACTCCAACCTCAAGAATTTAAGCCAGGACTACACCTCATTTCAGATTGATGGCAACAGCATCAAGGTGGCCAACGAGGTGAAGACGCTTGGCTTCTATCTGGACTCTACCTTCTCTTTTGATAAACAGGTGAAGTCTCTGGCATCTGCCACCGTTTACACATGTAAGCTCATCAGAGCAGGCAAAAACTTCCTGTCTGACAATAGCTGCCTTATCTTAGCGAGAGCTTTAATCCTCTCGAGGCTCGACTATTGTAACGCCCTCTCCATTGGAGCCAATAAAGCTATTACCCATCGAATTCAGATCCTACAAAATAACGCCTTGCGAGCTGCCCTTGGTGTGTCTAAAAGATCGCACATTTCAAAGATTAGGCGTCAAAACAACTGGCTGTCTACTGAAAATAAAATTCACTTAAAAGTGGCATCCCTTGTTCACAAAGCCTTGAACAATGCCGCACCGAGCTATCTTGCAGACAAATTCAGAAAAAGAAGCTCTGCACGTCCTGCTAGAACCTCTAATGCCAATAGCCTCATTATACCAAGATTTAGGCTAACTAAGGTGGGGGGAGGCAGCTTCCAGATTCGAGCGGCACAATTAAAGAAGTCACTGCCTCACCCTCTACGTGAGGAGCAGCCCTTCCCTAAATTCAGATCCAACTACATTAATCTTCTGAAGTCTGCCTAGGACTAGTCCTCTAGTTTAGATTCCTCCTCACGAGACCCGTAATCTTGACACGCTTCTGACCGGCCTATTTGTTGCCTTTCGCTGACATTTTTACTCCACCCATCTAACCAATGAGTCAATGTCCACCTAGTGCCAGTACATATACTGTCCTCTGTGCATTGCATTGTGTATCTACTATGTATGTATGTAATGTACAATTGCCTCTCTATTTGTAAATATATTGTATTTGTATGGAACCTATGACCCTACCCTGTAACTTAAGTTGCGCATTTTCTGTACTGCTGCGCCCGGTTACCCTCGGGTCTGGTGCGCATTATAAGTGAATAAACAAACAAACAAACAAACAAATGTGCTCATGCCTACAGCCCAAACCGCTGGACAGATTTTCCCCAAATTCATGGCAGGAGTGGTTGTGGCTCGATCCCAGAAGCCTGTTTTTGTAAATTTGGTGTAAATGCATCCAGAGTTTCTTTTTTTACGACCAAAAAGAGGCCCAAAGAAATTAGTGATATCTGGGGTCGGTCTGCAAACTGACTTCCCTCTTCGATCCGCGGACGGCCCCCCGATTGGCCCAAGTGAGGATGTCATATTCGCTTATATCAGATGCACTCGCTGATTGAAAAACATATTAAACAACACAGCATTGCACTTGTCAAACTAATGAAACAATCTCTGGGGAGGTGAGGGGTGATGAGGATGGTATGGGATATAGCATTTAAAAGGCAAAAAACGGGCGTGTTGTTTCTCTGATGTCCGCGAACAGCCCAGGAAGTCCTGTGGTGTCTGCGAACATCTCGAGGACATGAACTTGTTATGCAGTTAATTGTGTTGTGGTCAGTGGCTAGATTTTGGGGAGCATGGCACAATGACTACAGTAGTAGTATGTGTATTGTAATAATGGGTAATGTAGTTGGAGTAAGGCCAGAATTACCATAGTAGCAATATGTGTAAAGTAATTGTCTGTAATGTAGTGGGAGTATAAAGTGTTTATAATATGAGGTAGTATGAAATTGAGCCATTGTGAAAGAAAAGACGTCCTTAAATGAAATACAAATGTTACAAATAGTTGCAGGTAAACAGTTGTGAGACACCTCTGTAAGTGTGCTGCACGTTCAAACATATCAGCGTATTGTTACATATTGGTATGTAATTAACACATGCATTGGTCTATGACACTCACCTTACCGTTACATACCCCTCCCGTCTACTAACAATGGCAGTTGGCACCTGTGATGGTGTGCCTGCAAGGGGGCAGGGTGGAAGGAGATGCTGAAGGTGTGGTACACCATGTGCACCAGAAAGGTATTGTATGCACTCTGACTATTCTGCAAATGGACACTGCGGTGCTGGTGTCTGCAGACTCACCTTTGAAGACCTAGTTCCTGCAATGAACATATGTATGAGTCCATTGAATGTTGTCCCAGGCCTATTGCGCTAACCCCATAAGCTGGGGAGCAGCGATGGTCCCCTGGGCCTCTTGTGTTATCACCCCCTACTCCTAACCTTGTTGGGTTGTTTGTCAAAAGACTACTGACACATTGTAGGTAGTGTTGGCAATAAAAGGTTGTGGATTTTACTCCACAATTACATATATCATAATACAATTGTATTAATAAAATTTTGCATACAAAACAAGAAAAAATCCTTTTCAGCACGAGGGCCAGTGGGTGTCCCCCTGGCCTGTGCCACGTTCTTTTCCCACGACTGTGTGACAACGTTTGTTGTCCTGTCATTCTTTTTTGTGTCTGTTTTTTGTTTTTTTTATTCTTATTTTTCCAGGTAGGTGGGTGGGTTTGGTGAAAAAGTAGAAATCTTCTGCGGCGCAGAATGGCTCCTTTGCGCTTCGTTTGGAGTGCTCTGTGAATTGGAGACCCTTGCTGGCAGGGCTCCTTTTATTTACTTTTTGTGGCATTAGGCCATTCGTTTGGTGGTGGCCTTGCTTCCCTTGCCAGCCTGGCTGGCGCTGACAATTTTGCATATGTAATCAATGACATTTGTGATGTCATCTTTGATGTCCTGGGTGTTAGTCTTAGCAGTGCACAGTGGTGGCGCAAGTTCTGGTTGCTAAGCTTACCATAACCGTCGAATTTCAGAGGTTTTTTCTGGTTTTACTTGTAACCATAACATCCCTTTAACAGTGCTTTTTCATTGAATTACTATATAAGCATATCACATTCTTTGAAAAACTCCAGGCAGCTTATACTTGAAACAAAAATCAAACCTGCCTTGATGTTTAAATGCTTTTTTTCAATAGACTATGTTTTAAAAACATATTTTGGATTATTTTTGTCTGAGCAAATCTGAAGTACAATCCAGTTTACCTACAAACATACACGTGTTTAACAACATATTTAGAAATATGTATTATAACATTTCCCTGTACAGAATCAAATGCATGTTTTTCCATCTGTGCACGCTCTTCATTTGTTAAATTGCTAGTACTTTGAACTTGCCTACTTTTAAATACAAAATTCAGACTCATATGTAAGAACCTTTAGCATCCAGTCAGCCCCCAAGCAATTGCAAAGGTTCATGCTCCAAATCTCATTTGAATTTGTTGAAAAAGCATGCATATGTAAAACAATTCTAACATTTCTTTAACAAAAATATGTTTTGCAATGCACATTGATGTGTGCCACTTTAACAGCATATGGAGATAGACAGGAATGCAAATAAACCTGGAACAACCAACAATAGTCACTACGCCTGGCCTAATGCCTGGCCCATTGTCGACTATACCCACAAAATCGCCTTAGAATCTACCATATACAAAGGTAAACTGAAGCCACTAAACCACTCAAGTACATGTTTGTGTTATTAATACACCAAACATCATTTTACTGACTAATTAGAATATTGTATTATATTAATTATATCAATACGGTACTGCATATCTATTTTGAGGATCCATACCCACAGCATGTGCATCGTGACAAATATACTTTTATGAAATCTTTTTTAGAAAGCCAGAAATACATGAGAATTAAGTTTCCAAACCTATAGTATTAGTAACTGGTAAATAAATATTGCCTACATCAAAAATATTTTAAATGTATTGCAGTACTTCACATACAACTATTTCCTTTATTACGCATGAGAAATACCTTCCACAGTTTCACACCTACTTTCCCAAACAACATTAAAAAATAAGAACATGCAAATGGTAAATAATTA
This sequence comes from Ambystoma mexicanum, assembly GCF_040938575.1. Classification (NCBI taxonomy): domain Eukaryota; kingdom Metazoa; phylum Chordata; class Amphibia; order Caudata; family Ambystomatidae; genus Ambystoma; species Ambystoma mexicanum. Next base: position 371,574,955 of record NC_090923.1, read on the forward strand.
TAGATTTTAAGATGCACTAAATATTGCTTACTATTTACAAAGTTCAAACAACTGTCTAATGTATTAGACATATATTGTACCACACAATTTAAAGCAACAAAACAATACACAAAAAGAAATCAATCACAACAGATAAAGCCACAGAATAAGCTAAAATGCACAATGCCCAAAGACTCCAAAAGACTCAAAAATTATAAAAAAACACTACATACATTGTGTAAGAAATTTAAAAAAATTAAACTGATGTTGCATGCAGAAAAACATCACTTGGTGTTTCCGCGTTCGCTGGAAATCAAAAAGACTATGGGCCCTATTACGGGATTGGTGGAAAAAACTGCTTGTAGGCGGTAGACTACCGCCAACCCTGTAACACTGTTTCTGCTGCCTGACATCCCGGTGCTTCCTGGAAATCATAAGCAGCGGGACGGTTATTTTTCCACAGGACTCCATGGGAATGGGAAACGTGAAGCACCAGCACCGTTAGTAACAGTGCCGGTGCTTCAGTGAAAAGCCTGCCGGTAGAGGCATGAACTCCGGGCAGGTCAGGCCTGCTGGGATTTCTGTGCCCCTACCAGCAGACTCTTAGTCCGCCACCCTTAATTCCGGTTCACCAGACTTGTAATGAAGCACAATATCATACAAATGACGCTCACAAGAAGCCTCCAACCAGCAGTCCTGTATCAATAAATCACAGTTAAGAAGTAAACCCTTTCACATCTGTAATTAAAGGAATAGTGCGCTTAAAAAATGATTGGCTAAAAAGATGGCCCATAATCAAAGATATATATAACAAATATTTTTAAGCAAAGTTCCTATGTTAAGTTTTGAGCAAATGAGGCTCAAACTCGAAATTGTCAAGCACTAGGAGGCATACATTTTGTGTAATGGATGAGCCTCCTGTGCTTCTGTTAAGCTCTGCCCTTGCAGCACTAATGAAGCAAAGGCTAGCCAGCTCTAATAAACAAAAGCAACCAGTAGGAGGCTTTTGCTTCATTATTGCCAGAAAGCCGGTAATGCTGGCAGGAAGGCTGCATGAGAGTAAGTGCTTCTTTTTCTTTTTCTTAACAAATCACTGCAATTATAAATACAACTGGGTTGGATTTATGATTGCCGTGGTTTTCTTTCTAAGTTTCCCGGGCTCCCCCGGAGGAGCCCAGGAAACTTAGAAAGAAAACCATGGAAATTAAAAATACAACTGCGTTGTATTTATGACTGCAACGGCTTTCACTTTGAGTCTTCCGGGTTCCCCCTCAAAGCTGAAGCCACCACAATCATAAATACAACAATGTTGTATTTATGATTTCGGTGGTTTTCCAACCACAGCAATCATAAATACAACAGCATTGTATTTATAATTGCTGCGCTTTTGCTTGTAGGCAAGTCCAGGCAATTATGAATACTTCGCCGGCATCCAGCAGAGTTTTCATAATTGCTGCTACTTTCTTTTCTAGTTTCCGGCACACGGGAAACTGGAAAAGAAAGTGGGAGCAATTATGAAAACTCTGCCGGCAGCCAGCAAAGTATTTATAATTGCTGTGACTTTCATTTTACGTTTTCTGTGCTTCCCTGGGCCTGGGGAGTACCGAAAACGTAAAATGAAAGTGAAGGCAGCCTCCTCTCCATGTTCAGCTCTGCTCTGGCTGCAGTAAGCACAATGTCCCAGTAGGGGGCTTTTTCTGCTTGATTAGTGCCGCAAGAGCAGAGCTTAACATGCAGAGGAGGCTACTTCAAAATCACCAAAATGGATTCCACCACGTAAACGCTTTGAGCCTCGTTTACTCAAAAGTTTACATCAGAACTTTCTTTAAAAAGATGTTTAATATATGTTTTTGATTATTGCCAATTTTTTAAGCCAATAATATTTTAGAATCCCCTATTCCTTTAAGTGGTAAAATTACTATACTGCACTACTTAAGCAATAACAGTCTTGCTGAATCAGCCAGTAACAGTTAGGGCCACATGATGTAGGTCCAAGCAAAGCAAGGGCCTTAATAATGGGCTGCAGGGCCATTACCAACTGTTCCAGCCAGCCATAGTGGGTGTTATTGCTATAAGTACTCTGGGGCTGAGCTCTAGGGTGCTGATGCAAGTTTTGTTTTTCTAAAACTGCCACCCACAGCATACGTGTGGATTTTAGTTCAACTGGTTATGGAAACGGAAAAGACTTGTGTAGCATCTATCTTCCATTTCCATGACTGGCTGACGGTAGAGTAGAGGGAAGCAGTGGAGCAGAGCAGAGGTGACAGAAAAGATGTGTTAAGTAGGCAGTGGGGTGGAAGATAGATGTAGGGTGGTTAGGGACATGTAGAGGGCACTAGGACAAGTCAGGGTGGTGGGGAGCAGCTGGGAAGATGGTGGGACAGGTATGAGCAGCTGTCTGCTTGTTTGGAATATGAGTTGGATTGTGAGATTCTGCCTGTGATGCGAACTATCTGAATGACTGCCGAGCCACCCCGAGTGCTAATACTTTATATATCATTCGCAAGGTTGTGCATACAATCATTTCCCCCATCAATTCCCAATGATTTACAAAAACATGTCATAAAAGACTTGATGAAGCTTCCAGCGTGCCTTCTCCTATTCGTAAGCATGATATGATTTCCCAATCTTCTCATTGTGTAGCCCCACTGGGCCTCGTGCTTTATTTTAGCTGAAAATAATTAAAGCATACATATTTCCCACGATCACACTGATGCATTCAATTTATGTCACTCTGACCGTGCTGATCTTAACACACAGCATAACATGATTGCAGATATCATAACACCACAACGTGCATGCTTTAAATGTCTTCTATGTGTGTCCTAATGCTTCTTTATACACATTCACAAACTTCACAAACACACACACGTAATATCCCACAGATATATACACTACCAGTTACCCTGAGAAACTAAAAGTAACTGTAATAATAGGTTGGTTCATGCCCACCAGGCTTTACTAGGGTTGAAGCAGTAGATAAAGCCTATCAGACAACAATTTCAAACGCTGTTCCATTTCCCACTGCATATAATCAATCTCAATCTTTTCCAAGTAATGAAGAATGCTAATATGCATCTTCTAATGTGTTGCAAGAAATAGTTCAAACGGTTCATTAAAATACATCTAAAAACATTTGTATTCTGTGCTTTAAAACAAGTAATAACTTGTGGATTCTTCCTTTCATGTATTAAATTTCATGCTCAAAATCAATATACAACCATAAACACTTCTTAATCAGTTAATTCAGCATAACTCTCTCCTTCCAAGGACGACCATCACCTTTACCACTGGCAGAACATGGAGTGGGAGATAACAAGAATGATTTTAAAAACTCCCGAAAATATACTACCTGCTCTAATCACTTATAGATGTAACCGTTTTTCATCACCAAAAAACATTCCTAATGTTGATGCATCCATACGCAGAACATCATCTCTAAAAAATAGATTAGTTGATAATTCTGCTTTCTGTAGAAATTAAAAAGATAATACATTTGGAAATTATAACAAATAGAAGAAATCCATACCTTTGCTTACAATTTTAACTCTCCTTGTTTCATGGAATTACAAATGAAAAATGAGTTTAAAGCATACTATCATCATAAGGCCTACATCTGTTTTTTTTATAAAAGACCATCCAGAAGTGCAATGTAAGTGCCTGTTGTTGTGCTGTTGTGCTACTTGGTCTCCAACACTCTTTTCAACAATTTGTGTTCCACTTTGCCATTTTCTGTGGGCCATTGTTTGGGCTCCTATGCACAAGAGGAAGCGTTGCCGGACCTAACCATGGAAATACTCACTTAAGGACTTCATCATTGTGGTGGCCCGCCTCCGGTCACCGGGGCGGGCCACAGATCATGTCGGGATCCCTGGCACGGCTCAAAGATGCTGTGTCCACGCAGCAAACCATAGGCAGGGATCACCCTGCAGTGCCCGGATCCCCAGCACCTGGATCACCAGGCTGGGGATTACCCTGACAGTGGCAGGCTAGGGCCTGCGGGCACCCAGGCAAAGTCTGCCAACCAGGCCGCGGCCATGCGGTAATAGCCCCCCCCCAAAGGACACACACAGACACAAGTTGCCACTTCCCGGGGCTCTGCTGCACTGCCTTCTGCGTGCCAGCAGAGACCCTTTTATTAGAGAGGCGTCATGACATGGTCATGACGCTCGCTCGCATTGAAACACTAGACCAACACACAACATCCCTCCTTTTTTATAACAAAAGAAAATCACGCCCCACCACAGAACAGCAACCCTCTACTGGCTCTACCTTGGTGCAATCTAGTGCGCGCACCCATGATACTCCTACATCATCGCTGCAAACATTGGGTGCATTCCAGTCTGAGCACCAACTAATAGCTACCCCCAACCTTGAACTTTTAGTACTGCAAACAAACAGGTTTGTTCCAGTCCGCACACCACAGGGGCCAGACCGCAGGCTGTTTGGGATCAAAAGATTCCGGGATCGAACTGGCCAGTGGTGCTGCTGCAAGACAAGAAGGATACATTTTCTTCATCTTCCTCCTCTCCAACAACATACTGCGTTCTCCTTTGGTCCTCCGCCACCACTCTGGGGGTCTTCCTCCCCTCCGACTCACTCCCCCCCGATGTCCTCGCCATGGTGGCAGGTGTCGTTGCAAAGTGATCCACCTTTCCGCACCTCCCACAGATGTGTCCTTTTGCAGGGCATTCCTGCGGGTGTGGAAGATCCCACCCACACTGATGACATATTGTGGCACTGGGGTCTCTCCTTGGCTAGTCTCCCATCCTCATCGGCTTTCCTCCTTGCCACCTGCCGACAGCTGCCACTTCCTCCAGCTTGATCCGCTGCATGGGGTCCTCCAACTTGAGATGTTGCCTGGATGAGTCCATGACAGAGGCCCGCACCTACGCCAGTTCTTCGGCACGGCCAATGTCTAGTATCCAGTTGAGGGTCAGCGCTGGGTCCCTCAGGACTTGCCTGCGTAGCTTCGGGGAGCTGCAGCCATAGATGATCTGCACTCTGATCTCATCCTCCTCAAAGTTTCCCAGGTCACAGGACAGTGCAATGCCTCACAGCTTCCCATGGAACGTATCGAGGCTCTCCCCTTCCTCCTGCCTCGCACACCTCATCCTAAACCGTTCATAGGCACTGTTGACCATGGTTCCAAAGTATTCATTCAGGGCTGTGATGGCTGCAGCATATGACTGATTTGCAGCCCTAAGTGTCTTGAATAGCCTCTGAACAGCCAGTCCGGCGGAGTACAGGAGTGTTGGGCATTTGGCTGCATCATTGATCTCCACCGCCTCAAAATACAGTTCCAGGTTTTCCACCCAGGCTGTCCACCGGGGTCCCAAACTGGCAGGCGAGTCCATCACGTCAAAATCATGTAGTGGCGCAAGCTGTCCTCAACATACCCCCTCATTGTTGTTGTCTGTCATGATGAATATTGGGCAGGATGTCGGCTGTGGCCGCTCCTGTTGAGTATTAGGGGGTGTTCACAGTCACTGGGCCATAGGTGGCTTGACCCCTCGAGGGGAAGTCCTTTGAATGCAGACACGTACTCCCAGGGCAGCCGCTACCTTTGGGGATATTGATGGTGGCAGAGGTGTCAGGATGGGACCAGCCCGTTGTTGTGCTCACTGGACTGGGCTCACGATTTCCTGCTGCTGTAGACCACACCCCTGGCACTCACTGGTGCCACCCAGCGTAGAATTCCCCGAGGGCGCACAAGCGCTCCGGATGGAGCTGCTACCCTTGGGTCTGGCACAGATATGGCATGCAGGAGGGGATGATGTTACCCTTTTCTTTGTCCATGGCAGGCTATTACCTTGCAGCCCTGCTCCTTACGCCACGCCCCCTGCACTGCAGGCTGCACCCTGGGTGAAAAAGAAGTATAGCTTTTTTTCTCTGCATGTCCCCGTCAAACAATTTCACCATGTGCAGGCCCACGTCTCAATGGGGCGCCTTCACTTCCCCTAAACGTGGGCGTTTGAATAGCACCCTGCCGCTGGCCGGTGGCGGGGGAGGCCATGCCCCTTCTCGTCGTTCCCTGTTGATGTCTGGGAAAGGTGGGCGTGGTCCACTGGAGGCCACGCCTCCTTTCCGGGCTGCTTCGCCAGCCTCACAATCTGCTTTTCCTTTCCAGGCCCGGGTGATGATGGGCCTTCTTCTTTTGTGGACCCGAGCCTGCCCAGGCTGCGCCCTTTTCCTTTCACCCTCTTGGGCTGCTGGGCTCGAGGGGGGGCCCGGGCTAGATGTCCAGACTACTCACCGCCGCGACCCGGGTCCAGGAATATTTGTCCCCTACCCCGCGGGTCAGGCGGAGAGATGGCTCCACCCCCTCTCTTTGTTCAGGGCCGGAACATCTTCGCATGGTCCTTCCCCACGCGGCCGATGCCGCCGCACGCTGCAGGCTTCCAGCAACCCACACACTAGTGTGTGGGCACGGACCGCCTCATCGCCAATGTTGTGGCCCGCCTCCGGTCACCGGGGTGGGCCATAGATCGTGTTGGGGTCCCTGACACGGCTTGAAGATGCTTCATCCACGCAGCAGACCATAGGCAGGGATCACCCTGAAGTGCCCGGATAATCGGCACCTGGACCTCCAAGCTGGGGATCACCCCAACAGTGGCAGGATAGGGCCTGGGGGCACCCAAAGTCCACCAACCAGGCCACGACCACACGGCGATAGGCCCCCCCAAAAGACACTCACAGACACAGGTTGCTGCTTCCTGGGGCTCTGCTGCACTGCCTTTTGCGTGCCAGCAGATCCCCTTTTATTAGAGAGGCGTCCTGACATGGTCATGACGCTCTCTCACATTGAAACACTAGACCAATTTACAACAATAATCCACAGTAAATATTGCTGGGACTTTAATCCTTATCTTCTCTGCACTAGGACTCCCAGCATCCCCATTTAGTGCACAGTACACAAGCACCCACGTGCACATCCGGAAGTGCACCGTAATTGCCTGCTCTTGTGCTGTTGCGCTGCCTGGACTCCAACACGTTTTTCAACAACTTGTGTTCCACTTTGCCATATTCTGTGGGCTATTGTTTGGGCTCTTATGCACAAGAGGAAGCGTTGCCGGACCTAACCATGGCAAAACGCACTTAAGGACTTCATCATCCACACTTAATATTGCTGGGATTTTAATCCTTAACTTCTCTGCACTAGGACTATTGTGCTGGGATATTGTTAGGTCTTGTCACACGTCTTACGTGGCTCACGCTACTTCTGGTTTTATTTTATTCTTAGATTCTCTGTTCTTCTGGTTGCAACGTCTGGCTCCGCCCCCTGACTCCCAGCATCCCCATTTAGTGCATGGTACATGCGCATCCGGGAGTGCACCGTAAGTGCCTGCTGTTGTACTGTTAGGGGATGAGGGGGCAGGAGCCTGGGCCGAGCCGTATTTTGTATGCCACTTGGCTTCAAGATCTGTATAGCTATTTATGATGGTAAGCATTCTGTGAGTCAATACCCTGATGGGTTTGTACAGTCTTAGAAGTTAAATTGCTATAAATACATTTCCAAGTGTAAGTTACGTGCTACAAACTTCGCGTACGCACCTTTCTATATTTCGCTTGTGTCGTGTTTACTGTGTTTTGAAATGGCTACGAGCCTAAGAAGTGGAAAGGTTTGCATGCCTGTAGTAAAAAACGTAATCAACACATGCATTGTCAGCATGATAGAAAATAATAAAGTGCCAATGAATAATGAAATGCAAGTTCTATCAAACCCTTCCAAATCAAATCTTTTGGTACCTGAGGGTATCGTTCAGGAAAAAAGTAATGTAATGAACCAAGATGTGGTTCAAGATGCGGAGTTCGCACTAATGCATGATGAAATTCAAGCTCAGGTTCATGCCTTGTTCGGCAATGGGCGTGAGGGTTTGATCTTACCTCGCAAAGAAAAATATGAGTTTGACCTTTCTATTCAGAACAGTTTCTTAAGTATACGAGAGAACACAAGTCAGTTCTCTATGAAAGAGGTAAGTCCTGTAACATTAAATCATTCCATTTCGATGTTTATATGCTGGCACCTGCTGTTAGGGCAGAGCAGGGGAAGCGCTCACAGCTCTCACTTGGTCCCTCCACTCCAGTTAATGGTACTCGTGAAGGCATTGATAGTGTACATTTTTTCAGTAACGGGCAGTATAAAGGTAGTAACTCTCTACACTTGCTTCAGGGGGCATCTAGTAGTATTCTGCCTCCCTCCGCACTCCTGTTCAAATGCACTCTTCTTGAGGAATGTAAGTGATTTCAATCTGGGACTTCACCTAAGTCAATGCCTAGCGTGTGATTGCAACTGAAACCCTTAATTATTTATTTGTGTCTATAAATTCTTTTATTCTGAACAATGTACCACTTATATCACGCCCCTCTCTTTGAACCCCCCCCCCCTCCACTCCCTGGTCACACTAAACCAGGAATCAGGCTGGTTTGCAAAGTTAAATATTAATTTAGATATTTCACAATATAATCACTCTATTTTTAATGGGTATACAATGATCACCAACGGGGTGAGTTCACACTAAACAATCTCTTTAATCATATGGAGTAACAATGAGCAAAAACCATGCAGCACAGAACTAATACTTTTGGGTGTATATTCAAATCAAATAGCAGTGTGGTTACTATTTCCCCCTGCACATCCCTCAACCCCCCAATATGCAATGTAGAGAGGTAGAAGGAGAGAGACCAGGTTTCAGGAATGCAGAATTCAAGCAAATATATCAATCCCAATTTCCCCCCAGCAACACAAGAGAGAAACAGAACTAATAGGCAAACTGTCAAAGTGGTTTTAAAGTTGGCTTTGAATGGAATGAGTAAAACACTAAGGGCCTCATTACGACCCAGGCGGTAAGCTACCGCCTGGGTCGAACCTTTACCACCATGGCGTAAACTATGTTTACGCCATGGTGGTTGGCGGACTTACCGCCCCATTCCGAGGTGAGTGGGGCGGTAAGTCCCCATTAACCCATTTACCCTTCCCCATTCCCATTTTTGCCCAATAGGGCATAATGGGAGTGGGGAAGGCGTTAATTACGCCACCGTAAATTACGGTGGCGTAATTAACAACAAGGTCCTTTAGCGCCATGGATTTTAACACCTGCTAAAAGCAGGTGTTAAAACCTCCATGGCGCTAAGGGACCTCGGAATCAGGCGGTAAGGGTCGGCGCTGTTTACGCCGCCGTAAACCCCTTACCGCCTGGGTCCTAATGAGGCCCTAAAAGTGGGCTTAAATCACTGAACTTGTTGAAGAAGTTATGGACGTTACATGGAGGTCGTTTTTTTTCAGATAGAGGCACATTGTAAAACAAAGATGCGCTTTTAAAAGACAAACAGGTTTTCTTTACACTAGAGATGGACTCTGAAGAAACAAACTATACGACAGAACCAGGGGCGTAGGAGACACATAAAATCTGGGGGGGACAGGGGACATCTTGGGGACTTTGCTTTATTTATTTATTTATTTATTGTGTTTTAGTCAAATAACTCGACTTTTCACAAAATTAGAATTAAAATAGCAGTACGTATTAAATTACAAATATCACTGTATAAAACAAGAGAAAAGAACAAAAGAAAACCTAAGAAAATGTAAGGATGCAGCAGCAAAGAACATGTCTTTGTATGTTGCATTTCTGGATTTTTCATCTGACTATGAGCTCATGGTAAGAGAGAGGAAATAAAAATGAATTCCAGTGGGCCACAGCTAGGACGCCAGCTCGTTAAGAGGCAGATCACCTGTAAGTGGACTCCTGCCAAATAAAGGAGTTGCAGCCTTTTCTACCAACTGCAAGTTGCTACTTTTTTGTGTGGGGCAAGGAGACGTGTGTATGTCTCTTGGAAAGGAAGGATGGGAGTTTCAAAGAAAGAGGAAATATTGTTTGTACCTTGGAGTAAGCCCTGTTATGGGAGTAGAGGGACCAGGTGTGTGATGTTGCTGCTTTGACTGTCCTCCGGGGGAGTGTACAGCAAACAAGGAGGATGAGCGATCGCAAGCCCACCCCCTTCTAAGCAGTCCCCAGGTCCGCAGCCAGATGTGTCGGACCCGGGGATGCCTAGTAGGTGGGGTGTATGTGGACCCAGGGGGGTGGCCAGAGGGGCAGCCCGCTATGTGGGCTGCCCCGCCCTCTAGCGCCCCTGCGAGGGCCGGGCCAGCCTCTCACGATGAGTCTGGTCCCTCTTATTCCACCTCATGCTGGCTTCAGAGCCTAGCCTTTCTTTGCCTTTGTTATTCTGAATGCAGAGCTGGACTCTCTTCCTTTCTTGTTTAACATTTGCTGCAAAGCCTGATCTATTTGATTCTCTCATATGTTACTAGGACGGCAGAGAATGGGTCCTCTGCCCTGTTACATATTCAAAGAGCCCCTCTGGCCTTTCTTTGCCTCTCCCTTGTCTCACTGCTTGCTTAACACATACCTCCTTGCTTCAACACGCAACATATTCTCCCTAACACAGCAATGGCAGCTGCAGTCTGCCTTAACTTCTATTTGTTCCGTGTCTTGAATTGGCCTCTTATTTCCGCTTTTCTGTCTGCAGGGGAAAGGCATTTGCCAGTCACTGCCGCCACAGTGGTTCTACCTGGCCATAAGAGGGCAGCTAGCCAATATTGGAAGAACATGGGCATATTATGCCGGAGGCTGGCAACTGTCTTCCTAATGCCTACACAAGAGACACCACTCTTGCCTTTGTTTCTAACAGTAATTCAGTGGATGAAGAAACGCGAGAACACACATATCGCTTATAAATGAAGGGGATGATGTCACACTTGGTTAAGACATTTTGATCACACCAGGAGCTACTTTCCAGCTGCAATTAAGCAATTAAGCGATTACCTTTTAGACTTCTGGCTTTAAATAACTTTAGTATCACCTGGAAAGCACAGAGGTTGCTCAACAGGGTTCCTGGAGCATGAGAGGTACCCTACTTGTGGCCATGGATGATTGGAGGGCATTCTTGCCCTGGTTTGGAGCCTAGCCCCTACAGCCATGATGGGGGGAGGGGCCTATTACTTTTGGTTGTACCTACCCTTTGAGGATGGGCAGACATTGCCTCCTGCTTTAGCCCACTAACAGCTCTGCTTTGCAATTTTATCATACATACCTGTCAGGTGGCATTTAACTCAATGCTACTAATTTTATCAGTCTCAGAAGTCGGGAAACCTTTGCCACATCAACTAGGGTACAGGTTTGCCACCTGAGACTTACCCATATCTGTCGCTCTGTGGGGAAGACACACACAGAAAGAGCATGGCACAGTGCCCTTGTCGGTTTTTCACACTTCTTCCTCAGGGTGGGCACAATTCACTCAGCAGAGAAAGAGCACATGCTGGGCAACATTCTCCCACTTTACAATGTCACCCAAAGAGCAAAATTGTCCATTTGAAATACCTCTGTCGACTTATTATTCCTCAATCCACACTGATGAGTTTAAGCACCTGCTTAACGCGAGATGGCAATTAAGGGCATTTGTCAACGCACTCAAGAAGCACAGGACACCCTCTTATCAGCGACATGATATGCTCACTCATTCTGATCACGAATTGCCATTTATCTGGGATCTGTTAAATGTATTTATTTATTTATTACATGTGTAGCATCACGCAAAACCCCCAAGCATCAAGGCGCAAAGTAAACTGCATGGAGTGGACCACATCCATTGGCGCACGTTTTTACTTTTCCGCCACAAAATGGAAGATTTTAGCGTAAAAGGCAGGTGAAATCACATTGCTTTTCCACTTTGGAAGAGTGTAAATACTTTGCGCAATTAGCAATTGCTGGCGGAATTGACAATGGCTTCCTCTGGACTCTGCCCGCTTTTACCAGGTTTCATTTCCAAGCAGATCCCAGAGGAATCCCTTTCCTTATTTCCAGCATGAGAATCCATGCTGGCATTAAGGCCGCATTTGTCTGGTCGAGCGGGAAATACAAGGGGTCCTGGTGTGTCCAGTCGGCTCCCGAATTCCACCCAGAAAATGAACAAAAATCTGGCCAATTAGAAAAAGCGACAGTAATAGTGTTTACCACCTCTTTTTCTGAACCAATTGACCTGGAAAATGCTGTGTTGCATCGGAAGCTGAATGCATTCACTCTGCCTATTATCCCACCGAAGATTAAGCCAGGTGCTGAACACAGGTGTTACATATTCCTGTGCACAATCTGCATTTGGAGCATTAACTAACTGAGCTACCTTACAAATGATATCTCCTCTGGGGCTTTACCGTCTTAACCCCTTAACTGCCATGGGTATTTCCCCCCAGTGCCAAGGCCTTTTTTGGTGATTTTGGTATGTTGCCATTCAATCCCTTGTAACTTCTTTGTTACATGAGATATCTTGGCCAAAGATGGCCCCTTTATTCCCACATGTAGGGGGTCGTAACGCCACCCAGGAATCCTAGTTTGCTGTAGGGAGGTGAGAGAAAATGACCAAAAAGGAGAACATTTGTTTTTTTTTCAGAAAATACCAATACATTTTTGTACAAAGAAGCCTGTGGCGTTTTCCTACTAAGAGCTAGGAACAAATGGTTTGCTGTGCTGGATTTGCCATTTTCCAGGTTTTCAGGAACAGATTGAGTGGAAACCAAAATAACATATTTTGATATGCTAATCAGCCATTTTGTGAGAGGTAGCCGATTTTGGTGTTTTCTGTCCAATAGGACATGTGTGGACGTAATGGAAGAAAATGGTAAGAAAGCTGAATGGGAAGCCAGAAATGCATACATTTCTGAAAAGTAGACAATATTCCAAGTTTAGGAAGGGGTGATTTGCACAGGTCAGGCAACAACTATATAGTTTTGGGGAAATCGGGGAAAATGACAGAAAAAAAAACACAATTTCTGCACATTTCACTCTGGTCACCCACTGAAACACGCAGGCAACAACACATGGCCTACCTTCCTGTGTTCCCACTGGTTTCCCGATGAAAATGGTACCTCACACGTGTGGGTGCACCTACCTGGGTGCAAAGGGAAAAGCCTAAAACACTGGTAACTCCAAGTCTTTTCGCAAAGCAGATTTTCAGGAATTTTGCTCATGTGGACAACCTACAGATTTGGGCCTAGGGTGTCGAAGCCAGGAAGGAAAACAGGCACCCCATGTATTTACGAAAGGAAGACACCCGTGGGAATCCACAGAGGTCTGACTTGTGCGAATCGCCCTATAATTTATGACCCACAATCCCTGACAAAGTCTGACATTTGGTGGAAAAACACAATTTTCGCTTTGTCTTGGATTGTGGGTAATACATTTTGGGGTGATTCGCGCAAGTCAGACCTCTGTGGATTCCCACGGGTGTCTTCTTTTCAGAAATGCATGTGGTACCCTGTTTTCCTTCGTGGCTTCGACACCCTAGGCCCAACTCTGTAGGTTGTCTCCCCAAGCCCTTTGGGGGTTACCAGTGGTTTAGCCTTTTCCCTTTGCACCCAGGTAGGTGCACCCACACATGTGAGGTACCATTTATATCAGAACACCTTTGGGAATGCGGGAAGGTAGGACATGTGGTGTTGGATGCGTGTTTCGGTGGGTGGCAAGAAGAAAATGTCTGACAATTGTAGTTTTTTCACCAAATTTCAGACTTTTCCGGGGATTGTGGGTAATACATTCTGGGGCGATTTGCGCAAGTCAGACCTCTGTGGATTCTCACAGGTTTCCTCTTTTTGGAAATACATGGGGTTCCCTGTTTTCCTTGGTGGCTTTGACACCCTAGGCCCAAATCTGTATGTTGTCCACATGAGCAAAATCTGCTCTGCCGAAAGGTTTGAGGTTCCCTTTGCGCCCAGTTAGGTGCACCCACACATGTGAGGTACCATTTTCGTCGGGACACCTGTGGGAATGCAGGATGGTAGGACATGTATTGTTGGCGGCGTGTTTCAGTGGGTGGCCAAAGTGAAACGTCTGAAAATTGTGCTTTTTTCCACCAAATTTTAGAGACATTTCCCTCTGCCCACCCACCGAAACACGCCGCCAACAAAAGATGTCCTACCTTCCCGCGTTCCCACTGGTGTCCCGACGAAAACGGTACCTCACATGTGTGGATGCACCTACCTCGGCGAAAAGGGAAAAGGCTAACCCACTGATAATCCCAAGCCTTTCGGCAAAGCAGATTTTGCTCATGTGGACAACCTACAGATTTGGGCCTAGGGTGTTGAAGCCACCAAGGAAACCAGAGAACCCCATGCATCTCTGAAAAGAAGACACCCGTGGGCATCCCCTTTCCACTAAAAACATCCATGGTGGTTCAGTGGCCCCCACCCAAAACAAGTTATAATTTGTTTTATTTTTGTTTTGCCCCTTCCCTAGGGGCAGATGGGCACATGTGTGTGGTCATCTGCCCCTGGGAGGGGGAAACGTACTGCCCCAGGCTTGCGGGGTGGCTCTGCCAATATTTGCAGTGCACCCCAAATGGATGGAGGCATCCCATGTACCCCTTCCTAGGGGCAGAAATCTGCCCCCAGGGTAGGCTATATAAGGTGCTCCCATCCACTTAGGGTGGGGGGAGAGAGTCAACCCCCTTTCAAACACAAAAAATCCTGGTGGTCTAGTGGGTCCCCAACCCAAAACAAGTTAAAATATATATTTTTTGTTTTGCCCTTCCCTAGGGGCAGATGAGCACATGTGTGTGACCATCTGCCCCCAGAGGGTGGCAAAACATACTGCCCCAGGCTTGGAGGGTGGGGTTGCTCTGCCAATATTTGCAGTCGCCTCTCCCCTCACCCCAAATAGATAGGGGCTTCTCATGTACTCGTTCCTAGGGGCAGAAATCTGCCGCCAGGGAGGGCTACATAAGGTCCCCCCCATCCACTTAGGGTGGAGGAGGGTTACCCCCCTTTCAAACACAAAAAATCCTGGTGGTCTACTGGGACCCCTCTGCCTCTACCCAAAACAAGTTATAATATATATATGTTTTTCCCTTCCCTAGGGGCAGATGGGCACATGTGTGTGGCTATCTGCCCCCATTGGGGGTCAAAATGTACTGCCCCAGGCTTGGGAGGGGTGGCTCTGCTAATATTTGCAGTGGCCTCTTCCCACCACCCCAAATGGATGGAGGGCATCTCATGTACCCCTTCCTAGGGGCAGAAATCTGCCCCCAGGGAGCGCTACTTATGGTGCCCCCCTCCACTTAAGGTGGGGGGGAGGGCCACCCCCCTTGAAAAAATCCCTGGTGGCTAGTGGTTCCACCCGCACCCACCCCACCCAAAACTACGTTAAAAAAATAATTATCTTTTTTTTGTTTGCCCCCCTTCCCTGGGGGCAGATGATCACCCATGCCCCATGCTTTGGGGGTTAGGGGGAGAGGGCATCTTACATAGTAAGCAGCCCCTCCCCCCTCTTCAAAAACAGATCCCTGCACCAAACACCAAACACATATTCTGGGGGGGGATAAATGACATTACACCCCCCCACTTAAAATTGTGGGACGGATTTGTCCCCCCTGTCCCCCCCATGTCCTACGCCCATGGACAGAACAGCCACAAGCCCAGGACGTCTCTGGATGGTTTTTGCCTGCCGAAACACTAGCCTTCTTCAGATGAATATGTCAGCGCAAAGATCGGTTTAACACTACTAGTACAGAAGAAATAATGGGGATGAGATAGAGGGTTCAGACATTTCAACAATGATTCTAACAATGCAGTTCTGGATATAAGAGGATGGGTTTCGATAGGGATGACTATGGACAGTACAGATGCTAGTGACAGTCCTATACTAAGGATACTCACTACATAGGTTTGGACAGAACCATCAGGGATTCAGGTCAGTCAAGATTTCTGGACAGGGATTCTGCTGGGCACACCGGACTGGGCAGCAAGGCGCTCTAGTCTGCAATCAGCAAGGCGCTCTGGTCACCGCACGGTAGGACTGGACTAGATCTGCAATGGCTCTGGTTCACAACTATCTGGTCACAGCACGGCTCTACTGGGTGGGGTCTATGGATTCTGGAAATAATTCTTAGCAGGAAAGCAGTACATCACAGCCAGGCTGTTCTTTGGTTCCCCTTAGATGTCTGGGGTAAATTCTGGTTTCTGGAATTTTAAGGCCAAGCTGAGAATGGTTCAGCTTTAGAATGGGCCTTTCTGCTTGCCAAGTTTCTGGAGTCTGGAGCAAGGGAGATGTCAGGTCCTCTTGCAGGATGCTCTGCCAGAAATCGGTTGGTGGGTGAATGTGTGTGTTTGTAAGTCCTCAGCTGTCTCTATTTATGCATTTGATAAAGGGGTGTGTATGCTGAATTATCCTAAGTGCACCCCCTAGGTTGACTATAGGCTAGAATCCTTCCTCTCCCTGGATTGGAGGAGAAACAGTGTGTCACCATGATGATGTGGTTTTATGAGGCGGGGAATTCTCCTCTTGGGTTTTGAATATGAAATCTACTTTTCATATAATACATATTTACAATTTTGTAAACTTTATAACAATAGCATATCTAGATCACATATTTTGTGGAGCAAATATTCTTCCAAGCCCCGTCTCTGTAGGATCTTGGGTCTGGATTTGACAGAATTTTGCACTTTTTTTCTGGGACACAATCTCTAGTTTGTCCAAAGTTTGTATACATATGTGCATTGTATATGGGCATAAGTGTGTGAAGTTTCATGCTTCTGAAATCAATACATTTGCTATTAAACCACAATTTCTACAGTTATGTCCCAGAACATAGCACAGAGTTCTGGCTCCTCTTGAAATGTGCAGCAAAAATGTAGGTTCAGAAGTCCGGGGTTTCTATAATTTTTTACAATTGTCCACAGTAAATTATCAGTCTTATCAGAAATCTGCTTTTGGTCCATTGTGAATCAACAACATTGTCTGTCCCCGCCTCCTTTTCCTTCTTGCAGCTTCAGCAGCAATCTCTGCCCACTTCCTTCTGGCAGGGGCCCTTTACAATCCTTCCTGATTAGCATCTCCATGCCTGGGAGGAAGCCCATTGTGCTCTTCCCAGAGCAGCCCCAGGGCCCCTCCCCTCTTAAACAACACCTGAATGTGAGTTCCTGGCCCGGAGAGCAGAAGGGAAGTGCCTTGCCCAGTAGGGGAAGTTGTTTGTAGTTTTGGCTTGAATCAGGCTTACTTTAGAAGTCAATTTGTTACATTTTTCTTTGTTGAAAATAAACTTACAATTTTAAAACAAACATCTAGAACACTGATTCCAGGCTCTAAACCATGAAGTTTAAATAGTTGCATCCTAGTTTGCTCTTGATAACAGGTCACTTAGATTTTAGACATCAGATCTTAATGGGACAGAATTACAGTTTAAATGCAGGCTTTTAAAACAGTCACAGCCGTCTGCTGGTCTGCACCCAGGTTTTGACAGCTTTCACAGGCAGGCAAGCTGGCTGTGGATGTTTTTGTGACCAATTCAGCTTTCCAGGATATTGCAATTCCACAATGCTTTCTTAACTTCAGTAAAATGTGATACCCGCAAGAAGATTGGATGTTTGCAGGTGTTTAGGACCAGCAATTCGTATTTTCAGCAGCCAAGAAAAGATTTAGCTGCAATATTTCGGATTTCTTTCTGCAAGCACTGCTTTTCATCTGTGCTCCATTTTTACATGTTGGGCAGCCCAATGACATGTTTCAGAAGCGCGGTCTCCATTCCACCACTGACAACATGTATGGTAGATTTGGCAGCCATCTTCTTGTGCTTGATAGAGCGCAATTTCCTTAGGTTTTGGCGCGCATGGGGTTTTCGCGGCCATTTTTATGATTCTGGTGCCACCATCACACAGTGATGCCGTAGAGCAGAGCAGAGTGGGTTAAAACATCCCACAGGAATCTAAAGTTCTGAATGCTGTTTTGGGGTCTGCACAGTCCTCTCAAACTTGTTTGCGTCCGGTGCCCTCTAAGCAGTTGCCTTTGACCACACATGAAGCCTCTAACATTGCATTTCCGAGTAAATTGTCTCTCATCTCCGACAATGGAAATGTCGAGCTCTCATGCCCTGTAATTACTCAAATTCTAAATGTATCAGATAAGGGCATGAGTTAACTGATCTAGAAGCGTACATCCTTGGATATATTAGCTATGGTTCATAAATTGCAAAGATTTATGTGTGGAGACACATCTGTCTATGCCCAGACAGATCTGAAGGAACCCATAATATCTGCAAAATCTTTGAGATCCCAAGTCTCCCAAACCAATGATCTCTCGTTAAGCCTTAAAAATGTACCATTGAATTCTTTTCCGAAACAGGATGTGCAACTGAAGAAATCATATGCACAAGTAGTAAGCTCATCTTTAGTTAGAGATGCCCTGATAAAAGAAACAGAGGTCTCTAAATTATTACAACACATTGAGAGCATATCTGATAAAATAATGAAACTTGAAAAGTCTATCTCCAAACTCACTTCTAATGTATAAAAATCCCTTAAGTATAAGGGTAACCTGTTTATCGAGGGAGTGGGATCACCATTGAATGAAACTCCTGATAGTTGTACAAATCAAAGAGAAGTGGGGGAAGAGGAGATTCATTTTGAAGTCTAAATAGATCAAGTGATGGGGTACCCCTCTGGGCACTTTCCATTGAAGAAGACAAAAATGTCTAGATTTAAAAGCTAGTAAAAGAAGGGCTCTTAAGAAAAACCAGCAGAAAGAATCCATTAAAATAAATGGAAATATCCCCGTTCAGAATCTAAATAGCTACAAATTACAGACAGTAAATTTCTCAAGTCCTTCAAATGAAGATGTTATATCGGATCTTGAGCAGCTGGATGAAGAGAGTCTCAAGACTCTGCAAATACATGAGATTATCCTTGATTCTTTTGATACTACAGATAAAAAAATTAAATAAGAATAATAAACAAAAAATAATAAAAGGAAAATTCCTTGTAGTGAAGCAAATAAAGATTCTCAAACAGGAAATAAGCCGGTGGAAGAATCTGGTGGTAACATTGAGTCTATCAATGTGATAGATGACAAAAGTATGAATGAACTCAAAGAACTTAAACAGTCTCAACTTTCTGATTTCTACCCAGTGGTAGAAAAACCAACACAAAATCTAGCTCATAGTCTATCCAGGGGAACAACCCTAGGCGTTATTACAGCTCTTACCCCCCACCCCTTAGTTTTGCAAAAGGTTCAGGGGCAAGTTCTGCAAACAGGGCCTAATATGTGTAATGTAGAAGTTAAGTAATAAATTGAGGAGGTATACGCGTGGAAAGAGAGTCAGGTTGTGAAGGATGCACATATGGGAGTATCATCAGGCTTACACGTAGCTCCCCTGAGAAAGACGGTAAAAACTAGAAGATGGAGAGGTAAATGAGGGAATTGAAGAAAATAATAAAGCCCTGCTGAATTTGATAAAGACAACAGTGTTGGAACCGCTACCGGGCTGGCCAAGATCAAGCACTACAGAACCAATAGTGAGCCCTTCTGGGATGAATGAAACTGTAGAGAAGGTGGTAGTAGGATCTGGCACTATTAGCAAATTAGAGAACAGAGTACCTATGACAAATACCAAGGAGTGTTCAATAAAAGGTCTAGAACAACCTGAAATGGAAACACAGGCTGGTGAAAACGAGAGGCAGGTGAATGCATTTGGTGGGCAACCAGATCGTGCATGGAGGGGGAGGTTTCCCACCTATATTAACAACAGTGATCCTGGAAGTGTGCAACGGTGGAACCCAAGGTTTTCTGAGCTCCCCAGTATCTTACTCTATAATCTATTTGATGAAGGAGGGCTGACGTGTTTACATCGCTCTGGAGTTCTGACCCTTTTCAATGAAATACCAGCACGTAGACTGATCTCATCTGCTGATATAAAGATTGTAAATGTCATTCATCCCACACGTTATGATCATGTGAGGGTGGCCCTCTATTCTAGATAGATATTTGAGGCTATCCTTTTGGAGGCCAAGCAGTTTAATCATATGGGCTATGATATATTGATATTCAGCACAGGCTCCAGCCATGTAAGGGAGGGAGTGTGTTATGTCACACTCTTCAGGCACTGCCTGAGCCAGCTGAGCTAGCCACTTGTACTGTGATCTCATGCAAGTAACAAGTGGGATTTTGATGTATGAGTGAGAGAAGGCTATGCTGAGTGTTCTGTTTATGGGTCAGTTGGTCCCTCCCTCCCTGGGTGATGGGCGCCGGTGATCTATCTATCTTAGTATCTATCTTATGTCTTATACCTTATGTCTTTATGTCCTGTAACATGTAACTGAAGAACTGGAAGTAAACTTACTTATAAGCAACCTATCTCAAGCATGGACATTGCTTTACTACAATGGCGGCAAGGATGGGATTGAGATTGGGGTAGCGCTTTTGTTTAAATATGTGTATTGAGGTAGCGCCTCATTAAGGTGTTGTATTGAGATGGAGGTAGCGCTTTTACTTAAATTGACTGTATTGAGGTAGCGCCTCATTTAGGTGTCAATTGGTTGGCAATGGACACTTGTTTTAATGGGGGTAGCGCCCTTTCAGGTGCAGGAGTGAGTAAGTGGAGAAGTGCACTAAGGTGAGTGGGAGTTGTGGTTGGGTGATTTTAGGAAGATCTTAGGAATGGTAGTAGTGCACTGTTAGAAGATGTCAACTCTTATCTGAAATGGACAGTTGGTTTTGTTGGATGAAGATGTGGTAGTGGTTATCTTAGAATTAGCTGTTGTACAGGTTGGG
The DNA here is from genome assembly GCF_040938575.1 of Ambystoma mexicanum. Classification (NCBI taxonomy): domain Eukaryota; kingdom Metazoa; phylum Chordata; class Amphibia; order Caudata; family Ambystomatidae; genus Ambystoma; species Ambystoma mexicanum. The sequence goes on from NC_090923.1 coordinate 371,595,525, forward strand.
GACGCCCTCTGGTGGTAACATTGGCTAAACGGAAATATGTTGTCCAAGATGAAGAGTTGCCTTGTAGTTGTTTTCTTTTTGTGTTATATGTAAATCCAGGCCAAGGTACCCCAAGGTCAGGATTATGGGACTCGTCAGTGCTGCCATTGAGTTGAGCGTTTAGTCCAACCCACTGTTTTGTTGGTGGTCTTGGAGATGCCTGGCCAGTATCTTCGAGTTGTTGTAGGATCTGTTTATCTTGGTGTGGTTGAGTTGGGCTCTTCTGGCCTAGTCCTTTTGTTGTATTTGTTTGTATATCTGTGATGTATGCATAGTGGTGATATTTCAGCAGTGGTTAGCGGTTTTATGAATTCTCTCAATAGGTATGGTGATTCTGTTGTTTTCCTGGATGTCTAGTATTGCGCCAGGATCACAAGCCATGCTTCAGGGTGGCAGCCTGGAGGCTTGCCTGTGGCAGGGGCGGGCGGAAGGATATATGTTATGTTAGCGAGTGTTTGGTTTGTAGGGTAGCTTTAGCCTGGTGTATAGTCTGGCATGTGTCTAGGGTGAGAGTCTAGAGTTTATCCGTGGCAGGGATAGACAGAAGGTGATTTGTGTTGGTATTGAGGGTGACCTGGATATGTAGGTGAAGTTTGGAATTGCATAGCTGTGGGATTTCTTGTGAAGCTGTATGGTGGATGGTGATGTGACTTGCCCATATGTAAAGTGCTTATTGTTTGTGTAGACGTTTCGGTAAGGAGGGAGATGTGTTCTGTCACACTCTTCAGGCACTGCCTGAGCCAGCTGAGCTAGCCACTTGTACTGTGATGTCATGCAAGTACCAAGTGGAATGTTGATGTATGAGTGAGAAAAGGCTGTGCTGAGTGTTCTGTTTATGGGTCAGTTGGTCCCTCCCTCCCTGGGTGATGGGTGCCGGTGATCTATCTATCTTAGTATCTATCTTATGTCTTATACCTTATGTCTTTATGTCCTGTAACATGTAACTGAAGAACTGGAAGTAAACTATCTCAAGCATGGACATTGCTTTACTACAGAGATTGCCTAGGATGACCCAAACTGAGAATACTGGCCTTTCCAGTGAAAGACCTTTCCCCGCATGGCGAGGATGAACAATGGTGGAGATGGTTGGCCCTCCCTGAGGGAGTCTATATCCCAAATAAAATCCATGCAACAAGATCTTTAACCTAAATGATCTGCAGTCAGAATGGGTAAATATGTCTTGGAACTCGAGAGGTTATTCAAATCGCCTCTCCTCTGGCATTCTGGCTGATAAGTTTAAGAGGTGCAAGATTGTTTGCATACAAGAGTCATGGATGACTTCAGGTTTTCAAATTGATGGTTTTGAATGCAAGCACCAATTTGCAAAAAAAGATCTTAGAGTGAGGCCGTTTGGCAGGCTTTTTATTGCAGTAAAAATATGTTGCAGGTATTAAGATCTTAGAATCTTATGATATTGGAACTGGGGCTATGGCTTTGGTCCTAGAAACATATGCTGATCCTCTTCCATTACACATACTTGTTATAATCATCTATTGGAATCCGCTTTATGATTGAGCTGACATTATAACCAAAATAAATGAATATTTGACTGCAATGATAATGAAATATAGTGGGCTGCAGGTGTTAATTGCAGGCGACTTGAACACGGAGATAAAATATGGGTCAGGTTTGTCTAAGAATCTGGGCTCAATTATGTCGAGAAACACTAATGCAAACCGGCGAATTGAAGAGGCCCCCTGGAGAATGCCTAGGACAATAATACAAGGTCATGTATGCCATAATCTATTTGGACATTGGGGCCTGTCGCATGCAAATGCCTTACTAAATCCAAATAATAATGCATATACGTGGTCTGATGGAACCAGAATGTCATCCATTGACCATTTTGTTTTATCGCAGAGATTGTTTGGAGCTTGTAAAATGTTCCATATGTAGATTCTAACTTTAGTGATCATAAGATTCTGGAGGTATGGCTGAAAATCCTATGTGAGGTGAATCCAGCGGGGAACCGGATTAAATGGCATGCAGGGAATGTAGAAAAGTTAAATGCAACCTTTGTGTCCGAGCATCAGAAGAACTGACGGGCCGTCAGATGCTCACTATTTTCAATTGTCAACTATCCCGATTACCTAAAGTCTTTGATTCATAGCTCTTTTAAACCCATGAGGGTGAGTATGGGTACAGCTCCTCGCATGCATGTCTATGATCCTTTATAGTAAGACAACAGAAAAACTGGTGCAGTAAATTGATTAGAAGAACAATGAATAGTGCTTTGGATTGGGAAGTCAAGAGTACAAGAATTCCCTCTGCAAGGCAGACTTTGAAAAATTGGCTTAGGAGACATGAGGTACACATGAGTCAAGCAGACAATGAGGTCACACTGAAGGCTCTAAAACAGAGCTCGGCACGCCAGTTTTGGGGCCTGATTAATCAAATTGAGTCTTCTGAGGTGGCAGTTTAATCAAACTGTATCATAGAGGAGACTTGGGTTGTATTTTTAGCACCCTGTATGCTGGCAAATATGTGATCCTTGAATAACTCGAGGACCTTAGAAATCATCCTTGGGAATGTAAATTTGAGATTTCAGATATTGAGAGGCAAATTAAATCCCCAAGCTCATCAAGGGCCTGTGGTCCTAATGGTTTAGCAAATGTTAGCTTGAAGGCTAATCCGGAGGTATGGGCTAAATCCCCCTCATTGCTGTTTTCTGATTTACAGGTGAATAGGATCATACCTGAGTCATGGAATATATCTTATATTATTCCTCTATATAAGAAAGGTGACAGGTGCTCGCCGACAAATGATCGTACCATAGCACTTATGGACATTGAATCAAAGATATTTGCAGATCTAGTCCTGAAGCAGGTTGTTTATTGGGCAGATCAGAATAACATTGGGCCTCATTATAAGTTTGCCGGTCCGGTAACTATGGTACCGGGAAGCTTGCCGGTACTGTATGTCCCAGACCAGCAAACTACGAGTTGTGCTCACGGGTGCCTTTTCGGGCCGCCAGGTCTGACCTGGCGGGCAGAGCTGCACTCACGAGCACAGCATGTCGGATACATCGGCACCGTTTGTAACGGTGCCGGTGCATTCAACCCCCCCATTCCCATTTAAGCCCTATGGGGCTCAAATGGGAATGGGAAAGAATATTTTCTGGCACCCAGGAATGGGCAAATACTTGGTCCGGCAATGCCGTAATAACCTGGTTATTGCCCATTCCTGGGCATCGAAAATAAATAAATACCGGCGGCAGCAGTGCTTGTATTACAGGCACGGCAACCGGCAGCCTCCTAATGAGGTCCATTCTCTCGAATAGACAGTTTGGGTATCGCAAGATGATGGGGATGGAAATAGGAGGTCTTGTGTTTACGTTACTCCAAGAAAAGGCAGGTAGGGGGGAAGCAACCCCGATTTATATTGCTGCAATTGACCTGTCCCTAGCATTCAACAAGGTTGATAGTTTTATTATGGACAAAACTCCTACATCAAGGGATTCCTCACTATCTAATAACTATCCTGATGCATCTGCGTGTGGGCTCTGTAGTACAGGTCAGGCTTAATGCTGAAGGAAAGCTATCTTGCCCAATAAAAACCACATACGAACTACAACAGGGCTGTATATTTGCCCCTACACTTTTTAATTTGTACGTGTCAGACGCAGGAAGGAGTCTTGAGGTTGCTTCCCTTATTTCTCCAAAATTGAGGGGATAAACATTAATTGGTGTGCGTATGCCAATCACTTTTTTCTGATTAACAGGGCTCCTATAGGCCTTCAGCGTAAGATCAAAGCATTCTTTGTGTATGTAAAGGAAAATGGACTAGTAATAAATGAGAAGAAATGTATGTGTCTTAAAAACCGTAAAAAGCTCCCTTCTTTTAGATCGGTTCTAAATAATCACAAATTGGTGAAGCTGAGATCAATGCGATATCTGAGCTTTCCTGTATTTGACACGTGCAAGAAATATCTGTATTGGAATTGTATTGTAGAGCGTTCAGTCTATTTGATATCACAAATGAAAAAAATTGCGTAAAAATATTGCAAGTATTTATTGATACCTCTGCTTAAGTTTTATAAATTGAAAGTAATCCCAAAATTAGGCTGTGGCTTGGAAATACTACCATTCCATTCGCCATTTTATCTGCAAAATCTTGAAGCTAAAATGTGGCGAAAAGTGTTGTTTAATCTTCCGAAATCTGTAACATTTGCTGCCTTGCGTTACAAATTGGGCCTGCTATCATTGAAGTGCATGGTAAAATGGAAAATAATGACTCTGTACAGAAATGTGATACTGGCAAAAGAAAATAGTCTATATGCAGACTTAGGGGCAAAGGTAAAAATGGGTTGCTGAGAGTCTCTATGGCTACTGCTTCTGCAAACAGACCGTTTAAAGGCCCTATACCACTGGCGTAACAGGGGCCCCCGCAAAATTATTTCCGTTATGGTTCGGCTCTTAATGGAAATCATTTCTTTATAAAGGCGGTGATTTCGAAAAGAAACAATTTCTTTTTGAAGTAATAGGGCCCCCCTCAATCCCATGACATGTGCGTGAGTGAGTGTATTGTGAAATGGTGTACACTTAAATGTGTAGGTGACCGCCTGTATGATTGTATGATGAAAGGGTGCACACAAATGTATGGGTGGCTTGGTGTGCGTGTACGGTGAACGGGTGCACACTTTAATGTATGGGTGGCTGCCTGGATGTGCCTGCATGGTGAAAGGGTGCACACTTAAATGTATAGGTGGCTGCCTGTGTGAGTGTATGGTGAAAGGGTGCACACTTAAATGTATGTATGGATGGCTGGGTGTGCGTGCGTGTATATGGTGACTTCCTGCTTGCTGCTCTGTTTCCCTACTTAAGGAGCCCTCCAGCTTCTTTTCCTTTGCAGATGGGGAGCAGGTGCAAGTGGATCTAGGTCACCTGGCCTAAGCCCCGCCCACCTTGTGCCTTCCTTCCTGCCTGCTGCTCTTTTTCACCACTTAGCAAGCCCCGCCCACCTGGTGCCTTCCTGCTCTTTTTCACCACTTAGCAAGCCAGGCCCACCTGGTGCCTTCCTGCTTGCCGCTATGCTTCCCTACTAAGGAGCCCTCCAGCTTCTTTTCCTTTGCAGGTGGGGAGCAGGTGCAAGTGGATCTAGGTCACCTGGCCTAAGCCCTGCCCACCTGGTGCCTTCCTGCCTGCCACTCTTTTTCATCAGTTAGCAAGCCCCGCCCAACTGGTGCCTTCCTGCTTGCCGCTCTTTTTCACCACTTAGCAAGCCCCGCCCACCTGGTGCCTTCCTGCTTCCTGCTCTTTTTCACCACTTAGCAAGCCACGCCCACCTGGTGCCTTCCTGCTTGCTGCTCTGTTTCCCTAATTAAGGAGCCCTCCAGCTTCTTTTCCTTTGCAGATGGGGAGCAGGTGCAAGTGGATCTAGGTCACTTGGCCTAATGCCGCCCACCTGGTACCTTCCTGCCTGCCGCTCTTTTTCATCACTTAGCAAGCCCCGCCCAACTGGTGCCTTCCTGCTTGCTGCTCTTTTTCACCACTTAGCAAGCCCCGCCCACCTGGTGCCTTCCTGCTTCCCGCTCTTTTTCACCACTTAGCAAGCCACACCCACCTGGTGCCTTCCTGCTTGCCGCTCTGTTTCCCTACTTAAGTAGCCCTCGGGCTTCTTTTCCTTTGCAAATGGGGAGCAGGTGCAAGTGGATCTAGGTCACCTGGCCTAAGCCCCGTCCACCTGGTGCCTTCCTTCCTGCTTCCTGCTCTTTTTCACCACTTAGCAAGCCCCGCCCACCTGGTGCCTTCCTGCTTCCCGCTCTTTTTCACCACTTAGCAAGCCACGCCCACCTGGTGCCTTCCTGCTCGCCGCTCTGTTTCCCTACTTAAGGAGCCCTCCAGCTTCTTTTCCTTTGTAGATGGGGAGCAGGTGCAAGTGGATCTAGGTCACCTGGCCTAAGCCCCGCCCACCCGGTGGCTTCCTGCCTGCCGCTCTTTTTCACCACTTAGCAAGCCCCGTCCAACTGGTGCCTTCCTGCTTGCCGCTCTTTTTCACCTCTTAGCAAGCCCCGCCCACCTGGTGACTTCCTGCTCTTTTTCACCACTTAGCAAGCCACGCCCACCTGGGGCCTTCCTGCTTGCCGCTCTGTTTCCATACTTAAGGAGTCCTCCAGCTTCTTTTCCTTTGCAGATGGGGAGCAGGTGCAAGTGGATCTAGGTCACCGGGCATTAGCCCCGCCCACCTGGTGCCTTCCTGCCTGCTGCTCTTTTTTACCACTTAGCAAGCCCCGCCCACCTGGTGCCTTCCTTCACCATCACCGTCTTGTGGCCAATGCTGGATTTGACTTTTATGGACTTCATTCATTCACGGTGCGTCACTCTTTCTCTACTCTCGCGCTGGACTTCCTTTGCATCTTGTACTCATGGTGGCCCTGAATCATGCTATTCCCACCTTCATCTTGTATCCTGGCTTGCAACATTATGTGTTACTACTGACTTCTGCAATTGTATTCGCTCTCCACTCTTGCTGCTCCACTCTTTTCGACTGCTTACTCTCTGTTCTCTCCTTCTTTCCCTTCTCCCTTTTCCTATCTCCTCCCCTTACTTTCTTCTATGCACTTACTCTATCAGAATTGTCCCTGGACCTAATATGATAGCAACCTTGTCTGTTTCCTCCACCCTCCCATTACTGTTTTTTTCCTCCCCACCACCCCTCCAGCACTGTCTGAAATGTTGTCAGGCCTAGTATGATAGTCGCTTGTTTTGTTCCTCCCCTCCCTTTCTGCACCCCTTTTGTTTTTCTCCGGCTCTACCAGAAATGTCGTCAGGCCTAGTACGGTAGTCACCTGTCTGTTTCCATTTCCTTCCCACTCTCCCCCTCCCTTCCTTATCTATGTCTTAGCTCTTGCACTATCTGAAATGTCGTCAGGCCGAGTACGATAGTTAATTTCACATCCTTACTGTTCATGGCATGCAAGAATGTGGTTGTATTTTCCCTTGTTCCCTCCCTTGCCTTGAAGCGCTTTGAAACACATTGTGTATAGGCGCTATATAAATTAACTATCATATCATATCATATGGTAAATGGTGTGTGTGCTTGTGTTGAGAGGCACAACAAAACCTACATTTCGGGGGCTGATCCTCCAAATGTTGGGAGAGGCGCTAACTTCACGGGTGCTGGGGGAGGAACAAGCTTATTTGTGTGGGGGCATCTAACTTCTTTATGCATTTTAATGAGACCATTCTAGTGCAGCTTCAATGTTACAAGCAGTTAACTCTCTTTTAAGTGTGAAAGCACTCACTATGAACTGCTGTGAGAATGAACGGTCGGTCTCCTGTATCCATTTCTACCCTTCCAATCACTTCCCTGGCATCAAAGTACTAAACCCACACCACAATTTAAATTGCCTAAACATTGTGGCATTTAAATGCAGGTACTAACAGTGAAATGCTTTACGGTAGTAATTGCTGGGCCCTTTTTAACAGCAAAACCCAGGTGTCATTTAATATCTGTGTCCTGTTCTGTCCGGCAACTGCTATGAAGGTCAGCCAGGTTGAGTCAACATATCCCAACATTTCTGGGGATGAGTGCTGAAGCCTAGTCAACTCAATAGGCCTCATTACGAGGTGGGCGGTAAGGGTTAATGGACACCGGTAAGGAGACCGGTGCCGGTGAACCCATACCGCCCTATTCCGAGGTCCCTTAGCAGGTCCCGCTATGGGCACCTGGTTTTACCAGGCGCCCTTAGCGGGAGCCGCTAAGGGTCCAGGGAGCTAATAATGGGCCCGCTGTTAGCGGGCCCGTTATTAGGTGCATCCCCATTCCCATTGAGCCCTATGGGGGCTCGAATGGGAATGGGGAATGGTTCTCGGAAGGGGGACTTTCCGGGTCCTGCAAGTTTGGAATGGCCCGGTAAGTCCCTATTTCGAGAAACCGGACCCGGTATGCGGTAAGGGGGTAGCCATGGTGCTAATAGCACCATGGCTACCTCCTACCTCGTAATGAGGCCTTGTTAAGCCCCTACTTGTGTTTAATGCCTTAATTACTTATTGGTAATCTTCATTTCTCCTAGCCCTATTCTTCCTCGCCCCTGTACTTGTGTATGAGACAGTACTTGTGTATGAGGCACTATGCCTCATACACAAGTACTGGGGTGAGGTAGAGGTACATGGAGGTAATGCCTGACTTAGCTACCTGTATCTTCATTACCCCAATCCCACTATTCCTCATCCCAGTACTTACCTATGAGCCAAGGAGCCTCAAACGCAAGCTCTGGGACAAGGAAGAGGGACCTGAATGTAATTCTGGCCCAAGGAGCAGATTTTGGAGGACTGTAGGGTTAGAGTTACAGCCCCTAAGTGAGTGGTAGGCCGGAGGCAGTGCAAGGGTGACTGATCAAGAAAGAGCCTGGACTCAGTGAGACTCTGAGAGAAGACAAGCAACCAGTTGGTACACCAGACAGGTAGGTCAGGTAGATCAGCAGGTGAGGGAGAGAGTGATAGCAAAGGAGAAGAGGAAAGCTTTGAGCTGCTTCCGGAACATCAGGTGGTCCACTAAAGTTTGAGAGAGGCATGGAGGGCATTCCAGAGGGAGGCATCTTCAGAGGAGAGAGATCTACCCCCACTCTCTGCCTGAAGAAGCGTCTAGCCCTTTGAGAGTTGGAGGTAGGTGGGGGAAGGGCTTGAGAAAGAGGTATTTTGGAAGAGAGCATTGGATGTAGTTTGGGGCCGACCACAAAAAAGCCTTGTGGACAATGCAAAGGGTCTTGAACTTGATTCTTGCAACCACCGGGAGCCAGTAAATTGATTTCAGGGCTGGAGAGATATGATACCTGGGCGTGTGGCCAAGGATAAGTCTCTCAGTCCTGTTCTGCATTCGTTGCAGAGGGCAGAGAGTAGAGGAAGGCAGCTTGAGAAAGAGGCTGTTGCAGTAGTCCAGCCGAGAGAAAAACAGCACTCTGGAGTAAGTGAGCCTCTGGGAGAAAGTGAGAAAGGGAAGTGTCCCTTTGAGGAGGAGCATCTGCTAGGTAGTGGGACTTTTTGGCAATGTCCAAGAGGAGAGAAAGAGAGAATGGAGTCAAAGATGACACAAAAGGTTGTTTGCCTTGCAGGAAGGAGCAGGAAGGTGACCCAAGGTGGGCTGCCAGAATGAGAGAGAAAGCAGAAGCAGGGGTCCCAATGAGAAGGATTTCCATCTTGATGGCATTAAGACAGAGATCGTTGGAGGTGCACCAATCCTGAATCACAGGTAGACAGTCAGGAGTGAGCGAGAGATGAGAGGAGCCTGAAGGAAAGCTAAGTGCCATCCGCATAACACTGAAAGTTAGAGGAGAAGGGAGAGATCAGGTGGGCTAAAGGGTCCAAGTAGATGTTGAACAACCAAGGTGAGAGGACAGAGTCCTGGGGAATCAGAGAGAGGTGGCGGAGAGAAAGGGACCAAGGTGGACCTGGGCGGGGCAGTCCAAGAGGAAGGACGTCAGCCACTCCAGGGCCTGATCTGTGGTGCCCAGGTTCACACATAGTCAATTGATCAGGATGGCATGGTTGACTGTGTCGAAAGTAGAGGAAAGATCAAGGAGGATTAGGACATAAGGAATGCTGGAATCAAGGTTAGAGAGCAGATCTTCATGATCAGGAGAGCAGTTTCCGTGCCTCTGGCAGCTCTGAAGTCAGACTGATGGTCATGGGGACAACCAACCGATTCATTGTGAGAGTAAGTTGGGAGATGGACAGCTTTTTTCCAAGAGTTTGCGCAGGAAACTATGATGGAGATTGGGCGATAGTTTGCCGGTCACGTAGGATCGGCAGATGGCTTTTTGAGGAGTGGGTGCACAAAAGAAGGATTAAGGGGAAAGGGGATGTTCCAGTGGTGAAAGAGTGTTTACAGAAATCAGCCAAGGCTGCAGCAAGGGTGTCAATATGGTCCTTGATGGTTCTGGAGGACCAGGGGAGCACCTGTTTGGATGATACTTTCAAGGATCAGACTTGTCTAGAAACCTCATCAGGTGTTGTCAGAGAGAAAGAGGAGAAATGAAGGAGGAGAAGTAGAGATGGCCAAAGGGGGGCCGAGAGAGGAAGAGGAGATAGTGGACAGGATGTCCTGAGTTTTAGCAGAGAAGTCAGAGGCCAGAGCCATACAGAGGGCCTTGGAGGGAACAGGAGAGGTGGAGACCGCAACCGGATTGACCAGTTCCATGCAGATTTTAAAGAGTTTGTCCGTGTTGTTAGAGGCCGCAGAGACCCGGGCTTCAACGTGTGCTCTCTTCTTGATGAGTGTTATTGCTTCGACTGGCATTTTTGTGTTACCAGTCTAGGTATGTCTAAATGTTGCCTGGCATGCTTTAGTCTAATACTATTACGTGTCTACGCTTTTCTACATTGTGCAGCGAGTGGGACATGTTTTCAACGTGGCATTTTTAATAGCAAAGCATTCATGTTCCTGTGCACTGTTAGTGACTGCATGCATTGAATTGGTGTTACCCTACAAAACAATTGCAAACACTCTGGCTTTTTGGCCAACTTTTCTCAGAAAGTGTGCTGTATATTGCATTAAAACACATATTGATATCTTTCTCTTAGTATAGTGTGTGGCATACCCCTTCAGCAGCACGTTCATGCGTATTGTGCAAGCGTGATAATCTGGGCCGGCCCAGAGTGTAGCACGACTTGTTGCTGAGTTGGGTGGGGACCCTTAGCACGGGTTGCAGGGGGGCCCCCACATTTTGAGTTACGCCACTGCCCTAGACACAATTGGTTTGTTGCATGCTGCCCTCATGGTCAATCCTGTAATTGTAAAACGTCTGTTACAAAATGATGATTGGGCAAAAAACATGGCCAGGGTGTGTGAGTCTCGTATATGCTATCATTTAGTTTCTAATGGGAAACCCATGAGAAATCCTGAATCCTATCTGCTGAGTCTTCCGGATCACCATTACCGAATTGCCTACTTACGATTTTGCTTTAATGTTTTGTTAACAGGTGAAATCAAGGAAGTTAGAGAAGGGGGGAAGATAAACAGATCTCTTGTTGTTTTTGTAAAAGTTCCTCGGTGAAGGAAACTCTGAGACACTTACTACTGGACTGTGATGCAATTAAGTCGAAACGATTAAGTGCATTTGGTAAATTTGTTTCAAATCCAGAATGCGTTTATTCAGAATTTATATGGTGGAAAATTCTACACGGGAAATCTGTTGCATTAAAACTAGCAATTGTTCGATTTTTTGCCGAAGTAAGTGGTTTTATGACTATTCCTTAGAAAAATTGATACGTACACCCATGTTATTAACTAAACGATTCCGATTTGGATCTGTTTTTGTTGATTACGAATGTTCTGCGGAAAAATCGTAAAATGGAAATGGTTCTTTTTTAAGGAATGGATCACATGATTCTGAATTTAGAATGTAAATTTGATTTGACAAATATTTTACCTGTTGAACTACTCTCTCAAGGAAGTTTGAGAAGAAATACTTTCTTTTTATTGTATTTGGTTGCTGTTATGTTTCATAGAAATGTGAGAGATTAGAATAATAGCACTTTTGTTAATGTTAATGTACCTATGTTTTTATTATGTGTGTATTCATATATGTCTTTGTTATTTTGTACAAAGGTTTGTAAAGGTTTTCTGTAAATTTGAAAACCAAAACAAATAAAAAAATAAAAAAATAAAAGACTTTTACCATAGCTTCTATCTCTCCTTTAGTCAAAGGCACCATCAGTCAGTTGGTCCTTTATTATGAGGATTGTAGATAAACAAATACTTCCTGGTTTACTTCCAATCTTAAGGTACAAGCAGTACCAAAGTCGAATACTACATTTAGTATGTAACCTGTCTTTTTATAGTATTCAAAGACTATGGGCCTCATCACGAGTTTGGCGGTAACCCTTAAATGCGGCGGTAGGGCTATCACCGCCGCATTTAAGGGTCCGCCAGATCATGGCTTCGGTGGATTTCCCCCCAGCTCTGAGATGGGGGGAAATCCGCAGCAAAATTGCTGATTTTCGGCGCGATTTGTCACCGGCGGGAAATCTGCCGGCGATAATAGCGTAAATTTTCCCCATTGGGCCCAATGGGGAATGAGGAATTCCCGAATGGGCCCGCTGGGGAATGTGCAATAACCCTTCCGCCAAACCTGTGATCCGGCGCTAATAGCGCTGGGGGTTTGGCAGTAGGGCTATTAGCACCGGCGCTAATAGCGCCGACGTTACCGCCCAACTCGTGATGAGGCCCAATGTATAAGCTTTTTTAGTATCCGATAGTAGTCCTTTTGTGAAGACTGGTCTATGAAGACTACTCAACACTGCTGAATACTCTTTGATTACTAACAGAATAATAAACAAATAATTGGGTTCCATTTGGTTTGGTCTTCACTTAGTATGCAGGCAATCTGTTGAACACAAGGCCTTCCTTGAAACTTTGAATACTGCATAGCTGTGATAAACACCAATGAACTAGTAAATCAATGTCCATGTTCTGTTCATGTAGCCTTCATGTCCTATGCAGAAAAGCTGCTGAATACCAGCACGTCAAAAATTATTTTAATATTACAGACCTGGGCCATATACTAACAGACTACCAAATACATACCTATGTTCTGTTAAGGTAGTCATTATGTACTACGCTTAAAAGCTGTTGAATAGCAACAGTCATGGATCATTTGAATACCATAGCCCTGTGATGAACACTGACTAGACTATTACTTAAATACACATGTTCTGTTCTTGTAGTCTTTATGAAATATGCAGAAAACTGTAGAAAACAGGCATGTCAAGAATTATTTGAACACTATAGGTCTTTGAGGACTACTGACAGATTATTAAATAAATACCTATGTTCTGTTCATGAAATCTTCATGAAGTATACAGAAAAAACGCTGAATCCCAACAGATGAAGGATAATTTGAATAATACACCTATGAAGAATACTAAAAGATTATTAAATAAGTACTTATGTCGTGCATGTAAAGATTGGAGGGGGGTATTTGTACCTCTACCCCCTACCTGGTAGAGTAAAAGCACAGAACAACCCCAGCAGGGCTCTCAATTTGGTATAACGTGGCAAGCAGCCAGGCTTATGCTTTAAGGAGGTGATGCAGGCAGGTTGTTAAGTACAGGGAATCCCCAAAGCCCCCACACAGGAATGTCCACACACAATGTTATATGATAACACAGCTTCTTTATATAAAAGGAGGTTCAGTAAAATATATATACACATAAATAATAACACTTTGTACTGAACCTTTCCCTCTGAGGATGGACCCCCCTGGAAGAAGGAGCTACTGCGGTGTTGAGTTTGTGAGAACAATGGAACCCAAGTCTTTCTGACAGTACCGCAATTCAGCTCTTCGCTGTGCTCTCCTATGGTCGATGATTTCTCCTACTGTAGAAGTCCTGGGAAGGCAAAACCTGGGGTGGTCTCCTTAAAGGCTTGGCAAGTGAAGATAAGACCTTTGGGAACCTCAGTAGACTTCAGACGGCAACGGGTGCATAGGTCACTTTTGATGTCAGGTTTCAGATTGACGTGGTTGTCCGACATTTTCTAGATGGCTTCTGTTGACCTGGACTCGACCACTGGAGTAGACTCCAGACACTCACCAAGTCTGGACTACTGGGACATCCTTGTTAGCTTCTGGTGATTGGAAACCAGCCGGTAGACCTTCCTCTGTTTCCGGTGACTCTGGACTCTCTCTGACAAGAACAAGTGGTCAGGGTTGGTGGTGAGGATGTCCTTTGAAATGTTCTTAGGCAGTTTGGAACTTTCACAGCTCCAGGTGTCCAGCAGCACTATGTCAGTGTACCCCCACTTCTGGGCGGTATACAGCAATGGCTTCCAGCGGTCACAAAACGATTCTCCAGACCCTGGGTGACACCAATAGACTTTTTTGGCTTGCAATGTCTGGCACTCCTTTGCTGGTCCTCTCTGGATCAGTCTTTGAGAAACAATAACAGCTTTTGTATTACATTTAAGAAATGTAGCAGCAGACTTCTCTTCCAGCTGGGCTTCAAGGAATAGCTTCTTCTTGCTAGGCTTCAAATTCATTTTCTGAACAAACGGTAAGTGGGAAGTCCCCAAATAGACATATCTGTCCCTCATTCAATCTGGCTGAACCAGGCTCAGTCAGCCAATAACGCAGAAGGGCATTCATGCAGGCAGGAAGCTAATCAGGCTCACAGGCATGCAGGCCATTCACTCCATCCAGACACTCATAACAGAGAATGTGGATTGGGGAAAGTACCCAGCCTTTCAGCACACTACACTGTAGACACCGGACACCCACAACAGAGAATGTGAGTTGACTCCCAGCTCTATTCATACAGGTCCCACCCCTAGGGTGTACCCACAACACAGAGCCCCTGGGAAGGCACAGGTAAGTCTGACAGGATGCAGCCCCAGAGACATATATGGTATTTATACCCAAGAGCCAGTCAGGGGGAAATGGAACAGAAACATATATGGTGTTTCCATCCACATACATTGAGGAGGAAGGGAACAGAGACATAGGCTTCCCAGGACTTTGGGAAACAGGATAAAAGGCAACAGAAATCAAGAGGCCACAGGGGCCATCTTGCCTTTGTGTCGGAACCCACTGACTCCTACGGCAGGGCCTGGGTATCCCAAAATGGAGGATAAGAGCCACTGTCAAGTCAGCATATAGCTGCAACCAGCCCATACCCTTAACCGATCTGTGGATCACACACAGGTGCTCAAAAATCACACTTAAGAGGTACAATGGTGTACCCCCACACATGTGTGCCATAAGGGTATCCCATGGGTGATGTTCACCAAAAGATAACATGAAGAGCTGCACTGCCAGAGGTCCAGGCTGGACCTCAGTGACAGAAAACACACTCAGAGAAGTGGTAGGACAAAGACAGGAGAAACTCCATACGCATTTCCAGCATCATAGTGATAACGTAGTCTTCATGTACTATGAAGATAAGCTGTTGAATATCAACTGGTCATGAGCAATGTGAATAATATAGACCTATGGTGAATACTAACAGAATGCTTAATAAATAACCAATGTATTTCTTTTGTGTATTGTAGTATGCAGAGAGCAGTTGAGTGATAACATTTCAAGGATTCTATGAACACTATTCAGGGTCAAGGTGATGAGTGAGGATTGGTGTTGGGTGATCTGGGGTGAGATATTGGAATGAGGGTGAGTGATGTGTATCTAGGGTGAGGTTGGATGGTGGGATTGCTGGGGAGAGATTGTGCGGGGGGTTGCAGTGGTGAAGTTGAATTGTGAAGTACTGGTGTGGGGTTGAGAGCTGAGGGTGCTTGACATAGGTGGATGGTAAGATTGGGTGATAGTGAGTTATAGGGTGGTGGGGCACTGGGATGAGTTGCTGGGGGAGATTGGGGTTGAATTGTTCAAACTTGTATGTTATTGTACATTTATCAGAAGACACTACAAGAAGCCATAGGATTTATAGAAATGTATGAAGCGATCTCAGCAACAGTCACTCAACCTGATAAGTTTCCTTTCCAGCGTTGTGCGCTAGGAATCACTAAACGTTGAAACACGTGTTGCACATGCATTTTACATATGAAAAATGCGGCAGGTGGGGTTTGCCCTATTCCATTAGGTTCGGAGGTGGGGTTGAGTGGTGGTGGTGAGGGTGAGTGAGCAATGTTCTTGGGTGAGATTGAGTGGCAGGATTGGGTGCTGGCTGTTGTGAGGTTGTGTGATAGGCTGCTAGAATGATGTTAGCTAGTTGGGGCAGTGGGCCGAGAAGCTGGGGAGATGTTGGATGCAGCGATGAGGGATTGTGGAGGTGCAGGAGTTGGTGGCTGGATTGTGTTTAGATGCTGAGGAGAAGTTGGATGGTGAGGGGTGCCGGGGAAAGTTAGGGTGGTACGGTTGTGTGCTCTGGTGAGGTTGTCTGCTAGGGTTGTGCAGTAGTAATGCACGACTGAGAGTGGGTTGAGGGGACTGTTTGGATGAGGTTAAGTTGTGAGGTTGGGTGCTGGTGTTGCTGGGATGATGTTTTGTAGTGCAAATGGTGTGAGGCACTGAGGTGAGGTGTGCATTCTGAGGATGGTTAGAGGGGCGCTAGGCTGTTGGTACTAGGGGTAAGGAAGGGATTGTGTATGTGAGAGTCTGGGTGGTAAAGGCACTGAGGTAAAGGTGGGTGGTTAATGGATACAAATTACTTTCTCCCATTACCCCATCACTCATTGCTTCGTTGTTTCTGAGCGCGGCCTGTTGCATTGCCACTGTAATCTCGTGAGATTCACGTAATCTTCCCCTGAAAAACTAAACATGTTCTACTGGTAACTAGATTCCCAACCCACCCAGAAATCTCAAACTTCACATGGTGTCTTCCTCACTCCCGACCTCTAGCTTGATGGGATTGCTAGTGCTATTGGTATTGGTATTGGTTTTTATATAGCGCCTACGGCCAGGCCATCTAAGTGCTGTTGTTCAAAACAATCAGTGTTCCCCTAGGAGTGACTACATGAACAGAAGAGTTCTGAGTCTCTTTGTGATGTTGAGAATGTTATTAGACTCTAAGGTCATGGGGGAGTTCATTCCAAAGTTTGTTGGCATCCTTTTTCCTCCTCCATTTAGCGTTTTGAGTTCTTTCATTTGCGCCTTCACCCAGTAATATTGGGGAAATCACTTGCATTGAGCAAAAGAACTGGTGGTATGTTGGTATGATATGGTATGATATGGCATTTGTAACGGAACAAGGGGAGGACAAACAACGATCCTACTAGGCCAGGTGTCGTTCAGACTGCGCAAGTGCAGGGGTAGGAGGAAGGGAAAAGTGCAAGGGGAAGGGGAGGGGGGAAGTGCAGTACAAGTAAGTAAATAAATAGGGCCAGCTGGTGGCAAGTGCAAGGTAAGGTAAGTGCAGACAAGTGCTGGGAAAGGGGGGGCTGTAGGGATACAGAGACAGTCCCTCAGGTGTTGCCAGGGAGGCAGTGCAAGAGGAAAGTGGCTGGGCCCAGGACCGAGGTCGGTGAGAGTGGCCCAGTTGCAGATTCGGTGCAGATTCAGTCGAGAATTTAGCAGGGGAGAGGGAGAGAGAAAGCAGAAGCAAAGAGGAAGGTTTTGAGGTGCTTCCGGAACCGGAGATGGTTCTCCTCAAGTTACAGAGAGGCAGGAAGGCTGTTCTAGAGGGAGGCCCCTGCCACGGCGAGAGATCTACCCCCAGCTCGTTGCTTCGAGAAGCGGCTGACACTGAGGGAGTTGGAGATGGATGACCGAAGGGCTCTGGAAGGAAGATATTTAGGAAGAGAGAGTTGAAGGTATTTAGGCCCCAGGCCCCAGAAGGACTTGTGGACAATGCAGAGGGTTTTGAACTTAATCCTCGCAGCCACTGGGAGCCAGTGTAGAGATTTCAGTCCTGGAGAGATACGGTCCCTGGGCTTGAGGCCAAGGACAAGTCTCGCAGTTCTGTTCTGGATGAGTTGCAGGGGGCGGAGAGTGGAGGCAGGCAGATTAAGATAGAGGCTGTTACAGTAGTCCAGCTTCAAGAGAACCAGGGCTCGGGAGACAGTGAGCTTCTGGGGGGAAGGAGAGGAAGGGAAGAATACCTCTGAGGAGGTGCAGCTGGTAGTGTGACTTCTTAGAGACGTCAGATATATGAGGAGAGAAGGAGAGTGTGGAGTCGAAGATGACCCCGAGGTTTTTTGCCTTGCAGGTAGGAGTAGGAGGAGGGCCAAGCGAGGCTGGCCAGAGAGCTACAGGGAAGGAGGGAGTGGGTGTGCCGATGAGTAGAATCTCAGTCTTACTAGCATTAAGGCAGAGGTCATTGGCGGCACACCATTCCTGGATGGCAGACAGACAGTCAGATATGAGGGAAGGAGAGGAGGAGGCCAAGGGTAGCCTGAAAATGAGCTGGGTGTCGTCCGCATAGCACTGAAAGTAGGGGCAGAGAGCGGCGATGCGGTGGGCAAGGAGTGCCAGATACTGGTTGAACAGCCAGGGAGAGAGATTAGATCCCTGGGGAACACCACAGGTGGAGAAAAAGATGTCAGAGAGGAAGGACCCAAGTTGGACCTGGGAGGGTTGATTGGAAAGGAAAGAGGTCAGCCACGCCAGAGCCTGACCAGTGATACCCAGGTTATCACGGAGAGGGTTGAGCAGGATGGCATGGTTGACAGTGTCAAAGGCAGAAGAGAGATCGAGCAGGATGAGAACACACGGAGTGTTGGAGTCGAGGTTCAAGAGCAGGTCCTCACAGATGTTCAGGAGAGCAGTTTCCGTGCTTCTGGCCGCTCTGAAGCCAGATTGATGGTCATAGAGACTACCAACAGTTTCAGCATGGAGGTTAAGCTGGGAGATGGCAAGTTTCTCCAGGAGCTTGCCCAGGAAGGGAGTGATGGAGATTAGGCGATAGTTGGCCGGGCAGGAGGGGTCGGAAGAGGGCTTCTTAAGAAGAGGGTGCACAAGGGAGTGCTTGAGGGGGGATGGGAGGACTCCAGAGGCAAAGGTGTGGTTGCAAAAGTCAGCCAGGGCAGGAGCCAGGGAGTCAATGTGGTCCTTGATAGTTTTGGAGGAACAGGGTTGAACCTGTTTAGACAAGACTTTCATAGATCGGACTTGTCTGGAACCCTCGTCAGCAGAAAAAAGTGGAAAGGCAGAGAAGGAGGGAGGACGGGTGGCTGCAGAAGGGCCAGAGGAAGAGCCGGGAAGAGAGGGAGGGAGGTGATAGGAGGAGAGTGAGGACAGGATGTCCTGAGTTTTTGAGATGAAGTGAGAGGCCAGTGCAGTGCAGAGGGCCTGGGAGGGGACAGGAGAGGTAGAGACTGCAGCAGGGTTGGCAAGCTCCTTGCAGATTTTAAAGAGTTCCGCCGAGTTGTTGGATGCCGTAGAGATGCGGGCTTGGATAAGGGCTCTCTTTTTGGTGAGAACGGAGAGACGGTATTGCCTTTGGAACAGTGGCTTTTCATTGTTCCAGAAATGTCCAATTGGGGGTGGGGGTGGGAGGCTTGATAAACGTTTGCGGGCTACTTCCCATTCATATTCCCATACACAAAAAAAGACAGTTTTTTCGACAAACTGCACAGTTCAAACCCCTGTACGGAATTGGACCAGGTCCAAAACAGCTTGGGCATGAATCATTGATATGAGGCCTTTTAGTGGTTTGGGGTTATTCCGTACAGTAGTTTTTCTGATATTTGATCGAAAGGGGAGTGCCCTCTTCTCCAAAATAGATAGCTAAATCTTGGATAAATTGCAGAGAAACCAGGTGTTTATAAATGAAACAGCCGCCAGCTATAGCCTGCGTTTCCTGAAATTCAGAGAGAAATCTATTTGAAGGTCAAAAACATGAAAATGCCCTCAGTCTAGAGGTGAGGCGGGGTAAGAGGACACAAAGTGAAAGTTGGAAGGGGTCTAGGGACCGAGTTCACAACACAACGCTTTTCTGTTTTCTGCAACTGACAGAATAGCCGCAAATAGCTGACATTTAAAAGCAAACTGCACCACAGAAACAGCGTGTGTTGGGACGGACTGTGAGAGGGCAGGGAATGTGAAGAGGCCATCATGGATGTGTGTGGAGCAGGCACAGGGGAGGGTGACACTTAGTGAGGGCCTTTGAGGATAGAGAAGCATTTCTTTCTGGTTGTTTTTCTGATTTTTGCAGCAATAAAATCACTAGAGATAGCCGAGGGTATTTGTAGTTCAATACCTCCGGCTACGGAAATAAGATTACAGAAAATAATCTATATTTTTACAGCTACAGTCACATAGGGGGTTAAAAATCATTGGCCATGGCCTATCCCGGAATCTCATCCATGCAGTAATCGGGACTAACCCTCCTTAGCCTCAGACCGAGGATGCGGCTGAGGCAGAGGATGGCATGCAAGAGACTGATGCCTCACCGGAGCACCTCACCTATCCCTACCCACCTTCAGTCCATCCACCCTCCACAGCCCACCACGACCACCATTGCCAACTGTCCGTAAAATGGATGAACACATCCATCTGATGGAGGCCCGTCACAATGAGATGGCGGAAATTCAATGCTAGCACATGACAGAAGCCTGTCTGATACGGGAGAGCATACAGGCAACCAGCAGTTTCAGTGCCCATGCCCTGGGCAGCACTACTTCAGCCCTTGTCCTCCTGGCACAGAGGGTTTGTGGGGGGGGCAAATAGGGGTATCAGCTCTTGCTGAGTCTGTGGCGCTGTCCCTGCAGGCTAACCAGGAGTGCATGGGGTATCAGGTCTCAGACTCCCCCCTCCAGTACCAACATTCCTGCAAGCTTGGTGCAGAGCAGCCCTAGGTGCTGCTCACAAAGACTAATGGGACCATGTCAAGGGTCTTGCCATGAAAAGGCACATGGAGTGAGATTGTGGACTTGCACATCAGACACTTTGCTGTTGGGGTGTGTTGGGAGGGGTGGTAGGTGTGTGGGGAGTGAGTGGTGGGTGTGGGGGAGAGGGTGGTTGGTGGGTGTTTAGGGGGTGGTGGGCATGCAGACAGGGGGAGGTGTTCACAGGGTTTGATCAGTAGACTGTATTACATTACAATACATATATTTTGTCACTTGAAACAATGAGTGGACAGTTGTTATTCATGTTTTATTGAATGAGCACATCAAATGCAGTAATGTAGTATGGGAGGTGCACAGTGAGGGGGGCTCAGAAGATGTTGTCTATAAGTTCTTGTCCTATGCCCGTCCCTGCCGTCAATGTGCATGTGCCTGGGCCTGGCTGGTGCTATCTCACCATCATCATCAGCATCTCCGCCCTATGGTGGTGGCATGTCCAGGTCTGGGGGCAGGGGCGTGTTTCGTCTAATGCAGATAGTATGTAACATTGCACAGTGCAGGACTATCTCCCTCACCTTCACTGGCCTGTACATAAGTGCACCCCCTGATCGGTGTCTAAAAATGCCTTCAATAGTCCAAACATCTGCTGGATGGTTGCCCTTGTTTGCACATGGGCACAGTTGTATTCCATACCCTCTGGTAACTGTGGATCCCTCAGCTGGGTCATTAGCCAGGGCAGTAGTAGATATCCAGAATCACCTGGAAGTGGGAGGACACAAGATGAGCCACACCATGCATGTGGCAGGACTGACGCTAACTTCACACATTATTGTTTTACCTGATGCTCCATGCATCTCGGATCATGGCAAGTATGTGTGGCATGCACTGTGATGCACCCTGTGGTGGCCAATGTGTGTCATCCATACCGGATGTGTTGTACTTCCTAGGGTGGATTGCTGTGGGTGGGACTACACTAGCCACCAACAGGCCATGCATGCATTTCCCCATGTTGTGGAGTGGTAATCGCCATGACACCGCCCCAAAAGTGTCTGCACGCACTACATGACACCCGCACTGCGGTCTGGACATACAGTGACATGCATAAACGCAGCATGAGGGTATAAATGCACAGTAGGCACAGTATAGCCATTACTTTCTTAGCATCACAGTAGCTGGCAACAGCACTCCATGGACGTGTTGTCCGTCTCCCATCCTATCCACTGACTTACAACCCTGTGCTTGTCAGAAGGCAGTCACAATTGTGTACCGGACCCTCACACAAGTGGCAATGGGACACTTTGACGGTTGTATTGACTGTGTAAATGCATGCCAGGTGGTGCACGGCATGCAGGTTCTACACAGTCAGTGCATGCACACATGCATGCACCTCGCAATGATGTGTCCTCATTGGCCTGGGTGGGATAGTGCACTGCAGGACTTGATTTGATGGAGTGGCTGTTTTGCATTCTGGACCAGTAGTGTGTTGCCTTTTTTCATCCTCAGGGTTCATTTACGTACTTGCCACTGACTGACACAACAACAGTCTGGTGATACACCCATGTTTTTGGACTGACTATTGGTCATGGACTGTTTTTTCTGCTGATGCATGGTTGTTGTGGGACATGCATTTGTGTCACCCCCGCTTTGGCCTGTGGTCCATGCAGCAATGTGTTGTACTTGTTCATGTACTCATCCAACATCCAGGACCTTTGCCTGCTGTGCCACGCTATGTGTGCTGGCAGTTTGCTGTTACGCAGAACCATGTAATTGTGAGTTGACCCTGAGAACTGGGCGCAGCAGTGCGTGATGGTGTCATCAGCGTCACAGATCATCTGTACCTTGAGGGAATGGTACTGCTTCTGGTTCCTGTCCACCTCCTCTGTGGAGTGTGAGGGCACCAGCTCAACATGTGTGCAGTCCAATGCAACAAGCACGTTTGGAATGCCTGCAAGTGCGTAGAAGTGGGCCTTGGTGGCATTTACCTGTGCCGGGGTAGTTGGGAGGGTGATGTGCTGGCCCACATGGTACAGAAGGGCCTCCAGTACCTGCACCAGCAATCTGCGGAAGGTAGGTTGCGATATGCCATGCAGTTGGCCCATGGAATCCTGGAACGTGCCTGTGGGTTGGAAGTGCAGGACCGACACCAGCATGAACAGCAGTGGTATGGCTGTCCGGATGCCTATTCTGCTCCCTATGTCGCCCCGGATTAGGTTAATTAGTTCATGTATTGTCTCCCTGTTTAGCCGGTACAGGGTATGCATCTGCCATCTGTCAGGGCCCAGGGTGTGGTGCTTGTGTGGGGTATGACTGCTTACCTCTGTGTCACCACTTGCATCCAAGCCATCATCATAATCTGCCTCCTCCTCCTCATCCTTCTCTCCCTGTCCTCCTGCTGTCATTGGTGCTGCTCTATCACATTTAGCTGCACTGCAGCATGCAGCGCCTCCATGTCCATTGCTACCACTGAGAGAGGCAGCATGGTTGTGTTGGTGGAGTGTACTGGGTGTGGGTGTGGCCCTTCTCTAGTGTTCCTGGTTGTGTTGGGTGCACTTGGGGGGAATTGGTGCACCTGTGGCCTATTTAGCCCCATCTGGGACCATTTACTGCCTGGTCCGCGGTGCCAGTGTTTCCGGCATGGATTTTTCAGCAGTACCAGAAAGACCATGCTCGTAATGTGCCAGTGGCTCTGTGCTGCCAGTATTTCCGGCAGGTGTCTGGGGGTGCCACTACTACCGATGTCTGTGTTTCCGGCACCAATAGCACAGAGTGTGGTATTACCGGTGCCAGTGTTTCCTGCAACATCACTTGGAATTGAGCAATCTGGTAATAGTGCCGGTACACAGTCCTACCGGCATGTTATTACCAGACCACCAAACTCGTAATGAGGACAGATGCCCTGAATCTCTTTGACAGTAAGTTAGATGCTCCATGGCGTCGCTTTTTTTTGCAGATCCTGCACTACACCTGTTCTGAGTGGTGCTGCTCAGCCATAAAGTACCTACAGTTGTCTGCGGTTTTGTTCATGCTGCATAAATTTTACTGGGGGATGAATTCGGAACCCAAATTACCTCATTGCTGCTAATGCTGTGGTCAGACATATTGTGCAATATCTGACCAGGGAGAAAAATTTTATAACAAAAAAGACATGACAAAAGGACTATGGCACTAAAAATACAAAGATTTAGATGTGTTAACAAACCCTGCCACCTGATTGGGTACTCTCATTGACGTAGTTACAGGTAATGTATAGTTAAGTAAGCAGAGCGGGAAATCTGATTGTTCGATGGTCTAGGCATGAATGTGTGTAGCTGTGTTAACAAACCAAGCCGCCTGATTGGGCACTTGGAAGCAAGACGACACGGAACAGCAAAGGTTTGAACCCCGGGTCCGTGCTTAGAAACCTCTGGCTATTAAGCGCGTTATAAATAACCCCACTCTCATTGACGCGGTTACGGGTCATGGGAAGACGTGTAAGCGGAGCCGGAAATCTAATTTGTTAATGTTTTAGGCATGAAAGCGCACAGCCGAGTTAACGAACCACGGCACTCTTGTTGATGCAGTTACGGGTCATGTGTAGGCACATAAGTGGAGCGCAAATCTGATTTCTGGATGTTTTAGGCGTGAATGCACATAGCCGCGTTACCAAACCACACCGCCTGAATGGGCCCTGTCGTTGACTATTCTATGTAGTGATTGCAATCCGATTGGTTGGTGTGGAAGGTGGAATGTGAATAGCCACGTTACCGAACCGTGCCGCCTGATTTGTCCTTCTCGTTGATGTAGCTACAAATATTCGTATGCACAGAAGCGAGGCATGTACTCTGATTGGTTAATGGTTTAGTTGCGACAATGTCATTCCACTTGGGCGTACCCACGTGCATGAAAGTCACACTCTGATTAATTGTTTTTGTAGCTGCGGATATTCATCGCACCCAAAGACACCTCTCTTTTTATTCTCATTGCTTTTTGTCTCTTGGTGGGTGAACTTGCGTGGGAGCCTCCATCAAATGTTAAAATGCTGTAACCAAATGTGTCCATTCCTTTTTAACACTCATGTTGCTATACCTTTCTCCTTTGTCCAGTCATTGGTATTTTAATTGCTCATTTTAATAGTGTGTTAAAAAAAGCACATATGTTTATGTTTTTATTGTAGCCATGGCTACCCTTTATGATAGCCATGTGTACAATGACAGCGATCTATGTGATCACTATGACCCCCCAGAATTCCGACAGCAGAAAATGCAGATTTTTTTTTTAAACCCCCTTTACACCACATACATATGCAGGGGGAGACCATGATCCCCCATACTACTACTATCCCATACCCTCCCGCATATGTATATATATATATATATATATATATATATATATATATATATATTACATGGCCACGGTAGTGGCCATGTAGTTATGGTTAAGTTGCTGTTTCCATAGGAAGGGCACTTTTTGGGTGGCTTATAACTTCGCTCTCCCTGGACGGATCCTCACCAAACTTTGCAAGAAAAGTAGTTGGGTCCCTCTGAATTTTATTGCAAAGTTTGGTGAGGATTCGTCCAGGGGGGGAAAAGTTATAGGGGGGTCCCAAAACTTTTTTTTTCCCATAGACTGAATGGGAAAAAACTTTGCGCACGGCTACAGCCCGAACCGCTGAATGGATTTACACCAAATTTGCGGCAGCAGCGGCGGCCTGGTCCCAAAAGCGTGCTTTTGTAAATTTGGTGTAAATCTGTCCAGTAGTATTTTTAAAAATGACCAAAATGTAAGGCAAAAAAATTAGTGATATCTGCGTTCGCTTCCTGGACGGTCTTCCCTGTTCGCTCCTCGGACAGCACCCCAATCGGCCCATGGGCTTGCGTCATGTCCGCGGACATGCGACTTGTTCGCTGATTGGACGGCGAGGGGCGTGGAGCGCGTCAGATTTTCTGTGGCGCCCGCCATCTTGTATTCACAGTCGACCGCGTACAGCGCAGTGAAACGTGGATAAAAAATTGTATTTAGTGCCGTGTGTTGGTGTGTAAGAGTGTTTGGGGAGGGTTGGGGAGTATGAGATAGGTTCAATGCTTTGTTTTTTTATGTGCTAGACCTTTTTGTTGCGTTTGATTTGTCCGCGAAGAACTCGGCTGTTCTGACATTTTGTAAATAAACTAAATGGTGGGGTGTTTAGAGGACGGAGTATGTGTCATTTTTGTTCGCAAGGAAGGTAAAAATGAGCTATGAACACTCGCAGTGTACTTAATTGTTCGTAAATACACAAACTGGGGATGTCCTCAGGACGCTCTCAGTATTGTAATCTGTCTAGCTGAATGTGTTCTAAGAACACTCGCAGTGTCCCGAAATGGTTGCAATTACAGAAAATGGGGGTGTTCTGAGAACCTTGTTTGTATTGTTCGTTGTCAGGGTGAAAGTGTTTTAAGAGCACTCCTTTTGTTCGCTAATAGTACAATTTCCTAGGGGCGTCAACCGACTTTTTGTCCACTAAAGAAACGATAAATCCGGCTGGTGTGCGTCGACATTATGTGATAATCCTATGACTGGCGCTATTGACCTGGCTGACTTGCTTTTGCGACACTAAATCATATCTCCCGCCACTAAGCCTGATATTATCAAAGCATTCATATTCCCCGCCTTTCCGTTTAGAGAATATTCAGCAATTTGCATTTGTCTTTGTTGTCGATCCGCAAAAGTTCATGTTGAGACACGCAATGTTCCTTTGCGGTACAGAGAGTGTTAGATCAGGTTACAACTCAGTGCGCCACAATTCGGAATATGAAACTGTGGTTTAAAAGTAAACAGCAGGATTGTACATTTGGTAAAGTACATTTATTTCACATGAAATGTTTAGTGAATATTCAGCGATTTGCTATTGTCTCTGCTGTCGATCAGCAAAAGTTTATTTGGAGCCACGCGCTGTTCCTTTACAGTAGATAGGCTGTTGGTTTATGATAAAAGCAGTAAATGGTCTCTCTGATAATCGGAAGGTTGCTCCAACAACAAGCCATTAGACCACCATATTGGTTGGTATGTTGTTTGTAGCCGCTAGTACTGCATAAGGGCATATTGGTCCTTGGTGATTGTCCCATAAAATGGTGAGGGTCATGAAGTTGCATATTTGGACTTGCACCTGGCAGTTGAAGACCCCATCCGCTGGAGTCTGTAAATAGTGACATAGACAAAACGGGGCCACGTACCTGTTTTAAAAAACATAAATTAGTCTCGCCAGCCGATCTTCATTAAAAATCATCATTTTATTTATTAGGGCGTGAAACTATTTGCTATCGAAGATAGTGCAACAGAGTATGTTAATAATAAAATAATAATATTTTCCCATTCATATAGCGCTAAGAACTGTGAGGTATGTAAGCGGTGCTTATTATTAACCACAGTGTGTGGTGCTCATTTATCGACCACGGAAGGATGAAAGGCTGAGTTTCGCCTTGCCGGGATTCGAACTTGCGTTAGCAAGCTGTGCACGGATGTCAAAGCGAGCGCTGTACTCGCTGTGCCACTTGACAGGCTACAGTGAAGTGGCACAGCGAGTAGAGCGCTTGACCGCCTATAGACCGGTTAAATTATTTATATTAACCCACTCTGTGTCGTCTGCCTTTTTCAGAGCCCTCTAAACGACAGGGGATCAATTCGGCGGTGATAGTGCGCGGTAGAAAATATTATGCCACTTTCAACGAACAAGTTCAACTTCAGAGGTCTTTAATGCTACGCTATTGTAATTATATTTGGTATAAAGTAATCTAAAGGGTTACTTACAGTACAATTGCAATTTCTATTTTCTACGAGTGGTGCAGTCCCAAAATACGACTCCGCGTGTGCCAACGATCTTTCGCAGAGTGATGTAATATATAAAAGTGGTTTCGTTTCAGAAATTTCATCTTTATCTTCTCTTACGTTTTAGCAACACTCCTTCAAGAGAAGTCTTTCATCACAATCTCTGTCTGTCAAGGTCAAAACACAATACAACCTTATAGTCTGCTTCGTGAGCCTCTCCGGGGCCCGAGAAAAAAATGGAAGCAGCTGACCTTCACTGTGAACGAGCATAAATTCTTACTTTGCAACATTCTGTGTAAAGCCATCTGTAGAAGTTGGTTTTTGCACGCCATGTTTGTATATTGTTTGCGTGATATTAAAAAAAGTTTGTTTAAAGGACGTTATGTTTCTAAGTACAGCCGAAAGACCCCTGAAAATAGCAAGTCATGGTAAGCTATGAAAAATAACTTGCGCCAACACCATGCACTGTTAAGACTAACACCCAGGACATCAAAGATGACATCGCAAATGTCATTGATAAAATCACTGATGACATCACATGTGTATGTACTTTTCATGGAATTTGTGTACTAGGGATTTTTATTATAATGTTCCGAAAAAAGTGTCAAGGATATTGCAATAAATATCATACCGTTATTAGTGCTTTGAACGATGCATTTATATCAATAAATAGCATTGTATTATGGGATTCTATGTAGTATACTGAGCTACTAATGGAGAAAGATAGCATTGTGTGCAGAGTACAAGATAAAAGTATAATATTTGTAATGTTAATATGTAGAATAATGAAATGATAATTGTCCTGAAATGTTCGAAAATTCACAAAATGGGGGGGTTCTGAGGACGTTATTCGTATTGTGTGATTGCTTAGCTGTATGCAATGAGGGAATGGTACAGAGAGTAAAGTGGATGCCGTCCGCGGACACCGCGGCTGTTCGTGGACAGGGCGTGGTAAATCCGGGTTTTTCCAGGAAATCCAACATGGAAAGAAGACTGTACGGATCAGCCAATCAGATGTCGAGGTTGTGGATTTGTGTTGAAAGAGACTGTGTGTGGTGAAAATGGCAGAAGTGGAGAAAGTCAGGGTGTTGGTGCTCGGAGATATGTTTGTGCATGGTTTACAGCAGTACGCTGAATGCAGGCATGTTGCAAAGAACTTTGATGTCAAAGGAGTGGAGGTGGTGTGGAGCACTGTGCGGATATGGCCACGATGAACAGTCCGCATGTGGTAGTTTTGCACTATGGTGCTTTCCATTTGGGCAACGTCAGTGCCCCTACTTTGTTGGCTGATTTGGAACGCTTGGTTCAAGCCGTAGTGAAGATCCTTCCAAATGCGAAAGTAATTTTTTCTGGATTACTACCTGGGGCAATATGGGACAATAGTTCAGTTTTTTGTCCTCAGCAAAACATTGCTAGGTGTGTCATCAACCGAGGCATGTGTGCATTCATGCTTAGAGCTGGTATGTTCTTCTGTAACAATGAGAATATTGATGCCAGTAATGCTGTTAATTTTAAAGAAGATGGCATTTGTTTATCTTTTACCGGAAATGCCTTTTTATTTTGGAATGTAAGGGTTGCTTTGGAGAAGGTTATGTGAAGATTTTAGGAGTAAAGTAAGAAAAAAAACATGAAAAAAATATAAAATAACAGGTGTCTGTCAAGCATCTGTAAAAAAAAAAAACGGCTCTTTTCAGAGCCAACTTCAAAGGGGAAATGGGGCACACTATTTAAATTTACATTCACCACGCTCAGATTTTCGATGTGTCCGCGGACATGGCGGTAGTCCGCGGACATGAAAATCACTACGAGGGGTTAGTATGTTCTGTGTTACATGTCAGGGATATTATCGTTAAGTTGTGCTACTAAAAACCTATGAAATTCAGTGAAAAAACTTTGTTAAAGGGACATTATGGTTCCAAGTAAAACCGAAAAACCCTTGAAATTCGCCAGTTATGGTAACATAAGCAACCATAACTTGCGCCACCGTGCACTGCTAACACTAACACCCAGGACATCAAAGATGACATCACAAATGTCATTGATGACATAACTGATGACATCACATGGCTGGCTCTCCCTTTTTATCCTTTACTGACATATCGAAGCCACATAGTTTTCTACAGTAACAGTCAGGAAGTAAAAATTGAAAAGGTACTATATTTGTAGACTTGGGGTCCTGTCACATCATATATGAAACATGTACATAGCGGAAGATACAGGCTTGAAAGAGAGCAATCCTTTCTGTGCATGAAGATAATCATTATGGTTATCAGCACTTTGTCATAGTTTTATTTTTATTACTCTACCTTCCCTCTATATGCTCATATGTGTATACATTATACTCACTCTCCATAGAGTGAATGGGAAAAACATTTTGCTTGCGTCTACAGCCCAAACCGCTGGACGGATTTCCACCAAATTTAGACCAGGAGCAGCGGCTTGATCCAGAAAGCGTGCTTTTGCAAATTTGGTGAAAATTCGTCCAGTAGTTTTTTTTTAAAATGACCAAAAAGTAGGTAAAAAAAATTAGTGATATCTGTGTTCGGTTTGCGGATACACTTCCCTGTTCGCTCCGCGGAAAGTGTCCTGATTGGCCAATCGTCTTGCGTGATGTTCGCGGATATGCAAAGTGTTCGCTGATTGGACGGCGTGGAGCGTGAAGCGCGTCAGATTTTTCGGTAGCGCCCGCCATATTGGATTCGCGGACGTCCCCGGACAGCGCGGTGAAACTTTGTTCAAAATGTGTATTTTGTAGATTGTGTTGGTGTGTAGGAGTGTTTGGGGAGGGTGGGAGTGTGTGAGATAGGATGAAAGTTGTGTTTTTTATGTGTTAGACGTTCTTTTTGTGTTCGATTTGTTTGCGGACATCACGGGTGTTCTGAAATTTTCTAAATAAACTGACTAGGGGGTGTTCTAAGGAGTCAATATGTGTCCGTTTTGTTGGCAAGCAAAGTGAAACCGTTCTAAGTACACTCGCGGTGTCCGGGCAGTGTTCGTAGGTGGTTTCCTGAGGACGCTGTCCGTATTGTTCTCTGTCAAGTTGAATGTGTTCTAAGAACACGCGCGGTGTCCTGAAATGTTCGCAAATAAACAAAATGGGGGTGTTCTGAAGATGATTCTAAGAACACTCGCGGTGTCCTGGGAGTGTTCGTAGGGGGTGTCCTGAGGACGCTGTCCGTAATGTTCTCTGTCAAGTTGAGTCTGTCCTAAGAACACTCGCAGTGTCCTGAAATGTTCGCAAATAAACAAAATGGGGGTGTTCTGAAGATGCTTCTAAGAACACTCGCGGTGTCCGGGGAGTGTTCGTAGGCAGTGTCCTGAGGACGCTGTCCGTATTGTTCTTTGTCAAGTTGAATGTGTCCTAAGAACACTCGCGGTTTCCTGAAATGTTCGCAAATAAACAAGATGGTGGTGTTCTGAAGACGCTTCTAAGAACACTCCTGGTGTCCGGGGAGTGTTCATAGGGGGTGTCCTGAGGACGCTGTCCGTATTGTTCTTTGTCAAGTTGAATGTGTCCTAAGAACACTCGCAGTGTCCTGAAATGTTCGCAAATAAACAAGATGGGGGTGTTCTGAAGACGTTTTTGAGAACACTCCCGGTGTCCTGGAATGTTCGGAGGGGGTGTCCTGAGGACGCAGTCCGTATTGTTCTCTGTCAAGTTGAATGTGTCCTAAGAACACTTGCGGTGTCCTGAAATGTTCGCAAATAAACAAGATGGGGGTGTTCTGAAGAAGTTTTTGAGAACATTCCCGGTGTCCTGGAATGTTCGTAGGGGGTGTCCTTAGGACGGTGTCCGTATTGTTCGTTGTTAAGTGGAAAGTGTTCTAAGAACTATCGCGTTCTTCTGAAATGTTCGTAGGGGGTGTCCTGAAAACGGTGTCCATATTGTTCGCTGGCAAGTTCAAAGTGTTCTAAGAACACTCACATTGTTCGCGGACATTAAAAGTTTTCCATAGATCATAGTTGAAATGTTTGACTCTATGGATGTGATATGCTGCGGTGGTTGTTGCCAGGGCATAGAGTCTTGGGTGCATGGCCATTTGGCCATGCACCCAAGACTCTATGCCCTGGCAACAACCACCACAGAATATCACATTCATATTTGTTTATAACTTTGGGTGAAAAACAAATGTATAAGAACAAAGGTATTAGATACTATGGATGTGATGTGCTGCTATGGTTGTCCTTATTATTGTATACTTACTGTTTGGTCTAGTAATGGGAGGCCATGTTTTTCTTCTTCATTTCTGTGATAAAAGAAAATAGCATGTTAATATTAGTATTTTGTAATGACTTATTACATTGTACAAGCAATATACTTTTATTTTTTTTCGACCCTCATATTTAGTAGAGTACAAATCAGAGTACTGTGCAATTTGCTCAGTTTCTGTATTTGTTGCTAAAATCATTGGGTCTGTGGGAGAAAAAAAAATCAATGTTGGATTTAAAAAAAACCCTTTTTTCTGTTATGCTACAGTTTATTTGGTTGTTTGTTTTCAGTGTTCACTTGTTGTTTCTGGCTAATGCTTTATACTTTGCTTTGTTGTATTTTTTTTGGAACAGTAACAGATTCTTCATTTGTTTTGATATTATAAAATTTTGGAGCAGTTAGATACCAATTGGCGTATTCTAACTGTCTATTTTTTTTAATATATTTTAGTGGTTTTCATTTACCTATTTGGATATTGTTAAATTTTGGGACAGTTAGATACCAATTGGTGTATTCTAACTGTGTATTTTTTGGCCTAATTTAGTGGTATTCATTTATCTGATTAGTTGTTGTAGAATCTTTGAGCTGTTAGATAGCTTTTGGAGTATTCTAACAGTTTATATTATTTTAACACACATTTATAATTTTGGGACAGTTAGATACCAATTGGCTTATTCGAACTGTGTATTTTTTGGTCTAATTTAGTGGTATTCATTTATCTGATTAGTTGTTGTAGAATCTTTGAGCAGTTAGATAGCTTTTGGAGTATTCTAACAGTTTATATTTTTGTAACACAAATTTACTTAAAGGTTTAAATACAGTTTATTTATCAAATTTTGGTTTTAAGAACATCAAATAAGCGTTTGTAAGATTTGCTGGTAATCTCTGCTTTAGAGTAATGGTACTATCATTACATTCAAACCATCCACATTTCTTTTTTATGTATGCAGTGTAGTGCCCTGAATTGGTTGTGGCTCCTGCGTGGTAGATTATACCTATTGTTGTGAAGGTTTTCTTACCAAGTGATATTTGACCATGTGTAAATCCAGTCAGCTTGCAGTTGTTTTTGGTACCATCTGCATTGTAACGTAGAAGCATTAGTATTACGTATTTACTATGTGTTTGTATTACTAACGTGGAGCGATTATCTGAATTGCAGGTAGAGCATAATCTACAATGGTTTGCATTTTGTACAAGTTGCTGAAATGGAATGGATTCACAATTTGGTATTGATATATATATGAAGCATTCATTGGAGATTTCTTCTTGTGTCACATTGTTGCAGAGAGTGCATGTATGCTTCCACATGTATGAAATCTGAAAGATTTCATTTATAGGTATGTTTTTGTTTTCCAGTAATTGTAGTAAGTACATTAGACATTCTTGTGGATCTTCCTGTGAGTTTATAGTGAATTTCACCATTCCAGCACAGTAGTCCAATTGTCGTCTTATTCCAAAAACACTATATGTGTTTTCAGGATTGTTTGCTGCATTTCTGTGAAGTACTAACATTTGCAAACACAATGGGTCTGTACTGTGTGAGTAAATGTTATCAACAATTGGTGGTAATTGAAATAGAATATTCATTGCTACATTTGCATAGCAACTTACACCAACTATATTTCAGAATTTAAATGGTCCAAGTAGTTCTGTATCTAACTGCTTTTTTTGGAGTTTGTCTTCCTTCTTTAAAGAAGTACCTGGTTTACTTTCTCTAATTGATTCTTTTTTGTTGGTGGTACTTGATGAAGTATTAGTTTCTTTTACTCTCTTTGGAGGATTTGCAGTGAAGAGAACGAATCTAGCTGTTGAGCGTCCTATCCGTTTTACTTCTGAAAGTTTGTCAAAGAGTATATTGGCAAACTGAATTGTGTTGTCACGTCGGTATGTTTGAAAGCCAACAACTGTACCCAGTGCTCCATTAATTAGTCCTTGGTCCACGTCAAGGTTACGTTTAAGCATTACTCTGCAATTTAAGGATAATTTTAACATCTTTTCTAAACCTGCTGTGTTTGAGATTGATTTTTCTAAATGATTTAGTCTTATTGTGGCTTGGTCACACATGGGTAGTGTCATACCATGTACATCTAGTTTGTCTGTGGCGCTAATTTCCATTATTGGTTGCATTTCTTTACTTAGCATGATTTCATTGAATTTGAAACAGCTTGCAAGAGTTGGCATTAAGGCCATACAATTGACATTTTTGTGGGCTAATTGTTCCATAACATCTGTAACACATGCATTATCGCCATAAAGTGCATGAATGTGCCGGGTTTTCAATGTTGCTTCTGCTTCTTTAGAAAGTATACCAACTCTCAAACTTTTTAAAATGTTGGCATAAGTTAGATCTGCAGATTGGCACATGTTTTCGGTAAATTCTCTGTATTGGAAATGTTGCCAAAGGTTGACATTTCCAATGCTGCCATCAGTTTTACGGCAGAGTTTGTGCCCTAATGTTTTAAAAATAAGTTCACCTTTTACTGGTGTTAATTGAAGCAGATCTCCAAAAACAATAATGTTTTTTCCTGCAAAGAGCTCTTCATAGTCTGTTTTCAGTACTTCTTGTAATCTGAGGTGAATCAAAGCTAACATCAGGTTGGAGACCATGCTCACTTCATCTATTAGTAGCATTTTCATTTGTTTCAATACTCTGCGTAATTCCATTGCAGCTTCTGCAGAAAGTTTGTAATAGTCTAATTTGTTCTGGTGTTCTACTGGTAATAGTAGTAATCGGTGTAATGTAACACCACCTATGTTGTAGGCAGCTAAACCTGTGGGGGTAGTAACAACAGCTGACAGTTTGATGTTTGTCAATTGTTGAAGGAACTTACTAATGATTTTGATTAGGAATGTTTTGCCAGAACCAGCTTCACCACTGACGTACAGTAGTATAGGTTTATAATTATGCAGGAACATTCTTTATTTTCATGTTTTTCACCATGTGCAATTTGTTTTGTTACTTCTTGAAACATGCTACTTTGGTCATTGTTTAGTTTTGATTGTAGTATAGTTAAGCCTTCCTTATCTTCATACTGACACATGGTGTGTTCTACTTCTATCATAGCTAATTCTGCCTCATTTGTTATTAGTGGTTCTCCCAGTGGTTCTTGGCTTCCTGTTACAGAAGGTTGACTACTGTCAGGAGTATCCTTATCTAGTTGGGCTTGGAGTTCTTCTTCATGTTGCTGTTCATTGTGCAACATTGTTTTGTACTGTGTAAGGTTTACATCAGTTATAGTGCTTTCATTTGCTTTGAAAGCATCCTCATATGAGTCATAGTTATCTAGTAATTGTTCTTCTTTACTCCATGGTTTGTAGAGTTGTAGCAGGGACATGTAATATACTTCTTTATGTTGAGGAGTCTTCAATGACAATTTGATATGATTAATTAAATTTGGTTTAGTGAGTTTAACTAAGCTGCCTTCACAGTCTGTCACTCTATATTTACCTTTTTTTTCATCGGGTTTCATATTATTTTTGTAT
This sequence comes from Ambystoma mexicanum, assembly GCF_040938575.1. Classification (NCBI taxonomy): domain Eukaryota; kingdom Metazoa; phylum Chordata; class Amphibia; order Caudata; family Ambystomatidae; genus Ambystoma; species Ambystoma mexicanum. The sequence goes on from NC_090923.1 coordinate 371,630,209, forward strand.
GTGTAGTTTTGGGCTATTTGGTATAGACACATGTTTTCCAAAGTATTACTTCTGTTTGGGTAGTACGTGTCCAATAAATTGTTTTTTAAAATGTCTTGGCTGTTGGGATCATGTTTGGCTATTGTTTCTATATCTTCATATGATTTTAGAATTCTTTTTCTAGATTTAGCTGGACCAAGACTTAGCCATACTATATTTTCAGATTTATCATACAATGAAGTACCAGTTAAACGATCAGCTGCTTCATAAGATCCACATTCTCTATGGGTGAGCATTTTTATGCCAAAGCTGTATAATTTCTGAGATACTGTTTTATCTGATGACAGGTCATTCCAGAGGTCTTGGAGCTCTGTCTTTTCTGCTTTAGTTAAGTATGCTGTGACATATAGTGCAACTGCAGTAGAATTGTCTGCAATGTACTGCACATCTATGTTTGCATTCCATAAGTGGGCAATGATTGCATTATAATCATTGATATATTTTTCTTCGTCTTTTCTTTTTATGTAATATGTATTTTTGGGTGACTTTCCTTTAACAGTATGTTTAACTGAAGACATGAGGTTGTTTACTTGACCTGTATTTGTAACTGGTCTAGGGAAACCAAATCGGCATTTGGTGTAGTATTTGCCTTTGTTTTTGTATTTGCGACGACAATATTTTCCACATTTGTGTCTTTGAAATTGTAAAATTTGTGCACAAAGATCACTATTTGTTGCTTCTGATGGAATTTCACAAGTGACATATTTTTCAATAAACTGTAAAACAGTGGCATCCCTGTCTTGACCAAATTTAGGAGCATCTTTAATCCATAAAAGCATGTGGATATGTGGTGCTCCTCTGGCTTGGTATTCTTTTCTCCAAAAGAAGTGTTGCACTTCTCCAAGGGGAGGAACAGTTTTATTACAAATAAAATGTAGCATAGCAATGAAGCGATGGTGAAAATATCTTGAAACATTAACAGGATCCAAAGAACAAAGTTCTCCAGGTGTTAGAATATCTATGTTTGTTTTGTTTTTATTTGATATGCGTAGGAAATCATGTAAATCTTCCCATGCATACTCTGCACAACTTAATGTAACAAACCAAGTGGGTGGGCCAAGGTTTCTGATCATACAACGTACATCTCCATGACGTGGAAACCAGTACTCTTTAGTACCACGCATATTTGCTAATAGATTTGTAATATTTGATTGTAAAACCTCATCCTTTTGTTGCACTTTCTCTAATAATTGTGTAGCTGTCATATTTTGAAAGTGTGATCCTGATTTTAATATGTGTGCAACTCCGTAACATAAAGTTGCTAGTTCACTTTCAAAGAGTAGGTGGAATATGTATTCCACATTTTGTCTAAATCTGGGATCTTCAGAATACATCTGTAATGAGCGGTATTCTGAAGCTGATATTTGAATAGGTCTATCATCATATCTTCCTCCTTTGCCAGTTGGAAAGAGTAGAGGAAAAGCACGTGCTTCTGTACTTTTTTCCCATATACTGATTGGCGATCCTTTTGTTTCAAGTACATCTTGTACGGTGTCATTACAGTGCAAAGGATGAATTGTATACTGGTCTAAAGTATTTGATATTGTAGCAGGATCTAGTAGCTCAAATTGACCAGCTTCTTGTGTTTCTTGAATTATTTCAGTTGTATCTTTCAAGTTTTCTTCAATATTAATTTCTTTGTAATATTAATTATTCTCTTTAAGATATTGGAAGGCTTGTCTAACTTTATATAAATCTACCAGCTGTTGCCATATTTGTTTGTCTTTTGTAGGTACTCCATTTACTAATATAATTAAAGATTGCTGCATTGGACGTTGCACTCCTAGAGTATGCACATTTTCTTTTAGATTTAATGGTAAATAAACTACTTTTCCACGAATGCCTTTTACCAATTCAGAGGGAGGTAATTTTGCTGTTTTTGGTTGAAGGTGTATTATTGCTTGAAATGGGTGTACTGTTTGAATTATGATGCTCTCATATAAATTAAGTTGTTGTAGAGGTTTTGGTACTGGGTATAATTCCAAATTATTTGTGATAGAACGTGAAAGAGTTTGGTTGTTGTCAAGTTTTGTAGTGCAATAACTGCAAAGTATTAAGGGCTCAGTTATTTCATATTTGTTTTCTGCTAGAAGGTAGAGAGCTAATTCAAACCATTTAGAATCTTCATTGTCTTCTATTTTGTATGATAGCTCCACAGTTTTTGTGTTACTTTTATAAAAAATTCTACGGCAACATACACATACATGGTTTGGTACTTCAGCTGATGTACTTTTAAATTTTAGTATTTCTTTTTTGTATGTGTTTAGCAAAAGGTTGCCATGTGTAGAATTGTTGCTTAATTGGTTTAAAGCTATTTCATTCTGTAAATGGCTTTCACTTCCAAAATATTTTTTCTGGATATAGTGAATTTCTTCAAGTAGGTATTTTGCTGTAACATGTAGAAGGATGTTATTTAATTTTGCTAGTGCTAAAGCAGGACTTTTAGCATAGTACAGTTTATAGACTAGATTTCTTATAGTGAATGATATGTTGATATCCTTTTGATATCATGGAAAGTGGTTTTACAAGTAGGTCCTGTAATGCAGGCCAATGAATGTCCTTGTAGTCCTGTGTACTTGCGCACTGGACAGGTATCTATATTTTGCAGTAATTTAATTTTGATTTTGTCTTTGCTTTTTACATATTTATTGAGGAATTGGTGTAAAGATTTGAAACATTGTTTGGGAATGTTACACATTGACGTGCATGGCCATTTGTACACTAGACGTTCTGATTCAGTTGAATGGAGGGGTAATTCTAGGTTTTCAGGGCATATTTTTGTAAGGAGTACTTCTTGTTCCATTATGGTATTATTCACTTTTTCATAACCTCGACCACTGCTATTTATGGCAATTGTATTTGTTTGCTTTTGTTTGTACGCTTCTTCATTAAAATATGGTTCTGTGCTCGTAGTGTGATTCCATTCACCTCCGCAGATACTTAAGAAGTTCTTTCTGTTGACATTTTGCTTATTGAGAAGTCTTTTTTGTAATGTAGTTATTAGTTTTGTTAGTGGTTTCATTTTGTTTAACAGTAAAATAAATAAATATCTTTTGAGAAGAATTGCACTGTCCATCAATGCTTCTAAGATTAATTTCCTACGATAGGTTTTAAGCTTTGAACCTGATTTCTCTCCTGTTTTTATAAGATTTTGAAGGACTTTGTGACGGTATATTTTGGCTAAAATACTTTTCTTGGTATGCTTACTTTGCACTATATTAAAATTTGAAGAAGTAGTTTTATCTGTACTGATAGGTGATTTTCTGTTAATTGTTTTTTGGTTTGTTTTACATTTTGATAGAGGAAGCGAAGTTGTTGTACTTGAAACTTCTTGTGTTTCACTAAATTATTGTATTAGCTGTTTTGTTTCAACTTTTTTTACAAATTCTGCTAGAGATGGATGCTTATGTTGGACACCTTTATTTTCATTTGCTCTAATTTTGCGTTGCTTTCTACGGAGTTGTCTTTTGGTAGGAATTCTTTAGGGTCTGTTGAAAAAAATAAAGGAGATATGGGTTGGGGTGTTCTGGAATGTATGTGTGCTGTGTACATGAGTGTTTGAGTAAGATGATAAAGATGTATGTAATGGTGTGTGATTGTGCATTAGGAACTAAAACTAGTAGGGGTAGGTATTCTTGAATTTATGTGTCACTAAACTGGGGTTCAGATGACAAAAAAAAGTAAGCTAGTGGTGTGGAAAAGTACAAATAGTAAATGTAATGTATACAATTAAAACAGTTGTTTGTTTTATAATATGAAAATTGTAGTGGTTCAGTTGGCTAATTTGTGTGTCCAAAAATAGAAATTTGTGGGCCATTCTGGTTGTAAATCGCTGTTTACGACATGGAAATCTTTGGACAAAATGGTACAAAATCTCTATTTTAAGAAACCAAAATAGCTGGTATTAATGTTATAGTATATTTGATTAATAATATAAATAATATGGTGATATTTTACTTACTTTTTTTTTTTAAATTAACAGGTAACTTCTTAGTTTTTCTTTCTTCTTCGAATTCGGCTGCTTCTTTTCAGGAAACTGGTCTTCACTGCAACTGTGAAAGCTTCAAATTAGTAACTTTGTTTGTATATAGCACTGTTTTTAATTTAGATATTGATTTTTTTAATTGAAATCCTCAGTGCCTTCTGTAAAACCATTAAACTAATTTATTTACATAACATACATTGCATCAGTTCAGTGCATATGATATGTTCTTAATGAACAAATTGTATTGAATGACTAACTGTAGCAAAAATAAAATATCTTTACTATGTCTTGTGAAATTTATAATATATTAGTGAATACCACTATTTCTGTAAGTAAACTGTTCTAGGTAATAGTTCCTCAATGGCATGTCTAATTTAAAGTAATTAAGTAAATAAATAAATAAAAACAAAAAATATGAAATTGTATAAGTATTTTTATAAAGGTTTAAACATAGATTGTGTTTGCATGCAATTTTGTTTGAATATATGTAGTCTATATATTTCATTTAAAAAATGTTAGTTTAACATGATTTGAGTGTGTGTGTTTAAAGAAAGTAAAAAGTATAAAGGTGTATAAGTGGTAGTTGATTTTAGGAAATTGAAAAAAGTACAGTAAATTCATTTAACAGATTTTACAAGGTAAAATTCTGTTTGAAAATGTGTTCATCTACCATAGTTCTCAAGTCACACGCTTTTGGCGGGTGTCACACGCCTGGTAAAGGGCAGACTCACCCGCCAAGCCTCCTGCACGCCCATTCATTCCAATGGGCGTCTCACCCGCTAAAAACAAAATCGGGTGATTTCACCCGCCTGTAAAACAAAAATGGTTGAGAGCTATGTCATGTACTATACAGAAAATATGCATACCTGAAGTTTGTGTTCATGCATATGGACATGCATGGAGCTGCAAGTAGAAATCTTGAAGACTTGTACAGTATTTGTGGTAGATGCTGCTTGCCAATGATATGACACTTGTACTCAGAGAGATTCAGAGTACATTTGCAGTGCTGATCTATGATGATACAGTTAGATGTAGAGGTCTTGAATGTGATTGGTGCATGGTCATGTGATTTTTGAGGTACATCCAATGAGGGAATGGCAGGGAGAGTGTAGTGGAAATGGTAGAAGGGCTGTTCATGTTACGATATGTCCGCGGACATGGCAGTAGTTCCAGGACATCAGGAGTTACATCCTGGGATTTTTGGGTTCAGAAGTCATGCAAATGAGAATAAGCACTGAAAGGGATTGGTCAGGAAAGTTTGGTGGGTGTGTTGTGCCAGGAGAGATTTTTTGAGATACACTTTTTGCTCAGAGAACAAAAGATAGCTATGGCTGTAGTTTGGTGGGTGTGTTGTGCCAGGAGAGATTTTTTGAGATACTCTTTTTGCTCAGAGAACAAAAGATAGCTATGGCTGTGTGTTTCAGAAAACATATTGTTTGGATTTTAGGGGATTCGTGGATACATTGGTTGAAGGTGCATGCAGAAAGCTGTGGAGTAGCTGTAGATCTTGGATTCCCACGTGTGGAAGTACACTGGCATGGAGTACGTGGAATGAAGTGGTTGGATTTGCTACCTCTCTGTGCTACTTTGGAGACAGAGCAACATCCAGACATAATTGTAATTCATTGTGGAGGGAACAGTTTAGGGCATGTGACTGGAATTTTTTTGCAATTTGCTATGAAAGAAGGACTGAGGAAGGTTATGGACATGTTTCCTAATTCGCAAGTGATATTTTCACGGATTGCGCAGAGACAAATGTGGCTTCGTTCTTCTTCATTTGGTCCACAAGTGGAAAAAGCAAGGCACAATGTTAATAAGGCTGTTTGTGGCTTTCTAAGAGATTTTGGCATGTCTTCTTTTCACAATGAAAATATTATGTTTTGTAGTACATACATTTTTCGCAGAAATGGAGTCCATCTTACTTATGCTGGCAATCAGATTTTTCTGAGAAATGTACAAAATGCATTGCAACCTTTTTTGGAATTACAACAACGATTTTGAAGTAGATGTTAAGCATTTACAAATTTTGACTTACAAACACCACCCAAAGGCTCTTTTCAGAGCCACCACTTCTTTCCAGAGAAAATTACAATGTTTGTGATGGAGTAGTAACCCAATTTTTTTAATGTTTGCGAACTGTTCGCGGACTTCTAAAAAATACAAAGAGCCCTGCTTCATTTATTTTCACTTCTATTTTTTAACTGGGAAAGGCGGCTCTGAAAAGAGCCTTATTTTTTTTTGATTTTTGTAATTTTGTATTTTTTTTGGTTTTTCAGACACGACACACTAGGAGAGGAGGGTAAAGGAGGGTAAAGGGGGGGACACCAACCACAGGGATAAGAAAGGGCGAGCTGAGAGAGGAAGATGTAGAGTGGGTTTTATTTGGGTAGTGAGCAGGTCTTCTCGTGCTCTGAGACGATAGTCTCAAAAGCACTCCGAAGTCGCTCCCCCCTGCAGAGTACTGTGTCACAGTACATACATACAACTGTGACCCTCGAAAGGTAAGGGTCATCAGCATTCTGTATGGCCTGTGAGGCAGCTTGAGAAAGACGCTGTCCCACAGAGGTGGTCCTTGTGGTGACAGGATCAGAAACAGAGGATGAAGTAGAGGAAATCAACCTGCTACATTCTTCGCAAGGTACAACCCTGCGAATAGCCCCAGAGTGAAATGGCCTCAGGTGTCGCTTCATAGTAGTGGTCCCAAAGCTGTAGTTACCGTGCTTCCCGCGACTGAGTATCATTTTGCACTCATTGCAGGTAACATGGTTCGCACGAGCCTTAGGACCATTCCCATGAGTGGTAAATAACCGCCACACCCAAGACTCATGCCTAGTGCGGGTAGTAGGGATTTCCTCTACCTCATTCTCATCATCCTCTTCTTCCTCCTCCGCATCCTCAGTCCTGTTCCCCTCTTTAGGCCCTTGGGGAGGTGGTGATGGTGGAGGGGGTGGTGGTGGTGCTGAAGCAGGTGCAGCACCAAGTGGCAGTTCAGCAGCCAAGGATGCCATGTCGATGATGGTGTAGTCTGCAGGTGGCAGCAAAAATCACTGTGTTCTGAAGAATAGCCAGAAACACAATGGGAATAAGCTCTTGGGCGTGGTCTTTTATAGGGGTGCTTGTGCGCGGTCTGCGGACATGCGCACTGTGCGCGGACAGATCGAACACAAAAAAAGGATCGGAAAGTTTCAAAAGGTATATAGAAACTCAAGATTGCTATGTGGGACTTGTGGCATGGTGAGATTTTATTGAAAAATATTATGGATTAACTGAAAATGTACTTTTAAATTGTTCGGGGACACGAACAGTGTCCGCATTTCAGGACACACGATGAGCGTGGGCGCGGTCATATGATCTGTTTGCGAACTAGTCTGCGAAGGAAGCGCCTGTCCACAGGACACCAAGTGCACGGAGATTGGTTAGCGCATGCGCATTGATGTCCTACAGACACTGTTCGGTTTCTGAAGTAATTAAAAGTGCGTCACACGTGAAACGAATATTTCAGGACACCGCGTGTGTTCTTAGAACAGTTTAAACTTGGTAGCGAACAGTAAGGACAGATATAGGGTTCTTCAGGACATGTGTAATTTAGTTTATGTAGGAACATTTCAGGACACCAATTGTGTTCTTAGAACACTTTCAATTGTGTAGCGAACACTACGAACAGTTATACTGTTGTTCAGGACACATCATTTTCGTGTATTTACGAACATTTCAGGACACCAATTGTGTTCTTAGGACCGTTTTAAGTTGATAGCGAACATTACAGACAGATATAGTGTTCTTTAGAACACTTTAATTTTTGTTTCTTTACGAACATTTCAGGACACCACGTGTGTTCTTAGAACAGTTTCAACTTGCTAGCGAACAGTACGAACAGGTGTGGTGTTCTTCAGGACACCTCCATTTTCGTTTATGTACGAACATTTCAGAACACTCGCACTGTCCGCGGACACTTTTATTGTTTTTTAAAAAAGAAACGGAAACTGTTCACAATACAATATAAAAATTAAACTTTATTTAACATATATTAATAATTTATGACAGAGAAGGTGAGGCAGAAACAGAAACAAAAACAGGAGAATTTGGGGTTTCAACATGATTGGTATTAGGTGAGGAAAGGATGGAAATCTCATCAAAATGTTTTGGATTATGGAGAGGGTTTGGGGATAATTGACTGGGATATGGTTAGGAGAGACGAGTACATGTGGGGCAATGGTATGACGTTTTTGTTTTAAAATGATCTTCAACAAAAGTTTTCAAATTATTAAAATTGGTCAACAGTAAATCAATTTTTTCTTTTATGTTGTCAAGCGTGTTTTCCATAACAGCTTCTTCAGAGGTAGTTTCTATTTTGTTATGCTCTGTATAAAAAAATATATATATATGTTAAATGTATACAAAATAATAATATTTAAATGGTTTATATTATAATGTGTTTACCATTAGTTTCACTATCTTGTGACATTTCTTCATGTGGGAAATTGTCTTCTAGCCATTCCAGAGTACTAGACAGTTCTGTGAGACAAAAAAAGAAAAGATAATATATTTTTTAATCTAATACAGAAAGTTTATAAATATATGAGTAAAATGAAGTACACTTACTATTTCTGGTAAGATAAGTCCTATATATTCAGTGGGTCTGGTCTTGTTCTCAGTTCTGTTGTGTCTGTGAGGTAATTATGTTGGAAGCCAATTTATGTTCTTGTGGTATATTCCATTTCAGAACATATTGTAGTTAAATGAATGGTTAGTGTGTTACATATATGGGTTACATTTCTTATGTATTACTATATATAATGTGTTTGTGTGCTGCTTTTTGAATTTGTTAAATGTTCCTATATTATGATATAACAATCAAACATACCCCACCCCCCCCACAATTTTTAGGTAGTGGTACTGTTCTCCTAACATGTCCGCGAACATTAAATAAGTTCGCGGACATCAAGTTCATAAGAAGAGATCTAGTCAGTTCCATATGACATGTATATAAAGTCAAAGTCATTATTGTTAAGTTTTGCTACTAAAAACCTATGAAATTCCGTGAAAAAACTTTGTTAAAGGGACGTTATGGTTAAGTTGCGATACTAAAAACCTATGAAATTCAGTGAAAAAAACTTTGTTAAAGGGACGTTATGGTTAAGTTGCGCTACTAAAAACCTATGAAATTCAGTGAAAAAACTTTGTTAAAGGGACGTTATGGTTCCAAGTAAAACCGAAAAACCCTTGAAATTTGCCAGTATGGTAAGCTAGGCAACCATAACTCACGCCACCACCGTGCACTGCTAAGACTAACACCCAGGACATCAAAGATGACATCACAAATGTCATTGATGACATCACTGATGACATCACATGTCTGGCTCACTATGTTTTCTTTTGCTGACATATCTAGGCCACATGGTTTTCTTCAGTAACAGTCAGAAACTAAGAATTTTATTTTATTTGTAGACATATCCTTCTAGTAGTTTCTTACAGTAATTCCCTTAGAGTACAGTCACATCATATGAAACATATACATATGGGAAAACACAAGCTTGAAAGACAGCAATCCTTTTTGTGCATAACAATAATCACTAGACTTATGAGCACGTTCTGATAGTTCTGTTTTTTTTATGGCTGTCCTTTCCCTGTATATGGTCATATTTGTATACATTGTACTCACACTACTTTCCTTAGGGTCCAATCACATCAAGTGATACATATACATAGGGTAAATAGCAGCTTTGAAACAGAGCAATTATTTATTTGCATTAAACTAATCAGTTAAGTTATGAATTGTTTCTGCTACTACTTGTGCTTTTTTGCTAACTTCACTTTCCCTGTATATACCCATATTGGTATGTGTTCTTGTGTCTTTGTGTTTTGTCTATAGTAATGCAATTAGGTAATACATGGGTTTTATTAGCTACTTATTACATATTTCACAGTACACAAAAATCTATTAAGAAAACAATTATCATTTCATTATTCAACATATTAACATTACGAATATCATACCTTCATCTTGTACGCTGCACACAATGTTATGTTTCTGTATGAGTAGCTTAGTATACTAGATAGAACCCCATAATAGGATGCTATTTATATCAATGCATTGTTCAATGCACTTATTAGGGTATATTTCTTGCAATGATTCTTGACACTTTTTTCGCAACATAATAAGAATCCCTTCTACACATATTTCATGAGGAGTACATACACATGTGATGTCATCAGTGATGTCATCAATGACATTTGTGATGTCATCTTTGATGTCCTGGGTGTTAGTCTTAGCAGTGCACGGTGGTGGCGCGAGTTATGGTTGCTTAGCTTACCATAACTGGCGAATTTCAAGGGTTTTTCGGTTTTACTTGGAACCATAACGTCCCTTTAACAAAGTTTTTTCACTGAATTTCATAGGTTTTTAGTAGCGCAACTTAACCAAAGTTTTTTTCACTGAATATATATATATATATATATACAGTGTATGGGGGGTCAAAAAATTGGAATTTCTGGAGTCGGAATTCTTAGGGCGACATTGATAGATTGACGGACATAGCCAAGGTGAGTGGTTGAACGTAAGATTTATTCAGTGTTCAGGGAGAGCAACAGACACCCAGCGTAGCCCTTCTCCAATCACCAATATGTTCCAGAGCCCGTCAGAGTTCTGCAACCACAATAGAACATATACAAAGAACAGAAGCAAAAGATAGAACAAAACATAACCCCCCCTTATAATGAACAACACAATAACACTCAGTCACAAATAAAATCTTTAAATCTGACAGGAACTTTCCTGATCCTTCCCCTGACTTGTCCATCTACATTCAGCTCACCACTTCCCACAAAACTCTCCTCACTGACCCTCCTGACACCCACAGGTGTCCTACATCACCCAACTCAACTTCTTTTTCCTGCTATTTTTCTTCACACATCTGTTCACAGCTCAACGCCAACCTTCCTTTTGACCAAACCTCACCTCCCTCAACAACCACCACACTCCCTCTTACAGCCGTAATCCTTTTTGGACCCAGGAATTTTGCTTTCTTAACACTTGAGTCCATATCTGGGATTTTTAATCAGTACCACATCTCCAACTGCTCATTCTTGTTCCTTGACTCTAGCAACTTCGTCAAAGACACTTTTGTACTGGCATTGGGCCACTTCTATCAATTTCATTAACGCCTTGTGATTCACATTTACACTGCCAGTTAACTCCACCCAACCTGGACATAACTTGGTGCCCGGTTGGCACCCCTTCAGTGACATAAACGGGGAACCTTGGTAACTGAATGGGGCGTTGTACAATAACTCCACACCATTCCCCTGAGTACTTCAGCCCACGACAATCCAGCTCTCTGGGCCAATTGAATGCCACCTTTCAAGAACATATTCACTCACTCCACCAACCCATTCGCCCTGGGATGGTTACGAGCAGTACAAGTGTGTACTATCCCAAAATGCAACAAAAAATTCTTCATGTTTTCAGAACAAAATTGTACACCATTGTCCGTTACAATTTCTGAAGGGAAACCTTCCCTAAAGAACACTTCCTCAAAATATGCCAGCAAGTCCACTGTGGTAGCCTCTCTCAAACCCTTCCACTCTATCCACTTTGAGTGGTAATCAATCAACACTACAATTAATTTAAAACCATCACCCAACCCTTGAATGGGACCCATCAAATCTACCGCCACATTCTGCCAGGGCTCACCCGGTACACGCACAGGAAGGAGCAGCGTCTCTCTTAATACCTTTTTTGTGTCACACACCACACATGCCCAACATTCTCTTACCTTCCTGTCTACTTCGCTGTCCATGGTTGGCCACCAATAACTTTGCCTTAACAACCTTTTAGTCCCACTCATTCCGCAGTACCCTTGATGGGTAATATCAATGAGCTTCTCTGTGACTCCTTCAGTGGGATCCATGTTACTACCTCTCCTAAGTCTTCCTCCAACTCCTGTCAAACACAACTCATCTTTAACCTCATAAAAGCAATCACATTTCCTTTCAATTATTTTTTTTTTTACTGAGCCAACCTATCACCGTCCATTCCTTCACTTTGTTAAGCACATCATCATCCTTGTCTGCCACCATCCACTCTTACTTCTCCACTGCCCAAGTTCAATGATGGCAATAATCATCTCCTCTTCCTGCAACTCCCCTCCAGCCTCACCATGTTCCTCCAAGGGAATCCTCTAAAGACAATCAGCAACAACATGTTCTCACCCCTGTACATAACACATGTGAAAATGGTACCCTTGCAGCCCTAACATCCACCTCGAGATTCTGGGTGACCCTTTTTCCCAGCCTTCACCAGCCATCATTTGTACCAAAGGCCTATGGTCGGTTTTAATCGTCAACCTCTGACCCCACAAGAAAAACTTCAAATGCACAACTGCCCAAAACACAGCCAAAGCCTTTTCCGCACCCCTCAATGGCCTTGATGCAAACGGAATTACATGCTTCTCTTTCCCACTGTCCACTTGTGAAAGAGATGCTCCCAAATCTAATAAACTGGCATCACCATCAGCACCGTTTTCATGCCAATCACAAAACCTCCCAATGAGGGGGCACCAGCAATTCCCTCTTTAATTTTTTGAAATGCATCCTGACATTCATCCAACCACAAAAATCCAACACCCTTCTTCAGCAAATCCCTCAAATGGGTCGAAATGGCAGCAAAGTTATTAACACATTTGTGGTAGAACTCGGCCATTCCCATAAATGACCTTATCTGATCTTTGTCTCGTGGAGCTGGAGCTTTACCAATGCTTTCTGCAAGACTAAGCTTGAGGTCAATTATGAGTTCAATTGCAGCCTAAGGCAACTGATGGTGAGTATTCTTAGCATATATCTGAGTATTTAAAGCGATGAAGCTGCACAGTTTAGTACTTGTTTTCATTGAGACGCCCCAATGACTGAAACATAAATAAACACTTGTAACAAGTAACTTAGATTTTGCGCTCCAATCATTGTTTTATTCAAGATTGAATTTGTTTTTTTAGAAATTCTTTTTGTCCCATTTGTTAAATGAAAGTGATTTCAGATTGATTATTATTCAAATGTTATCTTTGTTGATAACATTCATCTGTCATGATTGACTGGTGAACATTCATTATCCTCATGAACATTTAAAGTCCCTCGACACGTGTTTCCGATTTTTAGGAAAATGGTTCCTCAGGATGGTTGATGTTGTTTCGTACTGTACAGTTATTTATGAACAAGAGACAATATTTTTGGAATTAGACTATGTTGTCTTTATACATGTAAACTTGTTTGCAAAACCTAATACCAATTTATGAAACTTATTTTATGAAAAAATGCACATACATTTCAGCTGTTCCTATGCTTTGCATTCAAATGCGCTTTGTTTCCAAAATAAGTTGATGACTATTTTGTTTTCAGTTGTGTCACAATATTTTTTTTGATGAATGCCTGATTAGAAGTCAAAATGGTGTGTTACCTTTCGGTTCTTATTATATTCACGATTGTTTGTGAAGGAAATACGTTTTAGGCTATTCTCACCTTGTAATCACGTTTGATTTCTCTTGCGATGTATTTCGGTGGTGTTACATAGTTGCCTTGGCACGGTGACGGATGGCAAATTCAATATAGCATGAATACTTAAACAATAGTCAATACAATCTAAAGCTGACCATGGAAGAAAGTGAAGATATAATCCACTTTTTGGATTTATAGCTATATATCCTAAACAATCAAATACAATCAAATACAATCTACCCTCTACATTAAACCCACATCAGGAAATAGCATTCTGCATGCCAAAAGCAATCATCCACAACAAATAATGAACAATATACTGGATGGGGATTTTCTGAGGATTAAGCGAAATTGTACTCAACAAGAAGAATTGGATAAACATCTATCATCAGCAATAATCCAATTTCGAGAAATGGGCTATACCAAGAAGCTGCTTACTGAAGTGTATAAGAAGACAAAGCAGAGAACAAGGATGGGACTGATACAAAACATATCAAAGCTAGAAATAAACAAAGGACATACAAAATTGAGGTTCATCACAATATATAGTTCAGAGGTTTATCAACTCAAACAAATATTACAAAGATACTGGTACCTTTTTATGATTAGATTCAGACTTAACATTGCATCTGGAAAACTCTCCATGTTTTACTTACGCAGAACTAAAAAACATGAGACAAATCTTGTGCCCATCACATTTTGAGAAAACTAAGAAAATCAAAGGTATAACCAGGTTGTGGCAATTGACTAAATTAACAGGCAATTTCAAATGTGGAAATTGCACAGTGTTCCAATACTCAGATAATGGAAAAGCTAAAATCATGATGCCCAATGGTCAAGAACACACATTTAAAGACTTTGTCAACTGCAATACGAAATTCGCTGTCTATGCTATAAAATGGGTATGCACAAAAATATACATTGGAAGCACGATACGTCCACTGAAAGCAAGAATTGCTGAGCATTTATGAACAATAAGAAATAGGGATTTCAGATACCCTTTGGGTCAACAGTTTCTATCACAACATACTAAAGACCAAATAAACAACATAGCGTTTTTCTGATTTTAACATATAGATACTCCAGCAAGAGGCGGAAACAAAGAAAAACTTTTAAGACAAAAGGAGGCAAATTGGATTTGCCTCATGGACAGTTGCATCACAGGATTAAATTCGGACACAGAAATTAGTCATTTTTTGTAATCTAACGTAAATGCAGAAAGGAAAAAATATGCTCATCCTTAATTTGATACATAGCATGAAGAAACATGTACCTCTCAAGTTATGGATTGGCTATAGGGATTATATGTATATTTATTGCCATTATGTTATTATCATTGCCTATTTATTGTTATTATGTTCTCATTATTTTCTTATGTCATTATCATTGCCTTATCTTATAAGATATTTCAGAACTCATCCCCACATTTCTTCACAAATAGCACAAATTTTATTCTTTTCGTCCATTTTAAATTTTTGCAAAACCCCCAAAAAACACAGATATTGTTCAATAAATGCACAGTCTTAATACATTAAGGATTTAATATGCAACATCGCAATAAATGTGTTTGTCTTATCTGTAACAACACATACACATTAGATTTGAATAGAACAATTAGTGTTTCATTCATAAAATACCCCGATTCAAAATGGATACTGGAGTGGAATGGCGTTGATAGTCACGTTAGTAACGTGCAGACGTGGTGACATCTAGCATAAATAGCGGGCATATTGAATTGACCATCGCTCACCGTGCTGAGGTAAATATGTAAAGCCACTGAAAGGAATCGCAAAAGAAATCAAACGTGATCACAAGGAGAGATTAGCTTCAAACTTATTTTCTTCTCAAACAATTGCGGATATAATAAGAACCAAAAGGTAACACACCATTTTTACTTCTAATCGGGTATTAATCAGAAAAAATATTTTGACACAATTGAACATGAATCAGTCACCAACGTATTTTGGAAAAAAAGCACATTTGAATACAAAGCATAGGAACTCCTAAAATGTAAGTGCATTTTTTTTTACAAAATAAGTATTAATTGGTATTAGGTTTTGGAAACAGGTTTACATGTATAAAGACAACATAGTCCTATTCCAAAATTATTGTCTCGTTTTCAGAAATAACTGCAGAGTACAAAACAACATCAACCTTCCTGAGGAACCATTTTCACCATATGGGAAAACACATGTCGAGGCACTTTAAATGTTCATGAGGATAATGAATGTTCACTAGTTATTTATGTTGACAACAAAGATGAAATTTGAACAATGGGGGATCATAAAAGTTCATGAGGATAATTAATGTTTAATAGTCAATCATGACAAATGAATGTTATCAACAAAGATGAAATTTGAATAATAATCAATCTGAAATAATATTCATTTAAGAAATGGCGCAATTTTTTTTTTGCAAAAAATAAATTCACAGCCTGATTCATGGAATTATCTGCGCAGATTTTTGCAAGATGAATCAGGGTGTTCATCTTTAATAGAACAATTATTGTAGCACAAAATCTAAGTTACTTGTTATTATTGTTTATTTAAGCTTGGAGGCAATCCCTTGGGATATTTTATGCCCCAAATATTCTACCTCACGCACACCTGTCCTGCATTTGCTCCTCTGCACAGTTAAACCAGCCTCTCTCAATTTCTCCAAAACACACCGAAAAATGTTGTCATGTTGCACCACACTCTCGGCAAACACCAAAATATCATGCTGAAATACAATCAAGTTGGAAACTCCTTCAAGGACTTTCTCGATCACTTGTTGAAACACTGCTGCAGCCGATGCCAAACCAAACGGCATTCTTAAATATTTAAAAGTTCCTTCTGGTGTAATAAATGGCGTGACATCTTGACACTCCTTGAACAACGGTACTTTATGGTATGCTGCTGATAGATCAATGACTCTAACTAACTGGAGTCTCCTAAAACAGATAAAGCTTCCGAGATGACCAGTAAGGGGTGTCTCTCCACCAGAATGTTCTTGTTAAGTTCTCTGAGGTCAACACCACAAAACCGCATTTTTCGATAACTTTTTGCCACCAGAACTACTGGAGATAGCCATTGTATGGCTTATATTCGCTCTATCACCCCACGTTGCAACAGACTATTTAACTCTTCATGCGGCTGCTGTTTCATATTATGCGGGACTGGTCTTACTTTGTGTACCACAAGACAAGAGTTAGGTCTCATTTTTATGCAATATTCGAAATCTCTTAATTTCTCCAGGCTTTCTGAAAACACCTCTGGAAACTCTGCAGCCCATTTGTCATTCACTTCAGCTTTCGAAATTGCTGTTGGAGCATTTGCTTGGATTTGAACTCCCAGACTTCTCTGTTCCTCCCATCCTAGTAAGGACACACCTTTCTTTGCCACTAGTATATTTGCCACACATTCTCTGCCTTTGTAGTTTACAAGTCCTCGAAATGTCCCTAGAAGATCTATCTCACACTCCCCATACCCACATGTATGCATGTGGGATGGCGACAGATCTTGTACATCTCTTAACAGGGTATGTTTGAAAGTGTCTTCTGACACAATTGTCCATTGAGAAACCAAATCCACCTTCATCGACAACTTAAGCCCATCAATCTGGAACTCATCCACTGGGCCATTTACTCCTTCAAATATTGCAGAAATCTCAAATATTTGTCGAGGCTTGCTTTCAAGATTTTGGAACATGAAATGGCCTGTTGTTCGTTATGATTTTGCTTTTGCTCCACCACATTGATGGTCGACTCCTTACACTTGCATGTAAAATGTCCTTTCCATCAGCACCTAATGCATTCTGCATTCTTCGTCAGACAGAATACAATGTTCGCTGCATGTCTGGGATTTCCACATCTGAGACATTTATTCCCCCACCATTTCTTCTTTGGCACAGGTGGTCTCCTTTGACCCATCGCACATACCTCCTGCCCCCTATGTTTTTCTAATTTCATTTCCTTCATCTACTGAGCTCTTTGTTCCATGCCTCTAGTGAGCTCCTCTGCCTGCTCCAATGTCATGTCCTTTGCCAATAGCATCTCCTGAACCCTGGGGTTGTTATTGCACCTTACTAATTGATCTCAAATAAGAGAGTTTGTTAAAACAACAAATTCGCAAGTGTGGCTCAATGTTCTTAACGCAGCCACATATCCTTCCACCGACTCTGAAGATTCTTGACTGCTCTGTAAAAACGTGCGCCTTTTGAATGTAACATTCTTCTTTGGTTCAAAAATGTTCTTTATAGCAACAGAGAACTCATCCAGATCCCCTGCTTCTACCTCCAGCAGTTCAGGAAGGCCATCGAACACACTGTGCCCCTCTGGGCCGAAATTAGGGAGTAAAAGTGCTTGTTTCCTAGAGGGACTAAATCTGTCTCCACCCATGGCCACCAAGTAAGTTTCAAACATTGTTATCCATCTTTCCCACCCAATTGGTGGAGTGCCAGGTCCTGCCAAGAATGGAAGTGGGGGAGGAATAGCCGTTGCCATGACCTGTCTATGGTTCTCCCTTACTGGTTTTAGTTTTACTTTGGTTTTTGATTTAGTCTCCCTTTTAATAAAACCCCTTGTCACTGGTGGCCCTGTTCAGAGCAAAGTCACTGTTTCTTGTTCCTCCTCCCACCATTAGATGGAGTTCCTTGCACAGAAACTTGCTTCTTCAATCCCTGCAATGGGAGTGTTACATTTTGTAATGAGCTTCCTTTACGCTCTACGCTGGCGAGCCTCTCATTGTTTATTACTGTCTCCTAGCAACACGCTTTCTTCTCCCTGCTGATGGCTAAGATGCGTTTCCTAACCAAGCAATGCATCACAATTATTTATTTGACTATTCAGGGTCTGCGCATGTGTCGCGCATGGCCTAGTTTCCAGAGCCAAAGTGGACGTAACGTTCTGTGGATGCGCTCGCGCCCGGGGCCTTAGTTTAGGGTTTCTTAAAATGCCACACTTCCATGCACCTCATCCCCTCTTCCTTTTTCTGGGGACACACCCTGCGCCCTCGTCACCTGGGAGTTATGCCACAGTGCCTGTTCTCTCGTGGAGCTCCTTGCCGGTGGCAGTCCACTGCCTCTGCTCCCCGCTTCACCTCGATTCCTGGGAGCAGTCCATCCTCGTCGCCACTGATAGATTGACCGACATAGCCAAGGTGAGTGGTTGAACGTAAGATTTATTCAGTATTCAGAGAGAGCAACAGGCACCCAGCCTAGCCCTTCTCCAACCACCAATATGTTCCAGAGCCCTTCAGAGTTTTGGAACCACATTAGAACACAAACAAAGAACAGAAGCAAATGATGAAACACAACAGACATTTTGGGCCATTTCCCAATGACAGTAGCCGTGGCAACCATGGAAGTTATCTTATGCTGTGTTATGCAATATTATGTCTCATAGCCATGACTATGAAAAAAGTTTTAAAAAAATATATTCACATATTCAAGGAAAAGACCTTAGTTGCGGGGATGTTAAGGTGAGCAATACATCTTAAAATAACCCTTGAAATTCAAGGAAAAAACGCTTGATGCAGGGTCTTTAAGGTGAGAACTTGAGGCAACAAATCCCCTGAAATTCACTGAAGGCCATCTTATCTTCGCTCTCCCTATTGTGCAGCCTATGACCACAATGATAACCTCACAGTTTACAGTGGCCCCTTATTGTGTTAAAATGCACAGTGTGCATGGCCAAATGTTGTTTCCACTGCCCATAGCTGGTTTGTGTTGTATTAATTGATTCCATCAGTGATGTCATCAGTGATGTCATAGATGTTGTGATAAGTGATAACACTATTGATGTCATTAGTGATGTCACCAGGAGTGTCGACATGTATGACGTCAAAGACAACATCACTGATGGCATCACTGATGACATCACTGGTGCCATCACTGATAACATCATATTTGACAGCAATGATTATTTAACTGATGGCATCAGACATAAGATAACTCTAGGTACATGCACATATGTAGGCCACTGTTATGTTTCCACATATGTGATTTTAGCATTTGTTTGAAGTAGTTTGGCAAAAGATGATATCTGAATTATAAGTATGAAGAATTGAGAGGTACAGGAGACCCACTACACCCAGGAGTTGTATCCCACAACCCAAGGTCATATTAAAGGGAGTAGGAGAGTTAAATGGCAAAAGAGGACAAAGGAGTGCCACAGCGGGGGCAGAAGCAAGGTGCAGCGGCATCATGGAGAGTATCATCGAGTCCAGCATAGAGACATCACTGGCTGTCTAAGGTCAGGGTCTGCGATTGAAGGACCATCCATGAACCGGAAGAAAACTGTGTCCTTGTGCAGGAGTTCTACTCTGCCCTCTGGCTAGTGGAGAGCTGATGCCACCAGTGACAAATGTGCACTTGAGGTGGGCTTATTTTGGGATATGGAGGTCCCACATTTGGTCACCCTGACCCCTAACATGATCCCCAGGCTTTCCAAGTCGTTGTGGCTTTCCTGTCCGTACACATCTGCTGCAACATGTTTCTGCGCAGACCGGTGGAGAGGTCTAGAGTTGTCATATTGGTTAAAGGCCTGTCTGCTCCCTAAAGTTGTGGTGCTGTGGTCCAGCTGTGCAAAGGCGAATTGAAAGAGCACCACTTCAGAGTGCACTTCGGCAGATAGAGCAAGAGGGTAATATGGGAAGAAGAGATTATTTTCTTTGATTTGAAGGTTTCTAGTAAGGGTAAGGTAGGTGTGTATCTGTGGAGTCAGATAGATTTAGGTGGGTTGAAAGTGTGAATATTTTGGTGGAGCGAATGAACGGTTTCATGGTGTAAGGCTTGTTTCCATATATTTTTTATCTAGTTTATTTTAAGTGGGTTAAGGTAGCATCTTAACCGTACATCATTTGTAGAGTGTGCCTTGAATCCCTTCAGTTTGCTTGTCTGGTTGCCTGGCTGTTAAAGAGAGTGGGGCTTAAAGCCACAGAAGACGGAGCTGGTGAACAGCTGTTTGGTTGGACAACAAGGAGAAGAAACAATGAAGTGCGGCGGGGGAAACAAGACATTACAAACCAGTCCACAGACAGACCAGCCAAAAACCAATGTGGGAACCCCAGAGATGGCAGACACCAGAGCTTCCTACAGTGGTATCGCCTGCGTCCTCAACAGATACAACGTCTGAGCACAACCTGTGTTTCTTGTGAGGCTGACACACAGCTTTGGATAAGTGAAGGTGAAAGGCGAACCCGAGGACAGTCTACCGGCTCACCACTCTCCTGGAGCGAAGCCTGTCAGCCCTTTAATACACCCGAGACTCCTGGGTGGACTGAGCAGGAGATTCCAGGGGTTAACAGAGGGATGCGTGCCGGTGTACAGGTGGCGCTGCCGTGCAACGAGAGACACCACCGACACTCGGGAAGACACCAAGAGCCTAGCGAAACAGTGGAGGCTCTGTTCTAATGAGCATTCTGCCCATGCAAAGACAATCCAAGACAGGTCCGTCTTTCAGCTGGCAGAGGTGGCGCTAGGGATGAAAAGATAACTGCGCTGCGCTGGTGAAAGTGAAGGTATGGAGTGGGAGCAAAAGAGAGACATAAGGGAAGAAAGAATTAAATTAGCCAAATAAATACCCCCCCCCCCCACTTTTGTTCAAGAATCATAATCACAAAACAGGTATATAAACTTTAAAGAAACCCTAAACTACCAGAGGGAGGTACAGGAGGTACAGGAGAAAAATACCCATCCTGGCCCACCCCTTCTTCTCGACTTCAGGGAAACACAGAGAACCAACACAGGGAGTTGGGAGAAAGTAAAAAAAAGGCTGCCACGAACCCAAAGAAAACCCTCAAACATAAAGAGTTGTTTGTAATAGGACTGTGGAAGCAAACAACACACAAAAGAGGCTATATCTGAAACAAGGTCAGATATGGGGGTAATATAGAGAAACTTCTAAAGACACTAATGGAAACCAAAAGGGAATACAAAAAGGAACTAAAGACCAATGATGAGGATTGTCCCCCTGGCATATTAAATACAAAAAGAGAAAAGCATCATA
Organism: Ambystoma mexicanum; assembly: GCF_040938575.1. Classification (NCBI taxonomy): domain Eukaryota; kingdom Metazoa; phylum Chordata; class Amphibia; order Caudata; family Ambystomatidae; genus Ambystoma; species Ambystoma mexicanum. The sequence continues at coordinate 371,651,706 of NC_090923.1, forward strand.
CTTCCTAAAAGAGTTGAGGATATAGGAAAATAATCTCTTATCACAGTGGGGGTTTAAGAGAAAAGCCCTAAAGTTCCTTGTAACAGGAGGGCACAAGAAAGACCATGGAAGTAGATTGTCCCCTTAGCATTACAGAAGGGCACTTTGATTTACCTTAGAAATAGTTGGTTAACCAAGGAAAACAAAGCTTCAAAAGCATCCAACCATACATAATTTGTTCTGGTTGAAGTAATGTGTAGGATTAGAATGTGAGGGTCAGATTAGGTTTTGGCACAAAGGACTGTGGAAATTTATTTTGACATCCTGCATCGGTCACATTAGTTAGTTTTGTTGATGCAGGGAAACCCCTCTAAGAGTTAGGGCTAGTGTGGCAATTTGCCCAACCCTTTTAATATTTGAAAAAAGCATTATTGTAAAGCAAACAACCCTGTTTCAGTGTCCCATTACTCTGTGCCCCCACAATAGCTAAGTGTGGTGAAAGCGAATGAGGTGAGTGATTGTGGGGAAGATTAAGACATTGAGAGGGAGGAAAAAGCGGTTGGAGTATGGAGACTATTGAATCACTTGTGTCATGTACTTCCCGGATCTAAGCTAAAGATTTTAAAGTAACATTGATAATGGCTGTGGGAAACTATGGGTTAATTGTTAATTGCTTAATTCTTGGCCTACTGCTGTTAGGACAGCAGAGAAGCGAAGAGTGGGAGGAGGTGAATGAGCCGCTAAAGGATGTAGAAGAAGGAAGGTGGAGGAATGGACAAATCCTTTTCAGGCTAGATAGGTCAGTCATCAAGGAGGCCAACATGGACCATGAGGAGCTAAGTGTTGCTATGGGTACAGGACATGAGTAAGAGAACGGGTACTGGCACACTACGGTAGTGTCGAGTATGCTTCCCTGCCCATCGAGCGGCCAGCGAGTTTGATAACAGGAACAGGAGACAAGGTTGATGGGAATCAGAAGTTGAACAGGGAGAACAGGGTGTAGCAGCCCCACCTCCTGCTCCAGCAGCGGCGATAGAGATCACACCATGGAATCATAGGACAGGCTGTGGTGCTCGTGTCACATAGTGAGCAGCAAGGGAAAGACAAGGAGAGCCCCTACGGGTAGTTCATGGCCCCTACTGTCAGATAATTCAATGAAGCACCTCTTCAGTGTTTCCATTCCCATGGAGTCTTCTGGGACTCCACGGGAATGGCAACTTACCGTTCTGCCTCTGCCCATAATATCCCAGTATTACCGGGATATCGGGTGGCAGAAACAGTAAGCTGAGGTTACCGGTACGTTACTGGCAACCTCATAATGAGGGCCAATGTCTAGTACAAGCATAGAGGAGAGTGGGTCCAGAGAGATCTCCTGGATCTTGCTATATTTGCTCTCTTATCCCCCATTTTTCTGGTGGCCCTAGACGAGATAGAGTTAGTTGAGGCACGTTGCCTGGTGCACTTATCCTTGTGGCAGGTCCGAGAGCAGTTTTAAGGGCAGTCAGTCACAGCTTCTGTTCTACTTATCGACGAGGAATGTTAAAACATAGATTGTAAAGAGCAAAAGGATATATGCTCTATACAAAGGGTCCGGTAAAGCTTGGAAGAATCCATCATAGTGAATAATCGATGGCTGCAAGGGGTGAAAAGTGGCAGAGCTGGAGGAATGAGTGGTTTCTCAGAAGAAGAGTTGGCAAAAACTAATCGGGGGTGCGGAAATGTCTGGAAAAAGTATCTAAAACATCTGATATGGCTCAAGGAGGCAGCGAAACCTGTTAAGATCCAGTTACTCACACGCTTTCCTCTGTGGTTCAAGGGTGATGGCACAGTACCTGATGGCACAAATGGGAATTGCAGCTGCACGTTTCACATTGCTGACCTGGCTGGAGGTACATCAGCACTTCTTGATGTGTTTTGGTCATGTGGACAATTTTACTATAGACAATTACCTCCAGGTGTGCAGACTCGCTACACTGCACATGCCTGTTTTTATTGTTCCTGCGAGCCATATGATACTTTCCAGCCCGACACCTAAAGCCACATCTTTGCCCATTTTGTCCTGTGCCCCTTTCGTCCCTTGTGCCATCAGACATGGACAATTTAATGACTTTGCCTGAGCATGAAGAAGCACAATCTTTGAGACAGACCAAACGATCCAACTACATCTTGTCACCATCTATAAAAGCTCTAATGAATTTTCGTGAACAGTATCAACTGTTCAGCCGGACCGAGATATTCTTTTCCTCTCTTTTGGCACCTGGTGTTCAAGCTATCAAGATTGAAAAGTGGCTTCAGGTCACCAACTATGAACTCTTACTGTTTGTTCATTATTCTGAGTCACCTTTCAGTGCAATCAAAGAAAAACTGTGGGCACAGAGGTTCATATTGCTGCAAAAAAGGTACATTCTCAACCTCCTAACAGCCATGGAGGGCTGTGCATTAATAAATTGGAGTAGGTGTTCCACTTTTGTACCGCCCAACGATTTGTAAAATGTGACTCTGACACAGACAATTGCGGCATTATATGACCAAAGGGGGATCATAGGGAAAGAAGTGGCATAACAAAATTCATGTTTTGCATCACACCATTTATTATTTGCAGTCCTCTTCCTCAGGCAAAAATGCTGCATTAAATGCAATTTTGTGCTGCAAAACATGCATTTTTTATGCAGCAAAACGCTGGTCGATAATGGCTCAATGGGAAAGAGAGGTTTGCATCGCGCGTGCCATAGTGTAGACTTGAATTGAGACAGCAGAATCACCGGACATATCACCACAACAGCGACAGATCCCGAGTGCATGAATGTTCCCTAAATCAGTATGAAGTATTCTGTTGAAGATGCTTGGGCATCACAATAGCCCTGAGGTAACCTGGTGTGTTCAAAATGCATTTGACCCTGTGTAAATGCTTTGAGGTACCTTGAATCAGGGTGGAATGGAATTGAGAAGAATGCATTCTTCAAGTCCACTACAGTTAAGTATGTGGTTTCTTTGGGGATACTGCATAGAATTGTCACAGTCTTTCTGTACCACATAATTGCGGGGGCATAAGCCCAGAATCATTCTCCAATTGTCCTCTGTTGATATCTTGCCAGGGTAGATCGCTGTGTTACATGGAGACATGGATGGCATGATGATCCCCAGATCTATTAAAGCCTGTATTGTATTTCTGATACCCTCTTCTGCCTCCCTTGATAACGGATGTTGTCTTACCCTGGGTAGCACCGCACCTGGCTTCAGTTTTATTTGCACATGGTTCATGTCTTTCAGTAGTCCCACATCGTGTGGACTTGTAGTCCACAAATGCACAGGCGTGCGTTGTAAGTCTTCATCAAGAAATAGAGGTGGAGTTAATACTGTCATCAGGTGGCACTGCACCCTTCGGTACTGTACCATAATGTCACAGGGGATACAAATCTCTAATATTTCTTCCCCATCTTTGTCATTGCTCTCAAACAGCTCGTCATCTATCTCTTCCTTTAACTGTACTGTTCAGTGGCGTAACACAAAATGTGGGGGCCCCCCTGCGAGCCATGCTGAGGGGGCCCCCCAACTCGGCAACAAATCACGGGTTGCGCCACACTCTGGGCCGGCCTAGACTGTCACGCTTGCACAATACGCATGAACGTGCTGCTGAAGGGGTATGCCGCACACTGCACTAGGAAAAAGATATAAATATGTGTTTTAATGCAATATACAGCACACTTTCTGAGATAAATTGGCTATAAAGACAGAGTGTTTGCAATTGTTTTGTAGGGTAACACAATCCAATACATGCAAGTCACCAACAGTGCACAGGAACATTAATGCTTCGAACTGGCTGCACAATGTAGACCAGTGTAAACACGTAATAACATTATAGTACAGAATGCCAGGCCACATTTAGACATACCTAGACTGTTTTCAGCAAAATGCCAGTCAAAGCAGTAACACTCATCAAGAAGAGAGCACACAAATCAAAGCATGTGTCTCTGCGGCCTCGAACAACACGGCCAAACTCTTTCAAATCTGCAAGGAACTGGTCAATCCTGTTGTGGTCTATACCTCTTCTGTTCCCTCCCATGCCCTCTGTACAGCGCTGGCCTCTCATTTCTCTGCTAAATCTCAGGACATCCTGTCCTCTATGTCCTCTTCCTCTCTCGGCCCATTTTGGCCATCTCTTCTCTCCTCCTCCTTTTTCCTCTTTTTCTCTGACAACACCTGACGAGGTTTCTAGACAAGTCCGATCTATGAAAGTGTCGTCCAAACAGGTGCTCCGCTGCTCCTCCAGAACCATCAAAGCCCATATTGACACCCTCGCTCCACCCTTGGCCGATTTCTGTAATCACTCTTTCGCCACTGCAATGTTCCCCTCTCAATTTGAGCACTCCCTTGTGCACCCACTCCTCAAGAAGCAGTCTGCTGATCCTACCTGCCGGAAAACTATCGCTCAATCTCCACCTTTCCTGAGCAAACTCTTGGAAAAGCTTGCCATCTCCCAGCTTACTCTCCACACTGAATCTGTTGGTTGTCTCCATGACCATCAGTCTGGCTTCAGAGCTGCCAGAGGCATGGAAACTGCTCTCCTTAACACCTGTGCTGCTCTCTAACCTTGATTCCAGCATTCCTTCTATTCTCATCCTTCATCTTTCCTCTGCTTTCGACAGGGTCAACATCGCCATCCTGATCAATCGACTCTGTGAGAACCTGGGCATCACAGATCAGACCCTAGAGTGACTGACCTATTTCCACTTGGACCGCAACTCCGCTCCCAGGTCGATCGTGGTCCCATTCTCTCCGCCACCTCGCTCTACCTGTGGCATTCCCCAGGGCTCTATCCTCTCACGCTGGTTTTTCAACCTCTACTTGGCCACTTTGGCCTCCCTGATCTCTACCTTATCCTCTAACTTTCAGTGTTGTGCGGATGACTCAGCTTTCCTTCAGGCTCCCCTCATCCTCCTCTCCTCTCTTGCTCATTCCTGACTGTCTATCCACGATTCAGGATCGGTGCGCCTCCAACAATCTCTGCCTTAATGCCAGTAAGACAGAGATCCTTCTCATTGGGACCCTTGCCACTGTGTTTCCTCTCTCACTATAGCAGACCACCTTGGGCCCTCTTCCTTTGCCTTCCTGCGAGGCAAAAAACCTTGGTGTCATCTTCAACGCCACACTCTCTTTCTCTCCTAACATCTCGGACATCACCAAGAAGTCCCACTACCAGCTGCTCCTCCTCAAAGGGACTCTTCCCTTTCTCACTCTCCACCAGAAGCTCACTGTCTCTAAGCTGGACTACTGCAACAGCCACTTTCTCAATCTGTCTTCCTCTAGTCTCCGTCATCTGCAAATAATCCAGAACAAGACTGCAAGACTTAGCCTTGGCCTCAAGCCCTGGGATTGTATTTCTCCAGCCCTGAAATCTCTCCACTGGCTGCAAGGATCAAGTTCAAGAACCTTTGCATTGCCCACAAGGCTTTCTGGGGCCAGTGCCAACACTAAATCCAATGCTCTCTTCCAAAATACCTTCTTTCTCTAACCCTTCACTCAGCTACCTCCAACTCTCTAAGGCTTAGACATTTCTCCAGGCAGAGAGTGGGGGTAGACCTCTCTCCTCTGCTGGTGCCTCCAACTGGAATGGCCTCCCTGCCCCTCTCAAACTTGAGGCGGACAACCTGAAGTTTCGGAAGCAGCTAAAAGCTTTCCTCTTCTCTGCTGCTTTCGCTCTCTCTCCCCCCCTGCTGACCTACCTGACCTACCTGTCTGCTGTACTGACTGGCTGCTTGGCTACCCTCAGAGTCTCTCTGAGTCCAGGCTCTTTCTTGATTGGTCACCCTTGCACTGCCTCCAGGCCTACCATGCACTTAGGGGCTGTAACTGTAACCCTGCAGTCCATTGTTCTCCTTGCACAACCAATAGCTGCTCTGCCCTGGCTGCACTTACTGAGAGCATTGCTGCCCTGTTTTCCCCTCCCCTCTCACTTGCACTTCCCTGCTCCCTTTTCCCTTGCACTTCTCGTTCTCACAATGACACAAGGCCTAGTGAGATTGTTTGTCTTGTCCTCCCTCTATCATCCCTCCCTTGTGTACACTTGTGTACAGGCGCGTTATAAATGACTTGAATCACATCATATCATTTTATCACAGATGCCCAGAAAAATATACAATGCCGCAGTAAGAAATGGCTAGACTGGCAGCACCCAAATGCCAATCTAGCCAGGTAATTAAAGTTAGCAGGACTACTTTATCAGAAATGTCCAGTTAAAAGAAAGTCATACCAAACTGAGGAATGACTAGACTGGCTAAATCAAAATGCCTCTCTAGCCACTAATACCACATATCATGCCTGCTTAGCCTGGACATGGACAACCATTATGATTTATCACACAATCCTGCCCCCCCACACATCCACTCTCCCTCCCACCCACTACCCCAACCTCCACAATCAGCTCCTTGGCCCAGAATTACCTCTGCATCCCTCTTCCTTGTCCCAGAGCTTTCGTATAAGGCTGCTTGCCTCATAGGTAAGTACTGGGATGAGGAACAGTGGGACTAGGAGTGATGAAGATTACAGGTAGCTAAATCAGGCATTACCTCCATGTACCTCTACCTCTTCCCAGTACTTTTGTATGAGGCAGAGTGCCTCAAACACACGTACTGCCTCGTATATAAGTACTGGGGCGAGGAATAGGGCTAGGAGTAAGCAAGGCATTAAACACAAGTAGTAGCGCAACACCATTGAGTTGACTGGGCTTCAGCACTACCCCCCCTGACATTTTGGGCTATATTGACTCAACTTGGCTAACCTTTAGAGCAGTTGCCAGACCGAACAGGACACAGATTTTAAACGGCACCTGGTTTTTGCTGTTAACAAGAACCCAGCAATTACCAACGTAAAGCATTTCACTGTTAGTACCTGCATTCAAATGCCACATTGTTTAGGCGATTGAAATCGTGATGTGGGTTTAGTACTTGCATGCCAGAGGAAGTGATTGGAAGGGTAGAGAGGGAACAGGAGACTTATAGGAGAGAGTTAACTGCTTGTAACATTGAATCTACACTAGAATAGTCTCATTAAAATGCGTAAATAATTTGGATGCGCCAACACACAAATAAGTTTCCCCCTCCCCACCGCATGTGAAGTTAACGCCTCTCCCAACATTTGAAGGGTTAGCCCCCCCGAAATGAAGGTTTTCTTGTGCCCCTGTACACAAGCACACACACCATTCACCTTATACACACCCAGTCACCCACACATTTAAGTGTGCACCCTTTCACCATACACTCACACAGCTAGCCACCTATACATTTAAGTGTGCACCCTTTCACCATGCAGGCACACCCACACAGCCACCCATACATTTAAGTGTGCACCCTTTCACCATACACACACAGGCAGCCGGCTATACATTTGAGTGTGCACCCTTTCACCATAGACTCATACACGCACACCTCATGGAGTTGAAGGGGGGCCCTATTACTTAAAAAAGAAATTGGGGCTCATTACGGGTCCAACTGTAACCGTGCCGGTGCTACCGGCGGGTTGCCGCCAGACCCATAATAAATTACTATGGCCTGACTTCCCGGTGCCACCGTGCTATTTCAAGTCCGGCGGCTGGGAAATCAGGTGCCGGTAATTTCGTTAAACCCCAGACTCCACGGGAATGGGGACACAGAAGAAGCACCTGCACCATTGTTAACGGTGCCGGTGCTTCCGTGACAGGTCTGCCTACCGTGGCTGCTGTGCCTGGCAGGTTCAGACCTGTCGGGCACGGCAGCCCCACCAGGCAGACCTGTAATATGCCGGTCCGGAAACAACAGTGCCTGTAAGCTTACCAGCACCGTTGTTTCCGGACCGGCATGGTCAGAATGAGCCCCATTGTTTCTTTTTTAAGTCACTATAACTTCATTAAGAAATTATTTCAGTTAAGGACTGAACCATAATCAAAATAATTTCTTTATGATGGCTGAGCGCCTTCAAAAACAAACAATTTCTTTTTGAAGGCATAGGGTCCCCCCCCCACCCCATGACATGGAGGCCTCCAGCCTAGGGTCTTCCATGTCATGGGGTACGGGGGCCCTCAGACTTCAAAAAGAAAGTTTCTTTTTGTAGTCACTCTGCCTTCATAAAGAAATTATTTCTGTTACAGAAATGTTTTTATGAATGCAGAGTGAATTTCAAAAGAAACTTTTTTTTTTAGAAAAAAATATTTTCTTTTTTTTTTTTTTTTTTTTTTTACTGGGGTCCCCTCCCAGCCATGTGCTGGTGGGGCCCCCCACACCGCGGGCCCCCCCGCACCACGGGGGCTGCGGGGGCCCCCGTTACGCCAGTGGTACTGTTGGATCTATACAGAGCACTATGCGCCACTCAAACCCATCATTGTCTATTCCGTCTATTCTTAGCACGACAACTGTGAGAAAGCAGAAGGTGTCTCATCCACTAGTCCCCGAGATCTGTCATCCAGGTGGCCAGGACACGGCCATCGCTTTGGTATCCAGTTCCTGGCGGTGGACCTGTGCAGGAGAATCACCTGGGTGAGGGGTCTTTAGGGAGTGGAAGTGGGACACTGAATGGTGAGAAGTGTTACACCCTTCCTTATAACACCTCTACCCTATCCTACCAAGTAGGATATTTAGGAACTCCAACGGCCCCCTCCCCTTTGCAACACAAACACTTTCTCACAGACAGTGCAACACAAAGACTTTCTCACAGACAGCCCACAATGAGAGAAAAAGGACTAACACCCGAGCCTTATACCTGACATGTCCCAATACAATGGTCAGGCAAGGTCAGGCAATTTCTGACCCGCACACACACCTGACTTCCATTAAGCTTCCCCCCACAGATAAAAGGCAGAGCACGAGAGCACACTCTGAGCAAGGCAATGCACGCGAGGAAAAAGCAGTTCCAAAACAGCAGTTTAACAAGAGGAGAAAGATGGTGAAACAGAAGGGGATTGAAATGAACTGTTGCTTTCATGAGCCATTGAGATTGGAATACGTAGGACCAGGAAAACAGGCTGAAGAATCCTCCATTGTGTGTCAGACATACTCGGGGCACTCCCTCTTCAGTAATAAAGGCAGGGAGAATTACCAGTCACTGTTGTACTGCCCTTGTATCCAAGAACAAAGCAGCATCAATGAAATCAATGCAGGTGATCAGTTGGGGAGACTGATACAAGACTGGTCTGCGTTGACGCAAGGTTGCAAGCTGCAACATTGTACAGTGAGCACTGTACAAAAATACATGTGATAAAAGACGCAAGTAAAGTTGAACTGCTGATGAGTGATTGAACTTTGAAATGAAGATATGATACCTTTGACAGAGTGGTCTGGCACCACGTGTGGGCTCAATCGAAGGTCTCTGTAAGGTATCCAGCTGAAAAGTAAAAGAGTTGTAGAGAATTGTGAATCGAAGTGGACCTGCGATGGGTCAAGCTAAATCCTGCACACTATCGAATGTCTTCAATGTTGATACAGTAAAGAAAGTTTGTGGCAAAGTTGATAAAGTTGGTCTGAGCCCGGCAGAGGGAGATCAATTGAAAGCTTTGTATTAAAGTGGGTCTGAGCCCAGTGTAGGGGGACCCGCGGTGAAACAAAAATCACCAGAGAAGGTTTTTTGTAAAGTGGGGTTAATAGTTTTTCCCTTGGGTTCATTTTTGAGGGGGTACTTTAAAGTCCCCATTGACTTTACTAGTCAATCTTCTGAACTTAACCAGTCCAACCCACCTTACTATGGAGGTACTGGAAAGGGATAATAGTTTTTCCCTTGAGTTCATTTTCAAGGGGGTACCTTAAAGTCCCGCTCCCTAAAGTTTCTGGCTTGTGGCAGTGGTTACTACCAAAAATATTCACTGCAAATATTTTCCTATGGGATTTTCCCATTGTTCGAGGCTAACACTTTTACTGACAGCCTCTAACATACCGCCGGTTTATTTTATTATTAACTTTACTCCGGTAGGTTTTTTTTGCCAGAACTTTAATATAACTTCTTTCTCGTGTCTTACTCTAAACTCCTAACCCAGGTCAGGGATCCTTTGTTTGCTATTTGGCAGACTTCTGCCAAAAAGCCCTCCTTTCGGTGCCTCTGAGTCTGGGGTGGGTCTGTTGTTTGGGTGGGGGAGTAGAAACCCTGGACAGAGTTGCCGCAGCAACTCAGGTCGCACTCTAACCTGATAGGATGGAGGGTCTCCCGCCAAGAAGACCACTCCACTGTGTGAGTGACAGCTAGGCTGTATGAATGGGTCTCTTTCTGCATAAAAGCAGGGTCCTGACGACTGGAAGAGCAAGACGTCGCCACTGGAACTACGGAACCGAAGGGGAGAGAAGCCACAGACATCTTCAGCATTTACACCACCGGTGAAGCAATGCCTTCTTCCCTTGAGCTGGTGGGATCAACCAGTTCACTCATCGCTTCTCCGGACCTGCCTTGGTCGAATCGACAGTGCTCAGCACTTGGAGACCGGATAGCCAGGCAGCTATCGGCCCGGACCGCGATTAAAAGGAGCGTACCTTTTAAACTTCGTTTGGCAGCACCGCAGCTGGTTTCATCCCTGGGTAGTGCAGTGACTGGAATCTTCCTCCACAACGAGAGCCTCTCTTCCTCTGCTGGACCCCTCAAACTGCAGGAACTACCAGGAACAACCGCCACCGCAGGAGCCACTTCTTCACGTTTAAGGTTCATTGTTCCACCAGGCCTCCCTTTTTCTGTGGTAGCCCTAAAGGTGTTTTAAATCCTTTATCTACTTTTTGGGTTGGCCACCCTCTCTCTTAACATTGTCTTTCGCCTCGCATCTACCTTTTCAAAATTCGTTTATCAAAGACTTGACTGCAGCTACAAGAACATTTTTGCTCCTAAACTCTTGGTCCTGTACCACTGACTTTGGCTTAGGCCCATTGACTCTGGCTGATTTGTTAGATCTGCTCTCACTAGATTGATTTTCAATACGAAATGTTCTGATGCACCTGAATCTTCTAAACCCCTCTTCCTTCCTACTGTTTTAACTTGTGGAGTGCCATTTTGCTCAGTTTTCATTCACTTATCTTTCTGCTAAAGAGTCACTGTGCATTACTTGTTCACAAAACTTCAGGGAAGTGTTGCTAGGGGGTGTCTGAAGATATTTCGGTTGAACTTTTGCTTTCCTTCCCTTTCGTTTTCACTGTGCCATTTTGCTCAGTTTTCACTACCGCAAACTTGTCTAGAATTGAATAGGGAGTTTTATATACTTGTCCTTGACTAAACTTAACTTACTTTATCAACTGTGATCTATGTGTTGAACTAGATGTGTATAGAATAAATATATTCTCTTTTTGATACAAAGCTTTGGTCAGTGTTTCCTTGATCCATAGTACTTTGATACCTATTGTGTAAACCCTGAATACTGCTCATCTCCCTCTTGAGATAAGTCTGACTGCTCAGCCACAGATACCAACTAAATCTTTGTGGTACAGACTGATACCAAAGGGGATTTATTGCTCTCACTTGTAGTCCTAATCTGGTGTAGTGCTCCCTAAGGGAACTGCACTGGATTCTGCCTAACATTCACTAACAAGGTACTGTGCAAACGCGGTCCGGAAATCATTTCGGCCATCGCTAAAGTTCGTGGAACTTTGCTCAACTTCGAAGGCATGTCCCTCCCTATACATTCCTCAAACTTTTTGCCTAGCCAAATTCTTCGAAACTCTGTGGCAAGGACTTAACCGTTACTACCAGAAATGTGCTATCCCATACAAAGACTCTGAACCATTGACTTTGGCCCAGGCCTATGAGATGAATTGCTGGTTGTAGTATACTGAAACCCTTTGCCCTGCTTATGAATGCATTTGTGTTGTTGATTTTTATAACCTTGTCTTTTTACCCCTTTTAAAAGTATTTGAAGTGCCATTTTGCTCGCACTTCACGGGAGAGCTAAACTTGTTCATTTACTTACCGGTTGCGTAATTTTGGTTTATTCGTGTGTGATATTGAACTGCTCTTGCTAGTGTCATGTTTTCAAACTGACTGTGTAAATAAATGTATATTCTTTTACCAAGAAACCTTGAGTAACTGTTTGTTTGAATCGCTGTATTGGTTGGTCCTTTGTGTAACTTGTTCTACTTCTCACTTAAACTCTTGAGATAAGTCTGGCTGCTCAGCCATCGCTACCACTTTAATGTGTAATACAGGCTTCTACCAAAGGTGAAATTGTGCTTACACTTGCAGTCCTAATTGCATGTAGTGTTCCCAAAGGGTACTGCATGTAATTCTGCCTAATCGCAGGTCCCTGCTGAGCAAATTAACAGGGGAACTTTCCGAATATAGAAAGGGAGCCTGCACCACCTTCCCTCCCACCTTTGCACCATTTCCTCAGTGTATGTAATCGTGGAAATAGACCCAGAGAATCCCTGCATCACAAGGTATTTGCCTGATAATGGGAAATTGCCCTCCATGATGCATGATGTTGTTGCACCTGAGTGCACCATAAATATTAACTGTTTGTTTCCTATCCCCGCCCCCCACCAAGGGTTCCTCTTCAGGGTGGGTGGTTGTTGACAAGACCGAACACAAAAGTGCTCTGTGTGGGCTGTCCTAATTGGGATATGTGTTCATTCCAGGGAACGAGAAGGGGTTACCCCCATCAATGTTGCTTCTCCAAAGGGGGTGGTGGTCCCACTCGGAACCCTATTGATGCGGCAACACTGCCCTAATGTTGCTGCGGCGGGTGCTGCACTTGCTTGTCAGATGCTTGAGACTGCTGGTTATATGTTTGGTGATGCCCCTGTAGATACCTTTGATTCTGATACCTTTGACCCTGTTGTAAATACTCTAGCCCTTGGGGGCTTTTGGAGCCCTTGGGCCTGCTGCTGTGACCCATAATTATACCCCATTGTGGACCGGCTCCTACATTCCCTTGCAAAATGCCCCACTTCAAAAAATTCCAACATTGTGATGGTCCAAACCCATCCTCTCTGGGTCCAAATCTTGTCTTGTTCCTCTGAAGCCCCCTCCTTGCTGCAGTCCTCCTTGCTGCCACTGTGGGCTGGGATACTGTTTCCCCCTGCCCACTGTCCTTGTCTTCCTTCAGCCCAGAGTGCAGCAATGGTGGTGCTCACGACCTGTTGGGTGCTCTCTGTCCCCCTCCACCTGTACTGGCGTCAACAAAGGTGCCTGGAAAACAACTTTTGCCAATTTATTTTCTACCAGTTTTGCTTCCTCCGCTCCTTGAATCTTTATCAATGGTGCACTATTATACTCTGTATCTCTGGCCCTCCCTTTGCTTCGATACCCACAATCATATCTAGCTTCTTCTGCACTTATTTTGGTAAACCCCTCTTTACAATAAAATCAAAAAATGGTATTAAATGATCCCACATCCCTCCCATTTCAGCTCTTCACATCTCTTGTAATTAAGAATGAATTTAGCTGGGTCCTCATCATCACCCATTGTACACTGAATCAGGGACTGTAAATTGTGTTTAACTGGGAAAGCCATTCATAGCGCATGCCACACCTGTGCTCTAAAAACATTGAACGATGATCCATTGTGTGCAGGGTTATTCCTGGATACCAGCATTCACCGAAAATCCCCAGCCTGGTCCCCAATTATAGCAATCATCAAGCTCTTGATATCACACTGCCAGGGGCACCCCTGCTGTTTGCTTTTCAAACTCATATATCCACTTACTCGCCCCTGCTGTGAGCTGTGGGAGATACTTCATCAAGTTGTTCTTATCCATCTGGAGCCATGGCACATACTGTGTCCTCCCTGCCCCCTTATGTATGAGGGGCATCTGTATCTTTCCCCACTTCTCACACCCTTCTTCATATTTCCCCTTCTCCTTGCTAATGCCACCCAGCTGACCCTATTCCTCAACCTGCACCCCCACATGCCTTCTACTCAGGGGGTCTTCTCAGCTGCCTCATCATCTCTTCCTTCTCCTTCATCCCGCCCCTCATCAAACATGCTATTGTTATCCACCCTCTCATCGTTTCCCAACCCCGTATTCTCCTGTCCTAAGAGTATCCACTCACCCTCTCTTCTCTCCTTTTCAATATATACATTCCTTATTCCATCATTATCCATCCTGAGCAAGAATTCCCCTGATTTCCATTCTTCTGATCCTTGTTCTGACACCCTTACATGCCTCCCTTCTCCTGAGGACCACTGCACCCTGTTCAGCTCTTCTCACAACTCTGCCAACATTTCTCCGAACTCTCTCTGCCTGACAACCGTGTGTGCCGATACTTCAGGCGAGTGTGCATATGGGGATGGGAGAGCGGTAGCCTGTGGTGTTACTGATGCTGAAGGGATCCCTATCACAGTGGGACCCACCCCCTCATTCTCCCCTCCTGTACTTTCCTTCTTTCTGTGTCTGTGCCCCTAGTCTGTCCTCTCAGTCCTCTATGTCCTCAAATATTTGCCAGAGGTCCAAAACTTATTTTCTCTTCTATAGCTGTTTCCCCTTATACTTAGCTACTAAGAATGTGAACTTATGTTCCAAGACGCTCTAATTGTGGGAGCCCTGCTCTGGCCATGGGCAGGGCACCCCCCTCCTCCCGTCTACGTGATCCACTGTCTATGGTATTTTTTCGCCCTTGTACATATAATCTATTGGTGTTCCTCCCCCATGCTGGTGATGCCTTTGTCTTACTGACCCCGCAAAGACCTGCTGAGACGCCACGCACGCTGTTGCTCCTTGTGACAAATTAAATCAACCCCACCCATTTCTTTCCCCCTCCCCCGCACACACACACTACTTCACACAACCATACAATGCCACACCACGCCGCAACACACACAATTAAGGCCACTCTTAAGGCCTGTTCTTCATCCAATAAAACATGAATACAATAAACTAAAATAAAAAGCTAAAATAACAACCACTACTTATTCCAGGCCCACTAGCCCACTAATTACACGGCACCACTACTTTTATGTCCATATTCCTCTCTTAAATAATACATTTAATTGTGGTACCACCTTCACTCCTCCTCCTCCAAAGGGCTGTCTGCCTTACCTTTGCCTTACCTTATAATGCATTACCAAAATAATCTCTTTACAATACAACCACCAATAAGAAATAACACAAACGACATCCATGTCACATCAATGACCTCGTTCTCCACCTCACACACTTCCCCATGCATCTGTCCCCTACTTGTTATCGCTTTCAAGAGTTTACTCACATGTGTGTGCTCACCCAAACTCCTCCGTCACAGGGTTCCAACACCGGCCTACACTCCCCATCAGAGCTCAGCCCCGCTTCAAAGAGCAGAGAGGACTTCTCTTAAAATGGCTCCTGCTAAACCACTCGGAACACGTGTTTTTTCAGGACCAGTCACTGTAGGTGGGTTCGGCTCCTTCTGGATAAGCAACCTGGAAGCCTCTGCAAATACGGGGGCGCTAGGATCACATCAGCATCACCAATTAAAGGCATGTCCTGAATGCTTACACCAGAAAAAATACAACCCACTAGGGAAAAAAGGCCCAAGTCGATCTTGTAGGGATAACAAGATTTAATCTCACACAAAAGTGAGAGCAACAGCAAAGAACTCTGCTGCCAAGAATGTTCTGCAGAAAAATGTTCTGCAGACAAGCAGAGGCTTAAGAGGAGACACATTGTCATTGTAACACAATGCCATACAATAAAAAGCCACATGGCTGGGTGGTATGCACCTATACAGGATCCGCCTGCTCCATGAGGGATTCCTGGTAATTGGTTCCAGCTCAGTCCACCAGTTTTCCATCACACGTGTGCTGCGGAAACCATCTTCTTCTCACTACAAAGGTCAAAGAACAAACTAACTACACTCCAAACACAATGCTACTTCATCATAATATTGTGCACCTGGCAGGCTTTAAGACTGGCACGGAGAAGGTTCTGGGGCACTTTAACGTGGTCATGCTTTGGCCAGTGTGAGATAACATGCACACCAGGCGGAGGTCTATGATCGAGGCCTTGTATAGTACATTACTTTCGGGTAACAAAACATATTTGCAACACTGCTAGAACAATGAACGAGCTTTATGGTGGTTGAGGATGTGGGTTGTCCTAATGGGAGCTTGGCCATGTCTGGAGGTTTTCCTTGTCTCGCAATTAGGGCCTAGTGCATAAAATGCTTCATTCACCATGCAGGCCTTGTCTCTGGTTACTAACATCTATGCAAAATAGCAGCCTTGCTCACACCCTGCGCTGCACTAGGTGTGTAGATTATATTGGGGTGGGGTCCTAACACCATCCACCCTCCCCCTGGCCCATCATAGTGCTTTCAATGCAGCTGGCCTTACTCTAAAGCACTTAGGGGGGTGGGATGGGGTTGCCCCCTTCCCAAGAAGAATTGGGTTAGTAGACTCTACAGCTTAATCCAGCCCATCCCGGGCCATTTGTACAATATACTTGCTTTACAGACAAACATTCACTTGCTTCTTAAAGGTGGGCCTATTTTGGGTTACAGAGCTCAGAGGTCCACCCCCACTAATAGAAGAGGGGGAGAGGGAAGGGCTAGCCTGTTTGAATGGGAAGCAGAGAACTTCAGTGTTTGTGGAGTTGAGCATTGGTGAGTGAGATGTCATTCAGTATTTGATGGCGGAGAGACAGGTAGACATTTTTTAATGTAGCTCATCAGATAAGGAGGTAATGGGGAAAAATATCTGAAGCTGTAGGAGGTATATAGAGTGAAGTGAAGTGGAAATAGGACTGATCCTTGGGTAACACCAATAGTAAAGGGGTGGTGGGGAGGTAAGGCTGTTCTAGGACACCTGGAAGTGTATGGGGGTGAGATATGACACAAACCAAGTGGGGGCCTGATATCTAGGAGAGATAGTGCTGGGAGAATGTCAGAATGGCTGACAGTATCGCAGGCAGCAGAGAGGTCAATAAGAATAAGAATAGATAGGTTTGCATGACGAACAGAAGAGATGTAATATCTGACATTGAGAACAACTGACTAAGTAGAGTGCAGAGGTCGAAAGACAACTGAAAGAGGAAGGTAAATGGCACTGTCAAGAGAGGAGTTAAAGAGGGAAGTAAGATGTGGAGCAACACCGGGAGCTATGAGATTCACTTTGTGCTGGGATAGATGGTCAATGCGGGCACATGAAGGGTTAGCCCTGAGGAGAAGGGCAAGTATTTCCTGTGGGTTAGAGGGGGGCAAATTAAGACATTACTGCAGGAGAGGAGGGTAGAGGTGTGGATAAATGTGAGCAGGTGGGGGTAGAATGTAATTTGCAAGGACATTTTGAAAGATGGGAATTTCAGAAGCAAAGTAGAGAGCAAGATCATTAGCAGAAAGAGTAGAAGAGATGGGGAGGGTTGTGGAGGTGGGAGAATTGAGTTGAGAGATTGTTGGTGGTGCCTAGGTTACAAGGAGTGAGAGAGCGATAGATGTCACGTTTGCCAGAGTCGAGGGCAGAGAAGTAGTGTTGCCAAGTGCAAAGTTTGCCCCTCATTGTTGTTGTTTTAAGGGAGTGGATGGAAGGTGTAATCCAAGAACGTGGAACACAGGGTCTAGGATTTAATGTATATGTACAGAGCTTTCAATGAACATGTGTGTGTCCAGCTTTCCAAATATTTCATATCCATTTGTCCTCAGATCTACACATTTTGAGATGGAGATATACTGTTCTCCAGTAAAAGGTGCTACCATGTTATAGCGCACTTGTCCTTTCACATTACACAGAGGTCTACAAGTGCATTTTATGGATAAGCGAGAACATTGTTTTCAACACTCTGCACAATGTTCTGTGACTAGAATGAATTTCCTGTGCTCATTTCTCTTGCACAAACATCTCATTTATGACTATTCTTCAGTCAGCTACAAATATGCATGATACCTCATCTGGCAAAGGTATTTCTAGATGATATTATGGTGATTTGGAGGGAGAACACACATCAGTTGAGATAACACTTTTATTGCACAGGTACTGCTTAAGTGCATGGGTAATGGGAAACCCGGCCTCCTCCAACTTCTCTCCTTCTCACCAACTGTCTTACTTAGATTGTTTCCGGAATCTATGCCTAAAACTTCTTCCTTCAAGGCTCTAGCATTGAATCCCTCCCCACATTATGGCAAGTTGACCCTCAGCATAGCATGTACATATAAAAAAGTTGTATAACTAAGAACACAACATATGGTCTGTGTAAATCTATGCCAGCAGGATCCATGGATTTTATTTTAAATGGTGCTTAATTTCACAAAACCAGTCTGCATTTAAGTTTGCACCAAATGCTGTCCGTTTTAAACTGCGCTTCTCAATAACAAACGCAATGGGCTCTATGGAAATTACTTCTCACTTTATACTCAGTTTTATTGAGGGACACCGGGCACCATATTTACGACTTCACCTGCATCTTTGTCACATTAGCAACCCCCATAGCTCCCCCTTTGCCTCCTGGGATTATACCATGGATACTCTTTACAAACAATTTGAAGTTATCTCAGGGCACTATTTACATTTTAAATGTGGCTTTTAATTTCTGGGGAATCAGCTTGGACTCTAAAACTGGAGTTGCTGTCTCAGCAAGGTCCTTTTCAACTGGTTGTCTACATTCATGTCTTCAACATGACATACTCCTAACTTCCTCAAAGGGCTCCTTTCCCCCACCGGCTTGGAAAATATTTTCCAATTCATCTCAGCACCCCAGCCATCTCCTGCCAGTTTAATCCAAAATTATACTTCAATCTTAATATCCAATTCCATGTGCAAGTTATTTTGTAATCCTATACTCCTCCCCTTATTTTTGTGACGAAGGGGTGGCTTCCACCAAATTTTGGATGTGAATCTGTGAGTTTAACTCTCTGTAGACTCTCTGTAGGGATAGTACCCAATGCCCAAGTTCTGGATGCTACTCAATAATGCCACAGTTTTTCGCCCATCCCACCACCCACCTGTGAAGGTAGACATTGGACTGATCAACAACTTCTGAGCTTGGCTCCACTTACTCCACTCGAAGCGCAGTTTTACAGTGCTTGTCTGGCTTTTATTTGCCTGTATATAGTTTGTGAGTCCTAGAGTTGGTGCCTTGCTTAAGCTAGTCTTCCAGTGCAAGAAGGGGATTTGGTAGGCAGAGGCCTTCTGCTTGTTCTGTGGTGTCTGCACAGCCACAGATAGGATATGGGACACCTGTCAGCTATGACACCTTGAAGGGATCCCAAATGAGAGAAATGACCATCCCTCTCACAAGACCACCCCACATCAGGTAGTTAATTTAAGGGGGACCAATGTGCCTCTCATATCCGGTCAGTGCTAAGGCAAGCCTGGACAAAGTGCATGGTTTCTATTTTTAAATACAATTGGGGGTTTCAAAAATGATCTGACAAGCTGTCAGATGTCCCAGTCATGTCTTAGTGACCAGCAATGGTGTCAGAGCCAAGAAACATCCGAGGCCTGGTAAATGACCAGTTCCTGGCTGTGCCCTGTCCAGATTTCTTGGGTTCTTTGACATTGAACTGGTCAAGGCTGTCAACTTGCTTCTGTAGCTGGTTTTGGAAGAGACTAGGGCTTTCACACTTTTCTTCTTCCACTTTTTGGAATGTCTCAATTGCCTTACCTTCACTAGATTGCTGACAGTTGTGACCCTAGCAGCAGTGCTAAGTAAGGCAGAGACTTTTTTCTGGTGAGATGGTCCAGAAATATCTAAATCTTAGTGGGAACTTGGGGCCCCTCAAAGAATCTGGTACCGTTCCCACTCAGAGTGAGCAAGCTTCTGGCCACTCCCTGGTCTAGTGAGACTTCTTCTGTTAAAATGTCCTCACTGACCGTGGCTTTCTTTTCTGAAGGACCAACTGTAAAACTTGTCTGCTTGGCTTTCCCCTTACACGCTGGGTCACCCTTCTTAAGTGCCAAATCTACACATCAAAAACAACCCCTGGTTGTAGTGTGTGTGGGTACCTTAGTGATAGCGATACCCACACTCTGCTTTCTGGTGGGAGTTGATCCACCACGAGTCTGGGATCTCCTGTTGAGGTTTTGGGGACCTTTCTTGGATGGAGGTTCAGAACCTCTGATTTGTGTGGACGCCATAGCCTTTTTGTGGACCTGAGTGTTCACATACCTGCTTGCAGCCTTCTGAGGCTCTGCGGCCTGGGTGTCACTCATGTCCCCTAAACACTGATGTAACTCCATCTCACTTTTCTAGGATATTCACACACCTGACCAAATTAGATATGCCCAGATTTGTCTCAATTATGTTACATGCAGCCCATCCACACTATGGGCCTGATTAACAGAGAATTTTCCAATGCGATTGCGCCATTATAAAACTCTTCTGTGAATCAGGGCGTATGTCTCTAAGGGCTGATTCTTAGCGAAGGATAGAATAAAGTATTGCTTATTTACATTCTTATGTTGTCCAGATGACTTCCTCAGGCAGGGATAAAATTAATCATTTGAAAAACATTACAGCTTAAATAGCACCTTCCGAGGCTTCTGCACCAGCCCAACCAGCCTTTGAAAGTCAACAGCTTGTTGCCAGACTCTCTCCTGCTCAACCCTATCAGCCTTCAAAACGTTCTAGCATCACAAGATTGTCAGAAGCTTCTGAGGGCCCTATCTCATGTCAGATACTGCCATCTTTTCCTCTTGAAGAGACAACCCTGAAGTGGTATTTGGAACAAACCTAGTAACCCAGGCTCTCTGAGTCAAAGGCCTATCACGTGACTGGTGTTGCCTCCTTCCTATTGGCATTCTAGAAGCACAAGCCTGATATGTGGATGATTGCGCTACTACTGACTATGCAAAAGGACCCACCTGACATATACAGGATTGCAGCTTCCATGACTGACACTATGCCATCCCCAATGGTCTTTCTGAGAACAGTCTAGCAGGGTGGGCTTTGTTTATTCCGCTTTTCTGCCTTTTCTCTTGTTCCACTGAAAACTTCTTTGTTAACCTAATTAAGGTATCGACTTGGTGACTTTTTGTTTTATTTTGGATCAATACTTTATATGATATCCATACCACAACTGCAACAGTGTGGTTAAGCACTGTAAGTTAGCACTGTTGCCCCCATGCATAAACGTACACTGCATGTTGTCGTACACAGCTTCTACGTTTAAGATTCGACTGCTCATCTCAAATTTGCGGAAGTTTCTTGGACGTTTACGTTTGAAAACTGTTGTTTCCATTGAGATTCCTACAGACCGACAAATGCATGCTATCCGATCACATATTTCGATACTATCTACTTTGATTTTCCAGATTTTGGCACACTTTGAGACCTATACATACTGTAAAGTATTCAAAACTCCAATCAGCCACATGTTGTAAGAAAACACATGTATTTACATTTGTGTACATGCACAGTAGGTCCAAAGTTACACCAACACACATCAATGCAACACAACACAACTCTATACTGTGGCATGAATGGATGACAGTACCACATGTCTCTAGTAACACCAATATAGGTGCCAAAGGAACGAAACGCCAAAGTGTAGAGTGAGTGGATATAACCACCACAAACACCTAAAGAAATTCGGCAGATTAAAAAGGAATAAAATACTGAAAAGCAAAAGCAAATAATGAAAAGAACAGGCACACAGCCATGAAGCATGGCGGAACATATGCTTGCACACGCTTAATGTATGCCCACAGAAACAGACATCAACGCCCATAAACGCATTTAGCCACCATGCAAGCGGATGTGTGGTAAGAATAACAGCAGCAGGAAAACAAAAGCCC
Organism: Ambystoma mexicanum; assembly: GCF_040938575.1. Taxonomy (NCBI): domain Eukaryota; kingdom Metazoa; phylum Chordata; class Amphibia; order Caudata; family Ambystomatidae; genus Ambystoma; species Ambystoma mexicanum. The sequence continues at coordinate 371,673,319 of NC_090923.1, forward strand.
AGAATGGCAGTGTGAAGGCATGCACTAACTGCAGGGTGTATGCACGCCACAGATAGCACTTACCAACGGAGATACACAATACATGGAAGGCTTGTGTGCAGACATTACACGTGGAAATAACAGTGAAACACAAAATGCAACTAGAGTGTGGAAACGAGGTAAGTGTACCATCTAGAAAAGGTCTCCAAAGAGAGCAACATATAAAGTCTGCTAACGTTGGTCAATGGTAAGGTATCAACAGTCAGGTCAAATAGTACGTTATCTATCACAAACATAGTGCCACACACTACACGGGTAACCTTAATTTACATCAATCCACTCCCTCACAACACTTCCTATAAATATTAAGTAGCTCACATCAATGCTTAGGTTAAAGCAAGTGCTGGGTGGTGGAGGTGTAGTGGAAGTTAAGGTTAAGTGTGTAGTGTGATGGGCTGTGTTTGTATTGTAGAACATGACTACAAAATGTACGGGCGAGCGTTAAATCTTAGTCTAGCCAGACCTAAAACAAAAGAATGTCCGGGGCATTCAGATGCCAAAGGAAATGTCGGTCAGTGCAGGATGTAAGGTGTCAATCACGTGGGTCTGAATAGATGTGATTCAGTATTTATTCTGATGCTTTTGTAAAATGAAAATACGAATATCATGAATGTATAAACGAGTGCCGAAAAAAGAAAACCCTCATTGCTTATGCCAACAATTTTCTGAAACAATCAAATGCAAATGACAAAAACTGCCAAAGTATGATCATTCCTTACAATACTAACAGTAAAACGCAAGCATTATTTTAACAATATACACTGAGAAAGCAAATAAGCATACCTTTTAGGCATCTTAATCGAACTTGAATATTTGTGCCAACAGTGACTTGCTTTCTAGATGCCAGTTCGTATTCTGCTGGCTGGGTAAGCGTAAGCGAATGTTGTGTTAAGTTCCCTAAGCAACCCCGGTGATTACAAACACGGCTACTGTGCAAATATTGACCATTAAACGGCTTAGTTCATGTGACTTGTTGTAAAATGCATAGCTGCCACCTTTGGTTGCCCAATTCGCATGGTAAACGAAAAGGACACTGTGTGCTGTAACAGAAGTCGTGGCAGAGAAGTTCCCGGGACCACGTGCTTTGCCTGGGCGACGAGGCATTCCATTCCCAGAATGGTCTTTACCCACTACACGAGTCTATAACCGCTGCTTAAGTGCGGACTTTGAAAGCAGCGCGATATCATTTGACCTGCATAACGGAGGGTAAACGTGGTTATAGCCAGCTGGGCACGTTCCATGTGGACTTCGCGGTATGCTCACATCCCTTTCTAATCAAGTTGTCTGGAGAACATGAACTGAACTGGACGATGTAAACTAATATTGCTGCGTTCATTCCTGCGGAGAGGTGAACAATCTCACTGGGGACTATTGCACATCAGAGGCGTTGCTAGGGGGTGGGTGGGGGCAACGGGGCTATAGCCCCTGGTCTTTTGGTTGTAGCCTCGGATATAATCTCAGGAGCTACAACCAAAAGGCTAGCTAGCCCCCAGTCCCGACAGTTCCAACATTGGAGTAGTCCCAGGTCTTTTCCAGACCTAGCAACACCCCTGTTGCCCAAAGTGCCTGTACATCTTGCTGCGGGGACCAGTTCATCTTTTGTTTGTTTGTGAGCACATATTTTTACACCTTTACTTAAAATAAGACAACAAATCCGCCTGTTATCAGTGCAAATGATATATTTTTTATTTAAGACAGGTCCTGTAGATATTTTATGTAGAGCCTCTTGCAGAGTTTGTCAACTTTACGAGTGTAAAATCCACCAAACTCTGTTATGTTTCCACCACTCTGACAAATCGGATATACTAGGCCTGGTGGATTGGTGGTGTTAAACCCTATAGTGCAGACAGTGACCCAGGAAACAAGAGGGAGCTTTAAGTGCCAGGCTATGATGCAAGTCTATGCGAAAACGACGAGCATACTCGTCCTTGGCACTTAAGGGGGAGAAAGACTTTGGAAATTCCGCGCATAGAAGCACTTGTGCACAGCACAGGCACGCTATAAATGTCATATCATATCATATTACATTGCATGGAGGGGAATTGTTTACTTTTAAACATGGAGGGGAATTGTTTACTTTTAAAGTGAAGCGTAATTTTGTTCACGCCACACAGGTTTCGCAATTTACACTACCAAGTGCAAAAAAAAGTAAAACAGGCAACATCACCTTTAAAAAACAGGCAACATCACCTTTAATCCTTCTTTTACCATGACAGGGAGCATTTACAATGGTTTGCCGTGGAATCCACTTGCTTTTAGCAGGTGAGAAAGGAAGGCAGAATCCAAAGGAAACCAGTGCATTATATGTATTCTTAATAGAACTGTTAGGTTATTTATTGAGCACAGGGCTAGCGCTTCAGGGCGAAGGAGAGCGTATTAGAATCATAGGGAGAACAACATGGCTAAGGCAGCATAGAAACAGAGGGGCGGGGCTATCGCAACAGGGGAGGACGGCACATGCATTACCGACAGCCTGATAATCAGATGCTGGGGGTAATGATGCGCAGCTGATTGGCAGAGCGGATAAACTGGCAGAACTGCACCACAAAAATCAACCCACATATGACGTAACGTAAAAAGCATGCGTTTATGCATGCCTTCTACACTACGCCCTTAGGAAAATGACTCCGAAATGTTTTGCAGCAGGTCAATCGTGCAAATGAGTTGTTGAACATAGAAACTTGCAATATGTCTTGTAGGATGTGGCACGTGTTGAAGAACATTACACAGGATTGGGAGTGGTGCTGGGAATAGATAATTGGGGTAGCACCTCTACAGTTTTTTTACATGACATTAAACTCGAGGCCTGTGAGCCACAAGTACACACTTGATGATCAAAGATGGGATTAGAAGCCACTAGAACCCGCTGCCTCCCACAATGGTCCCTTTAGATTACTTTGCGTGCGTTCTTCTGTTTATTGATGCAGTTTTCTGCATAACTGTGTGAATACATCGGAAAGGACTTTCCATTGCGAGGACATGCTCGCAATTCCTGTGGGATACCGTGTGTAAACTCCCCGTGTACCTGTGTTTGCATTCTGTTTGCAGAACTTGTCAGCAGTTGCCGCCAGCTGAGATTCCGCGCGTGTATAGTGAATGGCATTGCAGGGATTGGTTACCCCTGGGTGAGTATTTATGGCGCGTGCTCACAGATACTGTCTCGTGCCAAGGCGCTGAGAGGCGTCCGGAACAGATGGCTTGCAGTAGACACTGCGTGATGGAACAGAGGCTTAGTTCATACACGATGATGGTCACCTTCGAGCTGCTCTCTTTAATTTGCCACTTCAAGTTGTCATTAGTCAGATAATTCAGGGTTTTTTCAAGCTGTTTAATCTGTCGTCGTGCTCTTGCCCTGTCCTTGTTACTAACAGCTGAACACAAAATAACATGTAATTGTGAGGATGCAGCAAACACATACATATTATCAGGACTCATTAGCCCCTCAATTAACTCACACGATTAGACAATGCTGAACGTTTGTTATTCTAGTAATCATTCTTCAAACATAAAAAAAAAAGGTTTGCTCTCATGCTTCATTGAATGCTCACTTCTGCATCAGTTAGTCAAACGAGGACGTGAAGTGACTCAGAGTTAGCTTCGTTTGATGCTCTTTACTGTGCTGAGAAGAGCTGATAGCATTTATAGTCCACAGCATCGGATCGGGAGAGCCAAAGGTTGCAGACCCCTGGCACATGATTAAGACTGGCCATCATCTATTTTAGACACGCACGTTTCGGGTTGCCTTCACCTGTTGACCTAAGGGGTTGGTTTTAGTGCTATACTGTTATTACACTCATGTTATAACATCAATAAGGGTGATGACATCATGTCTGTTGGGTGTGGGTATACAGTAACATGTTCCTTTTATATTTTCATAGGGATCTGGGGTATGTATTCTGACATTAGAAAATGAATGTGCCATCCGGAGGAAAAAAGAGCAGCACTGCATATGTGCAACCCACATGGATTATGCCCCGGTGCGATAGTTAGCTTGAATGACATCCCAGGGAGAAGGCGTTTTCCGTTCTCATCAAATCCCCAGGCAGAAACATGACTTCTCTATTAAATGTTGGATAGCCATGGAAGTTGTATTCTTGTTTGTTTGAGCATGTATTAATCATGTATGTGTCAGTTGAAAAACGGATTGATGATTTATATGGTGCCAACACTGGGCACAGTTGCTTCATGGCGCCTCCCAAGAAAGGTAGGGTGAAGGAACAACTGATCTTTCACAAGCTTAGGATTCATATTCAGAGCAAGTAGGCATAGCGAAGGGGAAAGGGAGAGGGGTAAGTGTTGTTACATAAGTATAGAAGAGTAACATCAAGCAGAAGACGAGTGAAGTACGTTCATTACGGGGGCATAAGGTTGAGTCACATTTGAACATAATAGCTGGATAGTTATCAAAGTAACGTAAGAAACCAATGTTGTCGGAAGCGGCTGTTTGAGAATCAGTGTGGCTTGACACATGCTGGTATACAGTATACGCTGCTATCATACACTGAGAGGGCCGTTCCTCTAACTCTCTCGAGGCTGCAGTTCAGAGGCAAGCGGTTAGCATGTTGCGTGGCATGGAGGGGTCTTTGAGTTTGGTGTTTGGAGGGGCACCTGACTGTGAGACCCGGATGTCCTGTGGGACCTTATCCGACTTCCCACCACCAGCGGTAGCTTCGTGAGCAGCAGCAGGGCAAAGGCTATGTCAGGAAGGGTGGTTCAGTACAGGGGAGTTTCTAGGTCTGGAAAATACCCGGGGCTAAGCTGATGTCAGAACTGTTGGTACTGGGGGCTAGCTAGTCTTTTGGCTGTAGCTCCTGAGATTCTATCCGGGGCTATAACCAAAAGATCAGGGGCTATAGCCCCCTTAGCCCCCCCTAGCAACGCCCCTGGTTCAGTAACACTAGTAATGACTTCTTTAAACCCAAGCATCAATTCAGAATAATCAACCAACAAAAAAAGATAACTCACTGAATTCGAGCTACTGAAGAAATCTCCTCCCCCCACCAAAACATGTGAATACCTTTTCTCTGCAACTCCCATTTACTCTTTGTTCATTACACAAAGACGATGAGGTGTAACCACTTTATATAATATTCACGTGCCTGTACACAATTCTAGGTGGCAAATTCATAAACATGGACACAAAAAACAACAATGGCCAAAGCCAGTAGTTTTGGCGTTTACTGTTTTTCCTTGCATTTTGCATTTATAGGCACCAAGGTGCAAGGAGGGGGAGTGCAAAGGTTTAAGGGAGGAAGCGAGAAAGAATGCAGATGTGCAAACGAATGAGAAGGGGAAATGGAGGAAGACATTGAGAGAGGGTGCCGTCAATGATGAGCAAGAGGAAATATGAGTGAGGGTAAAAGAAAAAGCAAAGGAGAAGAAGGATGAGGGAAAAAGTAAGGGATGTAAGCAAAGGTGAGAGTTGGGGAAGATTAAATGAGGATACAGGAGGGAAAATCTTTATAGGTGACATGGTGAGAGGGAGAACATGGGTGCGAGGAGAATGGGTGAGAAGAGAGATGGAGTGATAGTGCAAGGTGTGAGCGATTGTTACAGCTCAAGCAGAGTTACAGTGCAGGAAGAGAGCAAGACAGCATAGAAAGAGTCAGAGCACAGAGAGAGAGAGAGAGTGACAGCGCAGAGAGCGAGAGGGTCAGTGCATGGGGAGAGAGAGTAACTGTGCATGGGGAAAGAGAGTTTAGCTTCAGTGCTGCCGCTAAACATGAATCTCTGGTGGACTGAAAGGCTGATGAGACTATATTTGTGTGTCAAATCAAGTGATATGGAACTGAGAGAGGGCTAATGAAACATTCATGCGATTGTAGGTGATGGCATTGTGGACCACTAACAGAGGAGCCTGAGGTTACAACATTTGGTCCCTGAAATCATTACATCTTCTCCATTGTTAGGGTGCTTTTTTAATATAGTGTGAAATTAATGACTTATAAGGACATTAATGTCTGCAGTTAAGTCAGGGTGCGATTACATTTTTGGCCTAGCATCACACACTTCGGAAAAAGAGTTAAACAGGGATTTTAACTCACTTTGCAATTTAAGCACCTGCCACACATCTTCCAACCTTTACTTGGTACAAATATTTAAGTTTTCGATTTCAAGGCATACATTATGATAGAATTTACTCGCAGAATACACTAATGGCTGCAACCTGACAACATGTTAATCGTGGATGAAACACAGGGGGGTTGCTAGGTCTAGAAAAGATCTGGGGCTACACTAATGTCGGGACTGTCAGGTCTTGGAGCCAGCTAGCCTTTCTTTGTAGCCCCTGAGCTTATATCCAGCGTTACAACCAAGGATCTGGAGTTATATCCCCCTCAGCCACACCCCCCAGCAACGTCTCTGATGTAACATGTTAAATTAAAAGAATATCATTTGTTAAGGATTTCAATAAGGCACATACCCGGGTCTCACCTAGCATGTAGTGCTCAATGAAATACTTATTTATTATGTATATAGGTTCAATATTCTGAATGATATACCACTCATATTACACCCATCTAAAAATATCTCCAGGTCACAGTGGACCGGGAATCAGGCTGGTTTGTAAAGGTAAATATTTATTTATTTAGTTAATATTCGAATCACACATACATTTATATATATATAAATATAAATATATATATATATATATATATATATATATATATATATATATATATATATATATATATATATATATATATATTACACGGCCACGGTAGTGGCCGTGCAGTTATGGTTAAGTTGCTGTTTCCATAGGAAGAGCACTTTTTGGGTGGCTTATAACTCCGCTCCCCCTGGACGAATCCTCACCAAACTTTGAAAAAAAAGTATATGGGTCACTCTGAATTTTTGGGCCAGGGTGGGCAAAGTTATAGGGGGGGTCCCGAAACGTCTTTTTTTCCCATAGACTGAATGGGAGAAAAACTTTGCGCACGGCTACAGGTGAAACCGCTGGACGGATTTGCACCAAATTTTTGCCAGGGGCAGGGGCTTGGACCCGAAAGCGTGCTTTAGTAAATTTGGTGACAATCCGTCTAGTACTTCCCTTTAAAACGACCAAAAAATATGTCTGAATAAATTAGCAATATCTATGTCCGCTCCGCGGTCACATTTCCCTGTTCGCTCCCCTGACACGGTACCGATTGGCCAGGGGGGATGGCGTCATCACCGCAGACACACGACGTGTGTGCTGATTGGCTACAGCGAGCCGTGATGTATGTCAGAATGTGTGGATGCGCCCGACATCTTGGATCCGAAGACAGCACGCTACTTACCAAAGGCAAAATGCTGTTTTCGAAACTGTTTTGCTCTCCTATAGTGCGTTGGGAGGATCACAGAGTAAGAGACGGATGAAATACTGTACTTGTTTGGCCAGCAATTGTCTATTATATATTCTGCATTGACACGTTCTTCAGGATGTTTGTACATGGAGAAAATGAGGGATCTAATAAGGCTATTTGAGTCCGTGCTGTGTACAGGCACCTTGAAAATGTTCGCAGGACACGCGTGGCGTTAGTGACTATTAATTTTAAGTGTATTTCCCTATTATATTACAGTTTGCTATGGGTGTGTTATTGCTTAGTACACCACCATGGTCGTGACATGCTGCAGTGGTTGTGGCCAGAGCCTATATAACCTGCATTGGCGCCTTCTTCAGGATGTTTGTACGTGCAGAAAATGAAGGATCTAATAAGGGTACTATTTGAGTCCGTGCTGTGTACAGGCACCTTGAAAATGTTCGCAGAATACGCGTGGCGTTAGTGATCATTAATTATGAATGTATTTCCCAATTACATTATATTTTCCTATGGGTGTGTTATTCCTTAGTACGCCACCATGGTCGTGAAATTCTGCAGTGGTTGTGGACAGGGCCTAAAGTCTTGGATGCATGGCCCTAGGCCGTAGGCCAAAGGCCATCTTTCCAAGACTGTAGGGCCTGCCCACAACCACCGCTGCATGTCACGACCATGGCTACATGTGTACTATTCATTATCTCTTACATGGTTGAGGGGAGAGTGTACAGTGTTGGGTGCATGGCCAAAGGGCATGCACCCTACAAGAAAGTTATAAGCACTGGAGTTATAAAACAGGGGACATCAACACATTGCAATAATATCTTTGTACAAACAGGTAGGAGTGCAGTGTCTCGCCAGAATAAGTGAAGCATAGCACACCTATCAATACACCCGTACTACTATACATCACTGAGGTGATTGTGGGCAGGATGTGGAGTTTTGCTTCCATGGCTGCAGCACGTAGCCCATACATCATTGTCGTAAAACCTTAGGCCCTGCCCAGAAACACCACTTCATATGGATGTATACGAATTGTTCGAACTACAATTGTTCGAATCACAATTGACCTTTGCACAATTGACCGAATTGTGAAGGTCAATTGTTACATATCTGCGACCCCCTATATATATATATATATATATATATATATATATATATATATATATATATATATAACCAAAGCAAAATATATATATGCGGTCAATTGTGCAAAGGTCAATTCGGAGCCTTGACTTTCGATCAATTGGGTCATTCGAACAATTGTGTTCGAACAATTTGGGTAATACCCTTCATATTACTGCAGTGCATACACTTGTCCTATAGGTTAGCATGTCAGAAAGTTCTGGGGAGGGTGTACAGCGTTGGCTGCATGGCCGAAGCCCATGCATCCAGTAACAACCTTGTTAGCGGTGGAGGCATAAGCCATTGTACACATATACATTCAAAAGTACGTGGACATATATCTTAACCTCTAAGTCCTGGCGGCACCCACTGCAGCACATTCAAGAGGGACGTTACTGACTGTGTTGCTTTTGTGGAGTGGCTGTTTCCATAAAAATAACTGTTTTTGGCTGCCTTATAACTGTCGTACCCTTGGACTAATCATCGCCAAAGTTTGGAAAAAAATATATCGCCTACTCTGACTTTGGTTGGAAAGTTTGGTCATGTTTGGTGCAGGGGGCCTAAGTAATAAGGGGGAGGGGTTCTCAAAATGTCTTTTTTCCCCTTACACTGAAAGGGGGGAAAAGGTTGTGCTCATGACCATGTGGCTCTTTCCCAGATTGTTTGCAAAATAGCATGTGGTAAGGTTCCTTTGTTCGGTGGACCCCTCTCTTCTACTGTTTTCGTGTGCGCGGATACCGCCAGAAACAGCTCCAAAACAAGACAGCATTATAATTCTCACACTCAAGTAATAGTATTTCACAGGTGACATTTCAGGGGGCCCAATGAGCTGTGGCAGCACAAAGTGAAACAGTGCAGTTTTCTTCTCTGCAAAATGATACGTTTAAATGGAAGTTCATGCTCACTGCACCACGACCAATTATAGCGTGTGAATTAAAATGTGTTTTGCACTAATATTTCCCTCACATTGGCCTCTACAGTTTTGAGAACTAAGGCTATCATCTGCACTGTTTGCTTGAAACAGCGTTTCTGAAGCTGTATGGGAGTACATGTTGTTATAATTAGATTTCATTATGTTGCTTCAAAGAAAGAATGTATTTGCCTTCTGAGTGAAGGCCACACAAGTTGCTTTTTTGGTAGACCGCTCAGTACGCCCGCGCATCGGAATGAAAGTAAAGGGGCAATTGTTTTTTGACCTTAAGCCAAAGACAAACTTGCAGGCTATTCATGGAATGAAAGGGTAAAAAAAAGAACGCAATTGATAAGGTTATGTATTAAGAAGTTTGTAAGTGACATGCATATCAGTCAAGGAAGATTCTTTGCTGCAAACACATTTGTGACTGACTTGCAGAAAAAGAATGGAGGCTGTAAATATTTTGTAAGTTTACTTTGGCCCACTGTACAGCAATCCATGCTTTATTTTTACATAACTGCCCATCTAATTGTGCTAATATACTTAACGTATTATTATTCTGCCCTTGTACAATTTTCCTGTAATGTTGCAGAGTGCACACGTTGCTCATTTGCAGGGTATGACTGCACTCAACCTTTTTTACTATTTATGTTCCTAATTTGAAACGCTTAGTTTGTCCACATGGGTTTGTGTATAACTTTGCACGTTTTTTTGGTCTTCTTTGAAATGACGAGACGTATTTTGTTTTTTATTAGTCCACTCTTTTTTGTTCCATACCTACATTATCGTCTTTCTGTGTAGTTGGCATTTTATTTTCTCTTACGGTGCATGCAAAACCTCGCCGTTTCTAACCTCCACCTATAGGGACATTTGGACATTAGTAACATATTACTAAAATGTCAAATTTGAGCACGTACTTTTGTGTACCACTTTGCGCAGTTTCGATTTATTTGATCTTTAAAAATTTTTTGGTACAGGTTGGTTACTGACACCTATTTTTTGTAACTATTCCCGATTAGGTATATTTTTCCGTACTGTGCGTGCCATGGTTTTCAAATCCCGAGTGAGGGCTTCTTCGGACGCCAAATACAACTGCTGGTGAGCGGTTGCCTGTCCATAACAATAATGTGGAATGACACTGTAAGCCCGCTTTGTCCGTTCGCTGAACTCGTTATTCGGAGCAACGTGACATCTTTATGGTGCTGTAGGCTCTACATCATGACGACTTTTGGGAAATAACTGTGGAAACAAAGCAACTGTTTCAACGAAGACTCCAAAATGTTTGTTTGCGCAAAAAAACGGCCTCCTTATCTTCAACGTTTGCAATGCCTCCCTAACCAGCATTGTAATCATTGCATTGCTTATGCAATTATTCCGATGGTCTCTGCAAGTTTGTCATTAAATACATCTAGTTTGTAACCTGTAAAATGGTCACATGTTCTTTAACATTCCTCTGTTTTATTTGCAAATGTAATTTATTAGCTTGTACGTCGCTGAATGTTTATTTACAGGTTCTGCGTGACGCCACGTCCTTGTGCTTTTTGCCACCTACAATGGAAAGGGAAGAGGGACTATGTATGCAATAACCGCCTTCCCTTTTTATGGCGGCCATCTTGAAAGAGGATTTTGTTTTGTGATTCTTACTGCCAAAGTCGCCTGGGATTACAACAAGTACACGTCCTTTTTAGTAGCACACGTTATTGCATTCATAATTTAGACTATTGCTGGCAAAGATTATTGCGCCTATGTATTTGTATTTGTATTTGGTTTATTTATAAAGCGCAACCAGGCCCAGGGGCATACGGGCGCGTAAGTTTTTGCAATGTTACAGAGAATACAGTTACAATATCAAGCAGTCGTCAACAGTTGCAAATCGTTGTGGTTATAAGTAAATATATACAAAGGTAGTACAGTAATAAGCAAGCATGTTACAATTGCGGCGGTGGACAGGGGTGAGACAGATAGTGATAATAATTACAGTATGTAAAGCAGTAAATGCATGCTCTAGGGAGTTAAGCTGACAATGTGTCCAGGTCATGAAGCCACCGTTTGGTGTTGCATTTAAATACGTTGAATGAGGTGACAGACCTGATTGGAGCAGGTAGTGTGTTCCAAAGCTTAGAGGCTTGTACAGGGAAACTAACTCCTCCCCAGTTATGGAATTTGAATCTTGGTATAGCCATAGTGTTAATTTGAGCTGTTCTAAGTGGTCTTGTAGATGTGTGTGGGGTAAGTTGGTTGGAGATGTAGGATGGTGCGATGTTAGCCCTAGCTTTGTGGGTAAGGACGAGCACTTTAAGGGATATTCTATGCTCTATTGGGAGCCAGTGTAGGTTAAGTCTGGTCTCAGAGATATGAGACTTCTTAGGGATGTTGAGGGCTGCTCTAATGGCATTATTTTGAGTTACTTGTAGTTTGTGAATATTTTTGCGGCTAGTGCCTAGGTAGAGGGCATTACAATAATCTACTTTGGACAAGACTAGCGTTCTAGCAAGCGTAATGCAGTTGGGCACAGAGATGAACGTCCTACATGCGGTAATAAGTTTACATGTGTAGGCGGCTGAGGACGCTACTGCATTGGTTTGTTTGGTGAATGATAATGTGGCATCTAGATAGATACCGAGGGTTTTAGTATTATTAGAGACAGGGATGGAGTTGCCATCAATAGAAAAATATTTGAAGGCAGTATTTAGTTTTTTTAATTTAGCTTGAGTACCAAGGATAATCAACTCAGTTTTTTCATCATTGAGACAAAGTCCGTGGTGTGCCATCCATGCTTGTATTACTGCGTATATTTCGTTGAGGGTTTTGCTATCAGTTGCGTAGTCACCCGAGATAGGGATGAGTATCTGGGTGTCATCCGCATAATTAGTATACGTGACACCCAGATAGTCAAGGATATCAAAGAGGGGCTTCGTGAATACATTATAGAGCGTTGGAGACACACAAGAACCTTGCGGGACACCACACAGGACTGGTGAGGGTTCAGCTGAGTCAGTAGAAGAAAAAACCCTGTTAGCCAAGAAGGAGCTGATCCAAGCAGTGGCTGAGTCAGAAAAGTGAGCTGCAGATTTCAGGTGGTGGCAGAGCGTTTGGTGGTTAACCAAGTCAAAAGCTGCTGATAGGTCAAGCAGTAAGAGCAGTGCTAGTTTGCCATTGTCTTTTAGCATTTGAATCTGGGTAGTGAGATCTATTAGTGCAGTTTCCGTGCCATGTCTAGGTCGGAAGCCGGATTGCCTTAGTCTGAGCAGATTGTTTGTTTCTAGATAAGACTGTATTTGCAGGTAGGCTGCTCTATCTAGTATCTTTAGTAAGAAGGGTACAGTTGTTATCAGCCTATAGTTAGAGGGGTCGGCTGGGTCAAGAGTAGGTTTTTTGATTAGTGGGATGACCCAGGCGTCTTTTAAGTTATCAGGCACTACTCCTGTTTTGAAGGAGGTATTGATAAGGTTCGTAATGAAAGGTGCCAGTTCGCGAGCTGCTGCTTTGATAATTGGAGCAGGACAAGCATCACCTTGGCAGTTTGATGGTTTAAGTTTCCTAATAATATTTTCTACTAAGTTGAGAGGGGTGAGAAACTGAATGGTTTACAGGTTGGCTCGAAGGTAGGTGACTTGTTAGGAAGTTGTTTGTGATCAGGGTCGACGAGAAGCAGTTCTTTTTTGGCATTGATTTTAGATTGTAAACAGGCTATTTTTTCTAGAAGTGCCTTCTGGATGTCGCTGCACCATACTGCATCTGTGACACATTTATCAACAGGGGCAATTGGAGATTCTAATTCTTTTAGAACCTTAAAAAGTTCTTTTGTGTTAGATTCTGCTTGTTCAATCCTTTTGTTATAGGTGTCTTTTTTGGCGAGTATAATAGCTTGTTTATAGTTAGAGGTTGCTAGAATTAGTTCATTTTTGTTATTTACTGAAGGGTACTTTTTCCAGTGTTTTACGTAGTTCTCTAAGCTGCGGCGTGAACCAAGAATTCAGGTGACGTTGTGGTTTAGGTTTCCTCAATTTTAGGGGGGGCGATGTATTCAATGCTTTCAATATTGCCTGATTGTAAATGTCTACTAAGACTGTGGTGTCGGAAGTGGCCGCGTTATCAAGAAGGGGGAGTAATAACGGTAGGAGTTTATCTGGTGTGATGTCTTTCTTATTTCTAGTGCTTTTGGCTGGAGCGATGATAGGCGCAGGGTGTTGTGTGGTGGCTTTGATGGAGAAGGTTATTTTGTCATGATCAGACCAAATACAAGGGTCATTGGATAAGAGATTGATCGAGCAATTAAGGTTGGTGAGCCAGTCCAATGCTCTTCCTTTGATGTGTGTGGGCTCATGAATAGTATGCATGTGACCCAAGTCAGATAAGGCGTTGGCTAGATCATGGGCATTATTATCCGTGGGGTCATTAAAACCAAGGTTGAAGTCCCCTAGTAGGATGGTTTGTGAGTTTGGTTTATTGTCGGTGGATACAAGGGATACAATATCCTCAATGAAAGAGGAGATGGGTCCTGGTGGTCGGTAGATAAGATGCACTGTTGCTGTGTGGTTAGGTGAAAGAGGCAGTTTGATGGACAGGGATTCGGCAGGGGGAATTTGGGCATCCTGAATGACGTCGAAGGTGTTTCTGAAGATGAAGGCAAGTCCGCCTCCCTTCACTTGTTTGGTATTTCTATCACATCTTATGATAACATAGTCATTGGGTATGGCAAGGGCCAAAGATGGTCCAGAGGCTGCATTAAGCCAGGGTTCTGTAACTGCAAGGAGATCGAGATTTTCATGAGTTATGAAGTCAGCGATGTCCAATGCGTGGGCGGGTAGGGACCTAGCATTCACCAAGGTTGCTTTGAAGAATGCGTCTTTAGCAGGGTTTTTTGCGATGGTAGAGATGGGCCATGTGTGGTGATTGGGACTAGCTTGCTATCTAAATCAGTGGCCAGATTAGCTAGAGTACTGTTGCTATGGCGCCATTTGTTACTCTTGTGGGTATGTGGTTGGGGGTTTTTGACTCGCAATCGTGCTCCCAGTCTGGAGTTTCTAATTGAGATACTTGGGCGGTGAGAGCAAGGTGAGGTTAGAGCGTAGTTGTTAGTGGTGTTGCGGGATGGGGATGGGCTATTATACAGCAAGTATGGGAGTTGTTTCAGTGGGGTGGTTCTAGCGCGAAGTCTGAGGTTTCTAGTAGTATTAGCGCAAGGTTGATTTGGAGTTGGTCTGGTAGCAAAGTTGCGTATCCAGAGTGCTGGATCATCCAAGTATAAGTTGGCAGAGTCCATGGTAGTAGTCTGCAAGGTGTGTGTAAAAGCCAATTTACGTGTGCTGGCGTGTGTGTGTTGATTAGTATGTAGGTAGAGCTGGCCTATCCAATGTCTAGTATAAATGTGCATTAGGTCGAGGAGTGTGGTCAGGCACCAATACATAGTGGAGGTGAACTAAGCCAATGGGCAGGTATAGAGGATTCAAAGTGTGTAGTGACTATGTCAGGATGCAATGGGTAGCAACAGATGGTGGCAGAGGCTAGTGGCACACAGACAGTACAAACGTTCAGTTAAGGCGTGTAATGCAGTGTCAGGGTCAAAATATTCAGCAGAGCAGGTGCATGTTCAAGTCACAATTACAGTAATCACAATACAGTAATCAGGGCAAGGTGATATTGGTCATTAAAGACAGCAGGGCAAGTGCATGTTCAAATCACAATTACAGTAATCACAATACAGTAATCAGGGCAGGTGATATTGGTGATTAAAGACAGGTGTAGCAAATGTGGTCTGAAAGCGACCATAAAGGCACAACACAGTTCAAGTGTGGTCTAAAAGCAACCATAAGGCACAACACAGTTCAAATGTGGTCTGAAAGCGACCATAAGGCACAACACAGTTCAAATGTGGTCTGAAAGCGACCATAAAGGCACAACACAGTTCAAATGTGGTCTGAAAGCGACCATAAGGCACAACACAGTTCAAATGTGGTCTGAAAGCAACCATAAGGCACAACACAGTTCAAAGGTGGTCTGAAAGCGACCATAAGGCACAACACAGATCAAGTGTGGTCTGAAGGCGACCATAAGGCACAACACAGTTCAAATGTGGTCTGAAAGTGACCATAAAGGCACAACACAGTTCAAATGTGGTCTGAAAGCGACCATAAGGCACAACACAGTTCAAATGTGGTCTGAAAGAGACCATAAGGCACAACGCAGTTCAAATGTGGTCTGAAAGGGACCATAAGGCACAACACAGTACAAATGTGGTCTGAAAGCGACCATAAGGCACAACACAGATCAAGTGTGGTCTGAAAGCAACCATAAGGTACAACACAGTTCAAATGTGGTCTGAAAGCAACCATAAGGCACAACACAGTTCAAATGTGGTCTGAAAGTGACCATAGGGCACGGCACAGTTCAAATGTGGTCTGAAAGCGACCATAAGGCACAACACAGTTCAAGTGTGGTCTGAGAGCGACCATAAGGCACAACACAGAGTAATTTAGGCATTGTGCTGTGGGTGTAAGGTAGATAGGACCATTGTTATAGTTAAGTGGAAAGCTAACAGTAGTACCTAGTAGCGAGAGCGGGCCTTGTTTCCATGCAGAAAAGCATGTCGGCCATTTTCAGGACAGGCAGCATACGGACAAAGGCAGCATTGGGCAGTTAGCATGGCTATAAGTGGCTGTGATGTGCTCACCTTACAGGGTAGATGCAGGTATTACCCTTCGCTGCACGCTTAGTGCGCTGGTTGCATTCTTTTTGGCACGGAAGGTATGAGTTGGTTACTATGGAGCTAATGGCAGGCACAGTGCACAATACATTAGATGTTCACCTGGTATTGATGGCAGTTCAGGTAGCACTGTACTAATGGGCTAGGTGGGGCTATCAATTACATGCTATGTGGTGGCAGGCTAAATGCAACTATCAAGTCACAGCGTAGTAACAGGCGAAATGCAGCTAAAGACACATTGTAGTGGCAGGCTAGATACAGAATCCAGTGGCAGTGCACTTTCAAGTGGCTGAATGCATGTGAATGTGCAACTGTGGGGCAATGCAGTGAATATAGTTAACAGGAGATGATGCAGCAGGTGGCTACGTATAGATAGCATGTGGCAAACTTGGGAACAACTATCAAGTATTACTGCATATGGGACACAGATGGTAACACAGTTGCAAGTTACAGGTGCTCAATAGTCACATGTAGGATACCTCTATGGAGTAGAGTCCGGCGTTGGAGCACCAATGCAGTCTGGTGTGCTGCAAGGGCGATGTCCAGGCTCTTGATGATGAGGGTGGGTTCAGGGGCCAGAGGGGCGAGGGCAAGTGGGGCAGTAAGCAGAACTAGTAGTGTCCTAGTGCAGCCTGCAGCTCGGTCAGCTCAGTCACGACCTGAGCCTTTTCATGTTGCCTTCTCACGGAGGCCGGCTCACGCCTGCCCGGTGTCCTGATTGGCCTCTTACCAACAGAGGGAGCCAATCAGGGCTTGTTGCTGCCGAGCCCGGAAGGGTGAGGAGGTATAGGCACTCGAGGCACCATCTTAGAATGGCAAAAAGCCTCGTGCTGCAGACAAAGGCCAGGTGGCGTCCGGTGTCTGCAAGGGGGGTTAGCACTTTTCTGTGGCCTCGAGTCTGGGTAAATGCTTGCAGGATTCACGTTGCGGATATTAAATAAATTATTCCGCAGTTTTCGGCGTTTTTCAAAGTACTTTACAGAGAAATAAGGAGTGCGTGAAGTGTATTCAAGTTGTATTTTTTTTTTCAATTATACTGTGAAAGGTCGTTGTTAACCCATTATTAACTTTGTTTATGGGTATCTTTATTTATTGCCACGGCAGGCAGTAAGGTAATATGCGACCGGCATTGAGCAAAAAGGCATCAAACGGTAGTATGAGTAACTGTATGTGTGGCAACAATTTTTTTCCGTCTGTTATGTGCTAGATAGCAACACAGTTTCTTATGTTTTGCATTACACCACTGCTGCTGTTTCCTAGGGAGGAAGGCTGCATTTAGCTGATGCCTTTTTCAGATAAGTACAACTTTCCCTACCAATATATAATGTGAAGTGCATTCGCAGTCGCTGCATACCAGTACGTGTTGGCGTTGTTTAAGGCAAATGTTGAAGGTATACGTTCCTACATGAATATAAAATCTATTTCCACATTGCCCAACAGGCATACTTCGTTCAGGTAAGTCTGTACTGCTTCTGGGACATGTCACGGTGCTGCACTACAGTATATTTTCATGTGGCATTCTTCGGAAGCCATATATTGTTAACCAAACAACCCTTCCTAAAGGAACCTTTTGGTTTTGTTGCACTACTGAAAATCTGTGCCATGCAGTATGACATTTTTTTCTTAGGTACGCCTTATATGTAAATTGTACTACTAAAAACCCGTAAAATTCACTAAAAAAAGACTTTGTTGAGGGGATGGCATGGTTAAGTTGCCCTAACAAAGACCTGTATACTTCACCACAAAAATACTTTCCACCTCCCCTTTATGCTTCAAATTAAAACCAAAAAACCCATGAAATTGGACAGTTATGGTAAACTAAGCCCCCAAACCTGCCACCACCCCTGTGCACTGCTAACACTAACACCCACACCATGAAAGATGTCATCTGAAATGTCAATGATGACATCACTTGTTTAGCCCCTTTCTTTTCCTTCCCTGCCATAAATATATATGTGCATTCAGTAAAAAAAATTCACTAAAAGAATGATATACTTCATAGTGCAACCAAACACCACTGCACATTCCCCCATTATAATAAGCTAAGCAACCATAACTGGCACCATCTATGTGCATGCTAAGACTAACACTCAGGACATCAACGATGACATCACAAATATCATTGATGACATCACGTAATTCTCAGGGTCCTCAATGTGTTGATAAAATTTACCAATTATTGGATCCCCTTTTTGAGCCGTTATCAAATCAGCATCTGGGGTCTCCTTACTCCACTGGGCAGTTGAGAATTCATTGTGAGCATTTGTCTGGAACCTAGTGATAGCAGTGACCTGGATTTCCCCCAACAGGGACTCGATCTAAAGTAGGTCCCCTTGGATGGCTCTGGTTTTGGCCAGCTGATCAGCTAAGTCATTTCCAGTTTTGTCTGGTCCCTCTATTTTGAATGACCCTTGATTTGTTTCCAGTAGATGGTCATCCCACTGGAGGTGACAAGATCATCAATATTCTGGATTAGTTTTCCATGCTTTTGGGGTTTATTGTTAGCACATAGCATGCCTCTGGATTTTCAATTAACCAGGTGCTCCTCGAACCTGTACCGGACATAATCTCAATCAGTGATTATGACCAGTTTGTGGAGTTGTTGTTGGACAGCAGTGAGGATGGCTTGATGCACAGCCATCAGCTCTGCCACTTGACTACTACGGGGACTGATTTTGTGTCCAGCGTAGGGTTCTGGGGCATCATTCACCCAGGCATTCCCCACAACGGCCACTAGTTCTTTTTCCCCATTGTTGTCAACATGGTAGGACACCCATCCACATAGACCGTGGGCATTCGTTCACACTTGTCTTCGTCGTAGACTTTGTGTGGGGAATTGAGGTAGGCCTCCATTTTGTCCTTGATTTTAAGACTTTCGTCCTCAAGACAGTTTTCTCTGGCACAATCATGCAAGTCAACAAGACCTTGCGCAAGGAGACTCTTCTTGTTTTGGCCATACCTGACCTGCAAAGGAAAGCCTTGCATTGACAGGATCCAGGATCCAAGAAGTAATTTGGGAATTACTCACATTTCCGGCCTGGATTCTGTCACTTTGAAGATATTGCAGAGGCTGGTGTGGAGTCTCCACTTAGATGTGTTCCCCCTGGATGAACAGGTGGTAATTCTTCTATGCACACACCGTTGCCAGGAGTGCCTTCTCACAATCACTGAATTTTCTTACTTGCATAGGAGATAACTTTATTGACCTTGTCATGCTTTTGGTATAATACTGCAGTCAAGCATGTATTTGAGACCCCTGTCTCCAAGAAGAACGCCTTGTTTTTGACAGGATAAGCTAGGCAAGGTGCTTGTGAGAGGCTTCTTTTGAGTTGTCTTACTGCCTCGGCTTGTTCTGGACCCCACTCCCACTTGACCCCCCCTTCAACAGATGGATCAGAGGTCTTGTGATCTCTGCGTAATCCTCAATGAACTTTCTACTGTAATTAGTCAGTCCAAGGAGGCTCCTTAGCTCACGCAGAGTTGTGGGGTCTTTTAGTTTCAGGAGTGCTTTCACTTACTTTTTCTGGGGACAGAGACCCTCAGGAGTTATCTCATGCCCCAAGAAATTGACACGGGTCCTGCACCACTGTGCCTTTTGGAAAGATAGTTTTGCTCCGGCAGCCCTCAACTGTGTCAGAACATAACGGATCTCTGCTATGTGTTCCTCCACGAGTCAGCTTTTGATTAGAACATCATCTACATAGTCCAGGTTACCCCTTTCACCCAAGTGGGGCATGGCCTTATGCAAGAAGATATTAAATTCATTGCCGGAGTTGATGTATCCAAAGGGAGTCTAGGTCCATGTGTACTGCTGCCCCCCGAAGTAAAAGCCAGCTTGTATTGGTCCTCCCTACTGACAGGTACGGTCTAGTACCCATCGGTCAGGTCAATAGCAGTGTACACCTTTAACCCCTGGATCTGGGCCAGCCCTTGGTCAATGTAGGGTAGAGGCCATCGGGAAGTGTGGACCCATTTGGTCATCTCCCTTAGGTCAGCACTGAGTCTCCACTGGCCGTTCAGCACCCGATTATTGAAGGCGCTGTGGACTGGACGAATTATCCCACGGGACGCAAGGTTTTTAATTATTTCTGTGAGAGACAAGCGGTATTGCTTCACAAACACTGTAGGCATACCAGAGTCCGTGGGAATTGTTGTTGTATGGATTCTGGTGCGACCACAGTCACAGGAGTCCACCGCAAAGAGATCTTGAAAATCTAAGAAAACTTGTTTCAATTTTTGCTTTCGCTCCAGAGTCTCACAGGAATCAGCGAGGTTGACTCTCTTTTCAACCATTTGCCTGAATGAAGCCCGGTAAGACTTATAGTTTGGCTATCTCAGCGGCCTCCTCCAGCTGGGTGGAGAAGTCCCTGGTTACAATACTGACTTGTACTGATGGCTTCAGGTGGGGAAGGCAGTCCTGGTGGACTTGAAAGTTGACCTCATCCCTCCTGAAGTCACAGGTCACCTCTTCCTTACCATAAGGGCAGGAAGAGTACACCAGGAAATTCCCCCATGCCATGTGAAGATCCTGTCTGGTGTTGTGTCATTGTCGCTATCACTGTCAAAACAGTAATTGGGGATTGGTCCTATCAGTTCATTACCTAAATCTAGGAAAAAATATCGGTCATCAACTGCCATTCCAATAATGGTGCCTGCGCCCAGAGTAATACTCCTAAACTCGCTGCTATCCACCACAATTGAATGGTGTTTAGTTCTGTATTGACTAGTGGTGTTGGGTTTAACCCCAACCCTTGCTTTTGGAAACGGACATTGAGGTGAAAATATGCGTCAGGATTGTGCAGTGTCTGTCCTCTTTTAATTTTTACTTCAAGTGGGAATAGTCAGGTCCGTTCTGGGATGGTGAATTCCTCTCTAATCTGAACTTCAACTGCATATGGCAGCAGTTCTGGGATGGTGAATTCCTCTCTAATCTGAACTTCAACTGCATATGGCAGAAGTTGAGCTGACTGAAATTCTCTCTCTGGATCATCAAAGACCTTGGGATTACCTGCTAATCGGGACCAGGCTTTGAAGTTTATTAGGTCCAAATAAATGGCAAAGTGATTGAGAATGTCACTGCATAAATAAAATCCAGCAGGGATGTCTCGCACGACCCAACAATTATGGACTACGCTCTTGTCGCCTAAGGAAATATTAAGCATACACCTGCTAGGCAGGAGTTGTTTGGAATTGGGTGTTTCCGGGTCCATTTCCCATTTGTCTATTAATTTAAATGTGGGAATGGCTGGATATATTGGGAGTTTTCGGAACATGGCTTTGCTGATGAAGCTCTTGCCGTTGTTCACGCACACTCGGGCGAGAACAGAGGCCTTCCCCTCATTTAACCTAATACGGATGAACAACTGTTCTTTAATCTTCTGAATGTCAGCTAAGCTTTGAGCTGGTTTCTCATCATTTTGGACTATGGAAGTGGGATTTTCTGATTGTGAATTGGTATAGAATTTCAGAGTATTTCCTTCCAGTGTGGAATGCCAATTGAGACTGAAAGGAAGGTTGATTTTCAGAAATAGAGAGGACTTACTGTCACGTCAGGGATTTTGTTGTTCTGAAAATGGAATTCAATGTGATCCTGTTTTTGTTCAACCATGTGCCATTTAAGCTAACATGGTAGACGCTATGTTTTAATTTTATTGGTTGGTTAGTCTGGGTCCAGAGGACCTTGTTTACACAATCTATTAGGGGAGACAATATACGCAGGATGTCATTCCCCAGTAAACAGGTGTGCCCTCTGGAGTCACAACTATGACCGGGTGTTTCACCTTGTGTCACCAAATTTTAATTTACAAACTCCACAGTCCCCTCGACAGGAATTTCATTCCCATCGAAGTTCTGACTGAAGTTGTCCAGGAAGAGGGGTGAGAGGGATCTGGTATCTTTCCCCCCTTCCTGAATTCAACTGATCAAACGCCCTCTTTGACAGAAGGGTGGCTTGAGATCCAGTGTCCACCAGTGCCAAAAATCTACATTGCCCTTGTATTTGGATCGGGGCATAATATCTTCCGTCCTTCTCCTCAAGGGGGCAAAGATAATGTGCATTTTGGGCAAATTGGTGGGTTAATTTCTTTACTCTTGAGTCTGACACAGGGTTAGTTTGGGCAGAATTCGGTGCGAGAGCATGGGGATCTGTACGAAAAAGGTGGCAGTTGGATATTGGGGAGTTTTGGGTTCCCCTGGTTCTGATTCTGGGGCGCCCCCCCATCCTTTTTGAAGGCCATCCCGAGAATATGTTTGGGCAAGGTGGCTTTCTGGCTGATCATTCTGGGGTTCAATGATGGGCGGTTCTAACTCGGTCCCCACATTTACCCCGTCTTGATTAGGATCTCTCGGGATCCATTTTTCTTTGGGAGGAGTTCCCCCAGCTAGGAAAGAGAAGATCCCTTTCCCAGAGTCCTCTGAGGACCCCTCTCCTTCAAATTTGAAGACACTAACCTCCTCCACAAAATGGGTCTTTTTAGGTCCTTTATTTCTCCTACCCGCACTCTGTTCCTTAGGTTGCAGACTTTCGGGGGCAGGAGATTTTGGTTCCGGCTCCTGGTTTCCAGGGGTTTTTCACGAGTGGGGAAGGAAGCTTCCTCTGAGGCATTACACCCCCCTTCCCCGCCGTGCCTCCTCCTTTGGAACCGGTGGGTTGTCGGGGTTCTCTTCCTGTCATTGACCTGGAGTACCAGACCCTTGGTTTGTGGAGTTCTGGGACACCATGGTCATCTGAGGGTTCTGTTGAGCCCTCAACATATGACCCAGATCTTGTGACAAGTTCTGGACCTGGCGCTCCAGTTGGGACAACCACTCTGGCTGGTACCGGGGTCTCTGGTCAATCCTAGGTGGATCACGGGAAGGGTAACTCTGCCTTCCCCCATAATACCCTTGGTTGGGATAGTTCTGATATCCCTCCACCCTTGGCCTCCCCTCTCCCGGATTGGGCTGCCTGGGCTCAGGAAAGTGGGGAAAGAAAGGAGGGTTGTTTTGGGGGTTGAAGTTTGGTGGGTACCGGGGAACGAAGCTCAACCCAGCACTTGGGGGATTACTGCCCTACTGGGGAAAGTTAGGAGGGAAGTTTCCCGGGTTGGTAGCTACCTGGGGGGGTCCACACATAGCCCAGGACATAGCACATAGCCCAGGATGGGTTTGTTGCCCTTGTAACGGGGGCTAATATAATCAGGGGAGTTAGGAGTCCCATTGGTGGGGTTACCTACTGACTACCTGTTTGGGATTGGCCCGAGGGCATTCTGGTTTCTTGGTTAGAAGATGGATTCTGTACAGGAATATTTTTAGGCCCCCCATCTCCAGATCTAAATTGGGGGCAACCTTCACCTCCGCCACCTTAGCAACAGCAGGGGTGTTGGCTGGTTTGGGGTTTTTATTTGTATTTTTATTCTCTACCAGTTTCTGTACTTCATAAATACGAGTCGCCTGTTCAATGACCCAGTCTAGTGATCTCTTCTCGTGAAAGTCCCTCACCAGCTGGGTCATGATGTATTTAGGGAGTGCATGAAAGAAGGTATCAATGAACTCCCTAATGTCTGTGCGCACCCTCTTGGAGGTCTGCGCAAAGGCACGGTTTAGTTCTTGCACAAATTCTTGTGGGGCCCTGTCTTCCCCACACTGCAGGTTGTAGGCTGCCTTGCGGGCCTCTTGGGGGTTCCTATTTACAGAATTGTTTTTAAGATGGCTGCCCTGTAGGTGGACCATCTTGAGTGGTTCTGATCCTCCAGGCCCGCAAAGAAGCTGGAGTATTCAGGGGAAAATGTCCACTTGACATATTGGATGCAACTCTGGCTATCTTTCAGATGGAAAGTATCCATCATTTGCTCGTATAACTCAAGGTGCTCCCAGACTGAATACTTGGCATTTTTGTGATAGGGAGTTATGACGCTCCTAATGGCCTTGATCTTTTTCAGGGGATCTTTTAGTAGAGCCCTCTTAATTTTGTTGGCCTTTTTAGTCTTAGTCACCCGAGTCCACTCATCCTCTGGTTCAGAGGCACTGCTACTGGAGGTGGCTATCTGATCCTCTAGGCTCTCCTGGATTCTGCGAGCTTGAGAATGGCTTGTGGAATGTGGGGGCCTAGTTTATTTATGACTGTGGCATTCAGAAGAGTTTTCCGACTCTACCCTGCTCCCAGGATTGGCTGAGTAGCCCCCCCCAAACCCCCACTGCCCTAGCTGGGAAGAGGTCTTTAAGATACTCTTTGTGGGCCTGCTTTCCTGGAGTTACCCACCAAATTTGACAGATTGATCCTTTGGTAGGCGGTATTTTTGATGATCCAATTCCCTGATTCTCCCCTCACAAGAGTCTTCCTGATCAGAGAGGCTATCCCTATTGTTTGGGAATTGAATGTAAGTGTCCCCAGAAACGCACCCCCCTTAGTGAGAGGCAATAATGGACACACCCCAGAAGGGGAATGAGGCCAGGACCAAGTGCGGGTAAGATCAAAAGAGCCTTATAGAGCATGCAAAGGACTCTGCAAACTCCGAGAGCGCTCTGTCTGACAATAGCAAAGACAGTCAGTTATAGTACAAATACACGTCATGCATGAGGTAAGCTATAGGGGCCACAGAGTCTCAGGGATTGGGTGGTGATGGCTAGGTGGTATACAATGTATACAGTTGCTTCTTCAGGATTGGCGGACGTTGGTGCTGCGCCACGTGGAGTGGGAGGTCAGCTGGGCTCATTGGGGAATAGCGCTGGGCCGGACATGCCTTCTAACAACGATTGATAGCTAAACTAACATTTGCCCTTTTGGCCACACATTCCCACCCATTCATCACACTTCATGTGTCCTGTTGAGTTGCAACTCTTGTAAGCGCTGACCTTAGATCAATACATGGCCAGGAACATTGATACATGATCTGGTGTGTCTTAATACATCAGTTTGAGAGGCACCTTAGGTTCAAACCATCAGGTCTCATGGGCGTAGTCAGGGGCATGGACAGGGGCACTTGACTAACCATCCTTGGCAATTTCAGTGAGAGATGGTATTATGAACTGTTGGTACATGTGTGGGCGCCCCCCTTTCTAGGGTCATTAACTCGGGGTCGATGGAGGTACTACTAACCCGCGGGGGGCATGTGACTGGTGCCTGAAAGGTGGTGGGATTTAGGACCAGGTAGCCCATAAGTTATGGAGTCATGCTGTGGCGGCCTCTGACACGGGGGAGGGTGGCGGATGCTTGAAACGGGTCCAGCAGGGTTGGGAGGGAAGGCAGGGCTGTGCCGTTTGAACACCGTCTATCTCGAGAGGGCCTGGGCAGAAGGAGGGGGAAATGGCCTTGCAGCTCCGTGCGTGGCTTCTTGCACGAGGCGGTTTTACTGTAGTATGGGTGAGGGGCGACTAACAACACATGGGGTTTCTAAAAGCACTCATATGTATTTGTATTTCCATGGGATACTAGCTGATGATCATACTTTTTTACATAGCATTTCACATTTGTAGTTGACATACGAACATGAGGTAGTGTCAGGCAGGTGTGTGTAAAGAGTGTATAAAGAGAGCAACACAAGTTATTGTTCACAGTTGTCAGCTGTCTAGTCTTTGTATATCTCTTCATTACATGTAATATCGGTTGCACAACTTTCTCTTTACCCATTCTCCTTTATAATAGCAGCGAACGTTAGTCAACAAGGCACGTATTACAAAAATGGTTTCTACAAATTGCAAGGGCTTTCGGGGTGGGAATGGGTGCGAGGCGCCACGTCGTCTATAGCTGGGGGGCTTTGTACAGGGGTCAGGGCCTGCAGGGTTTGGGCTGATCTCAGTTACATCCTAGTATTCTCGTTCATTGCTGGGGCAATGATGTACTGCGGAAGGTGAACAGCTACAGTTTTTTATTTTGTTGTTCGCTCGCGTCTGGTGACTTGTGAGAACGAGTCTTCAGTGGATCTGCCATGCAATGGGAAGTGGGAGAAGCGTGGGCCTCTGTGAGCGTGGTCAAGTGGGGGTCACTCTGCAGCGTTCAGTGTTTCTGCCTTGGGTTAGATATGCATGTTTCTAGCAAGATGGAGATGGCTTAATACAAGATGGCGTCTATTCTCTGCCACATAACGTGGTGGTGCAGCCCTACGTGTCGGCCTGCAGCTGCCCCGCCGGCTGGGCCCTGGAGGCCGGTGGCTGCCGATGAGTCATGGGTCTTAACCAGGGTGGGACATGTAGTGGGAGGGGGGTCCTATTGACCTACCCTTCCCTACAGAATCTGTACAGAGATGCCTGCCCATCCATTTCCTGGAGGCGCTGATCCATCAGTCCCATGTTGCCAATTCTGCTGAAGTCTACCATCCCCATGACCCTTAGTACATATGAGCCAGTGGACATGAAGGGGGTCAGGGGGAAAATGCTCAGGGGTTTCTCTGTCCCTTCCTACATCTTCTCTTTCAGCCCTTATTCCCTGGTGACATGCCAAAATCTGACTCTTTTACTCCTCTATTAAGGCCTTGCTGGTCTCAATGATTTGCTCTTGCATTGCTATCTGTTTGTGGAGCCTATCATTCTTTTCACAGAGAGCCTGATTGTCTCTCTGGGCTTCCTGCCTGGATTGGAAATACTGAGCCAATTTCTGCTGCCGGAGACTCACCTCCTGAGTTTTATCATTATTGGTCTGGATGTTCTTTTCCAGAGCATCCTCCAACCGCCTGGTGTGCTCTAGTAGCTTCTCATATTCGGTTTTAACTTCACTAAGCTCCTTGAGGGCCAGCCCTCTTTCCTCTAACTTACTTTTTAATTGGCTCACTTCCTGGCCTAAGGAATCCCTCTCCTGACTTAGAGTGTGCCCCTCTGTGCAGCCAGGTCATCCCTCTGTTTTTTAAATGCGCGGGACTTCTGGCGCTCCTCATCAAATTCTGCTTGAGATTCTAAATCTTTAAGAAATCATTTATTTTTTTCCTATTTCAAGATTTCTAGGTGGTTTTGTAAAGTGACTACCTGCTCTGTGCAGGCTCTATTAAAATTTAATTTTTGTGCCAGTTTCTGTTGACTGTATAGAGTAAACCCTTTCCTGACACTCATCTTTCAGGGCCTGTATTTGGGTGTCTTGCTCTGCATTTTTTTGCTGTAAGAGAGCCAGATCTTCCTTTAGTTTCGTCAAGTACTGCCTAGCTTCTGTCTATGATTCTTGGCTCTTCTGGAGCCTTTGCTCTGGAGAGCCGAGATTAGTTTGGATTTTCTATAGTGTTTCCACTTGCTTCTTTGCCAGAACTATGTTATCTGCATGATTTTCCTTTATTATACCTATGTGGAGGTACAGGTAGGCCGTTATTTTGGCAATTTTACACTGCTCCTCTTTTATTTATGGGGCCATATACAGTTCACTAAGCGCTTGGTGTAATGGGCCCTTGTCCTGCCATATATGTAGGTCTATGGCAGTGATCTGTTCTTTGATTTCCTGCAGCCATACCTGTTCATCCTGTTCGGATTATTCACCCCTGGCAAACAGTTTGTGCAGGAGGTGTTCCCTAGCCATATTAATCTCTACTGGGATCGCTATTTTGGAAATATCGATTTACTTATGACTTATTTTAGGGTTAATTCACTTTTACATTTACATACAGGCCGGATTTTCTGAGTATTTATTTTCAAATGTGTTTGTACAGTGTAGCACAGTATACCAACTCAGCAAGGTGTGTGTACCCTGCAGGCTAGTATGCAGTGTTAGACTGTCACGGGCAGTAGGTCGAACTCAGAATCATGGCACAAGCCCCCAAAATCTGTTAAGGATTTCAATCAGGCACACACCCGGGTCTGCCTAGCATGTAGTGCGCAATGAAATACTTATTTATTATGTCTATAGGTTCAATATTCTGAATGATATACCACTCATATCACACCCGTCTGAAAATACCCCCAGGTCACAGTGGACCAGGAATCAGGCTGGTTTGTAAAGGTAAATATTTATTTATTTAGTTAATATTCAAATCACACATACATTTTAATATATATATATATATATTTATATATATATATATATATATGGCAGCAATTACCAAGTGGTGACAATACAATTCATAAAATAAATAAAGCAATTGAATTCAATTATAATAATGCAGAATATAAAACACAGGAAAAAGAACAGTTTTGGTTTGTGAACAGATAGCGTTTAGGTTAATATTTCCCCCTACTTAAGGTAGAAATGAGCAATCCTACACAAATGTCAGCAATCAGGAGGTATTGAGGATGAAAGACAAGGTCTAGAGTTTGAATGCAATCTTCCTTCCCCAAACAAGAGAGAAAACCATTTTTGGAAATTGACACTTTTAAAATGACAGGTGAAAATGGCTTTGTGAAACAATGCAAAAGGGTGCAAAAATGCTTAAATGGAGAAAAATTCTGAGGAAAGCAACACTAAACAGCCCTAACACACATGAGCTACAATATAAACAACCGTACACACTTTAGACCAGAATGGGAGAGAAGAAACACTTTGGATGGGAAAAAGACACCTGGAAAACTGCAAATTCACGGCAAAATTTCACTATGCAATTTTAATAAAAATGTATCAAATACAATAATGTGGATATTGCTAAGGGTCTTAGGTATCAGTGAGAGTTAAAAGTTATAGAGGTTTTAGTGAGAGGTTTTTTTGAAAACTAGGCGCGAAAATGAACACAGAAATTCAGCTTTAAAAATCACAGATTGGTTTCATTACACTATATTAATGACTATGAAAAAGAGAATGCCACACATGAATCTCCACAGTTACGTGGCCACCGTAACCCTTCACGTGGTGCATACTCTGTTTTCTTTGTGGGATTTACTTTAGTTACTCAAAATCACTAATGACTTATGGTTTTCTAACACAGATGAGAGAAAATCAGCACAAGAATGGTTCTGACAATATTAGGGTTCTGATGTTAAAGATGTGATGGGTTGAGATTGGGGTAACACAATGCAAATATACTATGGGTCCCTGTTCTTCCTATCGATACTTACAGTCCCATCAGGGTCCTGGTCATTGGATCGGGTCAGGTCTACCGGCAGCAGGGCACCTCTGGCAGGATTGGATTAGCAGTGTGGTTCTGGTCAATTTTCGACAGCACCTCAACTGGATTTGGATGGGCCCTTCTGGTCACTGGACACGGTAGATAGCAGGATGCAGGTTTCAGCAGGCAAGCCTTAATGGTAGCAAGAAAGACTGGATCAGAACTAAATCCCCTCAAGTTTGGGATGGTTGAATTTGGGTCTAGCTAGAAAGAGTTCAGCAATGCTAAAGTTTGGATTCTGCAAGGAAGTCTGGAGTCAGCTGCAAGATGAAAAGTTCTGGATAGGATAAAGAAGTCAGGCACAATGCGCTGCACAGAAATCTGGATGTGTTCAGGAAGCAGTGTGTACCAGTGTGTGGTGAAGGTCCTATATTTATCCTACCAAGTGACATCACAAAGTTTATGGTGTGGGAAGAATTTCAAAACACACCCCCACTGCTGTGAGTGGCCAAAGACACCTGCCTTGTTTTGGTTGGCAGTCAGAACAAAGCTGTCAACTTTATGATGGGATTTAGGAACTCCCACACTGATTTTGACCAAAACGTAACTTTTGCACAAATGTACATTTCTAAAATGATGTCCCCTAATAAAATCGGACACATACATTGCATATTTGATCGGTTATAGTCACATTCAATCCCCTTCTCTGTGAGAGCTGTCTTTGTCATTCTATATCATTTTATCAATTTTAATCATACCAGTCTGGACTAATAATTACTAATTCAGTACATAGCTGGGTGACTATCACTGGAGCATAAATATACAATCTTAGACTTGTAGCATCAAGAGTTTTGCTACAATTAGGTTTTTCCTGTAACTTTGGTTCCTTAAGTGGTACAGTGTTCATTAATGTCTTCAAAGCAAAAGCCTAAAGTTAGGTTAACATCTACCAATTTTTAGATTTATCTTCTTTCAGGTTGCACAGTTAAGAGTTTCAAACTTAATCACAAATAAGGATTTAAACATCAAAAAGTTCCAGCAGTTTGTTTTATCCCTTGTAACTCCACTTCACAGGCAACAGCTGTCACAGTCCTTTGATCAGGGAGGTGTGTCCTCCTCCTTGAGAGGGAAGCTCCCCTGTAGAGATCAATTGGCAGCTTGCCATCATTCTTGGGTCAGTCAAAGATGAATGTCTAATGAAGCCTATTGTGCTCCGTATGCGAGAACCTCCTGCATTCATTAGCCTTCCTGTAGCAAGGGAGTGTCAAACTGAAGTGTCAAACTTTTCCAGGCTGGTCACTGTCCAATCAGAATTAAGCAGTTACTTAACTCCAATACTGGGTTGCTTTAAAATTCACAATAAAGTATTTTCTTTAACCCATATAAAAAATTAAGCACAGTTTATAAGGGATTTGGACATTTAAAAAAATTAAGCCCTTCACAAACATGGTTTAAATAGGCAAATTTTGCAATTTCTTCAGGAATAAAGAAACACATTTAAACTGGTTTTGACATCTAATTTTCTTATGCAGCTGTCAGGCAGTGAGGCCCGGTTTCCTCTGACTGCACTGGATGATCGGTGGTTCCAGCAGACTTTTCATTTAAATAGTTCACCTGGAAAATGACTGAAATTAGCACCAAAACAGCACTTTGAAGGTTGCAATTGATTGGGAAAACTGTATTTTAAAGGCAGTTTCGGATTTTAGCCCACTTCTGTGGCCTTGCTTCATATGACAGGTAATAGCACCCACTCGCATTCTCCTGCAGGGAGTTCTGTTTTGACATCAACTTTGCCTGTGTGTGCCAGTGGTGTGTAGCCTTTTGTGATTTATGAACCATGCATAGTTTCGCAGATTTGGCATGCACAGCGGTTAGTGCCTTCTTTTTTGGCAGTTTATTTCCCCCATTGGCAAACGGGCCTAGTATGGCGCATTGGCATGGGTAAAAATATCCCACACATTGTAACTTTATTTTTCATCTCTTGCTCTTGAAATGAAAAATAAAAGTCCCAGATTTGTAAAGAGATATATATCAAAGGAAAGTATGCAAAGAAAAGCACCAGTTTAAAAACAAACATCTCAGCTACAGCCTGCGCATAACATCTAATAAACACAAATTTGAGTAAATGTGCAATTTTTGTACTGCCCATCTACAATCAAAATGTATATACTAAGTAACTGACAAGGCCTTGGATAAATATTTCAAAGTACCGGAAAGTACGCAGCAACTTTTTTAAAAATGAAAACCATTTCAAGCTGAGATGAAAAACACAACATTTGATAGAAACGGAAAAACTAATTGGGCTGTACATTGTGTATATTTTCCTTTTGCAGGACTAAGAATCAACTTCGTAGAAAGAAACCTACAGAAATATCAAACTTTGATGACAAAGGCCTAGAAACAAATAATATTCCTTCCCCCAAACCATAGCAACAAACCAACAGGACTGAAGAGGTGACTTGCTTCCAGAGAAGGAAATTGAACTCAGGCCAAGAGGCTGGACTGTAAATACTTTGACACTTGCTTTTGTTCTGGGGACTGGATTTGGAAGCAATAAACACAAAAGCCACCCATTTGCAACTTCTACCTTTCTCTCAGCTGGGACTAAATTCATCCTTACCAGCTGTTCCCTCTCAACTAATCTGATATATCAATCATCACCTGAAGGAAACTCCTCACACCCGGGAAGATCTAGAGTCTGGTACAAGAAGCAGATGCTGGATTCACTCAAGAAGGTGTGATGTCTTACACAGCCATGCCAGCGTAACTATAGAGAACATGCAATTTAACAATAGCACTCTCTGGGTCATAAATGCCCCAGCTCCAAGAGGTACTGACACCATTTGGATGTACCAGCCAGGAGCTCTTATGCCATTTCAGATCGTGATGTATCCCTGTAAGTCAAATAACGTGTGAAGTATACATAGCCAAAGTGGGAATGAGAAACCCAAAGATCCAAGACAGGCCACAAAGCTAAGTAGCCCAAGCTGGGCTGAGATCCAAGATAACCAAAGAAGGGGTGAGAAATGCAAGGGCCCAAGTCTTGCCAGCAGGCCACATAGCCCAAGCCAGGCTAATATCCACAATAACAGAAGCAGGGGTGAGAAATCCAAGGGTCCAAGATGTGGAATAAATCCACACATCCCAAGCTGGGCTGGGATCTAAGTAACCTAATAAAAGGTGAGAAATCCAATGGTCCAAGAAGGGCCACAAAGCCAATTAGCCCAAGCCAGGCTGACATCCAAAATAAATGAAACAGGTGTGAGAAACCCAAGGGTCTTAGACTGGATGTTTATCTATAAAGCCCAGGACAGGCTGAGATCCCAGATAACTGAAGAATGGCTCAGCAACTCCAGGGTCCAAAACAGCCCACCAAGCTACATAGCCCAAGTCAGGCTGACATCCAAGATAACTGAAGCAGGGATGAGAAACCCAAGGGTCCAGGAAGGGTCACAAATTCAAGTTGCCCAAACCTGGCTGACAGCAAAAATAACCAAAACAAGGGGGAGAAACCCAAGTGTCTGAGAAGGGCCCCCAAGAGACATAGCCCAAGTCAACCTGAGGTCCAACATAACCATAGTAGGGGGGAGAAACCCAAGGTTCCAAGCCACATAGCCCAAGTTGGGCGGAGATCTCGTATTACTGAAACAGGGGGGAGAAACCCAAGTATCCAAGGTGGGCCCCTATGCTACAACAACCAAGTCATGCTGAGATCCAAGATAGTTGAAACAGTGGTGAGAAACCCAAGGGACGAAGAAGGATTGCAAAGCCCAGTACCCAAAGCCTTGTTGAGATTTAAGATAACCGAAGCAGTGGGGGAGAAACTGAAAGGTCCAATATGGGCCCCTAATCCAGATTGCCCAAGCAGGGTTTTGATATGATATGATATGGCATTTGCAACGTGCCTATACACAAGTGTTTCAAGGCACAATGAGGCAAGGGAGGGGAACAAAGGGAGGATGGACAACAATCCTACTAGCCCAGGTGTCATTCAGTTTGCGCAAGTGCATGGGAAGGGGGCAGGGACAGGGCAGTACATGGGAAAGATGATAACAATAAGTAAATAAATGGCCAGCATGTGGCGAGTGCATGGGTAAGTGCGGGCATCAGGTGTCAAGGGCTGGTAGGGGGACGACTGTAGGGATACAGAACAGTCCCCAAGTGCAGGGGTTGCCAGGTGTGTAGTGCAGGTATGTGACGCTGGCAGGAGAAGGACCTGGGTCCGAGATCAGAGAGAGTCCCGGTAGCCAGTGCAGTTCCAGTTACAGCCAGGAGGTCAGCAGAGGAGAGGAGGGGAAAAGGCGGAAGTAAAGAGAAAGGTTTTGAGGTGCGGTTTTGAGGTGCTTCCGGAACCGGTGATGGTTCTCCCCTACAGGGGTTGCCAGGTGGGCAGTGCAGGTGTGAGAAACCTAAGGGTCCAAGATGGTTCACCATGCTGCATAGCCCAAGTGAAGCTGATTTCCAATATAACCGAAGTAGGGGGGAGAAACCCGAGGGTTCAAGATGAGCCACTAATCCATATTGCCCAAGCCAGACTGAGATCTCAGAAACCAAGCCTTGGTGAGAATCCCAATGGTCCAAAATGGGCACCAAGCTACATAGCCCAAGTCAGGCTGCGATGCAAGGTTACCAAATCGGTGGTGAGAAACTAGAGCGTCTAAGAAGGGACGCCAAAAGGTATAGCCCAGGTCAAGCTGAGATCCAACATAACTGAAGCAGGGTGAGAAACCCAAGGGTCCAAGAAGGGCCACAAAGCCAAGTAGCCTTAGCCGTGTCACGATTTTGGATAACCAAAGAAGGGATGAGAACCCCAAAGATCCAAGATGGACCACAAAGCCAGGTAGGCCACACCTGGCTGAGATCCAAATAACCTAAGAAGGGGTGAGAAACCCAACCATCTAAGAAGGCATGTAAAGCCAAGTAGCCCAAGCTGGTCTGAGATTCAAAATACCCCAAAGATCCAAGATGAGCAGGGTTTTTATGATTTTTTATGAAAGGGGAAATCACAAGACATTATATATAAATAACTTAAATCTTAGTTCTGTATCTAACAATACTTTAATATAAAAAGAGTCCTTTAAAACTGTTCTTTCGAAATATAAAAAAAGTCCTTAAAAGTATACAAATTCTCTACAGCGCACTAAATCAAAACTATATATGAAATGCCTTACTTCAGACACATCCTGGGCAGGGCTGTCTCAAGGTCCTTCCTGCTGTCTGATGTTCTTTATGTGTCGTTTTTCTCTATCGTGATGGTTCTGTGGCAGGCAGACAGAAGCATTGTGTGGTGGGGGGGCAGAGTCTTTCCTATGGCGGGGCATTGTTTTTTCTATTCTAGAATAAAGAATCCCTCATGCGACCATGCATAAAAGTCCCTTACTTTTTTTTCTTTTTCTTTAATCCCCCAACGGGGGTTACACTTATGTTGCATTTGTTATCTTATTTTGTAGAATAGGCAATTCATAAGTTTAGAGCTAGGGCCAGGACAGGCCTTATTTTCTTTAATAAAGCGAGATAATGATAGGAAACATGGCATTTTGTCAGTCTCTTTACTCTAACTTACCACAGGTTGTGTCAGAAGTTGTATTCAAATGACACGATACAGTGTGAGACTCTGAGAGAGCTCTATATATCTAGGCCTATAAACAAACTAGTACCTATAGGATAGTGTGATAATAAACCATCTCTAGGTGCGACCAAGAAAAATCCAGAAATATTGATTGAGTGCTTGATAGGATGTTTATAATGTGCACATACACAAGTATTTCAAGGAACAACCAGGCAGGGAGGGGGAAAACAGGGGTGAACAAGACAAACAATCTTACTAGGCCTAGTATAATTTGGTGCAGGGGGGAGGAAGGGGGAGAAGTGCATCCAGTGGAACAGTGCCCTGGGTTATTTAGTTATTTATTTATTCATATTTTTAAAGCACACAACAGCCGGAGGGCATCGTGGTGCTGATAATGAGAGAACGAAAACTTGCTGGTTACAGTGGAGTGACATGCGGTTACATAGATATTTGCATTACAGGACAGTTTTACGAGATGAAAAATAGAAACAAACCTGAAGTGATACAATCAATCTTAGGTGTAAGGTGAGGTGGAAGAGGTGGAGAGAGTTAGGTAAATAGTGTGGTTTTGAGTGATTTGCGAAAGGAGAACAGTGAAGGTTCTGCTCTGAGCGAGTTAGGGAGGGTGTTCCATAGCTTAGGTGCAATGTAGGGGAAGCCAATGCCGCCGGATTTGGCTCTTTTGATGGTGGGTATGCAAAGTTAGCATGATGGCTTCTTTTAGGACGGTCGGAGGAGTTCTTGAGTATGGTTTCGGATAAGTAAGAAGGTGCGGCTGAATTGATGCATTTATAAATGGTTAGGATTTTAAAATTAATTCTTTCCTTAACTGGGAGCCAATGAGCATTGCGTCTTGCTTGGGATATGTGGTCAAATTTAGGTATGTGCAAGGTTATTTTGCACTGCTTGTAGTTTGTTGAGGTTTTTGGTTGAGGTGCCTGCTAGGAGTGCGTTGCAGTAATCTAATTTCGCTCCTATTGTGGCCCTGTCGATGGATAGGCTGTTTTGGGAGGTTAGTAAGGGTTTTATGGCATAGATGAGTTTGGTGGTGAGCACGGATGTGGAGGAGATGGCTCTGACCTGTTTTGTCATAGAAAGTGTGGCGTCTAAGTAGACTCCTAAGGTCTTCAAAGATGCAGAGACTGGAATGTTGGTGTTGTCAATGGTGAAGTGGGAGTATTCAGGGCCAAGTTTGGCTAAGGTTTCCTTAGGTGCTAGGATAATGACCTTGGTTTTGTCCCCGTTTATACAGAGGCCATTGGTGGCCATCCATGTTTGTATGGTGGTGTATATCTGAAGGAGTGCTTCAGTATCTTGGGTATAATCTCCAGTAAGGGGGAGGAGGACTTGGGTGTTGTCGGCATAGTTAGTGTAAGCTATGCCGAGCGCATCCAGCAAGTCAAAGAGAGGTTTGGTAAACAGGTTATAAAGGGTGGGTGCAGTGCAAGATCCCTGAGGGACTCCACAGTCGATGGTTTCAGGGGATGCATTGGCCAGGTCAGAGTATACTTTCATGGCCCTCCCTTTGAGGAAGGAAGTAATCCAGGAGCTGGCTTTGTGTGAGAAGTGTGCAGCGTTGGAAAGTTGGGAGGTGAGTATGTTGTGGTCTACGAGATCAAACGCGACGGAGAGATCAAGGAGAAGTAGGAAGGCAGGCTTACCAGTGTCCATTATTTTGGTGATTTGATTCTTTAAGTTTAGGAGGGCGGTTTCAGTGCCATGGCCCTTGCGGAAGCTTGACTGTCTCCTGTCCAGAATGGCGTGCATTTCCAGATATTGCTGGATTTGGTTATGGGCGGCCTTGTCTAGGAGTTTGAGGAGGAAGGGGACAGTGGTGATAGGGTGGCAGTTATTAGGTGAGGTGGGGTCAAGGGAGGGCTTTTTTAGTAGTGGGCGAGCCCATGCTTCTTTAAGGCATTGAGGTACGATTCATGATTAGAATGAGGAATTAATGAAAGCTGTGATGATAGGCACCAGAGAATCTGCACATTCTTTGATAATGGTAGGAGGGCAGACGTCCCCTTTGCATGTGGTTTGATTTTTTTTAGGAGGTCGGTGACTTCTAGTTCTGTGACGTCACTAAAGACGAATAGGGGAGTTTGAGAGGGAAGCATGTGAGAGGAAGGTGGTGGTGGGGGGGTTTGTTCGGGAGAGCTTTGCGCTGAGATACTATTTTATTTTGGAGTCTTTTAACTTTGTTGAAGAGGGCGGTTTGGATGCTGGAGAACCAGGCTTCATCCTTAACGATTTCATCTGGGCTAGAGATGAGTGTGGCGAGCTCTTTGAAGATAGAGAAAATTTCTCTTGTTTTAGAATTGGCTTTAGTGATTCTTTGATTGTAGGAATCTGATTTGGCGTGGAAGATGGCTTTTTTATAAGTGGAGGAGATTTCTTTGAATTCTTTGAGAGAGGATTGGTTGGGCGCTGATTGCCACTTGGTTAGGGCTTTGCATTTCTTTGTGCAGAGAGCTGATAGTTCTTCTGTGACCAGGAGTTGAAATGCATGGATTTCTTTTCTTTTTTTCTTCTATTGGTGCTATGGATTCAATGGCGTGGGTAAGGACATGGGCATAGGTTTTGGCGAGAGAGGTGGGGTCATTATTGAATGGCGGTTTGAGTTCCGGGGTGTTGAGAACTGGGGCGAGGTTGGCTTTAGTCTGTTTTTTTGAGCTTCTGGCTTTAGCCGGAGGGGCATGAATGATAATCTTGTGTGTGGCCGTGGTGGGTATATAGAATTGTATATAGTGGTGATCTGTCCAAGGGAGGGCTAAGATGTCGGAGATGGATGATGAACAGTTATGGTCGGCGATCGAGTCAATGGTTCGGCCTTTACAATGAGTCGGAGCTGTGACTTTGTGTACAAACCCTAGGTGGGAGAGTTCTTTGGCCAGGGAAGCGGCAGTTTTGTCCTTAGGGTCAAGTAGTCCTAGGTTCAGGTCACCGAATAGGATGGTTTTAGTGGAACTTTTGAGGTTGTGCAGGAAGGCAGGGTTAAGTGCAGGAAGGCAGGGCCTCCAAGGGAACATGCCCAGGAAGTGCAAGGAATGCCAGGTGGCAGTGCAGGAGGGCCGAAAGGCAAGTGCTAGGGACTGGGTTTGGGGGGCAGGTGTCATATATGACTCAGAGGAGCACCAGGCAGCCAGAAAATGTAACAGCAGTAGGAATGGAAGGGTACCAGAGGGATGGCAGAGAGAAAGGGAGGCAGGGAAAGGTTAGTAGGGGAGAGACAGAGAAGGAAGAGGAGAAAAGGGAGGTCTTCGGGAGCTTCTGGAACTTAAAGGCGATCCGGCTAAATGCATATAGTGGCAGTGAAGCCATTCCTGAGGAATACACCTGCCGAGGAAAGAGATTTACCACCCAGTCTCTGCTTGGAGAAGCAACTCACACACAGAGATTTGATGGTAGACATGCAGAGGTCTCTGGAAGGAAGGTACTTAGGAAGAGAGCGTTGAGATAGTGCTGGCCCGGCCCCAGAAAGCCTTGTGGACAATGCAGAGGGCCTTGAACTTGATCCTTGCAGCCACCGGGTGCCAGTGGAGAGATTTCAGATCTGGAGAGATGTGGTCCCTGGGCTTGAGACCAAGGATAAGTCTTGCGATCCTGTTTTGGATGAGTTGCAGAAGGCAGAGGGTAGAGTGAGGAAGAATGAAAAAGAGGCTGTTGCAATTGTCCAGCCTAGAGAGAACCAGGACTCTGGAGACAGTGAGCTACTATGGGAAGGTGAGAAAATGAAGAATACCTCTGAGAAGGGACCAGTTGAAAATGTGACTTTTTAGAGACATCTGTGATATGTGGAGAGAAGGAGAGAGTAAAGTTGACGCCAAGGTTTTTTGTCTCACAAGAGCGTAAGGGTGAAGGGCCAAGGGTGGACGGCCAGAGTGAAAGGGGAAAAGCTGGAGCATGGGTCCCAATGAGAATGCTTTCTGTTTTACTGGCATTAAGGGAGAGATCATTAGAGGTGCACCAGGCCTGAATAGCGGAAAGACTGTCAGGGATGAGCAAGGAGGAAGAGGAGGCTGAGGGTAGCCTGAAAGAGAGCTGCATGTCATCTGCATAACACTGAAAGTTAAAGGAAAAAGTAGGGATCCGTCTGGCCAAGGGGGCCAGATAGACATTGAAAAAGCAGGGCGAGAGGATAGATCCTGCGGAACAATATATGTAGAGAGTGTGATGACATAAAGAACCTTAATAGATACATCATCCAGTTCTGGGGCTCTTGGTCCAAATGGGCCAAGTATTCATGTATTTTAAAGCATGCCAGACACAAGGGCTTCTATTTTGTATATGCTATTTACAGATATCATTACAAAGAAACAATAACAAGAAAGTTGGAAACAATCCAGCACCATTCCAATTTTTAAAAAAGCAAATAAGGAAAGCCTCGCAAATGACAGGGCTATAGCGCTCTTGGATGATGAAAGTAAATTGTTTCCCACCCTTGTTTTTCGTGATCTCAAAGACTGAGCCCTAACATTAGGATGCATGTCTAAACATCCAACTTGCTTTAGAAAAGTTGTGAGTACCTCTCTGAATGCATGTATTATTGATACCCTAACTCAATCAGCCTGGAAATAAGAATCACCTCCCCTTTCCATAGCCTGCATTGGCCTGTCCTTAAAGTTTGACATGGTCAATACATCTAGACTGCCTGATAAATAGTGACATTGGCAGATTCCAGAAGGGCTCCTGGATAAATGGATGCATCTTCACACAGATCCAAACTCAGAGCAATATTAAATTGGCAGGGACCCATCTTAAAAGATATCCCCACACACAAAGGATTTAGTGCGGGTTTGTGTTCTGGCCCCCTGCTTATTCAATCTTTATGTCTCAGAAACGGGTTATCCCCTATCTGAGGCTCTGTTTATCTCTCTATGTTTGCTGGCAAACATATCGAATGATGCAATCCTAATAGATCACACAGTATAGGGTTGCAAAGCTTTATTGATTCTTTTTATCAATTTACCATTGCAAATGATATTTTGATGAACCCTGCAAAAACGAAAATTATTATATGGCTTCCAGTGGAAGATATGTAACTGTCCACTATCAACTGTTCAAGAGCTTACATACCTAGGATTCCATTTGAGGGCGAGACCCAGCAAAACTGCATTCTTTGTAGATGTACTAAATTGAGCAACCTGCAACGTTTCACAAATATAACAAATTAACCTAAAATATATGAGGTTTTCTTTACCCTCTCTTGTTCAATTTTATAATGGAAAAGTTATTCTGTCCCTAATATATGGATCTAAAATGAAACATCTAATGTGCGACATCGATCTGCCCAAAACTGAAGGTTAGATTTGGAGAAGATCATTCAATTTGCCAAATTGTGTACCAGTTCCTATAATTAGAGTCAAGTTGGAACTGGTATCATTGAAGTTATGGTATTACTGAAAATAATGACTTGAAAAACAGAGTGGAAACCACCCTGTAGCACCCAGCGCTCACTGTTTGCCTCGTATCATGAGGCTAAATTCAGTACTTGAAGCTCAATTTATTCTTTGTTAAATTAGTTAACTGGTTTTTGAAAAATCCTGTGTAATTATTTGATTTAATTCTTTCAAAAATGCGATTTCAGCCACTTGGTTTATCAAAGCTTTTACTCAGGAGATT
This sequence comes from Ambystoma mexicanum, assembly GCF_040938575.1. Lineage (NCBI taxonomy): Eukaryota > Metazoa > Chordata > Amphibia > Caudata > Ambystomatidae > Ambystoma > Ambystoma mexicanum. The sequence goes on from NC_090923.1 coordinate 371,713,514, forward strand.
GTGTTCAAATCACACAATGCATTAGGCGTTTTCCCAATCCCTCTACTCAAAATCACAGCTCTTGCCAATGCATTTCGGTGTCTAGCACCATCTTCAGGGCTAAATTTCAACATAAATTAACATAATGCATATATAACAAATGTAAGTAATAAATGTACATACCAGCAATGAGATTAGTTCCATCCCATAAAAAAGAAAAGAAAAAAGTATAATGTGTATATTAGTGCCAATATGCGTGCCAACATCATTGTCTTTATCTTTACTGAACATATGCATACAGCCATATAAAACTTTCATTACCTGAGCTGTCTCGTATGCGCGTGAACGCCTCATAAATGTAGTTATGTCAATGCAGTGTCTCTGTTAAGAGAAGAGAAAATACTCTAAGCTCGCTGTCTGGCTTAGTAACATTAACTACTAGCGTGGACTGCCATGACTCGGCAAAACTTCCTACCTTGACTCTGCTCTCAATCCAACTGTTCATAGAAATGGCTGCAGCTGCGCATGACTGCGCGCGGCTAAGTAGCCTCGTCACCAAGGAGATACCGGCGCCGCCTGTCGTCCAAGATGGGATAAGACTGACGTGCCTCCGGCCCCACCTCCTCGCGTGGGGGCGGGATGATGTGTCTCCTAGGTAACGTGTCATCATCGCATCGCGGGGTTACTTTCAATCCGTAAGAAACATTTACAACCAGGTACAAAGGTCCACATATGCATTTTCATCATCAGATCTACATTGGGCATTATGAAAGTTATACTGTCGTGTGGCTTTCATCTGTGCACGTAACCAGGCCGTGAGTGCGGCATCTGGGTGTGTGCGAAGATGGGAGGAGTCACGAACTATGTTATGTAGTTGCATACCTTGCTGTTTGTCACTGTGGTTCCATCTGTGCAATGTGCCAAGATAAGGACAATTATAAATTATACATTTAGTATCTCGTTACTAATCGGCACTTTGTGCTTGTTTATGATTCTCTCGATGCAAGGTGAATCAACCTGTCAATAATAGTTACATTATCATTAAACTGTTATACCGACACCCATCTTGTCCCAAGGGCATACCTATTACATCCTAAGGGAAAACACCCCTCTTAAAGATAAAATTGTGTAACAAACCAGGATACTGTTACATTTAGTGTGTGCATTACATTAGAGAAAGCAAGCAAAATTGATCTCTTCATTGAGCCCTTTACGGGTAAGGGTTCCAAGGCGGTCTATCCAAAATGATTCTCTTTGATCCAGTCTTTGCTGTAGATTCATGTGAGGTTCCTCTTTTTGAACTACCTCTAAAATTTGGAACCTTATCTGGGACAAATTGTGTTTTTTGTGATCCCAGTGCCGTGCCACTGCTGAAGTGATACTGTGTGTTCGGATACACGAGCGATGCTCATTCCATCTGGTCTTTGCTGCTCTCGTTGACTGTCCTACATAGTATAACCCACATGGACATTCGATGGAGTAAATTGTGTTGATGGAGTTACATGTTCCAAAATGTCTCAATTTGATCTTCTCTCCAGTGTTTGGGTGATTTACTATATTTCCTTTCAATACGTATCCACAATTGGAACAACTTAGACATGGATAAGTTCCGGTTCTGGTAGTTTTCTCTTTCCTCTTAAGGCTTTTTGTTCTGACCAACTTGTCTTTCAAATTTTGGCTCCTTTTATATGCGAATGTAGGAAGTTCTTTGAACAAAGGCTCAACTCTCTCATCTAGTGTCAATATATTCCACTTCTTTTTGATGATATATTTGATCTGTTTGCTCTGTTTAGAGTATTTGGATACAAATACTCTTGGGGGTGCTTCATTCTGTTTCAATTTAGGTTGAAGTAATTCTTCTCTTCTTTTACTCTTCAGTCTTTCTTTCGCTTCCTCAATTTCTGATCCATCGTATCCTCGAGTCAAAAATGTATTTCCCATCATGTTAATTGCTTCCTCATAGTCCTCTGGATCACTTACTATCCTTTTAACTCTCAGCATTTGGCTGTAGGGTAAATTCTTGATTAGACTCGGCTGATGAAAACTTAACTTGTGTAGGATGTTGTTCCTGTCTGTAGGTTTTTGATATATATTGGTTCTGTAGCCAGTTTGTTCCTTAGTAACCTTAACATCTAGGAAGTGTATTGTTTCCCTTAAACTTTCAGATGTGAATTGGATACGTTCATCAAATTGGTAAGATACTCCAAAAATCTTTTCAACTCGTCCTCTGTGTCATGCCAGATCCCAAAGATATCGTCTATGTATCTAATCCATAGATCAATCTTGCTTTTCCATCTTGCCTCTTTCAGCACATGGTCTACCTCAAATTTGTGCATGAACGCATTAGCGTAGGCCGGTGCCATTGTTGCACCCATAGACGTTCCGGCTGTCTGTAAGAAAAACATACCTTTATATTGAAAATATGAATTTTCACTGATGAACTCCAACAGGGCCATAACGAATTCTTTCTGAGCTGGGATATCTCCTTCTTGTAACAATAGCCATTCCACCGCAGCTCTTCCTAGATCGTGTGGAATTGAGGTGTACAAACATTTCACGTCTATTGTAAACAGTATGTCTGTTTCTCTATATGTTGCTTCAGATATTTCAAGAAGTGTGTTGTATCTTTGACGTACGTACAAGTTTTCTGTAATAGAGGTTGTAAGAAGTAATCAATATAGGCTCCTAAAGGTTGTAGAATACTGTTGGTCCCTGCTACAATAGGTCTCCCTGGCGGGTTGATAAGACTTTTGTGCACTTTCGGTAATATGAACAGTTGGATTGAGAGCAGAGTCAAGGTAGGAAGTTTTGCCGAGTCATGGCAGTCCACGCTAGTAGTTAATGTTACTAAGCCAGACTGCGAGCTTAGAGTATTTCCTCTGGGAAAACGCCTAATGCATTGTGTGATTTGAACACAATCTCCTGAGTAAAAGCTTTGATAAACCAAGTGGCTGAAATCGCATTTTTGAAAGAATTAAATCAAATAATTACACAGATTTTTCAAAAACCAGTTAACTAATTTAACAAAGAATAAATTGAGCTTCAAGTACTGAATTTAGCCTCATGATACGAGGCAAACAGTGAGCGCTGGGTGCTACAGGGTGGTTTCCACTCTGTTTTTCAAGTCATTACAGTTATTAAGGCCCGAGTGTCATTGGACCTTTTTTCGACCCAGTGAGCTCCATTTAAGCACAAAAAAACGTTTTTGGAACAGTACCGAATTTGAGAACTATATGAAAATACAATATTCTTCGTGGTGCCCACCTATTCTTCATTCATTACTGAAAATAATAACATTTTATTGATTCTTCTTGATACCAACCAAAAATAATTTTCTTACCGATTTTAAAACTCAAATATTGATTCAAAAGGAAGGTCCTTGTACCAATGTATTAATAACGTCTCAAAATGTTTTAATCAATATAGATTCCTCAGTGATGATGCTTATTACAGACCCCAATGAGGTAAGCAAGAGACAATTAGAAAGGAATGTATGTGATACCTGAAAAACTCTTTTGTCATATGAACTATATACCCATCTGTCTTTAGACATGAGGGGTCTTGGCATAATTCCAAAATATCTGAATACATTTCCAAAGTCTTACTGCCGTTCCCGGTTTCATAGCTTTGGGATGAATATAATTCCACACTGGGGAAATAACCAGCATAAGGAATAAGGAAATACATATATCCTATGCCTATAAGACTGATAATGAAACTGAATGCTTGTTCCATAGTGAGATAATGACCATTTTACATAACATAAAATCTGTCATTTTCTTGGCATTTGTACACTCTGAAGATTGGCTTAATAATGAGAGCTTGTGGCTGCTGTTTAATAACAGGAAAATAAAACTCCCTGTCAATTGTATTAATTATTTTTTTACATAGAATTAACTTGATTTAATTGAAATAAATAACTGTACTTGGAAAAAAGCACATTTGTTTAGTAACTTATTGAAAGTAATAAAAGGTTTTGTAACTCTTGGTCTAATGACTACTATTATGACTAATTGTATTAGGTTATGTGAAACATGTTATAACCTTCCCTTTTTTCTCTTCTTTTTCTTTTTGTTTTCTTTCTTCTTTTAAATAATGTACTACTTTTAAATATTAAGTATTACATGGACGCGGTAGTTATGGTTAAGTTGGTGTTTCCATAGGAAGAGCATTTTTTGGGTGGCTTATAACTTTGCTCCCTCTGGACGAATCCTCACCAAACTTTGCAAAAAAAGTATATGGCCCACTCTGAACTTTGCAAAGTTTGGAGAGGTTTGGTCCAGGGGGGGCAAAGTTATAGGGGGAGTGCCAAAACTTTTGTTTTTTCCCATAGACATAATGGGAAAAAACTTTGCGCACGCCTAGAGGCCAAACCGCTGGACGGATTTACACCAAATTTGCAGCAGGAGCGGGGGCTTGGTCCCAAAAGCGTGCTTTTGCAAATTTGGTGTAAATCCGTCCAGTAGTTTTTTAGAAAATGACCAAAACTTAAGGCAAAAAAATGTGTGATATCTCCGTTCGCTCCGCGGACAGACTTCCCGGTTCGCTCCGCGGACAGTGCCCTGATTGGCCGAGTGGCTTGCGTGATGTCCGTGGACATGCAACGTGTTCACTGATTGGACGGCGTGGTACGTTAAGCGCGTCAGATTTTTTGTAGCGCCCGCCATCTTGGATTTGCGGACGTCCGCGCACAGCGCAGTGAAACTTGGATTAAAAATTGTATTTAGTGGAGTGTGTTGGTGTGTAACAGTGTTTGGGGAGGGTGGCGGAGTATGAGATAGGTGCAATGTTGTATTTTTTTATGTGCTAGACGCTTTTGTTGTGTTCGATTTGTCTGCGGACAACACGGCTGTTCTGAAATGTTCGTAAATAAACAGAATGGATTTGGTGTCAAGTTGAAAGTGTTCTAAGAACACTCGTGGGGTCCTGGAATGTTCACAGGGGGTGTCCTGAAGACATTGTCTGTATTGCTTGTTGGTAAGCTGAAAGTGTTCTAAGAACACTTGCGGTGTCCTGAAATGTTTGTACATAAAGAAAATGGGGGGTGTCCTGAGGACGCTGTCCGTATCGTCCTCTGGCAAGTTGAATGTGTTCTAGGAACTTCCTTGTGTCCGCGGACATTAAAATGGTTACAATGCTTTAATCTATGGGTGTGATATGCTGCGGTGGTTGTGGCCAGGGTATAGAATGTTGGGTGCATGGCCATTTGGCCATGCACCGAAGACTCTATGCCCTGGCCACAACCACTGCATCATATCACACTCATATGCCATGCACCCAAGAGTCTATGCCCTGGCCACAAGCACCGCAGCATATCACACTCATAGTGGCTTATAACTTTGGGTCAAAAACAAATTTATAAGGAACAATGTTAAAAGCCAGTATGGGTGTGATATGCTGCGATGGTTGTATTTATCATGTTATACTTACTATTTGGTTTAGTAACGGGAGTCCATGTTTTTCTTGTTCATTTCTGTGATAAAAGAAAATAGCATGTTAGTATTAGTATTTATAAAGACTTATTACATTGTACAATAAACATTTTCTTCTTTTTTCTGACCCTCATATTTAGTAGATGACAAACCAGAGAACTGTGCAATTTGCTCAGTTTCTGTGTTTGTTGCTAAAATCAGTGGGTCTGTGGGAGAAAAAAAATCCATGGTGGATAAAAAAAAAACCTTTTTCTGTTATGCTACAGTTTATTTGTTTGTTTGTTTTCACTGTTTACTTATTGTTTCTGGCTAATGCTTTGTACATTGGATTGTTCTAGTTTTTGGGAGCAGTAAGATATTAGGGCCCTCATTACGACCCTTGCGGAAAGCGACTGACCGGAGCGCCACAGCGTAAATAGCGTTTCCGCCATTGTACGAAGGAGCAAAGTGCGGCCCATTCCGACCCATCGGGCACGAGCACCACGCCACGGCGGAAGTGCAAAGTCCGCGATGGCGGAAATGACCCCAAAACGGCCCACACCGCCGCCGTACGGCGCCCTAGGTGCAATACCGCCACCCCTCTTAGCGGTCACCGCAGTGTGCGCCTACCGGAAAGTACGGTGCCCGGAAATATACGGAAACGGAAGTTAAAACATGGGCCCGGAACGGGAAACATCCCGGCGTACACCTATAAAAACACCAAAACCACACAACCACTAAAATCACTACCCTGAAACACACCCCAACCCGTCAACCACCCTAGCGAAACCAAGAAAAATGGGAAAAGTAGCGAAGAAAGCGTGCGACCGCAAGCGGCAGGTCCACTTCTCCCGTGAGGAACTCACCGTGCTAACAGAGACCCTCCAGGAGAATGCTGCCGTCGTCTTCTCCACGCAAATGACCAGGACGGCACTTGCAAACAAGAAGGCCATATGGGCTCTGGTGGCACAGCGGGTAAGTGCGGTGGGGACCGCACCCCGCACCCCACAGCAATGCCGCAAGCGATGGGACGACCTGCGGATACGCGTCCGCAGCATACTCTCTGCCAACCGCAACATTGCCACAGCCACCGGGGGAGGTCCTGAATCACCCATCAAGTTGACCCCCTGGGAAGAAATCTGTGCCTCCACCATCGGAATGGAGAGCATAGAGGGAGTCGGAGGGATGGAGAAAGGAGTGCAGACATCCGAAGATTCAGGTAGGTGGGCCAGATAAAACAATGCCAAATCCACACAGTCCATCCATGTGAAGTACCATGCGTCCACATAGTGCAACAGAAACACATGTCCAGGAGAACGTCCACACACATCGGCCTGAAAGCGCACGTCAAAACCCACAATAAATACATAAATAATTAAAAACCCCTAATACACGCACTACACGTGCAGCAGGCACACCCTAACTGCAGGCTGCCAAACAACTGCACCCTCACTCCACACACAAATCAAAGCACCTCCAAGACCCCGACCCAAATCACCCTCAGGTACCACCCCAATGCATGTGATACAATGCCATTCCAATTCCCACTGACCCATCAATAACCCTCGCCCTCCTTTACTCCACCACAGGGTCCGATCCAAACGACGAGCATCAGGACACCCCTACCAGCACACCTGCAAAGAGGGCCAAGACCAACGGCCAGAGACCCTCCACCTCAGCTGCACGCATCAAGACACGGCAGCAGCACAAATCAGGTGGCAGCACAGAGGAGGGAACATCAACAGGCACCCCAGCAGCCAGCATGGCCACAACACCACCACCACAGGTCCCCCCAATGGATGCCACAGAAGGCACTGCCTCTGGTGGCAGCAGCACCATAGGTGACACCCCATTGATGGCAGCATGCTCGGACACAGAAGACGGGGATGTCGAGGTCAGATCCATCCATGACCTGTCCCAATCCCCCTGTCTGTCCCATCCCGTACAACATGAGGATACCACGCAGGTGCAGCCACAAGACGACGACTGGCCATCCCCACAAGCCCTGTGGCAAGGCAACATGAGGACAACAGCCCCTCTGTGACACCACCGCAAATGGCCATGGCCCAGCAGAGGCAACAGTCCCTCGACAAGTTAATCGTCCAACAGCAGCAAATGGCCACACTCCTCAAGGGCCATGCCGATGAATGTGGGGGCACCAAGGCAGACATAGAAACATCAACAGAGACACTTAGGGCAGAAATGGAGAGAGGTACAGAGACGCTAAGGGCACAAATTGAGAGTAGCACCGAGAGCCTGAGAGTCCAAATGGAGAGTAGCACCGAGAGCCTGAGGGGGGAACTGCATGCGACGTCCAAAGACGTATGTGCCGAACTTGCCGCAGTGCGCCGTGTGCTCACTGAGCTCTCGCAAACCCTTAGGGACATGCATGGACGTGAGCAGGCAGACACATCATCCGTTGCAAGTTCCGACCAGGGCAGCCCCCAACGTAGATCTGGAAGGAACCTGCGCTCCACAGGCAGGGGTGCCCCTGATACCCGCAGAGGGGGCATGCAATAGCGACAGCCCACTGACAATGAGCATCTTTGGACACTGGTGTTCGGGGGGGAGGTAGGAGGGTGGAGGGGGTGTGTTGGGCTCACTTGGGTGGCGGGTCGATAGGGTGTTCAACATGATATCACATATGCCATAAAAAGTGCACGATCAACCAATGAGAAGTGTGGACATTGATCTTTGTGTACTAGGCCATCATAGGCGTACAGTCCATATTGTGCATGTCCCAGACACACGCAGTGCCACGAGTCCCGTGTCCATGTATCAGCCACCAGGCGTGAGTGCTAGAAGCATACATCAATGAGATGCTGACGAATGTCACGGGCCTCCGGTGCCTCGCAGACTCCATGAGGTGCTGCCACATCCCCACCCTCATCATGACCATCATCAGGTGCTTGCAGTTCTGCGTCAGGGGGCATGGGCACATTTCTACGTACGCACATGTTGTGGAGCATGACACATGCCATCACCATCTTTGCAACCTTCTCATGGCGGTACAGGAGTGCCCCGCCAGACCTGCTGAGGCAGCGGAAACGGGTCTTCAGTAGGCCGAATGCCTGTTCAATGACTACACGGGTACGTGAGTGGGCATGGTTGTAGTCCTCCTCATGCTGGTCCCGTGGGTTCCGGACTGGTGTGAGGAGCCATCTCTTCAGTGGATATCCAGCATCACCTGTATGTGGACGAGAAACGTATGATGTGGAATGCCATTGATACGTACGCAAACCCCCCCCCCCTTCCTGGCAGGTCATTGACAATTCACATACCCCACATCATCATGCATGTAATGAGACTCACCGAGTAGCCAGGATCTGTTCCCTGCGTGTCGCTCCATGTAGCGTGGTATTGTAGAGTTCCTCAAGACCATAGAATCATGGGTTGATCCAGGGAATCGGGCACAACAATGTGTAATGATCCTGTTGGAGTCACACACCATCTGTACATTCAGGGAATGAAATTGTTTTCGGTTGCGGTACTGGGCCTCCATGGCATGTGGGACGACCAATTCAACATGGGTGCAGTCGATGGCACCAATGCAACCCGGTATGCCGGCAAGTGCATGGAATCCCACTTTTGTGTTGGTTATTTCCTGCTCCGAGCGTGGTAGAGAGATGTAGTCGTCTGCATGCTTCAGGAGGGCATCGAGCACTTGCAATAGTGTCCGTGAGAACAGTGGCTGAGAAATGCCATGCAACTGTCCGACTGTGTGCTGGTAGGTGCCTGTGGCCAGGAAGTGGAGTACAGACACCACCTTCAGTAGGGGTGGGATGGCGGTTGGGCTATCTATCATGCTGACAAGGTCAGCCTGTGTCATGTCCACAATGGCGGCTATGGTGTCCCGGTCCAGACGGTAGAGGGTGTGGATCTGCTCATCAGTGAGGTTGAACGGATGTGCTCGGAGGCGTTGAATTGCGGGCTGCCTGCGTGGTGGTAGTGGCTGTGCTGGTGGGCCTTGCTGGCCCTGCCTTGGCCTCCTCCTCCTCCTGCGTCTCCTCCGTGCGGCTGGTTGTAGTTGGTGTTCGTCTACTTCTTGGAGTCGGAGCACTTGCAGTGCTATCAGGTCCCCCAGGGCCAACATCGCGAGTCCTGCCGGTAGCATTTCGGTGTGGTTGTGGGAGGAGACTGGCTGTGCAATTTATGTGTTTTCAGGCTGTATGGCCTCCACCTGTGGTGATTGATTCCACCTGTGCAAACTGCTCTCCCCTTTGGCCGAGCACGTCCCGTGCACAACGCTGCAATTCGGGGAATTGTATCTTGCTATTGCAATCATGTATTTGTACCCGATGGCCGTGTAAGATTGGTTGATATGTTCATTCTGCTGTGGTCCCATTGTTTCACATACTATCTGTGCAGTCGCGAACAAACTTGTGAGGGGTCAGTGGGACGTAGTACTCGAGTAACGGTGGGCCCTCATGCATCACTGTACCGAGTTGCAACGACGGGCGGGGCGTCCCATTCGTGGGTGAAGGCAGTTGCCATTTTCACACACAGCCGCACTCGATGGAATAATTAGTGATTTCAAACGGCCACAGATGCCTTTTCGACGTGATGTTGCAAATGAGGAATTCGAAGGGCGGCGCTTTCGGTTTCCAGCTAGCGGCGAGGAGATGCCCACAGGTCTGACTGCAAATGTAACGTTCTATTGTTCTATGTCCTTGAGACAGGGCCCATGGCGAGGGAGCAATGATTGATATGAATAGTTTGGGATGCGCAATAGCTACGTGGGCGATGAGGCCGTCCGTTCCCAAATACATGTTACTTCACAACACTGGAATTACGGGCTGGGGCACTGTGGATTTAGCAGGCTGCATAACGCACAGACTCAATGGATGTTTCTAATGTTATGTGAGTAATTATTCAGGCATTTTGATCCCGGGATGAGGGAATGATGGATGGATGCATGGGCAGGTGATTTGATACAGAGTTTGCCATGTACAGGGCTTCTTGGGATCTATCCGCCTCCCCTACGCTATGTGATGCAGGGCTGCCATAGTGGGACCATCGTCCATCTGGCCTTGTTGAGCCCTCCCTGTCTCGAGGCGCCCTCAGACACTCGTTTGTGATGGTGTTTGCACCTCGATATAGATGGTTATGAGTCGCAAGTGGTTTTGGGGTGGTGATGTTCCTTTGGAGTGGGCTAGCATGCATATGGCTGTGGATTTCGTGTGATCATTGAAGTGAGTTGTTGGTATGTAGTTCTGATGGCCATTCTGTTCTTTTTCTTTTCTTTTGGTTGACAGGTATCTCCTCCCCTTTTGCCACTGCCATCTGTATGCCACTCCTGCAGATGGATTTTACTCCCGACACCTGCTGCTTCGTGTTAATCAGTGGAGCAGCATTACGATCTTATGGGACGATCGCCAATGGGCCACATGCCCTTACGCAGTACTGGTGGCTCGGAGCAACATTTCGGCCTTTCAGCTGGACTAGTGCCTCCCCATTGGGACGGCCCTGCGGTTCTGTGCGCTTCCATGTTGCCTTTTCGTACGTGAATGTGGCTCTGTGTACCATGGGGGAACAGGGCGACACACAGGTAGTGGCTGGTCATTTCTTGCGGAAGCAGCCCACAATGGTGATTAGTGTTTTGGAGTTCATGGCCTGATGGCTGTATGTGCTTTGTGATTTTGATGTGCATAAATTTCTATTCTGATTTGGCCCGTGTAGCGTTTTTCTTTGCAAGTGATGTGGCATATGCCTATTTGGGGGGCGATGTATTGTGAGGAGTTCTGCATTGGGTTCCAGCTTCGGGGTTTAGTTGCGTGGTACTGTGCTGTGCGCGTTTGCCTACGAAGCCCAGTGAGGTCAGGGATGGGGGCTGCCAATATGCCAGTTTGAATGTTGTCATGCTCAGGGGCGGGGGATTGGGTTTTGTGTAACAGATGCCGGTCAGCCAGGTGGACTGGTTGAATGATGTGGTTTTCGGAATATTGCTGGTCACAGGTGCCTGTGTTTGCGTGCGTTTCTTGGTGGGGGACTGTGGTCATGTCCATTGGGATGGCTTCTGTATTCGTGCCATCTGTGCCCTGCAGCTCCCATTGGCCCCTCTTGTGTTTCTTTTGTTCGTTGGCATGCATGGGTGACTTGTACATTTCAATGGTTGCATTGTGGCTTCATTGCACCTACGGGGAGTTGTACTTTGTGGGCAGGGAGCGGTGTACAGGCACTCAGTGGGGCCGTTTACGGTTGATTCGCGATGCCGTACTTCTCGCCATGGCGGAATGGTACATTCCGCCATGCCTGATGGCGTTAGGTACATGTCCGCTAGGGTCGGAATTGGCGTACCGTTGCACCATGGTGGTGTTTGCGGTTTGGCATGGCGCGCGCGCGCGTGCTTGGTGCAGTTAGCGTTGGCGTTCACTACGGTGTCGCTAATGGCTTCGTACTTTGCGGTGACGGGTCATAGTCGCACCGAGCGCTATTCGATGGCGGTATTGCATTTCCGCCATCGTTTTTCGATTTCCGCCAGGGTCGTAATGAGGGCCTAGGTATTTGTTTGGATATTGTAAAATTTTGGAGCAGTTAGATACCAGTAGGCGTATTCTAACTGTTTATTTTTTTATATAATTTCGTGGTATTGATTTATCTGTTTGGATATTTCTAAATTTTGGGACAGTTAGATGCCAATTGGCGTATTCTAACTGTCTATTTTTTTCTCTATTTGAGTGGTATTAATTTATCTGATTAGTTGTTTGGGCAGTTAGATAGCTATTGGAATATTGTGACAGTTTATATTTTTTTACTACAAGTGTACTTAAGGTTTAAGTGCAGTTTAGTTATCAAATTTTGGTTTTAAGAACATTAAATAAGCGTTTGTAAGATTTGCTGGTAATCTCTGCTTTAGAATAATGGTACTATCATTACATTCAAACCATCCACATTTCTTTTTTATATATGCAGTGTAGTACCCTGAATTGGTTGTGGCTCCTGCGTGGTAGATTATACCTATTGTTGTGAAGGTTTTCTTACCAAGTGATATTTGACCATGTGTGAATCCAGTCAGCTTGCAGTTGTTTTTGGTACCATCTGCATTGTAACGTAGAAGCATTAGTATTACGTATTTACTATGTGTTTGTATTACTAACGTGGAGCGATTATCTGAATTGCAGGTCGAACATAATCTACCATGGTTTGCATTTTGTACAAGTTGCTGAAATGGAACGTATTCACAATTAGGTATTGATATATACACAAAGCGTTCATTGGGGATTTGTTCTTGTGTAACATTGTTGCAGAGAGTGCATGTATGTTTCCACATGTATGAAATCTAGAAGATTTCATTTATAGGTATGTTTTTGTTTTCCAGTACTAATAGTAAGTACATTAGAAATTCTTGTGGACCTTCCTGTGAGTTTATAGTGATTTTCAGCATTCCAGCACAGTAGTCCAATTCTTGTCTTATTCCATAAACACTATACGTGTTTTCAGGATTGTTTGCTGCATTTCTGTGAAGTACTAACATTTGCAAACAGAATGGGTCTGTACTGTGTAAGTAAATGTTCTCAACAATTGGTGATAATTGAAATAGAATATTCATTGCTACATTTGCGTAGCAACTTACACCAGCTATATTTGAGAGTTTAAATGGACCAGGTAGTTCTGTATCTGACTGATTTTTTTGGCGTTTGTCTTCCTTCTTTGATGAAGTATCTGGTTTACTTTCCCTAATTGATTCTTTTTTGCTTGTGGCACTTGATGAAGTATTACTTTCTTTTACTCTCTTTGGAGGATTTGCAGTGACATCCTGTTGCTTTTCTGTTTGATTTATTTTTCTGTTATAATGTTTTACTTTTTGTGGAACAGAATATGTGTTTAGATGGGGAGTGTATAGTGAACGAAGTCTATTGTATTCTAAAATGCAAGGAATATCAGCGTTTATTTTACTTGCATCAATGTTGATTAGAAATATACCGTCAAGTGTACGTAAGTGTGATAGTGCTACGTAGCTCATGCCTTCTTTAAAGACTGTGTTACCAATATCTATCATTGCTTTGTCTAGGGTAAGACCTTGTGATTTATGAATTGTGAATGCGTATGCAAGAGTTAGAGAAAATTGTTCTCTGCGTACATACATATCTTAGAAGAGAAGGAATCTAGCTGTTGAGCGTCCTATCCGTTTTACTTCTGAAAGTTTGTCAAAGAGTATATTGACAAACTGAATTTTGTTGTCACGTGGGTATGTTTGAAAGCCAACAACTGTACCCAGTGCTCCATTAACTAGTCCTTGGTCCACGTCAAGGTTACGTTTAAGCATTACTCTGCAATTTAAGGATAATTTTAATATCTTTTCTAAGCCTGCTGTGTTTGAGATTGATTTTTCTAAATTATTTAGTCTTGTTGTGGCTTGGTCACACATGGGTAGTGTCATACCATGTACATCTAGTTTGTCTGTGGCGCTAATTTCCATTATTGGTTGCATTTCTTTACTTAGCATGATTTCATTGAATTTGAAACAGCTTGCAAGAGTTGGCATTAAGGCCATACAATTGACATTTTTGTGGGCTAATTGTTCCATAACATCTGTAGCACATGCATTATCGCCATAAAGTGCATTAATGTGCTGGGTTTTCAATGTTGCTTCTGCTTCTTTAGAAAGTATACCAACTCTCAAACTTTTTAAAATGTTGGCATAAGTTAGATCTGCAGATTGGCGCATGTTTTCTGTTAATTCTCTGTATTGGAAATGTTGCCAAAGGTTGACATTTCCAATGCTGTCAACAGTTTTACGGCAGAGTTTGTGCCCTAATGTTTTAAAAATAGGTTCACCTTTTACTGGTGTTAATTGAAGCAGATCTCCAAAAACAATAATGTGTTTTCCTGCAAAGAGCTCTTCATAGTCTGTTTTGAGTACTTCTTGTAATCTGAGGTGAACCAAAGCTAACATCAGGTTGGAGACCATGCTCACTTCATCTATTAGTAGCATTTTCATTTGTTTCAATACTCTGCATAATTCCATTGCAGCTTCTGCAGAAGGTTTGTAATAGTCTAATTTGTTCGGGTGTTCTACTGGTAATCGTAGTACCTGGTGTATTGTAACACCACCTATGTTGTAGGCAGCTAAACCTGTGGGGGCAGTTACAACAGCTGACAGTTTGTTGTTTGTCAATTGTTGAAGTAACTTACTGATGATTGTGATTAGGAATGTTTTGCCAGAACCAGCTTCACCACTGACATACAATAGTATAGGTTTGTAATTTTGACAGGTGCATTCTTTGTTTTCATGTTGTACACTATGAGCAATTTCTTTTGTTACTTCTTGAAAAATGCTACGTTGCTCATTGTTTAGCTTTGATTGTAGTATAGTTAAGTCTTCTTTTTCTTCATACTGACACATGGTGTTTTCTACTTCTATCATAGCTAATTCTGCCTCATTTGTTATTAGTGTGTATCCCAGTGGTTCTTGGCTTCCTGTGACAGAAGGTTGACTACTGTCAGGAGTGTCCTTATCCAGTTGGGCCTGGAGTTCTTCTTGGTGTTGCTGTTCATTGTGCAACATTGTTTTGTACTGTGCAAAGTTTACATCAGTTATGCTGCTTTCATTTGCTTTGAAAGCGTCTTCATATGAGTCATAGTTATCTAGTATTTCTTCTTCTTTTCTCCATGGGTAAAGAGTTGTAGCAGGGACATGTAATATACTTCTTTTATGTTGAGGAGTCTTTAATGACAGTTTGATATGATTAATTAAATTTGGTTTGGTGAGTTTTACTAAGCTGCCTTCACAGTTTGTCACTTTGTATTTACGGTTTTGTTCATCAGGTTTTATATTATTTTTGTATCTGTAGTTTTGGGCTATGTGGTATAGACACATGGTTTCCAAAGTGGTACTCCTGTTTGGGTAGTATGTGTCCAATAAATTGTTTTTTAAAATGTCTTGGCTGTTGGGATCATGTTTGGCTATTGTTTCTATATCTTCGTATGATTTTAGAACTCTTTTTCTAGATTTAGCTGGACCAAGACTTAGCCATACTATATTTTCAGATTTACCATACAATGCAGTACCAGTTAATCGATCAGCTGCTTCATAGGATCCACATTCTCTATGGGACAGCATTTTTATGCCAAAGCTGTATAATTTCTGAGACACTGTTTTAGCTGATGACAGGTCATTCCAGAGGTCTTGGAGCTCTGTCTTTTCTGCTTTAGTTAAGTATGCTGTGACATATCATGCAACTGCAGTAGAATTGTCTGCAATGTAGTGCACATCTATGTTTGCATTCCATAAGTGGGCAATGATTGCATTGTAATCATTGATATATTTTTCTTCTTCTTTTGTTTTTATGCAATATGTATTTTTAGGTGACTTACCTTTAACACTATGTCTAACTGAAGACATGAGGTTGTTCACTTGACCTTTATTTGTAACTGGTCTAGGGAAACCAAATCGGCATTTGGTGTAGTATTTCCCTTTGTTTTTGTATTTGTGACGACAGTATTTGCCACATTTGTGTCTTTGGGATTGTAAAATTTTTGCATGAAGATCACTATGTGTGGATTCTGATGGAATTTCACAAGTGACATATTTTTCAATAAACTGTAAAACAGTGGCATCACTGTCTTGACCAAATTTAGGAGCATCTTTAATCCTTAAAAACATGAGGACATGTGGTGCTCCTCTGGCTTGGTATTCTTTTCTCCAAAAGAAGTGTTGCACTTCTCCAAGGGGAGGAACAGTTTTATTACAAATAAAATGTAGCATAGCAATGAAGCGATGGTGAAAATATCTTGAAACATTAACAGGATCCTGAGAACAAAGTATATCTATGTTTGTTTTGTTTTCGTTTGATATGCGTAGGAAAGAATGTAAATCTTCCCATGCATATTCTGCACAACTTAATGTAACAAACCAAGTGGGTGGGCCAAGGTTTCGGATCATACAACGTACATCTCCATGACGTCGAAACCAGTACTCTTTAGTACCACACATATTTGCTAATAGATTTGTAAGATTTGCTTGTAAAACCTCATCTTTTTGTTGAACTTTTTGTAATAATTGTGTAGCTGTCATATTTTGAAAGTGTGATCCTGATTTTAATATGTGTGCAACTCCGTAACATAAAGTTGCTAGTTCACTTTCAAAGAGTAGGTGGAATATGTATTCCACATTTTGTCGAAATCTGGGATCTTCAGAATACATTCGTAATGAGCGATATTCTGATGCTGATATTTGAATAGGTCTATCATCGTATCTTCCTCCTTTGCCAGTAGGAAAGAGTAGAGGAAAAGCATGTGCTTCTATACTTTTTTCCCATATGCTGATTGGTGATCTTTTTGTTTGACGCATTTGGTACGTTTCCAGTACATCTTCTATGGTGTCATTAGAGTGCAATGGATGAATTGTATAATGGTCTAAAGTGTTTGATATTGTAGCAGGATCTGGGAGCTCAAATTGACCAGCTTCTTGTGTCTCTTGAATTATTTCAGTTGTATCTTTCAAGTTTTCTTCAATATTAATTTCTTTGTAATATTGATTATTCTCTTTAAGATATTGCAGGGCTTCTCTAACTTTATGTAAATCTACCAGTTGTTGCCAATTTTTTTTTGTCTTTTGTAGGTACTCCATTTACCAAGATAATTAAAGATTGTTGCATTGGACGTTGCACTCCTAGAGTGTGCACATTTTCTTTTAGATCGAATGGTAAATACACTACTTTTCCACGAATACCTTTCACTAATTCAGAGGGAGGTAATTTTGCAGTTTTTGGTTGAAGGCGTATTATTGCTTGAAATGGGTGCACTGTTTGAATTATGATGCTCTCATAGTAATTAATTTGTTGAAGGGGTTTTGGAAGTGGATATAATTCCAAGTTATTTGTGATAGCATTTGAAGGAGTTTGGTTGTTGTCAAGTTTTGCAGTGCAGTAACTGCAAAGTATTATGGGGTCAGTTATTTCGTATTTGTTTTCTGCTATAAGGTAGAGAGTTAACTCAAACCATTTAGAATCTTCATTGTCTTCTATTTTGTATGATAGGTCTACAGTTTTTGTGTTACTTTTATAAAAAGTTCTGCGGCAACATACACACAGGTGGTTTGGTACTTCAGCTGAAGTACTTTCAAATTTTAGTATTTCTTTTTTGTATGTGTGTAGTGAAAGGTTGCCATGTGCAGAATTGTTACGAAGTTGGTTTACAGCTAATTCATCTTGTAAGTGGGTTTCACTTCCAAAATATTTTGTCTGGATATAGTCGATTTCTTCTAGTAGGTCTTTTGCTGTACCATGAAGAAGAATGTTATTTAAATTGGATAGTGCTAAAGCAGGACTTTTAGCATAGTACAGTTTATAAACTATATTTCTTATACTTGCATGATGTGTTGATATCCTTTTGATATCATGGAAGGTTGTTTTGCAAGTAGGTCCTGTAATGCAGGCCAATGAATGTTCTTGTAGTCCTGTGTACTTGCGTACTGGACAAGCATCAATATTTTGCAGTAGTTTAATTTTGATTTTGTCATTGCGTTTCACATATTGATTGAGGAATTGGCGTAAAGACGAACATTTTTTTGGGAATTTTACACATTGACGTGCATGGCCATTTGTACACTAGATGTTCTGATTCAGTTGAATGGAGGGGTAAATCTACATTTTGAGGGCATATTTTTGTAAGGAGTACTTCTTGGTCCATTATGGTATTATTAACTTTTTCATTACCTCGACCACTGCTATGTATGGCAATTGTATTTGTTTGCTTTTCTTTGTACGCTTCTTCATTAAAGTATGGTTCTGTGCTTGTAGTGTGACTCCATTCACCTCCACAGATACTTAAGAAGTTATTTCTGTTGACATTTCGTTTATTGAGAAGTCTTTTTTGTCATTTAGTTATTAGTTTTGTCAGTGGTTTCATTCTGTTTAACACTAAAATAAATAACTTTCTTTTGAGAAGAATTGCACTGTCTATCAACGCTTCTAAGATTACTTTCCTACGATAGGTTTGAAGTGTTGAACCTGGTTTCTCTCCTATTTTTATAAGATTTTGAAGGACTTTGTGACGGAACATTTAGGCTAAAATACTTTTCTTGGTATGCTTACTTTGTACTATATCAATATTTATAGAAGAAGTTTTATTTGTAGTGATAGTTGATTTTCTGTTAATTGTTTTTTGGGTTGTTTTACTTTTTTGATTTTTTGAGGCAAAGTTTTTGTACTAGAAACTTTTTCTGTTTCACTACATGACTGTATTAGCTGTTGTGTTTCAACTTATTTTACAAATTAGGCTATAGATGGATGTTTATGTTGGAGACTTTTCCTTTCATTTGCTCTACTTCTGCGTTCCTTTCTACGGAATGCTTTTTGGTAGGCATTCATTAGGGTCTGTTGAAAAAAATACAGAAGGTATGAGTTGGGGTGTTCTGCAATGCATGTGTGTTGTGTGCATGAGTGTTTGAGTAAGATGATAAAGATGTATGTAATGGTGCGTGATTGTGCATTGGGAAGTACAACTACTAGGGATGGGTATTCTTGAATTAATGTGTTACTAAACTGGGGTTCAGATGACAGAAAAAAGTAAGCCAATGGTGTGGAGAAGTATAAATAGTATATCTAAAGCTATACAATTAAAACAGTTGTTTGTTCTACAACATCTAAATTCTAGCGGCTGAGTTGGGTAATTTGTGTGTCGAAAAATAGGAATTTGTGGACCATTCTGCCAGTAAATCACTGTTTAAGACGGGGGGATTTTTGGTCAGAATGGTGCATAATCTCTATTTTTAGGCACATAAATAGCATGAATTAACCTTACAGTGTGTTTGAGTAATAATTCAAATATTATGGTAACATTCTACTTACTTTTTTTCTAAAATGAGCAGTTTGCTTCTTAGTTGTTCTTTGTACTTCAAATTCGGCTGCTTCTTTTCAAGAGAATAGTCTTCACTGCAATTGTAAAAGAAAGAAATTAGTAATTTGGTTTGTATATAGCACTGTTTTTAATTTAGACATAGATTTTTTAAATTGAAATGCTCAGCGCCTTCCTCAAAACCATTAAAACTATCTTATGACTAACTTAAGGAAAGAAAATATCTTTACTATGGCTTGTGAAATTCATAATGTACCACTGTATACCACTATTTCTGTAACTAAGCTTTTCCACGTAATAGTGAGTCAATGTCATAGCCTGCTTTTCCACGTAATAGTGAGTCAATGTCATAGCCTGCTTGTCCTATATAAATGTAAGTAATTATATAAATAAAAAAAATTAAAACCAATTATGTGTTTGTACAAATATTATTGTTTGAGATTTGATCATAGAGTGTGCATGTAATTTTGTTTGATTCTATGTAGTCTATATATTTTATTTCAAAAATGTTTAACATTATTTGCATGTGTGTGTGTATGAAGAAATTAAACGGTATAAAGGTTTGTAAGTCACAGTTTATTTTAGGACAATGAAAAAATGATCGTAGATTCATTTTACAGCTTATACAAGGTAAAAGTCGGTTAGAAAATGTGTTCATGTACTGTATAGCAAATATGCATACCTGTACTTTGTATTCATGCATATGGATATGGACGAAGCTGCAAGTAGAAATCTTGGAGACTTGTATAGTATTTCTCGTAGATCGTGCTTGCCAATGGTATGAGACTTGTACTCCGAGAGATTCACCGTACATTTGCAGTGCTGATCTATGATGATGTAGTTACATGTAGAGGTCTTGGATTTGATTGGTGGATGGTCATGTGATTTCTTAGCTAATTCCATTGAGGGAATGGCACAGAGAGTGAAGTGGAAATGGTAGAAGGGCTGTCCATGTTACGATATGTTCGCGGACATGGCGGTAGTTCTAGGACACCGTGTATTACATCCGGGGAATTTGGGGTGGGGAGGCATGAAAATGAGATTGAATGTAGCAAGGGATTGGTCAGTAAAGTTTAGTGAGTGTGTTGTGCTAGTAAAGGTTTTCTCAGATATTCTTTTTGCTGAGAGAAGAACAGATAGCTATGGCTGAGTGTTTCAAAAAACAGATTGTGTGGATTTTGGGAGACTCGTGTATACATTGGTTGAAGGTGCATGCAGAAAGCTGCGGAGTATCTATAGATCTTGGATTCGCACATGTGGAAGTGCACTGACATGGAGTGCGTGGAATGAAGTGGTTGGTCTTGCTACCTCTCTGTGCAACTTTGGAGATAGAGGAACATCCAGACATAATTGTAATTCATTGTGGAGGGGACAGTTTAGGACATGTGGAATTTATTTGCAATTTGCAATGAAAGAAGGACTTCATAAGATCATGGACATGTTTCCAAACTCCAAAGTAATTTTTTCACGGATTGCGCAGAGACAAATGTGGCGTCGTTCTTTCTCATGTGGTCCACAAATGGAGAAAGCAAGGCGTAATGTTAATAAGGCTGTTTGTGCCTTCCTAAGAGATTTTGGCATGTCCTCTTTTCACAATGAAAATATTATGTTTCGTAGTACATACATTTTTCGCAGAGATGGAGTCCATCTTACTTATGCTGGCAATCAGATTTTTCTGAGAAATGTACAAAATGCATTGCAACCTTTTTTAGAAATACAGCATCCATTTTGAAATAGGTGTTAAGTATTTATAATTTTTGACATACAAACACCTCCCAAAGGCTCTTTTCAGAGCCACCACTTCCTCCCAGAGAAAAATGCAATGGTTACAATAGGGTAGTACCCCAATTTTTTTTTATGTTCGCGAACTGTCCGCGGACTTTAAAGAAATACAAAGGGCCCTGTTTTATTTATCTTCACTTCTATTTTTTAACTGTGAAAGGCGGCTCTGAAAAGAGCCTTATTTTTTAGATTTTTGTTATTTTGTATTTTTTTTGTTTTTTTATACACGACACACTAGGAGAGAAGGGGAAAGAAGGGTAAAGGGGTTACCCCAACCACAGGGATAAGAAAGGGCGAGCTGAGAGAGGAAGATGTAGAGTGGGTTTTATTTGGGTAGTGAGCAGGTCTTCTCGTGCTGTGAGACGATAGTCTCAAAAGCACTCCGAAGTCGCTCCCCCCTGCAGAGTACTGTGTCACAGTACATACATACAACTGTGAACCTCGAAAGGTAAGGGTCATCAGAATTCTGTATGGCCTGTGAGGCAGCTTGAGGAAGACGCTGTCCCACAGAGGTGTTCCTTGTGGTCACAGGATCAGAAACGGAGGATGAAGGAGAGGCAATCAACCTACTACGCTCTTCACAAGGTACAACCTGGCGAATGGCCCCAGTGTGGAATGACTTGAGGTGTCGCTTCATGGTAGTGGTCCCAAAGCTGTACAAACCATGCCTCCCGCGACTGAGTACCATTTTGCACTCATTGCAGGTGACACGGTTCGCACGAGCCTTAGGACCATTCCCATGAACGGTAAATAACCGCCACACCCAAGACTCACGTCTAGTGCGGGTAGTAGGGATTTCCTCTACCTCATTCTCATCATCCTCTTCTTCCTCCTCTGCATCTTCACTCCTGTTCCCCTCTTCAGGCCCTTGGGAAGGTGGTGGTGGTGGAGGGGGTGGGGGTGGTGCTGAAGCAGGTGCAGCACCAGGTGGCAGTTCTGCAGCCTGGGATGCCATCTCGATGGTGGAATCAGCAAGTTGCTGGAGAAATAGCTGTTCTCTGAAGAATAGCCATAAACACAATGAGAATAAGCTCTAGGGCGTGGTCTTTTATGGGGGTGCTTGTACGCGGTATGTGGACATGCGAGCTGTCCGCGGACAGATCGAACACAAAAAAGGGTTCAAAAAGTTTCAAAAGATATGTAGAAACTCAGGATTACTATGTGGGATTTACTCGAAAATGTACTTTAAATTGTTCGGGGACACGAACAGTGTCCGCATTCAAAACACGCGATCGGCATGGGTGCGGTCACATGATTCCTTCGCGAACAGGTCCGCGAAGGAAGCTCCAGTCCGCAGGACACCAAATGTACGGACATTGGTTTGCGCATGCGCGTTGATGTTCTACGGACAGTGTTCGGGTCCTGAATTAATTAAAAGTGTGTCACACATCAAACGAACATTTCTGGACATCGCGTATGTTCTAGAACAGTTTAAACTTGCTAGCGAACACTACGGACAGATATAGTGTTCTTTAGGACACTTCCATTTTCGTTTGATTACGAACTTTTTAGGACATCAATTGTGTTCTTAGAACATTTAACTTGCTAGCGAACATTACGGACAGGTATAGTGTTCTTTAGGACACCTCCATTTTTGTTTAATTACGAACATTTCAGGACACCAACTGGGTTCTTAGAACAGTTCTAACTTGCTAGCGAACAGTACGGACAGGTATAGTGTTCTTTAGGACAACTCCATTTTCGTTTAATTACGAACATTTCAGGACACCGCTTGTGTCCTTAGAACAGTTTCAACTTGCTAGCGAACAGTACGGACAGGTATAGTGTTCTTTAGGACACCTCCATTTTCGTTTAATTACGAACATTTCAGGACACCGCTTGTGTTCTTTGAACAGTTTCAACTTGGTAGCGAACAGTACGGACAGGTATAGTGTTCTTTATTAGGACACCTCCATTTTCGTTTAATTACGAACATTTCAGGACACCAATTGGGTTCTTAGAACAGTTTCAACTTTCTAGCGAACAACACGGACAGGTATAGTGTTCTTCAGGACACCTCCATTTTCGTTTATTTACGAACATTTCAGAACACCCGCGCTGTCCGCGGACATCTACATTGTTTTTAAAAAAATAAAAAGTGGGAAGTAATTACAACACAATATAAAAATGTAACTTTATTTCACATATATTAATAATTTATGACAGAGAAGGTGAGGCAGAAACAGAAACAAAAACAGGAAAATTAGGGGTTTCAACATGATTGATATCAGGTGAAGAAGGGATGGAAGTCTCATCAAAACGTTTAGGATTATGGAGAGGTTTTGGGGATAATTGAATGGGATATGGTGAGGGGGGACAAGTACATGTGGGACAATGGTATGAGGTTTTTGATTTAAAATGATCCTCAACAAAAGTTTTCAAATTATTAAAATTGCTCCATAATAAATCAATTTTTTCTTTTAAGCTGGCAAGCGTGTTTTCCATAACAGTTTCTTCAGACATATTTTCTATTTTGGTATGCTCTGTACAAAAATATATATATATATGTTATATATATATAAAATAATAACACTTAAATGGTTTATATTGTAAAGTGTGTACCATTAGCTTCACTATTTTCTGACATTTCGCCATGTGGGAAGTGCTCCTCTAGCCATTCCAGAGTACTAGACATTTCTGTGAGAAAAAAAATAATAATAATAATATTTTTTTTATCTAATACAGAACGTTTATAAAGCTATGAGTAAAATGATGTACACTTACTATTTCAGGTAAGATATGTTCTGAGTAGTCTGTACGTCTGGTCTTGGTCTTAGTTGTGGAGTTTCTGTGAGGTAATTATGTTGGAAGCCTATTTATCTTCTCTTGGTATATTCCATTTTAGAATATATTGTATTTAAATGAATGGTTAGTGTGGTATATATATATGGGTTACATTTCTTATGTATTATTACATATAATTTGTATGTGTACTACTTTGTGAATTTTTGTAATGTTATCATGTTGTAATATAACAATGAAACATGCTCCCCCCCCAGACTTTTTAGGTAGTGGTACTGTTGTCCGATTATGTCCGCGGACATCAAAAATGTTCGCGGACATTACATTCAGTAGAAGTGGTTCAGTATGTTCCATATTACATGTACATAAAGTCAAAGTTACTATTGTTAAGCTTTGTTACTAAAAACCTATGAAATTCAGTTAAAATACTTTGTTAAAGGGACATTATGGTTAAGTTGTGCTACTAAAAACCTATGAAATTCAGTGAAAAAAACCTTGTTAAAGGGACATTATGGTTAAGTTGCGCTACTAAAAACCTATGAAATTTCGTTGAAAAAAACATTGTTAACGGATCGTCATGGTTAAGTTGCGCTACTAAAAACCTATGAAATTCAGTGAAAAAACTTTGTTAAAGGGACGTTATGGTTAAGTTGTGCTACTAAAGGGGGCGCTGTTGCGCAGGAGAGAAAATGGCGGCTCTCGTGTGAGCTCCGGCTAGACCCGGGCCGCAAAGCCAGAAAAGATCATTTGCAGGCACCGGTTATTATGTCATCAATGACATTTGTGATGTCATCTTTGATGTCCTGGGTTTTAGTCTTAGCAGTGCACGGTGGTGGCGTGAGTTATGGTTGCTTAGCTTACCATAACTGGGGAATTTCAAGGGTTTTTCGGTTTTACTTGGAACCATAATGTCCCTTTAACAAAGTTTTTTCACTGAATATATATATATACATCATACTATATAATACAAGGCCAAATGTATGTTTGTCTGAAGTTGCCCTGCGCCCACTTCACCTGTTACCACCACTAGAGGGAGCTGTTACCTTATGCATACAACAATAAGGGTTCAAGTTGTGCAGTAGAGATGACCAGTTTTGTCTGTTATTACCCACAGAGGGAGCTGTTGTCTAACGCATACAATAATTAGACTTCAAGTGCATCTTCCAGGCAAAGAAAATGTGAATTTCAACAATGATGACATACAATTAGCTGCACAAAAGGCCAAGACAGGGATACCACTTAAACAGCATACTTCAAGTTGCATACACAGTAAATATATAAAAAATAAATAAAAAACACAAACAGAAATGTATTTGTATAAACACTATTCACTAACAAAATGAATTACTTTGTTTCCCCATACAGATGACTTTCTGTAAATACAAGTATTTTTGGCACATCATTCCTCCACAATGCGTCCAAAGAGAATTTTAACACATGTAGATGCAGAAAAGGTTAAACGCTAAAGAAATGAGGCTCAACATATATATAGGACAAACATGACTGAGCAACAAAGGGCAAGTCAATGTGAAAACAATACTGCAAGCAAACGGAAAAATAGGGCCACAACAGCTCGGGAAGGAGCTCTACAATGGGACATGCAATGATCACGTTCTGCAGCCTGTAGAATAAATATGAGAGATGCAGAAAGAGCCCTTGTATGGGAAACCAATCGTGAATGCAACAAAAATGTTTGCGCCAACATCACTGATAAAGAAAATGCTGCTCAACGGAAATTTTACGAAAACAATGATGGGAAACGTCCATCCCACAAAACGTACAACCGTTTGGAATTTAATGAAGACAATATCCACACGCACATCTGTGGTTAACTTAACTTTTTGTGCAACTTCTGCATGGCAAAGCATTTTCCATTAGGACAAAGAAGTGATAAGCTGTTTAATAAAGTTTGCAATAAAGGCTAAATCCAACTAGATGACATACAAGTTTCAACACTGATCTAACAACTAATGACTGGACATCCCACACATTCACAAAATGTTATCGATAATATTCATTCTATCAATAGTGCATTGATTTTTGCATCAATGGGAGCAAACATTGAGCCACCTCCAGGATACGGACCATATTGATTTTGAATAAATGCCAAATATATCACCAATCTGGTGCCTTAGATCCTGAAATTTTGCACAGCTGTACATTTTAGATCCTGAGGAATCTGGGTGCAAAAAAGAGCCATGCTACATGAAATTTTGGGGTGTCACGTCAATTGTTTGAGGTGAGTTAAGTTCATATATGTCTTAGTATAACCATTTCGCTGAAGCATATAGCATGCTGTATGAGGTAGAGCAACAATGAATCCATGTAGCCACCTTAAATCGAGTTCAACCACCAAACGTTTCTATGGTAATCCTTCAGGACCGGACATCTAATTCCAGAAGCTATAGCGCCCAAGGAGTTAATGAGGTGACTGTTATCCTCCAACATTCAGATGGTGAATTTCCCCTTCAAGGCAACCTTCTTATTCATTGCTGCACTACAGATCAAACAAAAAAATACAATAAGAATAAGTGTTGTGGACCCTAATCTCGAACCATTGATGTATCCTATGTTATTCCCATATGGTTACTTAAATTGGGGGGCCAACATCAATTAGTAATGTAAAAAGACGACCACCCACCAACCCAAGGATAAGAGTTAGTCAAATGAAATACTACTCTTACAGGACGTCTAGTTGGGATCAAGACAATCCTGCCTTAGGGCTGGCGAGTTGACACAGCAGTACTTTGTTGGAAGTTAAGGCAGTACTCTCTGCCACTTTGGAATTCATTTTGGAAAGCTGTTAACATTGCCGTGGATACACTGCAAACCATTGCAATGTTGTGTACTGTGAACGTGTAGAGACTACTGGCGGTCCCTTTTCCTTGTTTGTGGCAACTGCGAGCTGGTGAGGAAGAGGAGGGACTTGCTCAGCTCTAAATACCCTGCCCTGGCATGAAGCGCTGTGAAGCGCCGTGAAGGACGGCAAAGGGCAGTTAAGGTAGTTGAGACAGGGGTGTCACAGGCATTGTGGATCATCCCTTCATTCCTCTGCCTTCATCTGTGCCTTAACATGAAAAAAATCAGCGCTGCGAAGCAAGTGGCAGTAAGTGGTCTGCTGTTACTCCGGGGGAAATCTGTAACTGCGAGTCTATCTACAGTATGCACTACCAAGGAGGAGCTTGCTGTGAGGAAGTGACAGTACTTAATAATGGCACAGGTGCAGAGCATGAAGTGGCACTAAGTGGCCTGCCGTGGTCCACCTGCGGCCTCGGGACACTGGGGCACCCATTTGGATGATTAAACATAATATACGCCTACCTGTGCCCTACGTTCTTTTTACTTTATGTGGGAACGGATTAGTGCCTTGAGGTGGTAACATCAGGAGAGAGGCTCATCAGCGGTTTGCAATGAGTGCCTATTGCATCCTATTTATTTTGGCCCACTCTGATATTAATATGGCACTAGTAAAAATGCAAAAGTGCTTAGTGAATGTGCGCGTAGTGGCAAGTACACAAGCAGCCCACATTCACCAAATGCTAGCTCCAATGGGACACCTTGCTCAAAAAAAGATAAATCAGATTAGGTTTGGGAGACTCAGCCTAGGATTACGGGCTTCTTTGGGGTGGTGCCGTTGGGAATGGAAACCAGTGAACCCACAGAAATAATATCAATTCCGTCAGGTAGCACGGTCGTTGACCTGGGGAAGTGCAGTACATGCCGCAGCCCAAGTGACAATAACAATTCTTTATTAAATCTCTGTTTGGGCTTGCAGAGAAATTTGATGGGTGCACCGAGTTGGGTCCGGACCTCTTCACCAGGGCATTATGATAATATAATTGGCACTAACCTGTCTATGACACCTGACTTGGAAAAGTACATATCTTCTTCCAGCTCGTCAGACGATGATAACGAGGTCGATACCTCCTTCCAATCCATTGACTCCCCACAATGAGAGGAAAGGACAGTCACTCCTACTTTGAATGCTATGGTATCCACGGTTGATGCATTATTTGCACTGTTTTAATATGGCAGACGAGCAACAAGAACTCAAGAGAATCCTCCAAAAAGTTGTTGATGCCATTCTGGCGTCATATAAAGGATGTGGAAAACATAAACACTAATGATGAGGAAGCGCTTGTTGGAACTGAAGCAGCCAGCAGAGGTGTCTGCTAGCCAGGCATCCTCACCTGGAGTATTATGTATAATCTCTTCACTCCACGCCGCCTTGATATCGCCAGGCTGACAGCTAATGCTGATATTGGGCAAGATAACATTTCTGCACACCATGACCGAGGCGAGAGAGATCTCGAAGCACTTTAACAAACAGGAGAGGACATTATCGCTGATACAGAGCTTGATAATTCTTTCCAACCAGTGCGTAACAGAAGAAGACGTAGGCGTCTGCTGCAGAAAGCTAATAATGCTAATAAACAGGCAAAGTGCATGGAATCTGGGACTGCACCTATTATATGTCGGTGCAGGCATGATGCCAGCGTATTGCCTAGTAAAACCATGTTTATGAGAACACTTGTAGAAGGCACTAGTCAGCAAGTGCAATTGCAAGGCCCCATATATAAATGAATGCATACTGACTTAAATAAAGTGGATCCTCTGATCCCTCTGAATTTTGAAAGTAGACCGATCAAAAGGTGTCAATTCCATCCGCAAAGCCCAATATTCAATATTCGATGTGCAGGACTGCTGCCCAATCAGTCTTATAGTGATGAGCTACCTGCAGCATACTACAAACATCGAGCTATACTTAACTATAGGGCTGGCCCCACGCAGATTCAGCCTTAGGCTGAAAATGGCCTGCCTTTGTGAAATGGGTAAAAGTTGAGCAACTGAACCCAACCTCAACTAGCCCATTTCTGACTCAAAGCCATTTGTAAGACTGATGGCATAGAATACCCCTGTTAAAAAACATCTAATTGGATCACATAGCACACATCATGATCACCCAACTAATTGGGCCTTAATTGAATTCACCTCGCCTGTGGTGGTAGCCCTACTTAGTTCTTGCCAAACAAAATTGAGAGAACTTGGATACCAATTAACGGTATGCCGAACACACAGTTTTTCTTTCTTCTGGTGAAGATGTGCCTGCCATTAAAATCTTATCTGCTAGCACTTTGACTCTCATTGATCACAACACATAAAGATTAAGCATCTTGGCTTACCTTGTTAAACCTGTGGCAAGCAATAAAAAGATGAGAGAGGTGGACCAACGGATTCACAATTCCTTTGAAGCTAATGACTACAGACAATCCAATGTACTGGAGATTCAAAATTGGCTCTCCTGGAACAATTGTGGTCATAGCTCCTCCTTATGCAATTCTTCTGATTGAAAGAGATGTTTTCTTATTGCAGGAGACTTGGGTGTGTGGAGATGTCTGCCTTGATGGTTCTAATGTCCTATGTCCTATGTCGACCTGTACAGCGGAAAACATTAGGCCGGCCTACTGAGGGCTTAGCAATAGGAGCTAGGAACCAGATCAGTCTGAAGGACTTTTCTGTTGGGCCCTCCAGCCCATATGCATGAGCAACCATCTTGGAAGATCTTTTGGTGCACACCAATAGGACCTTTGTCATTAATTTATATGTTCGACCCAGTGGAATGGTTTCAAAAAGAATAATTCAGGAGACTATAGAACAGCTTTTATACCAATGGTATGAGCTCTGTAACAGAGTGGTAATTGCGAGTGACTTTAATGCTCACTGTCTCCTACAAGTTGCCATGCCTCCTCCAGTTTCCGACCCAAGGCATGAAATTAAGTAAGAACAGGGGGACCAACGATGGGGCCATTTTTACATATGCATTGCCTAATATCTCTGAATAGTAATCTTTGGGAAGGCATTGCCGCAGGCTCTACGTGGACTAACGGCAAAGTCTCTTCCTGCATTGACTATGTTGTTATTGACCACTCACAATGGTCCTGTTGTAGCGCCCTAACTATTCTCTATACTGCATTACGTGACCATGCAATGTTAACTTGGACGCAGTCTTTGCCTGCTCATTGGAAAATTAAACAAAATGTAATGAGCATTGCAGTCAACTCACAAGATTATCGGATCATATAGGCCGCTTGCACTGTAAAAAAAAAGTAAACCAATTGATCCTCACAGATTGGAGAATTGGTTTAATTCCAATAATTGGGACATGCGATCTACCATGGAAATGTTATCGGGCGGCTTCATTTAACTCAACATAAAAAACACATTAACGATTGTGTCATGGGTCTTGCTGATATTTGAGTTCACCAATGTAAAATGTTATATCGCAATGCAAGAGCAGCAGTTAAGAAAAATAATTTTCTAGAATGTAGCGATCGAACTGCACAAGTCACTTCTCTTGAAACCCAATGGAACTGGCTAAAACAGCACACAGTGTTGTTCAGCTTACTGAGGAGTAATGATAACATGTTTTGGGCTTCTGACAGAAAATATCTTGACAGAAAATATCTTGCAGGTAATACTCCTGTGAAGCTTAATTCCATTTCTGAGGGTACTTGGGCTTCTGCAATAGCTGAAATCTGTTCTGATGGTAATTTGGTAGTGCCAGCGGGGGAAACCTTTATTTATGAAGAGGAAAACATCACTGGCTTCAGGTTTGATGATATACTTGAAATTATCAAAAAACTGAAGCCCTCTAGGTCTCCAGCTCCCGACTCTATAGCAAATGTTGTTATTAAGGCTAACCCGACTGTTTGGGTGGGTATATTGCACCAACTATAACTCTGGGTCATGAATAGTGGCAGGATACCTGTAAACTGGAGGGAGTCCATTCTTGTCCCCTTTTTTAAAAAAGGGCGACAGAGTGGACCCCTTCGACTACAGGTTATTAGCAATGTTAAATTCGAGTTCCAAAAAGTTTTCCTCACTCATTCTAAAAAAATTGAATCGATGGATGGACCAGAAGGGTGTGAGAAACCTAGGGGTATTCTCCCATGTAGACTCGAGAATCCTCTATTTAGGTGGCCAGGCGAGGGCCATTGCTCTTGGATCCCAACCCTGGGGATGGACAAGAGAGGGAGGATCACCTGAGTAGAGGAGCCTGGGGTTTTTGTCGTGGGAGTATCCCAGGTGAGACGCGGTATTCCAACAAAACGTCAGACAAGGTGGAGGCGTCTTCATGGGATATTCAGGCCAGAAGGATGTGGAAGTATCATATTAGGACAAAACAGACAAGGCATAAGGCCAGATAAGACAAACACAATGTTTTAACCTCAACACCTATTTGTCTTCCCCTGGTTTAAGCCAGAGAGAAAGGAAATCACCCAGTTATATACAGACAGGGTCGAGGGAATCCCCTCTTCCCTCTTTCAATCACCTTATAATGCTTTTGCCCCTAAATATCAATTTACATCTTGCCCTGTCTCCCCCTCCCCATTTCCAACATGGACTTGGACAAGGAAGCCGAGAGCAATGAGGATTATCCATAGAACCGACATAGGAATACAAAGTGAGGCCTACCATGTATCACCTTTTCAATTGTCCCACTAATGGAGTCAGTCAAGGTCAGGTCCTTTACTCCAACTGTGCACCCCTGACTCCCATTGATTATCACCTGCATTATAAAAAAGGGTGGGTCTGCCAGAAGACGAGAGCGGGCTGGGATGCTGACTGGACCATAGGAGCCAAAGAGCAGGGAGTTGCAGGAAGAGAAGCCTTGGAGGATCCAGAGGAGAACGGCATGCTGAGACGTTGGCCCGGTGCTCGTGAGTGGCTG
This sequence comes from Ambystoma mexicanum, assembly GCF_040938575.1. Taxonomy (NCBI): domain Eukaryota; kingdom Metazoa; phylum Chordata; class Amphibia; order Caudata; family Ambystomatidae; genus Ambystoma; species Ambystoma mexicanum. The sequence goes on from NC_090923.1 coordinate 371,744,960, forward strand.
TAGCGTGGCTGGGGAGCCGTTTCTCCAGGGAACTGGAGCGAGGCAGCCTGTATCCTGCTAGTGGTATTCATGGAAAGTGCATGTTTCCTTGGGTTGTTTGCCAGTCCCAAGGATGCCTGAGGGGCAAGTGGTGAGATCCTGACCTCGACCCAATGTATGCAGGAGGGACAACTTACCAGTGCTACACTACACGGTGAGTTTCAAACAAGTGAGAAAAAGAAACCTGGGAGCGTGTGGTTGGCTGGAGCAGAAAGGGGAAAAGACAAGATTTTGTAAAGCAGCACGGAACAGAAAGCAAGAGTGAATGCATAAAAGAATAGAAAGTAAAAAAGAAGCAACAAGGAACGTGGAAAGAAGGAGAAAGCACATTAGCGGCGCAGAAATAAGTCCAGAAGTAAAGACATTTAAAGAGCTATATAAGTAAGAAAAATGTGCGAAAGACCCGAAAGAAGGTGCAAGTGTGCACAAGTAAAGCAGAAATAGTGAAAGACGGTGCAAGTCTGCACAATTACAGCGCAAAAAGTGAAAGAAGGTGCGCGTGTGCACAAATAAAGCAGAAAGAGTGAAAGACGGTACAAGGATTCACAAAGAAAAGTAAAGAGATGGAATGAAAGAAGAGCAGAGTGAAAGCAGCACTGGAGGACAAAGGTGCCAGAGGAGTGATTCAAAGTGCAAATGGAGGGGCCAGCAATGAGAGTGGCTCCACAGGGGAGCAGCAAAAAGCCTGGTGTTTTCAAAAGTCTCTGACACTACCCCATGAAAGAAAAACAAAGTGAACTTTTGTTTAAGACCAGAGGGCCTGGATTTGGCGAAGGGAACCCTTAGAGGCCGAAGGTAAATCCTGAGAAGGTGCACCTTTATTTAAGACCAGAGGGGCCTAGGCATGGGGAAGGGGACAGTGAGAGGCCCACAAAGAACTTTTTGAACTCTCGAGAAAAGGCCACGACTTGGGGAAGGGAACCCTGAGACGCCTAAAAGAAACTGTGTCATTTATTTTTGTGTTTGAGGCATATACTCGGGGAAAGGGAACCCTGAAAGGTCTAAAAAGGAACTAGAAGGATCAAAGCTTGGGGAAGGGAACCCCAAGAGACCCAGAGACATTTGGAAGTTGGTGACGTGCTGCAAGACCCCTATGTGCAAGGTTCTGAGGGCAACCCTTTTAAGTTGAACTAATTTTGTGTCTGGAAGAACTAGACCTATGGGTATGATTACCTGAAGCCAGCTGTTATTTACATTTCTTTTTTAATCTATTTTTTCTTTAAGAAGACTCCCTATCACAATTATTTAAGGGCGAGGGCAAGCATGGGTTTGGGCACAGACAAACTTTGGTTTTGAATTTATGGACATCAACGGCCCTTAGAACCATCAGTTGAGGGAACAGTCCCTTTAGAGTTAGGGCCAGTTAGGTATTACACCAATCCCAAAACTTTATTAAATGAAGGTTTCGAAACTGCCACTTTTGAGTGTGTGTCTCTCTTGAAACCATGCCTGTCTCACAAGGGCCTCTTGAAGAAATGTTAAACAGGCTTCAGAAGGGAACACGGTACATCTTGCAACATTTGCACCATACATTACCTTATGGCAGAGTTTAACAGACGCCTCAACAGAAGATTATATCTCTGCTTTATTGACTATACTAAGGCGTTCGATTCGGTATTAAATCCATTGTTGTGGTCCAAACTAAAGTAATGGGGAATGGACACTCTTCTTCCTTATCTTGTAAAAGTGTTACATACTTATACCGCGGTAGTTATTCGCTTAAATCAAGAGAGGGCCATAAGTTGATCCATGAGCTCGTACCGGGGCCGTAAGAAGGGGTGCATACGTGCAACCCTGTTATTCAATCTATATGTCTCCACCATGAATGAGGCAATATTGTCAGTGTGTAATCCCCCCCCACAATTGTTGGCAAACTTACACCTTGGTTGTTGGACTACACACCAATTCGCTTACAGCATTGTATTGACGCACTCGCCACCTATTCAGTCACCAACCACATGGAAATTAACATTATTAAAACAAAGGTATTGGTGATTGGGGGCAGAGCTACCAGTAAATTGACTTATAAATGGCACTTGGCTGACTCTTCTATTGAGCTGGTAAACAGTAATACATATATGGGTGTACCAATTAAATCTCGTTCCTGCATTATCCTATTGTGGTGAGATAATTACCACTAAAGCCCTGAAAAAGTGGATTATGATGAAATGGTTTGTGGATCAAATGTAGAGGACCTACTGTTCATAAATCACCTGAGTGTAAATCCTGGGGCCCTTTATGGTCTTGAGGCACTGTCCACCTGACAAGTGGCGTGGCTGGAGAGAATGGAAGGGAAGATTCTTCGCTTACTGCTGGGCACACCCAACATGGTACCTTTTAAGGCACTGAGATGCAAATTGGGACTTCCTTCCCTCAGACCTTTGTGGCTTGCACAAAGATGCAAACTACTCCTCCAGTTCAAGAGTTTATTTATGGATACCAGAACTCTACTGAGTCTGATAGCCCAACATTTTCGGGAAGAGAGGTTCAATTCCTTTTTGCAAGACCTTCAAAGCTCTATATTAAGACATCTGACAAAAATAGATCTATCTTTGGAACTGGTGCAGGATACCTCAAATTCTCATGTCCTTTTAAAGAATAAAACCAGAATGTGAGACACAGTGATTATCACAGGGAAACTGCATGAGAAAAATAATGATAGGGAATATAGCACACAAAGGTACTTTTTGGATTCTCTATGTACTTACTTGACTAAGTTGTGTGCTGGTGATCTAAGAAGATTCAACATATATCTACAATTTAATTCACGAATATGTGTGCAGTTGGGTGAATATTCCCTGTGAAGATAAACTTTGCTGTTTGTGTGGGGGTGCTGTAGAAACCAGCCGCCACAGAATCATGACACGAGTCAGAGTAGAGAATCATATTCTCAAATGTTGCCAGCTTTTCCGGGTGAACAACTTTTGAATAACTTTTGCAACATCCTAAAGTCTTTTGAAGAACTGAAAAGGTTTTCCCAAACATCCAGCTGCACTTTCAAAACCACAATGGCTGTGTGAGCAAGCAATCCCTTCTCCCAAAAATATTAGTGTTAATGACATCAATGCTCAAATATAAACCTTGATACATGGAGATGCTAAATGTTACAAGTCAATTGACTCAGTCACTGAAGCAGCCAAAACTGTCTTTAACCCAACAGAGTTTTTGAATTCATTGTAGTATCCCATCCCACAACCTGCTCTTGAAGATTGGGGCACGCATCATGCTCCTCAGAAACTTGGACCCACTAAAGCTGTGCAATAGCACCTGGCTCTGCATCAAAAACCTCTTTCCTCACATCATTGAAGCCACCATTCTGACAGAATTTTCAAAGGGAGAAGACATATTCATACCAATAATTCCTCTAATCCCAACTGATTTACCATTTGACTTCAAATGTCTGCTATTCCCAGTTTGACTTGCTTTCACAATGTCAATCAAAAAAGCCCAAGAACAGTAACTTAAGGTTGCTGGAATCAGCTTGGAGGCCCCATGCTTTGCTCCCGGACAACTTTATGTTGCTTGCTCCAGATTTGGAATGCCCATATAATCTGTTCATCTTTTCTCCAGATGGAAGAACCTAAAACATTGTCTACCAAAAACACTTTGTGACAAATTTCACAAATTTCAATTCAAGTTTCTGTGATGTTTTTCAGAATTTGAAATGTTTTTATTTTTGAAAGGAGACAGTTCAATTTTTACAATATACTATCATGCTATCTATTTTTTAGCAGTTATTTTTTTTTCAATCTGTAAGGCAGGGGGTGAAACATTACTGTTCTTCCATTACTAGATAATTTGTTGGTAAAGACATGGACAACGCTGGGTACCCCAACTGGTAGTTTCTAAAATGAGGAGGACTTTGATGTTTCGGGCAACAGAATTATTGTTCCCCTCCACAAACAATAGTGGTGTTGGGGAACATGCTACAGGGGTCTTTGGCTTAAGCATAGAATATACCCCATGTCTTGAAACTCTCTTAGAAAGAAACGTTGAAAGTCAGGAAATGAGAGATCAATGCCATCAAGGCAGTTTCAACCAATTAGGCAGTGGCTCAGGTAGTCAGGCTCTTCCCAGGGAGTATTGCAGTCATAACCAGAAGGGGACACTTGGCCGCCTTCTTTGTAAACTTTGATTGGCAACCCAATTACACTGGGCTGAATCCCTTAAAACATGCTATTTGCCACATTTCCTTAAAGTAGAGTTTCAACTACACATTTTTTTAAAATGTAATATGCTTTTATCTCACACTTTATGCCACTAAGCATGAGACCAGGTATCAAACCCATCCTGCTGTTATCTTCTTTCCAAGACAATCATGTTGTACCGGAGCTATCCTCCCTCCGATCTATCATACTATCATACTAAGTATTAAACGCCCTCAGGAGCAAGGCCAAGGAGCATCTGTTTGGCTGTGGCGAATGAGCAGTGACTGAACTTTTCTCCCTCCAAACTACTCCCGTTTCCTGTGTTTTTGCTAATCAGTTTGTGGCACCTGGAGGTGCCTGGAGGTGCGTATGCCTTTAATCCCAGCAGTGGGTCAGCCCACATAAGGCCGACCTCCCATGCCCTTGCGGCGTAAGCCCTCAGGAGCAAGGGCGAGGAGCATCTGTTTGGCTCTTTGGCGAGTGGAGTGAGGGCGTGAGGGCCCGACAGAAAGATGGAGCCTACTATGCCAGCTTCAAGGACTAGAGCGCAACTAAAACGCATTGCGCTGCAAGATGATTACCCTGCAAAGCAGCCTCGACAACAACAAGTGAGCCAGTACTTTTCTTGTGGCTCCATAGCTGACATAACAGAGGAGGCAGAGTCTCATTTGGCTGAAGATGTATTTGAAGTGCTCCCTCTGTCTGCCACCTTAGTGCAGACGGAGCGTAACCTACAAGAGAAGCCCATGTCTACGCAATCATGCCAGTTATCCGATATTGCTACATCACCGCAGACGGAAGGTGAAGAACACGGAGAAGCTGGTCAACTTAATCCTGTTGATACAGATGAACTCACCCGTACCGTTGGGGCTGGCGTGGTTCTCCCAGCAGAGGCTGGGGATGGCTCGCCGAGCTTGCAGTGGCCCAGGGGGTGTGGTGGGGACCTGCCGTTCCGTGATTTCCCGGCTGTGGGAGTCCGCTCGTCGCTGCCTGTGGCCTCCGTCACAGCCGCAGTCGCCCCTGATGATGTTGAGGGGCGGGGCAGTGACGCGGCTGCGGGGAACTCCGAGGAGGACGCTTTGGTTCGGCAGCATTGGCGTGACGTAGAGGAGGCGCGCCGGGCCAGCCGACTGAGGGGCTCCGCTGTGGCTGTGCTGTCCACCTCTGCAGTGAGTTCAGGAGTCAATACGGTCACAGCTGAGACGATCGGAGCATCAGCAGAAGTGAGCCTGGTTAGTGTGAATGCCTTCCCGCTTGTGATCTTTAATACACTTAACACAACAAACCCGTCTATCCCACATCAGCAGGAGGATGTGCACACAATGATTTCACCAGAAGGCATTTGTAGTCCTACACTTCCGACGGTCCCCAATTCAGACAATCTTACATTTAAGCAAGCAATAAGGTTGCAAGGCGAATATGTGTTAGAGGAAGAGGCGACTATCGAGCCCATTACAGGCAGAAGAAACTCTTTAGAAGTAGTTTCAACAGTATTACCAAATCTAATTGACTTGAATAAAGAACGTGCTTGCAAACAGACGTCCGGGAGCACTCCTGTATTCAACGGGATGTGAAAAATACCTCAGAAAAGGCAGTGCAGTAATGTGACTAACGTCAATCGGGACATTTGGGGGTCTGGTAATTATAAAAGATTAAGAACTGTAGAGGATGTGTCTTCTGATGATTCCTCCCAATCACCAGGTGGAAAGGTGGCTGATTCGCAGAAACGACAGTTCGCCCACAACAAGGTAATCCACAACATTAATGGGTGTCAACTATCTCATCTCCTGCAGTATGTAAACAGTGAGGATTCTACGGATGATTCTACGTCCAGAGACTCATCGTTGGTAGAGCAAGATTTTCCGAAAGTCAGAAGAGAATGGTCTGCTTTTAATAACGCTGTACGTGGCGCGACAAGGAAAGTCAGAGGCGGATTACAGACCGCATGTGTACACGTGCCTTCAAATGATTTATTAATAGCTGTGACTTCTGCCATGGCTATCCCTCTGTCACCCTTTACCAAACTTTATGAAACTCTAAATGGAAATGTGAAAGATATCACAACACTTCTGGCCTTAATGAATTCAAAACTTTTACATCTAGAGAGAATGCATAGCTGCCAAAGTTCCAAACAAGATGATGTAACCCAGAATTTACTGGCATGTCTCGCATCAGTTAATGATGGCAAACGCAATGATATGCTTGATAAAAAGCTGCTTGCCAAGGTAGCAAAGGAAGCTTTGTCTCTGTTTCGTAAATTCCATGCTGTTTCTAAAGGTGGAGAGCCGCTTGGAGTTGTTACCAGATTGCAATTGCAAACGAACGAGCTTTCGAGCGTTGTTTCGCAGTCGCCCAGGTGAGTCACGGCCTCCGAGATCGATTCCTCACTAAAACAACCGGGGCATCTTGCAAACACTGCCGCCCTCACTAATGCAGACTCAGAAATTAAGGACTCCACGCTCCCGACAGCAATTGACGCTGAGACCTGTGCAAATACCGGTGTCTTATGTTCTGAAGATGTCAAGCGAGGTGATACATTGGATAACTCTTTCCACACGCATTTTTACAAGCCAGAAGTTCAACTAATCTGGCGTTGTTGGACAGCCAAAGAGCGTCTGACCTAACTCTTCACCTACTAGCTGTCGATCAAACCTCTGTCCCTGAAGCAAGTTTGTTTCCAATTTCTGGAGGGACGGATGTTGATCTACAAAAATAAAAAATGTGGAAATCAAAAATGGAATTGCACCGCAAACTAAAAAGCAAAAAAATATGCCAGGACGCAAGAAGAGTTTCCAAAGAGGTACACAGAAATTTCTACGTAACATCAATATGTTACAATTTGTTGACAAAGCGATCACCACCCGTCTAAAATCGAGTGAAGCAACAAAGGAGCCTATAATGGCGCCAGTTGAAGCAACGGCACTTAATTCAAATTCAGCAAGTGATCGCCTAAGTGCAGCGGCCGAGGCTAACCAAGATGAGCTGTTGGATCTATCGGTGTATGAGGATTTTGTTGAGGTGGATGCAGCATCAGTGAACCAACCACTTGATGCTTCCGTCATGATAAAAGAGGTGTCTTTACCCACTAGACAGGTGGAATTGAGCTCTCCTAAGAATGCTGGAGTAGGCCATCCGAATCCTAAAATAACTGCGCTTCAAGAGCACTCAAATAAAATAAAAATCACTGCTTTAGAGAAAGGGGGTAGGGCCTGTCATTCCGACTGAAGTTGCGGCTGCCTATGAAAAATTGACACCAGTAAGTCCTGTGTTTGTGACTCTATAAGAAAAAAGGGACCATTTAATAGTAATCCCTGAAACAAAACATCTGGTGTCCGAGTGTGGGAGTCAGATCCAGATGACCTGTTCAAACCTTGAAGATGAATGCTGTGAACCCAGGACTGACTTGACAAAGGATATTACTTCTATCCCACATAAAGCAGAGTACCAACATTCTGGTGGCCGGGCAAACAGACAGAAGAGTTGTAATGGGCAGGCAACTGCTCGCACCTCGGACATTACCATGACGATCAAACTAATAATGGAGAGGCTTGAGTCAGGTGACAAACTGATTCTGAACCGGGCATTCGTCTTAAGATTGCTCCATCATGTACCCCGCCTACGAGCTTTAGGTTCAAAAGACTTAAAAATCGTGGAATTCCCTGACGAAACTTGCAATGACAAGGTTATATTACACGTTGATTCCAGCATAATTACAAATGCAATTTTAGAAGCAGGGGACGATCTTTTGTCTTTGGGGTTCGACATCTACAAAATAATTGATCATACACAATGTGAAAAATCGGAAGGTGTGGCGGCAATAGGCACTGTCTTGGTTACTCAAAACTCCAAATTTAGGTCCGGCGAGCAGTCATTTAAAAATCAAACTGCAAAAGGTCAGTTGTGTCGGAGAGAGATGGTGCCCAAAACAGGTGCTGCTGATTTAGTAGGTCATAGAATGACGTCTGTCGATCAAGAAGTGGTGCCTAGCATTAAACCAATTGAGAATATCCAAATCACTGTAAATAGTGTGAGACCAAGCGTCAACGGTGCCACTAACCTAGCAAGTAGCCTGGTCGGTAAAGAAAACATCCAAGACTGGAACTGGCTGGCTACTTCTTTGAATACTAAAACTTCAAGTTAATGCCCAAAGACCAAGGAATCACAGCTCTGCTCATTTGCGTCTTGGAACACGCGTGGGTTCACGATTTGCTAAATAATGATTGGCTTCTCAATCTCCAATTGGTGTGTCTTCAAGAAACATGGATGTTAGAAGCACCAGTTATCTCAGAGTTCGAATGTGCACTGAATCCCGCCATCAGGGACGAAAAGGGAAGGCCTACAGCTGGCCTTCTCACAATGATTAAGCGGTCCTCAGGCTATCGGTTATTAAACTCTGAGAATCACACACCATATATCCAAGTCTCTGAGATAGGCAAAATCAATCGTGTAGGAAAAGTGTTAGATAAAATCCAGATAATAAACCTGTACTGGAACCATCTTTGGACAGGCTCTTACCCATTCCTCGATTTAGTCACAACAATCATTGATAACCTTCTCAAAGCAAATAGATGAGCTGGTTTGATCATATGGGGTGACTTAAATATTGACTTCTTTAAGCCACAGAATTCGGCTAAATCACAACTGGCGAAAGTCTGGTCGGAAGATCTGAATTAAAGAGGCTTAACAATGTTAAATGGTTGCACGCAAGGGGACATTCCGGCAAAGGCCACTTGGCAGCGTGATGGTCAATCGTCAATTATTGATTATATAATTATCTCGGATGCAATGCACGTTAGGATAAAGTCTATGAAAATCCGGGCAATGAAACATAGTGACCATGATTTGTTAGAGTTGAATTTTCAAAACACGACAGCAGATCAACCTCGGCAATGGAGAACAAAAGTTCGGGTTGAATCTAATCGTTTAAGAGTGAGGCTGGATGAACACGAGGTGTCAAATCTATGTAACCAATTTAAGAACAGGTCCGAGGAGGTCGAATATGCCTCGTTACTGTTTCAATTTAAAGTAAAGAATATCGGTTTAAAACACCGGTCATTTCATAATAAACATCGCTTCAACTTAATGGTGATGCAACGCAAAAGACTGATGCGAGCCGAAATCCGGAGAAACAACCAAGGAGCAAAGCACAAAATAGCGTCAAAAAATAGAGTAACAAAACAAGCCTACAAAAACTGGCTAAAAAGCCATACATTTTTGTTACATCAACAAGATGCAGAAGCCATGCTGAAGACCCTAATTATTAAGAATAGTGGCGAGATTTGGCGTGTTATTAATCGCATGGATGCACCACAGGAAGCCTTGCAAGCGTGTCTGGTAACAGAACTCGAGTGGGTGAAGCACTTCACAACATTATACAACAAGAATTCTTTGCCACAACCACTAACAGTGCTTGATCCTACACCATGGGATTTACAATTCCAGAGAGAAGACATTTATGAAGTTACCAAGAAAGCCAAAAACTCAAGGGCTCCTGGTCCCGACGGGTTGTCGAATGTTATGATTAAACAGTTTCCTGACCTCCGGGACGATCTTTGCGTGGACTTATTCGCAAGAATAAACACGCTTCGTCAGTCGCCAAGTTCTTGGAAAACAGGGATAATTGTCCCAATCTTCAAGAAAGGCAACAGAACGTCACCTTAAAACCATCGGCCAGTGGCCTTGTTGGATGTCCTAGGCAAGATCTACGCCACACTACTACAAAAAAGTTGATCAATTGGGCCCAGTCAGCAAAAAGGGTTGATGAAAGACAAGCAGGTTTTGTCAAAAACGTTGGGTGCTCTCTGAACTTACTTTTCTTAAACTTATTGAAAATGGAAGCATTGCGTACAAATACTAAAATCTATCTTGCCTTTGTGGACTTTTCCTGCGCTTTTGACATGATCGATCGAGAGCTTCTCTGGCAAAAGTTAGGCCGATGGGGCTGCCCAGCTGGTTTGCTAGAGGCTATTAAAGAACTCCACACAGATACATCGATCACTATTCGTTTAGATCAGTCAGGTTCCTTATCTGCACAGATCAAGACACAAAAGGGGGTCAAACAAGGTTGCCCATTGGCAGTAGCAATTTTCAGTCTTTTTATCTCTGATATCGGTGATGCAATATCTTCAGTGAGGGCGTTTCCACCTAAGCTCAACTCCAATAAATTGGATGCTGTATGCCGATGATTTGGTCATCTTGGATGCGACCCTGATTGGTTTACAACTTAAACTATACGCCGTCCAAAAGTATGTGCTCTTAAACAACCTGAAAATCAATGCTGCAAAGAGTGAAATATTGGTGTTTCAGAACCCAAGCGCAACATTGAGATCAATGCAGTCAAAATTTGTGTGGAAACTTGGGCAAGATAGATTACGCTTATTAAAAAGCGTGAAGTATTTGGGTATGACTCTAAATTCCAGTATCTGCGATGACCCATGGACACGTGAATCAAAGAGGAAATGTGGCCAGTTAGCATGTCAGGGCCTTTTGATACACAGAAAATTCGGTAGATTCTCGTTGCAACCCTTGAGAAATTTCTATGAACACAAAGTGTCGCCTATCTTAACTTACGGAGCGGAAAATGCCTTTGGTTGTTCATCAAATCATTGGGCTTCACTTGAGCATATGTTCTGGACTAAAGCCCTAAGTCTACCAATTGGAATCTCAACAGCATGTATACGGTATGAATTGGCGCTAATTTCACTGCATGCTCGGATCATCTGGAACCAATTGGCCTTATTTCGAAAATCCAGGGCGCAGGAAAGAATCCTGCAATTTCGTATACTCCACAATGCGTCTTCGAGTGGAACTGATATCGTCGCCTTATGGACAAAACGTTGTCAAGAGCTCCTACTTGCATACAACATCACTTTGGTCACCTTATATGTAAATCCCAATGCAGCAAAAGTAAAGATCTGGCGTGCAGATTGGGAAGCCACAAGTAGTGAACGCTTGGCCGCCAAAGCGATGATATTCTCACCTGCAGAAGCAAGAGGCTTCAAGGTGCTACAAAAATACCTACACTTATTTCCAAGCCGGAAAGCTTGCAGACTTTTTATGCTGTTTCGCTAAAACGCGTTTAAAACCAAAGAGCGTAACAGCCATTGGGCGTGTACTGCAGGAGTGAACCTCTCCTGCCGATTCTGCAATAAAGAAGTGGAATCGCTTAAACATCTTGTGTTGTTTTGCCGGGAGCTAAAAGACGTCCGCTCAATTCATCTGAGCCGTTGGAACGATGAGCATCAGTCTGTGAGTGGAGAAGAATGGTGAATGAGAATGTGGAACGGCACTGACATGAAATTAATCCTACCATTAACATCTTTTTTGGCTTTAATTGAAGAGAGACTAAACACAGATGCCCAGAATCAGACTGATCAACCCCAAATAAAGCCATGTAGAGTCATAGTCGCTGATTAGGCTGTATGATTATGACAATGGAGGTTGGGAGGGTGGAGTTGTTTGGGGTTTTGTATGTGGGTTGATGGATTTCATTTGTTTGGTGTAAATATTTTAAAGGTTTGAATTTAAACCAATAAAATTATTTTACATTTGTTTAAAAAAAGTAATAAACGCCAGTGGGACTACACATTTTAATGAAATAAAGGCAGCACTCCTGTTGACGGTCGGACAGACAGAGTCTTTCTTTCAGAGGAAACTCCAGAACACCCACTTACTCTCACATGATACCACAATGGAATTACCCAGGGGGATCCAAAATCATTTACATCAATGGCTGGGGAGAAAAAACTTACCAGAGGTTCTAGAATCATTAACTCTGGAGAAGTTCACTAATGCTTTGCCGTCTCCTCTCCAGACAGCTGTCTTACAGCAACATCAGCCTTCGCTAGAGATGGCCATTCAAATTGCCCAGGCACACTCTGTAGCTTCAACTTTTTTTTGTGGTAAAATCCCTTATTCAGGAGAGACCTTAGGCAAACTCCCAGGGATAATCACCCTGCCCCAGTCAAAGGTTGGGAAACAAACCCCTTTGACCAAAAATGGAAAGAAGAAATGACCCAAAGAACCAAAGGTTTTCCCACTCCGAAAACCCATGGGATAACAGAGAAGGCAGTTAGTAGAGGAAATCCTGTCCTCCTCCAATCATCACCTCTTTTTCATATGGGAAAAAGGTAACTTTATCCGTTCTTGTCCAAAGAATCAACCCAAAGAACCCATGGAAATAGGATGAGTCGGTGCAAAGGAATGGAAAGAGTGGGAAGAAAATAAAGTGGATCCCTCTGAAGAAATGGACATATTTTTATGCAATGTTAGTCACTTCCAGGCTCATGAACATGTGTGAGTAGATAGAATCTGGGATAATGCCCTAATTGACTCTGGCACAGACAGACCTCTGTCTGCTTGGACCGGGTCTGTCCAAACAATCTACAGATGTAAGAGGCTATGTACATGAAATGATGTATGATACTCAAGCTCATGGGTAGGTTCTAGTACAGTTCCTTTATTACAGCTTCAGTCAGTTACATTAAGATCTTACAGAGATAACCACTTGCTCCCATCACATAGGCATCGGCTCCCCAACTGCCTGTCCATAGAACCTTATCAATACACATTCTCTCACTCACACATAAACATTCTCTCAGTCACACCAACACCTTCTCTTGCATCACCAGCTTCTACATCCATCCCAAGCACTGTACCACAGAAAATAACCTGTGTCCATGGGGATGCTGAAGTGTAACGGAAGATTCCCCTCTCCTTAGAGGTTTTGAGGAGAACCATCAGCCCTGAAATTAAACACTAGAGCGATACTGCCACCTGTCATCCTGAGAGGAATCTCCAGAGAAAAGTCAGGAACCACCATGGGTTTTGGAAGAGATGGGCCTTTACCCAGGCAGATACCAAATTAGAAGGGAGTGTGCATCCAATGGAAGTGGTAGGTGTCCAGGAAATTCATCCCTTCTCAAGGAGGAGAACCCCCTTTAGGACCAGTGTGGTGAGTATGTTATGCCTAACACCCCCTAGGCGACAGGTAAAGAAGGATCCGACTGGGGGTAACCCACACATTAAGGGATACGGCGTGGCCAAATCGGATTCGTTTTTGAGCAGGTTGTTTTACCCTCCTTGCCTGAATGGAGGATCCACTGGACTACTCTCTCTCAAATGAGGGAGAACGATAAAGGTCCAGGAGGACCCACAAATAGGGGAAGAACCAGCCAAAAGATGAGAAAAGCGAACGTGCATGCTAGGGCATAGAAGGGATCGTCTCCTTTAGAGGCAGAGTCTGGGAACAGCACCATGCAGTTAGCATAGAGGGCGGAGAATGAAAGAAACCCACAGAGCACTACAGCAGCAAGCAACGGCAGAAACCGGAGAAGCTCTCTCCCACCAAATATGCAAGAGACCTGACCATCACAGACAGGGTTGACTGGCACCTATCATAATGTCATGGTCATGTTAGGCACTGATAGGAGGAATCAATGCACACAACAAGAGGAAAAGATATGGAGAACAGCTGGAGTCTGGAATTCTATGCTTGCCAGAGAAGCCACCTCCCCTGAAGAGCCACACCAGTGAGAGCAAGGTAGATGGCACGAGTCAGGAACTGAGAGGAGGGTGGCCAGGCCACTGGATAACCAAAGCAGGGATGAGAAATCCAAGGGTCCAAGGTGGGCCACACAGCCCAAGCCAGGCTGACATTCAAAATATCCAAAGCAGGAGTGAACAGCAAAAGGGTCCAAGACGGCGTGCCAATCCACCATGCCCAAGTCATGCTGAGATCCAAGATAACCGTAGCAGGGGTGAGAAACCCAATAATCCAAGAAAGGCTGCAAATCTAAGTAGCCCAAGCCTGGCTGACATCCATGATAACCGAAGCAGGGGTGAGAAACCTAAGGGTTCAAGGCAGGCCGCCAATTCACATAGCCCAAACCAGGTTGAGATCCCAGATAACAGAAGTAGGGGTGTGAAACATGTGGGTCCATGAAGGGCCCGCAAAGCACATAGCCAAACACAGGTCTAGAGTCCAAGATGGACTGCAAAGCAGAGTAGCCCGAACTGGGCTGAGATCAGAATAACCAAAGCAGGGGTGAGTAAGCCAAAGGTCCAAGGTGGGTCACAAAGTCAAATAGTCGAAGCCAGGTTGAGATCTGACACATCACCAGGAGAATGATTAACCAACAGACACAAGAGGGGCCAGAATGAGAAGTAGCCCAAGCCAGACTGAAAGACCATACTATATACAAAGCAATCACAAGTGGACAGAGCCTGTTCCACTAAAGCAGGAATTTGAATACAGAGACATTGGGCCAACCGGAAGGGTGAACTGCTTAAGAAGACCAAGGGACTAAGGCGAGAGATACGGAAATGATGGAGGGGGATTCAGCACCACCAGGAAAAGAGGAAGACCAAATAGGGACTGGGAACTATACAAGCAGTCACATGGCCTGAGAGAGAAACAAACATTTGGGTAGGGATCAGAAACTAGCATACATTACCAAACTTAAAGGGGATCCCTTGCAGACCGTGTTGGTCATCCTTATGTTGGGTTTTCATTATAAGTATTAAGAGCAGATTATAGGTTAGAGCAGTGTTGTGGTGATTTCCCCAGAGGCCGGCAGAGCCGTCCGCGGACCTCCGGGGCTGGCGAGGCCCCAACTCCTCCCGCGTCCCAAAAGGAGTATGAGACACACACAAGAGCAAAGTAATTACTGCTTTTTATTATAGTAACGGCAGGGATAGTTCTCAGCTCATATGCATCTGGAGAGACTCTCAGCATTAGTGGGACTCGCTGGCCTTTTTTACCTTAGTGTGACGTGCTACTTGCGTCACCTGGGAAAATTGTCACAAAACCTAACGCCACTTCGGGTTGGCTCCCCAAGTGGTAGAGTCAGTATAGTTGCTTATGGTAGAGAGGGTTTTTGGATAAGGACAGGTCAGATGGTACACTTGGGTTGTCCCTAAAAGTTGCTACAACAAAATTGTTACAAGGGGACACCTGGTGATTGGCTAACTGAAATGGCGTCAGTGGTGAGCCCCTCGTATTCTGATTGGTTCTCTCGCGAGCGCCCATGCCTGGGACCATTGCTGTTCCCAGCTCGCGATGTACCTGGTGCTGGCAACAATGTGCAACTATGTGTTAGTGGCGGACAATGGACAGGTCTGGCTAGTGGCTGATGTGCATGTCTTTCCCATCACTGTAGGTGTCCAACTTGTCTTTTCGTTGTTGCAGCCTGTGTCCCAGACGTGGGACTCTGGCAACTTTCTGTCTCGTAAGCTTGGCATCTTGTCAGCTTGGTCACGTGTGGAGAGACTGTGGCTGGAGCAGAATTATGAGCATTTGATTTGTATTTCGGCTCTAAGGAGCGTTTGACGGTGGCAGGTGTAACCTTGGCACTGAGAGCGCAGCATGCGGGTTGCAAAATCGCGGCCTTGGCTGTGGGCTCTCGTTGGGGCTCGTTCTGCGTGGTCAGCGCTTTGCTTTTTCGTTTTATGATGATTTTCGTCTGAGAGGCTCCTGCCTGGGGACTCTTGCATTGCGGCCTACTTTGGGCCTATCTTCTGGGTGCCGGTACACTATCCATAATATGGGGTTGTGAGGGGCAACAGAGTGTCATAAGCATCTGTAAATACATAGGGTGCGTCTTCATAGGGCTAGGTAGCGAGAAAGCATCTGCAAGCATGTATACACACGCTCTTCAGGCGTCTTGCGTTTCTGCGGTGCTGTAGAAGGCCTATGTGAAAAATAACAACAATGCGTGTCTGTGGGTGTGTCAGTCCGCTACGTCATAGCACTGAGTATGATCTTCATGTGGGTTGGTGTGTGAGTGACCAGTGTGCACGGTGGCACATGTGTTCTTGTCTGTTGGCAATGTCGTCATGGCATCTCTAACAATGATAGTGTTTGTGGCTGTTGTCTAATCGAGTTCGTCCATGAGGCTGACATCGGCTTGACCAGGACCTGGTAGGGGGCAGGCTCCCCGGGTGTGTGGGTATGGACACAGGGGACCTGGGCATCTGGTGAGGAGGTGAATTGGTCAAACTCCTCTTGCGGGGGTGCTTGGGTCTTGATGTCCTGGGCCATGGTCTGGATGAGACTGGGGGGAGGGTATTTTCCCATTTTCCCACTTCAGTAGGTTTGGACAGAGGACGGTTTTGTATTGTAAACACACCCTAACAAGCAGCATTTTATTATTTGTTTTTGTAGAATAGCTAATCCATTGCTTTAG
Source organism: Ambystoma mexicanum (assembly GCF_040938575.1). Lineage (NCBI taxonomy): Eukaryota > Metazoa > Chordata > Amphibia > Caudata > Ambystomatidae > Ambystoma > Ambystoma mexicanum. The sequence goes on from NC_090923.1 coordinate 371,761,332, forward strand.
AGTTAGGGTCAGGACAGGTCTTATTCCTTTAACAAAACCAGATAATCTTTGCAAACTGTTAGGCAGAATCCTGTGCAGTGCCCTTAGGGACCACTACACACGATTAAGACCACAGGTGGTAATACAAGTTTTACCTTTGGTACAAGCCTGTACTACTAAGTTATAGTGGTAGCAGTAGCAGAGCAGCCAGGCTTATCTCAAGAGTATATGAGCAGTAGCAGAGATTACACAAAGGGACCACAATTACTGTGACTCAAGCAAACACTGACTCAAGGTTTCAAGTAAAAAATATAAGTACATTTATTTTTAAACCATCAGTTATAAACACAACACTTCTATTAATCTTTAAACAAAACCACACGTTAAATATACTACAACTAACCAATTCACTTTGTACAGTATGTCTCAAGGTAAGTACCCTGTGTTTGAATGAACCGGGGTTATGAACAAAACACGATACCGTGGATACAGTTGCGATCACTTTTTGACAGGTCGGTCTACTAAATAAAAGCATCTCCGTGAAATGCTACCGGGGCAAAAACACACTTAGCACCTGAGATACCCAGAGGGAGTTGGAGGCAAAAATCACAGGCAATATTTAGGTTAGGCAGACAGCATCGAGAAACACTCAGAAACAGGAGTTCAAAAGTCAAAGGGCCGGAGCCAGGGTTAAGTGACACCGGAGACCTGTTGCCGAAGATCACACCGATAGACAGTTCATGATTCAGCGTAGCCCAAAAGTACTTTGATATTGTCAATGTTCGGAAGCAAAAGTTATAAGTAGGAGGGAAGACAAGGACGAGCCTTGAGGATGAAGAAAAGGGATTCACCCAGTTTCCTCAAGCAGAACACAGTAGCCTATTCCAATGCCCTGGCAGTTGTTTCTGTTGGTTTCCCGCAGACCCACGATTCCTGGGGCTTCGTTGTGAAGGAGGACGTCTGAAGGGGGTCTGCACCACACAGGGATGAAGCCGGCAGCAACGACAACGAATAAAAGGTGCACTCCTTAAAAACAGGAGAGGCTCGGCAGGCGGCTCTCCGGACCACTACAACAGTGTGCAGCGATTTCGACCATGACGGAGACCTCTGTCTGAAGAAGATGAGCTGGTTATCCCCACCAGGCTCAAGGGAAGAAGACTCCGGACTGGATCTTCTCTTAGTCATCGAAGGGTAGATATCGAATGTCTGTAGCAGAGCTTCACCGGGACGGGGTAGTTGCAGCAGCTGTCGTTCTCTCCACTTCTCTTCGGTTCCTTGTAGTTCCAGAGGCGACTCTGACTTCTAGCCCAAGAGACCTGCCTTTTATGGGCAAAACTCCCATTCACACAGCCTGGCTGTCAATCACGCAGCAGGGGGGTTGTCCAGCCGGGACAACCTCTTCAGCCAGTCATGGCAAAGTGCGACTTGGGTTTCATAGGATACCCTGTGCAGGGGGTGACTACACCCCTTCCTCACATTCAGTCTACCTAGACACCCAGGCACCAAGAGGAGGGCTTCTCTGCAGAAGCCCACCAAAAGACGGTGAACAAATAAGGTGAACCTAGTTTGCCGCGGAATGTAAAACACAAGAAGGACTTTAATAAAAAGAAATGGCGAATAAACCCAACCGGAGCCAAAAGAAAGACGATTTGGTCAAGCGGGTTTATGCTTAAGGCTGTTAAAATAGCCAAAAGTATTACCACGTTTATCTAATATAATCGCAGTAGAAAAGTTAGGGTAGATACCACTGCCACCAGCCAAGTCTAAATGTTAAAAGAGCGAAACAATGCTCGCGGAGGTACAGACAGAAAAGGGGTACAGATTAGCCCTTTCCAGTACTCCATGTACGATGGGGTGTACTGGGTCTGTGGTAAAAGTGATTCTGTAAAGTAAATGGCAACTTTACCTTTCTCTGGGGGACAGCAGTCAGCCCCAGCGAAATGGAGTCAGAGGGCAGTCTAAAAGACAACCCTGGGTTATTACACTGAGGGTGCTGTGTAACCCATACAAGAAAAGGGGCATTTGGAGTGCTGTGCTCCAGTGCCCAAGATCACACAATGAGTAGAAACACATAGGCCAAAACACATGTAAGAGTGAAAAACGATGTACACTCTTACCAGGTGGAAAAAATAAACTCCAGAAATCCAGCAAAGCTGCTGGGGGACTCACTAGGTGAGAGAAATTAGCCCTAGAAGGAGAATTCTCCCTAACACAAACATGACCTCTTGTCTGTTTCCTTTGTCTGACTTTCAACATTACTTGCATCATACCTAAAGTAATTTGCTGTGTACGAAGTCACAGGAAACAGGATAGAAAGATAACCCCACAGAAAACCAAGATGTAAAACCTTTGTTCTTTTCCTTTTTGCTCTGTCTGATTGTCTAATCCGGGTCCCTTCCCAACCTTAAAGCTTTAAAGGCTCTTTGGTATGCAACACCCTGGAGTGAGTTTACTTCTCAGGCCTCCCCTGCTGGGAATTTCCCAGGCTGGAGAGAGGTGTTACCTGACCTCACAAACGAGCAAAGAGACAACCCCCCTAACCATTGTCCTGCTGGCTGTAGTAAAGACAGACAGTGTAGGGAGAATGCACATAGCCTGTCTATGCTGTTTGGTTTCACATTGTTGGCATGAGTATCCTACAAATATGATGTGGCTTTAATAAGTATATAACCTACTCATCACCATACCAAAACGCAGATTTAGCATACTATTCAATATTACCCTGCCACGAGGCAGTAGTTTGCCATAAATATTATGATTTTGGATCAGGGGTGCAGATTTCAAAGCAACCTCTGTCAGCAGTGACCTTGCTGTAACAAGCTGTCATGCAGGACACCTGCTACCTCTGAAACTGCTGTGTGCCACTGGAGAGCAGGAGCGGCATATAAGGAGACTGATGCAGCAGGACACAGATGTTTCCTTTTGGCATGGAGTTGAATGATAATGGCGTCAGCTTCGCAGGCCACTCTTTCTGACATGGATTATCCACCTCATTGTATTATTAATTTTAAAAAAAGTAAAGGATTCTGCACACTCACCAGGCGTCAATCCGTTACAAGAACAAAGAAAGGAAGACCATTCCAGCGTTTCTTGGCCAAAAAATCGAATGAGCTAAAACAAAGGCAGTGAGGATGAGGAACTTTCAAAAGAAGTAGAGAAGAGCCAAGTGTAACAATAGGACAATATACTCACACCAAACAAATCAGTGGGAGGAGACCACGGCTAAATTTAAATACAATGCTGAGGAAACAAAACTGAGGGCAATTAGGAAAAGGGCACAAATGAAGTTCGATTAGAGATGGGGCAATTTGGGAGTGGGGAGGTCGTGAAAAGAGCAATTGGATATCAGTTTTAAAGAAACACTGAAGAGAAGAATAGTGAATAGAGAAAACCAATAATTAGTTAGTTGTGAAGTGAATAGCAGCCGAGAAAGTAAGCTGCTGCATTTGAAGTCCTAGATCGGTACTATCGTGACCACAGGCCTATGATGTTAACTTTGAAGACTAAAGGCGCACTTGTAGGGCAGCACAATGATTTGCCATTCGTTTCATTAAATTGATCAAAATGGTCCAGAATAATGGGATTCCATTCATTTATGCTTCCATATTAGGGTTCATTGAATCAAATTGTAGTATTAACTGCCTGGAAAATGATGCTATAACTGAATTCGATAAACTGACAAAGTGTCTGCAGTCCCTGACCCCAATCTCCAAAGCCAACATCAGGGGGAGTGCAAAGAAAAATGAGGCTTGGTATGATACTCAATGTAGGTCAGCTATGTCAGCACTTCTTGAATTTTTCAAAACAAACCGAGCTGTAAATAGGCCCAGACTCTGCATGCCAAGGAGCAATTACAGACATATAATCAAAGATAAGAGGAATGAGTATTTGAGGGGGAAATGGGATTCTATGTCAAGACTGGAGGCGCGCATTATGGTTCAACTTCTTCAATTGGGCCCTTCAGCAGTTTTAACAAAATATAACAGAAAATGCTTCAAACACTCATTTTCTTTCTTCTTTCCTTTAAAACTAAATGTCCCTGTTTACACATGCCCTTCTCTAATCCATCCTACTTCCTGTTTGTGGCTATCTGTCTTGTCCCGACTCTATGCTCTTCCTCTTTAGCAAGATAAGTACCCCTCTTACTTTTGAGCTCAATATATCTAGTTTGTACAATGTATATGGATGGCTGTGTTTATATTTAGTTAGGCAGATATCACACACAGTTTATGGACTGCTAAACTTGCGTATTTACAAGCAAAATGCATAGTTTTCTTGTTAAGGCAGCAGTGCAAGCGAGCGAACAATATTAGATTCATAACGGAACAAGCGTGAATCCCGCAAAAATATTAATATAATCAACTAGAGCAGGCGAGCGAGCATACCCCATGCTACACTATTAGAACGCTCAGGGATTTGCTCCACCTCGCCAAGGTCAGAGTGAAGCCCTCTCACCTCAGATAGGAGCCAAGTGCTCATACGGCAAGCCGCGCCACAGCTCCTTCCCTAGGGAGGGAGGAACCAAAGCATGATGAGTGTCGCATATGCGACACAGACTGCCTGAGGCACTGTAAACGGCTTGCAATACACCGAGCATGATTGGCAAGCAGCTTGGCAGTACCAAAATCAACAAAGCTGCAAATTGTATGAGAAGACCATAGAAAAAGACCACAAGCATACAAGCTCCAAGGAGCATTTAAATACCGAAAAGACAAACCACAGAATACTTTAGCTGGAGTTTAACACTGAACCAATTGGGCAGTGGACCTGCTAAGGCAACCTGTTTATCCAGGTACAGAGGCACACAACTCCCAGGATGTCAGATTATGAGTGGGAGGAAGAGGAGCAAGCGCAGGACCTAGTGCTCAGCTTTATGACTGTGCTGGGGAGCTCATTGGTAGAGGCAGTGGCAGAAGGGGTGAGAGCAATAGAAGAAAGCTTCCCTGGAATACCTCCTGGAACACTCACAGAGGGCACACAAGCAAGCTAGTTAGCACGTCCACAAGGGCCCACAAGAGCCCGCAGGGGAGTAACATGACACACAAGAGGAAAGCCTCACTGACTCCACCGGGTCAGAAAGAAGGGGTGAAAAAAAGAACCCCAAATGTAGCTGATGCCTTTGGGAAATTAAAAGAAGCCTTGCTCCAAAGGGCAGCAGTGCCATATTTCCTGACACCCGACCCAGGGGAAGACAATATGGGTGAAACCGATGTAGAGTCAGGTGAAGAGTCACAGGGAGCCTCTACCCCCTCACAAGAGAAAGCCAACAGAACACTGGCTAACACCCAAGGGTGGCAAGAAGGCATGCAACGGAAAACATCTGGAAGTGCTGGACTCGGATATGACAGACATGTTCAGCCAGAGAACATTACAAACCCTTAATTGTCAGCATGGCAGCCATCGCCCCAAGTAACATTGTATATGGCGCAAAGGTTACGCAAAGCCCTCGATAAAGAAACCAGGCAGCGTATGAGAGAGGAATGTCCAAGACCAGATTTAGCAGGCAAAGTGGCAGAAGCTCCTGAGCTCAACCCCAAGAAGCTGGCTTTCATCACCAAGTCATCAAAGGATCCCAAGAAAGGGATGGACAGGGCCTGGAAGAGTTATGAAGAGAACATTATGGACCTCTCTGAACTGCTAGCTAAGATTATGGACCTGGCCAGGGACACAGGGGAAGAGATAGACAGCAACATTCAGCAATTTGGGCTCAGCGAGCACTATGTCTCCTAGGCAATACAAACTGTGCCATAACTTCAGAAAAGAGGAGAGGACTCCTTCTGAAAATAGACGCCAAACAGAGCGACCTTGCTTCATAAGAAGCAGGAGAACCGGCACAAGGGCTGTTATTTGGCTAAACCTTTGGGAAAGAAATTGGGAGATTTGTGGGGCCATACTCATCCCTGGAAAAAGTGCAAGTCTCCATAAAAAAGATATTTCCAAGTAGAGTTTTTGCTGTGACCGGCCAATACAGAATTCGTTCTGCCGGTCGCTTTGCATCTTCCCGAAGACCTCAAGGCCTGAGAACCCATTTACTGGGAATCTCGACAGCAAGACTCCTTTTTCCCGACTAGAGGAAGATTCTCCAAATGAGAGAGAGGCATAGGAGCCGGCCGGTTCCAAGGAACAAACTCAGGTAAGACCCAGGCCTACCTGCAAGTCGGATGGAAAAAAACAGACATTTTGGGGTCACTGTGCCATGCATGGGTACTGCAGACCATCAGAGGTCTACACCTAGAATTAATAGGACACCCGATTTCAAGAGAGACGGCCAAGACCTTTTCTAATGGCCATAGAGGAGCAAGCACTTCTCCAAGAAGAGTTGAAACAACTTGCAGGCAAGAAAGCCATCAAGCCATGCAATCTGGAACTGATATCATCAATATGTCCCTGGTTCACAGGAAAGGAAAAGTAAGGCCAGTTATAAACCTCAAGGAACTCAGCAGTTGGGTAGTATACAGACATTTCAAAACATAAGTTATCTATCAATTGAGGGACAGCCTGAGAAAAGACGACTGGCTCACAAGAATAGATCTAAAAGACGCATATCTGGCAATCCCTTTAACCAGGGAATACAGACCTTTTCTAGCCTTTTGCAGGAAAGAGCGATTTTGGCAGTTCAGGATTATGCCCTTTGGGCTCACGTCGGCCCCTTGGGCTTTTACCAAGCTCACGAGACCAGTAGCAGCAGCAGCCAGAGAGAACGGAATACAGATGATTATATAGCTAGACAACATCTTACGGATGGCAAGCAGCAAAGATACCTTGCGATATCAGACAAAGTGGGTGAAGGAACTGCTCACATCACTAGGTTTTCTCGTGAACATGGAGAAATCCGATATGTCACCTAAGAGAAGGATCGACTTCCTGGGTTTTGTTGTAGGCACAAGAAAAACAACTGTAGAACTCAGTCTGAGGAAGCTAAGTGACATCAAGAGAGAGATAAGGATATGCCTGTACAAAAATGTTATCTCGTTGAGAACCTTAGCAAGAGTAGTAGGAATACTAGCAGCATCCATACAGGTAATCTTACCTGGTTCATTACATTAAATGGCACTTCATTGACTGAAAATAAGGCATCTGCAGCAGGGCCTACTGTACCAATAATTAATACCATTAGACCAGGAATCCAAAACAGAATTACTATGGTGGCTACAGAACATGGATGCCTGGAATGGGAGAGCCATTTTCGAAGACAGTCTGGACCTAGTAATAGAATCAGATGCCAGCAGACTAGGCTGGGGAGCGCGCTGCAGAAACCTCAAGATGGGCGGGAAATAGAACGCAAAAGAGTTACAGCTTCATATAAACTGTCTAGAACTGCAAGCTGGATCTTTCGCTATAAAGGCATTTACCAAAGACAGAGTAAGCGGCTGCATTCTGCTGAAGATGGACAACATCTCAGCAGTCAGATACATAAACTGCCTAGGGGGGACAAAGTCCAAACTCCTAGCAGAATTAGAGAAAGGTTTCTGCATTACTGCCTAGAGACAAAGATCTCAGTCACAGCAGAGTACCTTCTAGGGACCCTGAACTTAATAGTAGATTGGAACTCACGCTACCTGATGCACTCCAATACTAGATGCTCGACAGAGCAGTATTCCAGTGACTGGACCAATTACGGGGTCCATCAGACACATCTATTTGCCTCCAGACTAAACATACAAGTGAAGAGATTCTTCAGCTGGAGGCTAGACCTGAGTGCACAGGGAACAGATGGATTTCTACAGAAGTGACACAGGGCATGCTTTTCCCCCATTCATAATGCTGAGCAGAGTATTGGCGAAAGTGCGCAGAGAGAAGGGAAACTTAGTGAGAATAGCTCCCATGTGGAAATCGCAAGTCTGGTTTTCAGTTCTGAGGGAACTTTCCTCGGATTTCATGCAGATTCACCCATCAGTCGAATGCATGCTCACGGACTGGGTCATCTCATCCTCTAAGAGTGAAGGGTATGCTCCTGCTGATGGCACGCATGGTATCAGGAGAAGGTGAGAAGGTGGGCCCTGCCAGGGATTCCGGGACACGCTACACAACTCATATCAGACTCTTGGACTCCATCCGCATAACAGAGCTACGATGCAGTATGGTGCAGATGGGAAAGGTGGTGTAAAGAGCAAAGTATTCCTCTCGTTTCAGCCCCTGTAGTAGATGTCCTGAATTTTCTAACACACCTTAAATAGGAAGGTAAAGCATTCAGGACCATGGGAGTATACCGGTCAGCAATATCAGCAGGCCACTTGCCAGTAGATGGGACACCTATACAGGACCATCCAGCATCAGTAAGGCTTATGAAAGGAGCATGGTTTCAGACACCCCCATTATCCAGATCCACATACCTATGAGACATGACGAACTGGCCAGCAAACAAGCACCTAACCATGGCCCAGCTATCAGGGAAATTAGCAATGCTTTTATGCTTGGTATCCTGTCGCAGGGTCACAGACATAAAGGCCCTAGACATAGATTTAAAAAAGTGTTTGGACCAGAAGGTGTTACTTTCACCCTTTCGAGAAGAACAAAAACATGCTCTGCGTCGATCTGATGCCCCTATCTACACTCACAACCAAGATTGTGCTTAGCAGCGTGTATTAGAGAGTAGGAATCCAGCACGGCGGAGGAGCGCCCAACAGGAATTTCACAATTGCTAATTGTGCTTAGGAAATCGTTCAAGGGGGTTGCAACAGCGATCATAGCCAGATGGGTGTGCGAGATCAAGCAACAAGCAGGCGTAGATCTAACGTAGTTCGGACCCCACATAGTGAGAGGAGCAATGGCATTGAAAGCATTTGCAACAGGCATAGTCTTAGTAGACATTATGAAAGCAGAAGATTGGTCAAGCAATATTTCTTTTAAAACATTTTATTTTAAGCCTATAACGTCAGTAGCAAGAGCGGTGATACAGAGCTTTGAACAAGCATAATGCTTGCCTCCGGTCTTAACATAGAATGAAGATTACCCCTGCTAATTGTGCAGGGAGTCTTCATTTTATGAAAGACATGGAGGCAAGGATTAATATCCCGCCCAGCAATGCACTGCGACAGGGGGGGGGCATACAAGATCAGAATACTGTACGGTTGTTGAATGACTCTTATTACTTTATTCACCAAACAAGGAGAATAGGGAAGGCATTGTCCACCCTAATGATGTTCTCTTTCTATCAGGAGATGACCAGAAAACCAGCTGATCAAGCAGCACTAATCAACAAAGGAGAACCAGTTGGTGTACCAAAGGAACAACCAACAAACCAACAAACCAAAGAGGTGTCAGCGATTAATAGCACAAGATAAGGTTGATTTCCAGTTCAGTTGACACTTAATCACCAGTTGCGTGGGTCACAGGAACAGTACAAAACATCTAAAGAAGCGGAAGAGCATAGAGTTGGGGACAGACAGCAACAAACAGGAAGGGGGATGGACTACAGGAGAGCCTGTGTAAACAGGGAATGTAGTTTTAAAGGAAAGAAGAAATAAAATCAGTGCTTGAAGCATTTTCTGTTATATTTTGTTAAAACTGCTGAAGAGCCCAATTAAAGAAGTTGAAGCATAATGCTTGTCTCTGTGTCTTTAATAGATTCAAGACTCTCTGCCCAATTAGCAGGGGTAATCTTCATTAGATGTGAGAGGTCACTGGGCAGGGTCATTCTGCCAGTTTTTGGAAACTGACGAGTTACACAGATCTTGATGAGGATACGTGCTTGCATGCATGTATTAACCCCGATGAGTGGCAGCATCACTTTGAAGGCCTTTAAAAGAATGTCCTGGGGGTGAGACCGTGCCAGCAGCACCAACACCGGGCAAATGACAGAGAAAAAGTCAATACCCAAGGGCAGTTCCTGTCATGAGTGCCAACCTACACAGAAGGATCTAGCTGCAGGGAAGTTAATTCATTTTGTTTTGATTTTTCCTGACTTTGCTAATCAATTTTCTATACGAGGAAAGCACATTTTCTCTTTTTCTGAGGATAGATGGTCAGCATACTCCACTTGACACTCATAGAATCAGAGCTACATATGAACAATAATGTGTTTTAAAAATCACTTAAATATCTCCCTTACTGCAAGACACAACTAGCATGTTGAGTTACTTTGTGTTAGGCTGAAATATACCTGTAAAACCGACATATTGCTTGGGTACTGTATCCATCAACCCCGATGAGCCGGTGAGAGTTACAGCTCTAACCCCAAATATCCTTTCATTGTGGCACATGGGTGTTGGCAACGGTGTAGTGGGAGCTGCCTACCCCGACAAGCATGCTCGAAAATATGTGTTCCGGGGACTTAATTAGCAAATTAAGCACTGTCAGTGCAGCATATGGGACAGACTCACTAACATCTAAACATCGCATCTTCGTGTTGAATTGGCACCGGTAGTGGCACGCTGATGGACACCTTCTTCTTCCCTGCTTGGAAGGAGATGTGGCCCATGGGCCAATGGGATAGAGCCTCCAACAGCTGAACAGTTCAACTTGGCGCTGACTTGGCTTGTGAGTTGGTGTGCTGATGGGAGCCTTCTTTGTTCCTGCACGGACAGGATGTTTGGCCCAAAGCAGTCGATGGGGCAGAGTATCCAACTGCTGAACAGCACAATTTTTCATTGAGTTTAAGGGGCCGATTCATGGAAAAAACACGCCCCGAAAAAGTGGCGCAAGCTGGCGCAAGCAGGCGCAAGCATGAAAAAGGAAGCACACTCCTCCCTCAGGGCCTCCATGTGTTCCTCTGCGTGAGCAGCAATTGCTCAACGCAAAGACACCATTTCAGCCAGGCGTGCCCTGTCTGGGGCTGCCATGCCCAGCCTGAGTGAGCGGGCCGTGGACCGTGCCGCCTTCTGCTGGAGAAGCACCTGCCTAGCAGGGGGAGCAATGATTGGGCCACAAGTTCCATGCTCACAGCGATGTTCTCCATTGCTGCCCCCTGGCAGTCATGTCTTGCTCCCACTCAGTATACAGCGGCTGCGCGCGGGGACTACGTTGCTGGGCTTGACACCTGCGGGACCCAAGGACTGGGTGTCCTCGTTGTGTTGGCACTGCCCGCGGCTGCACGACTACATGCCCCCGTCGACGTGATGGCCCAGGCACATCAGTGACTGGTGTGGAGGGTGACCCTGCATCCCGATTCACCACAGGCAGAGGTTCCAAGACTGGCTGACCCCTCAGTGCAGGTGTCGCGAACAGAGGAGTGCCCACATCAGAATCACTCACCCCTGACATATGGACCTGATGCTCATCCAACTCGACATGGACGTCAAGAGTGGTCATCGGGGCTGGACTCATTGCCAGCCAGAGACAAGATGGACTGTAGCACATGTGGGTTTTCGTGGCCTACCACCCCACGACCCCCACTTGTGCTGGGTTGCTATAGTGATAACAACCCTGTGCCTGGCATGACAACACCATCCTCTGGCTCCATTGCATCATCATCTGAAAAGTAGAGAGAAAAAAGGTCACTACACTTGTTAGAAGCACACAACACACACACACAGACACCAGACACATGAAGCAGGCATGTCACACACAAAAGAGAACCTGCCATGCATGCTGGGTCAACTTAACATTGCTTCTGTGATTAGGCATGTAGAAAGGTGTTATATCGCTCTGAAGTGGGTCGATGCAGTGCAGCACTTTTGTACGTTACTCACTATCCACATGTACAAGTACGTCATGATGTGTATCAGAAAATGTGAAGGCAGTGCAAGGTCAACTTCAGCCATCACGTGCAATGTGCATGCAATGGGTAGCATGGCTACAAGCAAACCACCCCTCCCCCCAAGTGCAAATGCAGGGATGCCTTGCATGGTATCAAAAGGATGACCATAGACCTGTGTATTGACAGACAGTGTTGACTAGCATCACTTGCATCATGTGATTCAAGTGACAACACAGCAGATCATGATGGGACAGTAAGCAGGACACATGATGAAACCTCCGGAGTACACCCACGTGTGAAGAAGACACAACACCAGTTGGACAGAGTCATTGGCCATGAAACAGGCTGAGGAAATGCCATGCAATGTAGGTCACCCTGCACACGCACTACAATGATCATCCAGGCAAGGACACATAGGGGCATGCATGGAATCCACATGGAGCATGCATGGGCACTCATGTCCCTGCAGGGCATCTGACCTCAGCACAGTCCAAGTGAGACACCCTGCGTCAAGTACAAAGGATGTACCCCACAGCATATGTCTTGCAGATTGGCTGTTGGAAGTTAGCATGTATACAGGACGCATGAACAGGCAAGTACCCAACGGCAAAATTGAAGCAGACCAGTGCAAAGGTGGAATTGGGGTGCAGAGGAAGGTGGAGGGGCAAGGGAGCATTCCTACGTGGAGTACCCGCATGCAGGCAGAGGACACATGCATGTCAGTCATGCTATGACATAGTCCCAGAGCTGAGAGCAAGGTCACCCCAGGCTACATGCAGAAGGTCTAGTGAGCTGGAACATGGACCAGAGGGGCATCCTGGTGACCAGCATGTGAGTAGGGTGTAATAGTGGTGATGCGGTCCCTGTCCACTCCACACGTCCACCATCCAGCAGAGCAGACATGCATCAGTGAAGCATTGCATTATTTGCACATCAGAACCATGTACACGTGACATGTAGTGGCAGTCATGCACAACACATCACACAAGTAAAAGACACATGTCGTCAGCAAACACGCAGCAACACTCACTAGACTGGGCATCAAAGTCCGGCATCTCTCCCACTCCTTTGACCGATTTAGGTGGTATGAACTCTGCAACGAGTGACTCATGCGGAGTGAGGTCTTCCTCCTCAGGTGCAGGCCCACTGCCAGTCACCAGAGTCAAGTTGTAATTTGAGGCACGCTTAGCCTTAGCGCTGCGTTTGAGGTCATTCCAACGGTTTTTGTACTCTTGCGCCGTGCGCACCTCATGGCCGAATGCACTCACATGTTCCGTAACTTGCTTCCAGTAGATATCACGGTGGGCAGCCGTAGTCTGACAATTAGGCCCCACTAGCATGTCACGGCTGTGGTCCCACACGTAGTCCACGAGGAAGTCCAGTTCCTGGTTGCAGAAAGGCTTCTTCCTCGACATGCAGGAGATTGTGGCTCTGTGTGGGGTTCCAGCCTGTGCTACAGGTGCAACCTTCCTCCTCTTGGATTGTGGCGCAGACCCTGGCTGGCAAATGCCGCCCTGATCAGTATGGCCAGTGGCACCAGTGGATTGAGCCAAGGGAGTGGCAGGTGGAGGGACGACCAAAGGCCTGACTTGCGTCAGTGGAAGCTGGGTGCCCTCTAATGGACCCTGTGCAGCAACATCTGCTGTGCCAGGGTCATGACCGCGACTGTCCTGGTTGGCAGACTCACAACCGGGGTGTTGTTGGCTGCATCTGCCCCTGCACTTGCCAACACCCGGCTGGTCGGGGCAGCAGATGACATTACTGCCCCAGGGACACGTGTCTCGGTCAGGGCAGCCCTGCGTGCACCTACGGTTTCCCTCCTGCCCTGTTGGAAATCTTCCAAGGACTCTTCAAGTGCCAACGCAGCCTGCGCTGGCAGACCCTGAGCCTGGGTGGTGGTGTCCACAGCTGAACCTGCAGCTACCACTACCCTTGGGCCTATGGCAGTCGATGAAACGGATTGCCGGGTCACACAGGCGCCAGTGCCAGGTGCAGAAGCTGCATCTCCCGGAACCACAGGGAGTGGTGGCATGACTGTACCGACACATGGCACAACATTGTGCACACGTGGCGCACCCCTGCCCCTTCCTCCTCTGCGGCCACCCTGGACACCCTGGAGTCCCCCTACTCCCTGGTCACCCCCGCCACATCCCTGACCATGCCCGCCATGAGGAGGACACCCAGCTGAGGCGCCCCTCACCTTTGGTGGCCTCCCAACCATGGCACAGTTGGAGGAGTGCCAATGGAAGGTGTACACCACAATTGTCCTGGGCAATTGGGGTGAAGAGGGTGGGATGCAAGATGTTAACAGCACCCCTGCACCTGCAAGGCTGTATGTGACCCCGGTGATGTAGTGACAGGTCATGCAACGCTCAAGCACCCCAAAACTGCAGTAAAACCGTGCATGCAACCCCTGCAGCCTACGTGCGTGGAATTAACCTCCCGAAGTACGCGGTGGCACCCAGTAACACGAAAAATGCATACGCGTGGGACACGCAGGCTACTATGACCTCGAAAACGGGTGTGATACACAGGGGCACCCGCAGTGGGAAAAATAGCGTGCGCGACTCACTGTCAGACTAGCGCGATGATGAAAAACATGCGTAGCCAATACCCCTGCCAAAAGAAGAGATATGTCCTTCCGCTGTGAAGTAGTGATGGCGCGCGAAACAACACGAAGTAGGAACACACAAATCGGTCTCCACGAAAGGCCCGTACAGCAAACTGCTGGTCCCGCTCACCTTTAACCCATGCTGAAGGAAACGCCCGCGCTCGTCACGTCATTTACGCGCTTATGCCCTTTCCTCGATTTACAGGCATTCCCACACGGATGTGTGGTTTTTTCACGTGCTGATCCACTATGCACCCGTGTAGTTGGAAACACCTGCGTGTGTAACGTCACAGATGCGCTTACGCGCTAAGGTCCTTTCCTCGAATTTCATGCTGACGTGCAATTTTTTCACGTGCCAAATCACTCCGTATCAAGCTGGCCACGCAACAACACACGGAAGACCACGCTCATTGCCCAGAAGGACATATTCCTGCCCCCAGAGCCCCGAGCACGCTCCCACCTGCCATCTGCTGCTGCCTGCCTGCCTGCTGCCCATGTGCCCTGCTATTTGGTGCCTGCACGTCAGCCAGGGGTGCAGTTGCTGTGACCACCCCTGCTGGAACTGAAGACTCCCGACTGGGATACCATCACTCCACAGCCCAGCCCCAGGACCTCGTTGCCCACCCACACCTGCCTCTGGGGTTGCCATGTCTACACCATCTGGCACCACTGGCAACCCCAGCCAGAGAAGCAGAGGACCACCAGCTTCAGTGCCAGTGAAGTTAGTGTCCTGGTGGAGCATGTCCTGGGGCAGTATGATGCCCTCTTTGGAAATTTGCACGCTGACAATGAAGGACGGAAGAGGATCTGGATGGACATCGTGACTGCCATCAACGCGGAGGCGGTGGCAGTCCGCGACATTCAACACGTCCGGAAGTGCTGGGAGGACTTCAGGTCTAGGACCCTCAGCAAGGCCCGGTGCCTCTTGAAGCCAGCGGATGGCAAGGGGTGCCGGGTCTGCCTTACCACCATCCAAATGAGGGTCCTGGAATGTATACACCCAGCCCTCCACATCCAGGTCCTTGAGAGGCAGACCCGTCTGGAGTCGAGCGGTAAGTGTACATGCCTACTAATTGTAGGCTGTGCGTGTTGTGGTGTGTCAGGAGAGTGCAGGTTCAACATATGTCTTTGTAGGGCCATGTATGGATGCTTATGTACAGGGACGTGAACCAGCCACATGTGATTCCTCTCATGTGTGAGACACATCGACGGTGTATGTGTTGGCAAGCATGCTGCGCAAATGCATGTGTGGGTGCGCACATGTGAAAATTATGTGTATGTACTGTGGCATGGTTGTGGTGTCACACATGGATGTAGGTTCCTGCTGCATGTATCTGCACTGTGTACATGTGCATGTGTGTGTATGTGACAAGTGTGCAACTGTGATGCAACATGGATGCATGTCACACTGACATGTAGAAGGCTGAATGCGAGATGTGACATGGATGGCAATCTCATCACTGCGACAGTTGGTGGAGATGTACACATGCATGTAAGTCTGGTGGCGTGTCTGCATGTGTTGTGCACTCCCCGTGTTTCATGTGACGTCAGGCTCACCTTCGGCTGCTCGTTCTGTTGTTTGTGTATGGACGGTGCTGCCTGGTGCAAGATTCCTGTTAATTTGCTCATGTGTGTGAGTTGAAATGACATGTGTGTTGGGGAGTGTGATGCCATGTCTGTAGTTTTACACTGCCATTCATGTGCAACTGTCATGTGTGTATCAGTCCATTGTACAGTGCCCTCATGCCTGTGTTCTATCTCTCCCTGTCTGCAGCGTCAACTGATGAAGAGGGCGGAGAGTGTGCTGTGGAGCAAAGCGGCAGGGATCGCACCACCAGCCGGAGATGCAAGGCCCGGATCCCCTCCCAGGTTATCATCTCGTCGGGGAGTGAGGAGTCTGGTGCCACGTTCCAGGCCGCAGCTGCCGAGGGTATGGCCAAGAGACGGAGGTCGGAGGTGGACTCCTCGGCAGCAGAAGTGGCAGCTGAGACCCCACAGGGTCCGATGGAGGAAGATGGCATGGAGTCATCCAGGTTGCTGGGGGGTTTGGTGGAGGAGGAGGCCGTGGAAGGGACACACACAGGGTCTGGAGGTGGGGATTTCACTGGTGCTAGTGGTGCAGTGCAGGGGCAGGGACAGGGACAGGAGGCAACGCAGGCCACCGCGGAGGTGCCTGTGTGTAATCCTGTCCCCGATCCTGTGACTGCATCATCCTGCTCCAGCAGGGATGCCTACATCCAGACCCATTTTCAGGGAGGAGATGAGAGCACAACAACTGGCCTTCCTCTCCCTGCGGACGTGGCAATCCGGGACCGGGTTGAGCCTGTCCTGGCTGGGATGGCGTTGCGTCAACGGGGCATGCAAGGTGACCTGCAGTGTTTTCGTGAAGACACTGCACGTCATCTCGGATGCCTCATTGACTGCGTTGACCTACTGGGACGGGTCACCAGGGCTGGATTCCTCCGTATGCTGGACCTTATTCAGACCCCCTCCTCTCCTGAACCCCCTATGCACCAGTCGTCCTCCATGCTATCTTCCCACCCATGTATCATCTGGGTACCCTGTGGAGCTGCCTCTGACCCTGCGGCCAGGCTGGTGGAGGACACATCCCTGCCACAGTCGGGAGTCGGACATCCAGCAGGGGTGGCCACCACAACAACTGTACCCCAGCCGGAGGATGACATGCAGGCAGCAAGAGCCAGGGCACAGGGACAGGCACAGCAGCAGCAACAAGGTGGGAGCCATGATGGCTCGGGGCCTTCAACATCCGAGGGGCAGGCATCAGCCAGAGGGTAGGAAGACCCAGGATTGGAAGTGTCTTCCATGTGGCAGTGGTTGGGCCAGGCCATAGATGCGGAGCGGTGGCGGGCAGAAGAGGCACGGCTCACAATGGTCAGGGCGGAGAACTCCATGCGGAGGGCGCTGAGGCGGGCCCAGTGCCGCGAGGCAATTTGCAGGTAGTTGGAGGTCAACATGGCATCGTCCCTGCGAACCCTCGGGGCCATGGAAGAGGACCGCCTCCAGGACATTGAGCAGGAGTTCGATAATGCCCTGGCCCGGGAAATCGGAAAGTGAGCCATCGGACTAGCCCGCCGCCATTGTATATAGTTTTTAGTGTTAGGTTTCATTTTCATTTTTCTTTGATTTGGGGTGTTTGGACTATGCCCCACACATTTGTATATAGTTCTTTTCTTAGGTAGTTTTTTGGATAGGTTTCATTTCTTTCGTTGGGCTCATTGACCCTGGATGAACACTGTGTACATAGCTGAACAGTGGATCATGTGAGGATTTTATTTTATTTTATCACCATGGATCAATGGATTTTTCAATTTACGTTTCTTTTCGATTTCATTTGGTGGACCGTGAGATTGACACATGTTTTTTTTCATCACTTTGGATTGGTTCTTCATATGTTTTTTTATTATGTTTCAGACATACATTTAATTTCATCATTTGAAATATGTTTTATGCTTTCATTTCATTTCATTCATTTTGTTCTTAATACATTTTTGTTTCTTACTTCCATCTGTGGTATCCGCTCATTGGGTTACTGCATGTGAAAATGTAGATTTAGACAATCACTTGCACCCAGGGTGTGTGTGTGAGGGACATGTTTTGATGCACATAGTTGACTTTCGGTTTGTGTCATGGAAAAGCCATTTCAGTGTGGGGTGGATTGGGGACTTGATTGCCTCAAAAGACTGTGGTGGGGTGCTGTGGGATTTTGGTGCACATGCGGCCCATGATTGTGCATCTTTATGACGTGTTGGGGGGCATGAGTCGGGGCCTGCAGGCAGGTGTCCCTCAATGCTGGGTGGGTGGGGGTGCTGAGGGACATGAGTTGGGGCCTGCTGGCAGGTACCCTCAATGCTGGGTGGGTGGGGGTGCTGAGGGACATTAGTCTGGGCCTGCTGGCAGGTGCCCCTCAATGCTGGTTGGGTGGGGGTGCTGAGGGACATGAGTCGGGGCCTGCTGGCAGGTGCCCCTCAATGCTGGGTGGGTGGGGGTGCTGAGGGACATGAGTCGGGGCCTGCTGGCAGGTGCCCCTCAATGCTGGGTGGGTGGGGGTGCTGAGGGACATGAGCCGGGGCCTGCTGGCAGGTGCCCCTCAATGCTGGATGGGTGGGGGTGAGGAGGGACATGAGTAGGGGCCTGCTGGCAGGTGCCCCTCAATGCTGGGTGGGTGGGGGTGATGAGGGGCATGAGTCGGGGCCTGCTGGCAGGTGCCCCTCAATGCTGGGTGGGTGGGGGTTCTGAGGGACATGAGTCGGGGCCTGCTGGCAGGTGCCCCTCAATGCTGGGTGGGTGGGGGTGCTGAGGGACATGAGTCGGGGCCTGCTGGCAGGTTCCGCTCAATGCTGGATGGGTGGGGGTGCTAGGGACATGAGTCAGGGCCTGCTGGCAGGTGCCCCTCAATGCTGGGTGGGTGGGGGTGCTGAGGGGCAAGAGTCTTGGCCTGCTGGCAGGTGCCCCTCAATGCTTGGTGGGTGGGGGTGCTGAGGGACATGAGTCGGGCCTGCTCGCAGGTGCCCCTCAATGCTGGGTGGGTGGGGGTGCTGAGGGACATGAGTCGGGGCCTGCTGGCAGGTGCCTCTCAATGCTGGGTGGGTGGGGGTGTTGAGGGACATGAGTCGGGGCCTGCTGGCAGGTGCCCTTCAATGCTGGGTAGGTGGGGGTGCTGAGGGACATGAGTAGGGCCTGCTGGCAGGTGGCCCTCAATGCTGGGTGGGTGGGGGTGCTGAGGGACATGAGTCGGGGCCTGCTGGCAGGTGCCCCTCAATGCTGGGTGGGTCGGGGTGCTGAGGGACATGAGTCGGGGCCTGCTGGCAGGTGTCCCTCAATGCTGGGTGGGTGGGGGTGCTGAGGGACATGAGTCGGGGCCTGCTGGCAGGTGCTCCTCAATAATGGGTGGGTGGGGGTGCTGAGGGACATGAGTCAGGGCCTGTTGGCAGGTGCCCCTCAATGCTGGGTGGGTGGGGGTGCTAGGGACATGAGTCGGGGCCTGCTGGCAGGGGCCCCTCAATGCTGGGTGGGTGGGGGTGCTGAGGGACATGTGTTGGTGATCACTAGTGCAGGTGACATGTGGGCTGGCTGGGGGGCATGCCCATGGTGGATGGGCTGCCTGCGGGACATGACCAGGGGAGCAGGGTAGTCCCCTCTGGTGTGGGCTGCCTGCAAGGGCTGGGGAGGGGCTTGAGGGCATGCCTTGAGGCATGCCTTGAGGGCATGTCCTGGGAGGACCCACACTGGCAATTCACGTGTGTAACACCCCGCGCACCCCACTGGATACACGTACCCCGCTCTGCAAGCAAAATTGCATGTGAAAGTTCCTGTGCACCCCTCAGAATACACGTACCCCGCTCAGACAGCGAAATCGCATGTGAAAGTTCCTGCCCAGTCCTCAGAATACACATACCCCGCTCAGACAGCTGAATCGCGTGTGAAAGTTCCCACGCACCCCTCAGAATACATGGTACCCCGCTCCCCCAAGGCCTATCGCGTGTGAAACTCCCCGTGCACTCCTCAGAATACACATACCCCACTCGGCCAGGGCCAATCGCGTGTAAAACTTCCAGCGCACCCCCGAAATACACGTACCCTGCTTGCTCAAGGCCTATCGCGTGTGAAACTCCCCGCGCACCCCTCAGAATACACGTACACCGCTCGCCCAAGTCCTATCGCGTGTGAAGCTCCCCGCGCACCCCTCAGAATACACGTACCCCGCTCGCCCAAAGCCTATCGTGTGTGAAACTCCCCGCGCACCCCTCAGAATACACGTACCCCGCTCGCCCAAGGCCTATCGCGTGTGAAACTCCCCGCGCACCCCTCAGAATACACCTACCCCACTCGTCCAAGGTCAATCGCGTGTAAAACTTCCCGCGCACCCCCGAAATGTACGTACCCCGCTCGCCCAAGGCCTATCGCATGTGAAACTCCCCGCGCACCCCTCAGAATACACGTTCCCTGCTCGCCCAAGGCCTATCACGTGTGAAACTCCCTGCGCACCCCTCAGAATACACGTACCCCACTCGCCCAAGGCCAATCGCGTGTAAAACTTCCCACGCACCCCCGAAATACACGTATTTGGATTCGGAGGGTTGTGCGGGGATTTTTACGGACGTTTTTGTGGTTGGGGGGCTGTATGCTGGTCCACTGGCCTGTGCGCCATGTACGCGATTTGTGCACTGTTCATGGAGCACGGGGAGGGGTTGGGGTCATAACTGGCGCAGCTGCAGGGTCGCTCTGCCACTCTGCGCCACGGCTGGTTATGGATGTTAAAATCCATGAATACGCTGTGTGCAGAAATGGATTTTGGCACACCCGGCTCGTGCAGACTGCCGCACGCGCACAGTTTGTGCCAGCCGCGTGTGCCACTTGTGCGCTGAATTCTATGAATTACCCCCTAAATTACTGCAAATGGCTCTTGTCACAAGACTCATTTGTATACATAATTCTGGGTCTATCTTCAGATTTATGGAATTGAAAATATTTCAGTGTGACTAATCCCCAATCCTTGAATGATCGTCATGCTTTTGCGGGGTAGGCTGTCTGTGTATATTTTGACAATTATATCAGAGATGTCATCAGAAGTGTGCTGGTCCTATATGGCATAATTAGAGACCATGCAGAGCTAATCAGTCAAAAACACATTGCCCTTGTAAATCACTAAACGAAAAGTGCACCTGTTTTCCACCTTTCTTACCCACTTTATAAAGACAAATTGAAGATTGCTTTGGTGAGTGAGGCCTATTGAGTGTAAATATTTCACATGAAACAGCGCATCATTGGTTTGGATTGGCAAATAATGTTTTGCCACTGTATTAGTTTAGTTAAATCCAAGATTTGATATCTTGTATTAGGCTAGCTGAAAGTATTACGAAAAGATGGTAAAATGTATTAGCTTTCAAAGTCACACAGATATATTCATCAGATTGTGGTCACGCAATTAAATGAGTAACATAAAAACACAGTTTTGGGACTTTCTCTCGAGTCCTTGTATGATCGTATTATGCACAGAGGAATCAGGACATATTGGGATCAGGACATGTACATGATGGTACTAATTGGGAAACCATGTGCAATTCTAGCAGAGCTGTGAATGTAATTTTCAACAGGCATGTCTTTCACACAACACCATACCACATAATGGGACTGATTTGCAAAAATGTTTTCAATGGGACTTTCCCATGTTAAAAACGTTTTGTAAATCAGGCCCAATTGGGCCTCATTACAACCCTGCCGGTCTAGAAGGAATGTGCTGGTAATTCTGTTTACCAGCACGTTTTCAGACCAGCAGAATACAAGTGTGTGGGTCAGGTGCCTAAGTTACCTCCTGCCAGGAGTTGGAGGTAAGTCAGGCATCCCAACGGAAAAAAACAGTGTCAGCAATACCAGCAATCCCCCATCCGGTCCAATGGGATTCCGTGGAATGGGGATTTACCGTTATTCCCGCCACTTGTAATCTGCCCGTTATTCCGGCAGATCAAGTGGTGGGAACGGTAATTTTATTTGGTGGTATCCCGCCGGATTTACCAGCGGGATACCAACAAACTCTTAATGAGGCCCAACGTGTCTGCAAAATTAAGTGTAAGGGGTATTTAGAGTGTTACCCAGTAAGTATGACAACATATGCATGATCCAGGAATCCTGCCATGTAAATACTTCAATACACGACATTTGAAAAAATAAATGTCTTGTTTCGTATTTACCTCACTAAGCCTCACGTTGTTTTTAGGTGTATTTCAAATCTCATTGTTATTCAGTTTTTCTAAAAACATGTGTTTCCATCTCCGACTAGCACACCAAAGTAAATATCATCAGTCATTGCAACAGCTTATTGCACTTTATGGTAACCATTTTTGGTGCCTTGGGTCTTCATCTATTAGGAGTTCTGAACTATCGTGTCCCACAGTTGTTGCTGAGAGGTGTTGTTGGCAGGTTATTTTATGACATTGCCAATGTGGTTACCCTAATTCGCCACAGTGTGTCATAGATCCTATATTTGTGTTCGGACCAGTGTGTTTATGTAGGAATATTTAGCTATGAGCAACAAATTAACATAATTATAATTAAAAAAAAAAGAAAACAAACCCTTTGCAAGTCCATGACATATGAACCATCATGTGGAATTCACTCCTGGACATGCTGGTATTTAGGAATGCCTATTAGTACAGGGATGGATGCTGTCTCGATCTAACTCTGCATATGAACAGTAATGAAGTTGAAGTTTAGTTTAGTTTTAGTTTAGTTTGTTTATTTATAAAGCGCATCCGAACCCTCAGGTAACTGGGCGCATAATCATGTGTACAGCAGAGTTACATATCGTTACATGAGCATCATAGTACAACAGACAGAACGTACATTAGTCCAGGCTCTGAATGTTTACATACAAGAGTAGAATATACCAAGAAAAGTATGTACAGAGAATATGCAAAAAAGAAAAAAAGTTACAGTGGCTAAAGTGGACCGGGTTACAGGTTGGTCCTGAATAGGCTGTAGGTGGAGTAAACATTACTACAGGTAGAGAGCGGCGGCTAGCTAGTCATGTCGATGAGAGTCTGGCTGTTTAGGCTAGTAGCCATGATTTTACCATGGCTCTGAATGGCCAGAATGCGGCTTCAGATCTAATTGTAGTGGGAAGGGTGTTCCAACATTGTGCTGCAAGCACTGGAAAACTGGAGCCCCCTGCTGTTTTTAGGTTATAATTAGGGATCTTTAGTTGGTGTAGGTAAGGTGTTCTGGTGGGTCTAGTGGGGCAGTGTCTAGCGAATTTGTCGGAAAGGTATCGTGGGGCAGTATGTGATAGGCACTTGTGGGTGATGACCAGTGTTCTTAGCTTAATTCTGTCACGGATCGGGAGCCAGTGGACTTCTTTTCTAACCGTGGATATATGCGCCTTGCGCGGGAGGTTGAGGGCACATCTTAGTGCATTATTTTGCAGGATCTGAAGTCTGTTCAAATGTTTAGTGGTAGTGCCTAAGTAGAGTGTGTTGCAATAGTCTAATTTAGACAATATCAGCGCTCTAGATAGGGTGAGGCAGCTAGAGGTGGAGAGGAAAGGCCTACAGGCATTGATCAATTTATTGGTGTATGAGGTAGCTGAGATGGTAGAGTTTATTTGTTTCTTTAATGATAGGGTAGAATCGAGGTATACACCTAATGTTTTAACCTCTTTGGAGACTGTTATGATGTTGCCATCAATGGTAAAGGATTGGTACCTTTGGTCCAGTTTGTTGAGGCGAGCCTGGGAGCCTACGATAAGCAATTCTGTCTTATCGTCGTTAAGGCAAAGACTGTGTGTGGCCATCCAGGCTTGGATTTCTAAGTAGATATCATTAAGCTTTGCAGCATCTTCTTCATAGCTGCCAGTGAGCGTGATGAGGACATGGGTGTCATCTGCATAATTAGTGTAGCTGACACCCAGATCGTCAAGACGGTCAAATAGGAGCTTCGTGAAGATGTTGTAAAGTCTGGGAGAAATGCAGGAGCCTTGCGGCACTCCACATGTGATTGGGATAGGGTCCGCAGCCGCCGTGGGGGCGAAGACTCTAGTCGTCCTGTCAGACAGGAATGACTGGATCCACTTAGTGGCATTCTGAGAGAATGCAGCAGCTGAGGAGAGGTGTTGAGTGAGGATCTGGTGGTCAACCAGATCAAAGGCAGCAGAGAGATCCAAGGACAATGATATTCAGATGTATGACCTAGTCTTGTTGTAACAAAAACAATGCCACAGTGGGAGTAAACGGGGTGTTTTATTCAGGTTGAAAAACATCATAGTTTCATTGTTGGACTGTTGACAGTTGTATGCAACGCATCTTGGATTTACATTATGAAGCTTACTGTAATTGGTTGAAGACAAACAACAAGAATGCACTGTGGGTAATAACTTTATTAGGGTAAAGTAGATTGCACAACATTTATCCATTCACTTTCTATCCATACATTGTTTACTCCACAATCAGAATGATGTCCTTTGATGGTAAAACTTTGACAGCATGATTCTTTACAGTGATATTCCATACTAATACAGCGATAATTTATACTGATACTGTGATATTATATACTGATGAAAAGGTAGGAAGAAATACATATGTTCAGTTATATCTTTAATACTACGCCTCATTTTGAAAGCCGATGATTAAATACATTGTTTTGACATATCAAGCTCTGAAAATAAGGAAATACGATTTATATTTGACCCCTAATAATTGACTTGAAATAATTGCATCTAAAGAATTATGTTCCTCCGTTTTAATAACGTAATGTATGGAGATTATCATGTATGGTATTTAATATTGTGTGTTTCATGGATGGATATATTCCGAAATAAACTTGACTTGAAATAAATTACTGTTAGGAAATGTTTAGCAACATTTTGGTAGCTGAAGCCAAATTTGTTGATTGGATTGATAATACAAATTGTGCTTAATTTTAACCGACTGGTTAAGTTGTGATTGTGTGATATATGGTGTTCAGGAGATTATGCCCATGCATTCGTTCTTTTAATTAACAAGAAGCATATTTTAATGAACAGACTTATTCATTTTAGTTTGTATATATTGTGGCGAAATATTCATAGGCACATTTTCTCTGGCCTGTAAAATGGCATGACTGTGTGAAAAAAGACAGAACTTTTTTTTCTGTCAGTTTCCAATCATCAATGCATTTTTGCTTTAGATTCCCCACAAGGAGTAAGTAGCAGAGTGGGAAGTCTGCTCTGTGCATTTGCCCTTTCTGGCCACATTGGCAGGCATCCACGTGGGCGTACAGGGCGCCACATGCTTTTTCATTGTGGCTATATACACTGGGCAAGACGATCACAGCTTATTCACTGCAGGAGGCTGTGTTAGAAATGGCATCCAATGGTTGCACTTGGGCTCCAATGCATTAACATCATATCATGCTGTGGATGTCTAAAATCCCAAAGAAAGAGCCTTCAGTAAATAGAGGAAGGGCCAAGGAAGCAGTAGTGGCCATCTCTTTCTGATGTCCTGTTGGCAACAAAATGTGTATCTCAACTTAATTTAACATTTCAAAATAACATCTCTTTGTCACATATACGATCTTACATGGCTCTTAATTTTACAGTTTATTACTCTCCACCTAGCACTGGTGCTACACAAGATACACACAAAAAATGTGGATGAAGAATTGAATAAAATACTTTGTATGTGATGGACTGCACTTTAGTTTCATTACATTGAATGGATGGTCAAGTGAAACACTCACAATTTGTCACATATAAAATATGCACATAATTACACATAGTTGTTTTCAAATAGTAAAATACACTAACTGAAAATCTCCTTTTCAACGCAGTTCAGTCAAAACAGTTCAGTCAAAATTCACGATCATGCATCAAATCATAATAAATAACCTTGTGTGTAGATAAAAATTAAATGAAAAACACAACCATTTAAAAAAACATTCAAATATTTCATGCATTATAATTCAAAGTATAAATGCTCGACATTATATAAAATATTCTGCACATAAAACGTAACATAGGTTGAAAGAACACTATTTAGGGAGTAGTAAATAGCACACCTGGTTTCAACTATTGCCATGTACCACTAGACCTGACAAAAGCTACAATAAAAATGTCTACACATTGCATATAACATTTATCCTAGTTCACAACCTATTTCATTGTCTAATCACAATTAGGTATTAAACTAGAAGTGCCACGTTAAACATTTAAACTTGTACTTTGAATACCCTGTTTAGTACTGCACGTACCAACTTCAGGTTTTAAAAATATTTGTGCCACTGAACCGTTGTATTGTTAAACTGTTAACACATGTCGTCAATGTTACATTTGATTGGCAAACGAGGTTGGAGCACTAGGAGCATATCCTGTCTGGTTAAAGGGTGGCTGAGGAGGATATCCACCCGATTGGCCAAGATTAGGCTGTTGGCTCACGTCTTCGGGTTGGTTGTACCCACCAGTGGGTGCATAGCTATCTTGACTATAACCACTCTGGTTAAATGGCTGGTTGTAGCCGCTGGGTTGTTTTTCCATGTTTTCTTGAGGATATCTTTGTCCAGATGAATGCCAGCCAGTCTCCTTAAATACAAACCAAATATTCCCAGCCCAAAGTATGAAATTCAGGAATCCAAAAACCTAGGAAACAATCAGAAGAAGTATATTGCTTACTAATATTAAATCAATTTAAAAACAGTTTACAACGATATAAAAACTTAAAACAAGATTTAATTGCTCATCTCATAATGCTCTATATTTTAATTAGAGTTATTTTAGCCACTGCCTTGTATTGACACCAACCTCAAAGACACTGATCCTATGTTGATCAATTTACTGGCAGCTCTTATACTGAGATACGAGTGGGGCTAATAAAGGAGGTATGATGATTTTCACTGGATAGATTCAGGTCATAGAACACCCCTGCTCTGCACTGCTTCTCAATGAATAATAATCTCACATTGTTCAAACGAATCCCTCCAAGCACTGTGATAAGTCCATGTAGTGGTAGTCCCTCACCAAGCTAATACATATAACCCCTCCAACCCCCCAACTTCTTACACTCACCTAGGGTACATGTTGAGCAGCAAAGCCCAACTCTTGGAAGGTGGCACATCAAAAACACAATACAACTAACAATACACGTGTATTATTTATGAAAAAATAGAATGTTTTATATGTATTTATGTACATCTACAAGAAAAGGTAAATAATCCATATTAAATAAGACAAAGAAATATCTATGCAGATGATAAGATATACCTACAGTGACAAGGTCAGTATATATTGCCCCATAAACTTAACAAGCACAAGTGAACAATCCTTCATCACAAATGTTGTTATTACTTTAATATCAGGACATTGCAAGTGTTGTGTGTTGTTCCCTCTATTTCCGCAAACGTTTACATGATATAGAAACTTTATGCATTGGCATGTCTGCATCAAACACAAGTGGAGAGGGGAGAGAAACGGTGGAGTGGAGAAGGGCGAGTAGTACTGGACTGAAGTGGTGAGAGCAGTAGTGTAGAGAAGAAGGAGTGGTAGTGGGGTGCAGAGTTAACGTGAAGTAGAGTGGTAGTGGAGTGGGGAGGTGAGGGTAACATTGGAGAAATTAGGAAGGAATATCATCGAAGGGTGGAGGTAGGTTGTAGAAAGAGACCCACCAGAAGGAGAGAGGAGGCATACACAGGAGGAAGAAGGAGATATGGGGAGTGGAGATGGAGGGAGAGTAGCGGGAGGAAAGTAGAGTAATCGAGACACAGGGAGAGGAACATCGGGGTCTGGAAGACAGTAGATACATTCAAGCTTGAGTATCAGAAAGCACAACCCGCAAAACCCCTTCAAACTATCCCAAAGCTAGCAAAGGCCACACCTGCGAAATTAGGCTAGATAGATAAGGCGGTTGCTTTTAGGAACTCAAAGATAGAAAAGCATAGTCTAGACAGTAGGGATGAACAAGCAGCAGACACTAACCTGGGGTGAAAGGACATCTGTGTTTGGGAGGGTCTTTCTTTCTCTACATGAGAGAAAGAGAGGGACGTGCCTTACTGCCTCTTTCAAGAAACTTAATAAAACAATTAAGCTGGCTCAGGAAGTTGGTGTGTTATTAAAGTGATCTGTGACACCGGGTTAATATCCAGTAATTCAGGCTGTAGTTGCCTGAGATGTAAACATTTAAAAAAGATTGCGTGAAGGACAGGTAAACACATTGAAAGACGATTTTGTTGAGGGATTATTAATGATATGATAGGCTATATTTGTATCACTAATGCTGGGTTTTCTACATTCTAAGGACCACATTCCATGACATCAATGCTTGGGAACTATTGTGCGTTTTTGAGAACAATACCACTGAAATGTTTGAAGGCAGGCAGTAGATTAGGTGATATTCAATAGATGTTGATGATTGTGAAACCTTTTAGCTACCATACAACATAATCGTTGGAGAGAGAATTCCTATTTTTCTCGGTAAGAAGTAGGCGATTAATGTCAGTGGGCCTCATTCTAACATTGCTAGTATCCTGGCGGTAGAGCCACCGGAATACCAGCCAATGTAGTTTCCGTTTCCGGCACCCGGTCCGGTGGCATTGCCGCCACATCACGGGGGCTGGAGTGACAGGGTAAATCCTCATTCATGGAGTCCCATAGGACTCCATAGTGGATTTGCCATCATTGCCAGCACTGGCAATACTGGTGCCGGTAATGACGTCTTTCTCTGCCGGTAGGGCGCTTGCCTTATCTCCAGCTTTTAGCTGGTGTTTACACAGGTGCCCTGCCAGCATTCCTGTAGTCAACTGCTCCGGTAAAGTGCTCGTATACATGAATACTGGCACTTTTTTACCAGACCAGCCAATTTAGAATGAGGCCCTGTGCCTGTAACTGAGTGTATTGAGTTTAAGTGCTCATACCAAATATTAGTTGCATCAAAAAAGTGTAATACTTCTTGGTAGACAAGAGGAGACTATGTTCAGTTTCTTTACCTGAGATTGTCTTTATGTGGCCATACCAACTACTAGTTATTATCTGCAGAGAAAACATATTATATATCTTGGTAGGCTGGGATTGTATTTGGTGTCTATCACTTTTGGTGCCTATAGTAAATGCTAGTTGCAGGGATAAAGTCTTTGATTTTTTGGTAGGCAGATGAAGATTATTTTGAGTGTCTGTAATTGAGTGCATTGTGTTTTAGTGGCTATAGCAAATACTAGTTGCAAAAAAAAGTCTTAACTGTGTTGGTTGGCTGTGAATGAGTGCCTTCTCTTTTAGTGGCTGTGCCAAGTATCAGGTAGCAGCTGCAGTGAACAATTATAGTCATTTTTGGTAAACAGAAATACATTAAATTTAGTATGTAACTTCACCATCTTGCTGTGGCCAGTCCAAATTGTTGAAAGCAATAAAGTGCAACAAAGTGAATTCATTATTTTCAACAGAGTGTGTCTTTTAGTGGCCATACCAAACACTAGTCACAGACAAAGATTCCTACAGTTCTTGATAGCCACGTGGGGATTCTATTCAGTGTCATGTCTAAGTGTGTTGTATTTTAGTAACCATACAACATACTAGATTGTGGTTGCAGAGATACAAAGTCTCCTAATTCTTGGCAGGCAAGCGAAGACTATATTCAGTGGTTGTAAGTAACTGTGTCATACTTTAGTGCCCAGACCAAATAATAGTCAGTAGATGCACAAACCAGTCTTATAATTTGTGGTAGGCATGGGGGAATGGAATTAGTGGCTGTAAGTGACTCTGGCATCTTTCGGTGGCTGGGCCAAATACTAGATTCTAGTTGAGAAAAAGTCATACAGTTATTTATAGGCAGGAGTAGATTACATTTAGTGCTTTTAAGCAAAGGCACCAGAGTCTATTGACTGTCTGCAACGTTGGATGTCATCTTTCAGTGGTGATGCACAATACACAAGTTGTAGAGAAGGTCTTATACATTTTACATCTGCTGTAACTGAACCTGCAACATGCCATCTTCTTATGGATAAAGGACAAGAAACCATCTTGAGTTCCAACATGTCCATAACACCTAAAGGTGTCAGGGGATAATAGGAGCGTTAGGTAGAGGTTCAGCTCACTGTCTCTAGAGCAAATGGGGAACATACCTACTGACTCTATCCACTGATGAGCCATAAGTAGAGGTTATGGGATCATCCTGGTCTATGCCACCACCAATACCATCACCTGGATCCACTGATGATGAGTGTCAGGATAATATAGATGACTATGATATAGGTTGTAACCCATCTGAGGCGGGCATGTTTAACTCATGACTTTGAAAAGAGGGGATACATTGGAGAGAAGGAGGATGATAATGTCACAGTTATAGCGATATGAGGGCAATATAAAGCTACTTGCCCAGATGTGTGCTTTCAAAGGCAGTCTATCAGGATTGGAAGTATACATCAGTTTGAGGCAGTTATAGAAAACAACCTGCCACTGCCAATATCTCCATATGGGCCCAAATAACATATTTGGACACACCTCTATGCTCCATCGTGTATAAGGTTTTCCTTTTGAACAGAATCTTTTCACGTCCATTCTCTGCAATACAACTGTTTGACTGGGCATATCTCAGATCATGTCCGTTACCACATACTTGCAGTGCCATGTGATGTAACATGAGGCACAGTACTGGGATGCATCCAAAAGATCTTTAGTGCAGCCATTTCACAGTCACAGCAGAAACAGTGGCTGCTGCTGTTCCATAGTGCTAGTGATTGAAGGCGGTGAAGCTGGTTGCCTAGTTATAAATGCCATTTGCATTTGTGCTACTGCTCTTTACTTATTTACATCTGTATAACACACCTATCTAACTTGTCTGTGGTATAATATACCAAGTAATATTGACATCAAATTTACTGGTTGCTTGATTTGTTTGTCCTACGTCTACACCATGTGAACTTCCATCAATGAAAAAAGATTCAATAGTACTAGTGGCCCATTGCTAGCTGGCAGCATTGTACATGCCACAGATGAAAAATGCAAATATGTACAGGAAGACAATGTGGAACGAAGTTTATATTGTTTTATTCATGAAATGTATAAAACGTCTCCTGACCTGAATGAATAATAATAATAATAATAATAATAATAATAATAATAATATGAACATTATTATTATTAATAATAATAATAATAGTAATAATAATAATATTATAACATAAATTAAGTAGACATATAAAAACAAATCTCCAGAATAAGCAAGGGATAACAGATGGGTTGTTGGGGCTTTACAAAAAGCAAATAAAGAAGAGAGAAAAACAAATGGAGGGGGGCATTCCATGCACAGTGTGAATCAATAGAAAATGACTTGGCAGAATAACAGGCATGTTTTAAGTAGGGAATGGTTAGTCTTAGAATGTCTGAACTAGGAGTGGACCTTACTGTGGGGAATCGCCATCTGGCAAGGGTATAGGAGCCCTGGCTTGTTTGATTTTGTATTAAATAATAAAATGATTCAGGTAATTCCAGCTCTGAAATGGAAATTTGCAGATCAGATTCTTCTTTCATAAACATTCATGCAAAAAGCATTGTGCGTACTTTTGCCCTGCTGCATCTGAATCCTGTTTCAAAGACCCCGCTATAACAGTGGTACTGTGCAGGTTCAAAGGTCACAGGTGCCCTCTTGACAGCAGCAGTGATAGCCAAGTCCCTGTCACACATCGGCTGCATTTAGAATATGCAGCCCTGTTCCAAAAACTGCAGAACTCTGGTGGCACAGTAAACTGTAAAAATAAGCCACACCTGAGTTAGGGTATGCTGGTCAGCATACCTCATAGATATCCCTGCCACATTAAATTGATTCACACATGTGTCAGCCATGTGGACCCAGATCAGCTGTGGAATGGTGATGTTTTTTCATTCCAGACAAGGCTCCACCCTGCCCACCGCCAGGACTATGGCTTTGGGGGTTTGCCTCTCTTTGTTCCTTCGAAAGGGCAGGTAACACCCTTTCCCCAGAGACAGCCACCCTACAGGAAGCTGGGTTCGGAACATAAATCAAAGGGCATGCCCATTTAGCAAGGGCTAGGCCTCATACCAGGGTGCTGCATATCCAAAGGCCTTTGATTCCATTGAGAAAGGGTGGGAGCAGGGTTAGTGTAGCCATTAAGTGAACCATACAATTATGGAAGGGTTTGACATCTTGATTCTCTCTGCTTCTCTTTCTCTTTCCTGTCCCCTTCACCTCTTTCAGCACAAGGCACTTTGAGTGTGATGTCAGAAGGGCAAAGTCCACTCATTTCAAATGCACAGTTTGGACCCCTGAA
Organism: Ambystoma mexicanum; assembly: GCF_040938575.1. Lineage (NCBI taxonomy): Eukaryota > Metazoa > Chordata > Amphibia > Caudata > Ambystomatidae > Ambystoma > Ambystoma mexicanum. The sequence continues at coordinate 371,793,317 of NC_090923.1, forward strand.
GTAGACTAGTTTTAATACAATCACCAATTGATTTTTGCTTTTAAAAGAAGGGGTTTCACACTTCTTTGAATCATCCTTTGGACTCAAATCCTGAAAGACGATTTCACTGGACCCTGCTGGTAGAGCCGTCCTTTCCAGGGTCCTCCAGTTATGAGGTGAAGGCAGGTGTTCAAAGGCAGAGGCGAGCTCTGTCTCCGAACCATTCCCAGGGACGATATGGGGTGACCTCTACTGCTGGATCAAGACCACATCTCTGCCAGCCACTCTGCTGCCTGGGGCCTCACCATGTTGCAGGACCTCTGAAGGTATGCACCAAACTCCCCTGTGTTTGGGAGCCCAGGAAAAGTGAAACCAGGGGCCTTGAGGCCCTGGAGTAGGACTCATAGCACCTCGAAACCAGAACAACCAAGACCCCTGTTGTCAACTTCGACCCGCTGCGAGCTGTGACTTGAGCATGTTGAACACCAAGCCAAATATCAGGACCCTTCAGTCCGGCCTTTGGCGTTCATTTTTCTTTGAACCGTTGCTTGCTTCTTCGACTTAGTTCAGCCTTTCACTGTGCCAACTTAAGTGTTTTGCTTGCTTGGCTAAAAACACCAAATACTGATGCCTTGCAGTTTCTGTCCAAAGCACCAGCCTTGGCATGGCCATGCCTGTAAGTCAATTGAGCCCAACCCTGGTGTCTCCTGAACAGTGACCTCTGAGCCTCCACATAGAATCAACTCACCTGTTCATCCTGGTACCAGCTCACCACCTTCGAACTTCAACCAAAGACCAAACCTGTCGACCGCCCAATCTGCACAGCCTAAGTAGACGATTCAAGACCATAGCCATCTTCGCTTTCTACCCCAAGTAAACAGCAGCTTGCAGATGGACCATGGCACCTGTCACATCTTTGAACTGTAAAGAACCTGCGATTGATGCCGAGTTTTTTTTCTTTTTTTCTAAATTTCTTTATTGGCACTTCAAATAACAACGCAAACAATGCATCATCGAGCCCCTCCCCCTATCCCTTCCTCCCCCCCGGTACGCATATGAAGGTAGCCCTAGAAAGTCCAGAGGGCCGGGTAGACCACAAAACCGTTTTTCTGCATATAGCCCTTCCAAATTGACCTCCATACCAATGGAGGTGTAGCGTTCAAACTGTCTAGTCCACATTTCTGATTTCAGAGATCAGGCGGAGATCTCGCCCTGGGGCCAAGCTACATGGAGGATCCTTGAACAACAGGAGATACAGAGTCCTCCCTTTCCGACTTGTTGAGAAGGTACATTGTATACGCATCCCACATCCGACTGTCACTCTGATGCTCTCCCCGCAGCGCACCCTAACGTGTCTCCATATCGTTACAATACAGTATGTGTCGCGACCATTGCTCAAACGTCGGGCTTTGCCTTTGCCCCCACCCCATAGCCACCCGGCGTTTTGCCAAAATCAAGAGGAGACCCACCAATTTCCAAGGCATCTGTTTCGTATATCCCAACAGGACCACTTCAGGATCCGGTGTCAGGCGCTGCCCTGCGATATCCCCAATTACACCAAACCCCTGTTGCCAAAAGTGCTCCAGCTCCACGCATTCCCAAGCCACATGTAGAAAACCCGCCATCTCCTGGCCACATCGGAGGCATGCCCCTGATCTCTTAGGAAAATAGCCCTTTAGCTGAGCTGGGGAATAATAACCTTGATGTAAAAATTTGAAGTGAATCAACTTATAATTCGAATTAACCGCCCCCTTCCTGATCATCATGCAACAGTATTCCCAGACATCGACTTGTATTTCCTGCCCTAGGGACCTCTCCCACAACCGCTTCGAGGATAACGATGCCGAGAGGTTTGATGCTGTCAAACCACCAATACCTTTGCAAAGATATTATTGACTAATATCTGCCCACCTGACCCATATTTGATCCCTAGATGCTCGATAGGTCAGTGTAATTCCTTTTGCAACCTCACAAACATATACGTTGAACATTGTGATCTTAATTGCCCTTTCTCATTACCCAGAGTGCTGAATCTTTTCTGTCTGTGCATATTCTGTGTTTTTATACATGGTGGGTTTTTACACTGTTTTCTAGTTAGTTATATTGCATGGTGTGGCTGATTACAGTATATATTTGTATAGAACCTTGAATGGACCTTTCTCTATTTTAGACTATTATACATCACTCTTTGACATGATGCTGTACTACTTTCACACCCCTTCTAAAAGTATAGCCTTCCCTCTGCCCACGCAAACGCGGTGCATGTTTTACCTTTATGATTGTGTTGGCTCTTGGTTTGTAAAAGTCTGGACTGAGTGGGCACTTTATACTCTACTCATCCTTATACTAATGCAGAAGTCCATTTTCCATACTTGCCCCTCCGGATATTTGGAGTTTGGCAGCCAGATAAACTGGTTGTCCCATTACCATTGCTTTGTGGGGGGAATGCAGCAGACTATGCAAGTGAATCTGGAGCCAATGAAGAGAAACTAAAATGGGGTGATTGGCCTACCTGGTAAGTGCGAGAACTAGGGGGAGTCACTGAGTGTAATAATTTCTTATCCAAATACAATGGCATTAAACCCATGAATATGACAGTGCTGACATTCAGGAGAGATAATACATTTTTACATTTGCATTCAGTGTAAGAATCAGGATATCTGACTTAACGCACAATGCATACATCTTTGATACAGATGTTTCCCCAAACTCCCAATATAGACGATGATGGATATTGTCATCTACACAGAGTGGAGGTGGGCTTCCCCAACATACTGACTCACTGAATGTTGACAACAACCCCCATGAGAAACAGGATTATCTTAATTGATGCAAGGACAAAGGGTGATTGCAGCATCACCACTCCATGTGGTGCTTTTGTGTTTCTGACACCATTCACCCACACACCCAATACTTTCCTGGCACCCCTGTTGTTTCCATGCGCCCCGTTGGCTTATTACAGGGCTTGGAAATCAGGCTTCATTCTGTAGCTTGCAACTCCTCAGTGCATGCTAACTTTGGAAGCCATCAAACTGCAGATAAGGGTGCTGTTTGAAAGGATATCCAAGGACATAGAAGGGTGAGAAAAAAAAGCTGTGTACCAAAGCTACACACTATTTCACAGCTGTAAAGGTGTCCTGTAAAGATATCCATTCAGCCATTTTTACAGAAGCTGCTCAGTGTTGAGCAGGCAAATGGCATCTGTGCTGGGTTTATCATGTTTCTTTGACATCCTGCTGCACGCTTAGTACTACCATACTACCAGGAGAACCAACTGCAAAGTATGTCACACAATGCATGACTGCGATGTTTATAAGTAATCTTTACATTAATTATATTTTAAATACAATGTAGGACTTTTACTGTGAAACAGTACTACAAACAACAGCAGGACATCTATATCTATACCCACAAATCTGAACGTGTTCTTATATACTGTGCAGCCCAACTCTGCAGAGTTAACACACATTTTATCTTAAACGAAAGCTGGCATTACCCATAGCCTAAACCACACCCACAAAGCTAATATTATGCTTTAACGTCCAATCTATTGCTCAATTTTATTCTTAAAGTGTTGGGTATTTTGAACAAGTGCACAAACAGCAATGATGTCAACAGTATGTACCACTTCATTTGTTGTAAATGGTGCCTGCATTGTGAGCTACGACAAATGCAGTTTCTTCTTGCACATGAATGTTCAGGGTAGACCTTATCCATTCCTCCACCGTTAGAATGCACAGCCAACGATTCCAAGAACCTTCTCCAACTATCTTTACTCTACTGAGTTTTGTATGCCCAGGCACAGTTTACAAACTTCACTTGTAATTTTGCCATATTTCAATGGAGTTTCAGCCCAAGGGATTGGAAGTACATTGGCTGCAGCAGGTAACTTGTCTTATTTCCAATTATTTGCCCTTGATAACACTGGAGCTGTAACCATGAGAAGGGGGTAGAGGTGTTTTTTTTGCTTCAACATTTGCATACGATGTGCCTGTATCACTTGCATATATTTAATATGTAAACTTGACCATTTGAAAAGACCGGATGTAGACATTGAGTTATGTTGCATTCATATTATAGACCTGTGTAGGTGCTTCTCATAGAGTGAGAGCAGCAGGCAATTTGTGAGAGAAACCATAAATTAGTATCAAAACCAGAAATGCTGACAACTGCTTTTCTGCAAAGCTAATATGTGTGTTTGTCTGGCTGCCTTCCAAACCATACCTCACATTCTCCTACTCCTACCCACTAGTGCAAATCCCTCTGTGCCATGCATTAAATGCATTCTTTTACCCCTCCATAGTCTTCCACAACCTCATCCACTGCATGAATGACATTCTTCCTGCCCCTTCCCTATGTCATAATGGGATCATCATTCAAGAATTCATAAATGGTGAGTGCCGCTCCTTGCATGATCCCTCAGTCTTGTTATATGGGGATTTGACCTTTTTCACTCAAGTGCTCTCTGGTGCACAGGCACCCATTCGTAGGCCTGCCAGGTCAAAGTATGGTCTGTCTTCCTTCCTGCACATGTGCTAGGTGCAGATCAAAGCTCCACTGGCTCAGAACCAGTAGTGGATTGCATCATCATACCCTTTCAACAATGGTCGGCCCTGTATGTCACAGGAACTCTGCCAGTGATGGGGAGACATCTGGGACACTCACAGTTGGTTTGTCTGCCCAACCAACCTTGTTTTGTCAATGACCATTCCTTAGATGTGAAGATAAAAGCGTACGTGTAGCGGTTGTTTTAGATGACTGTGTACAAATACCCTGGCTGGCTGGGTTCTAGCTGCATGACAGTAATAGTCTGGAAGATTTGGCCAGCTGCATTGGAGATGATATTGCCTGCCAAAGGAAGATCAAAACCTGCAAGTGCAACAGAAGGTATCTAATGGCACCCTTTGGATTGCCATATGTGCTGCACAATCAAAATGTTGTGCCATGGGTGCTGCGAGTGCACATACATGACAATGGGCTTTGTTAGGCAGAATTATATGCAGTACCCTTTGGGTACACCACACACAATTAAGACTACAAGTGACAGTACAATTTCACCTTTGGTAAAAGCCTGTACTACACAGTAAAGTGGTAGCGATGGCTGAGCAGCCAGACTTATCTCAAGAGTAAAGTGAGCAGTATTAATAGTTACACAAAGGACAGCAATCAATATGATTCAAACAAACACTGACTCAAGGTTTCTGAGTAAAAGAATATACATTTATTTACACATCCGTTATTAAACATTTCACTAAGGTAAAGCATTTGAAAATTCACGTTACTAATACACCACACCACTCCCAATAGATTCTGGACAAGTTAAACTCAAAATGAAGTGTGAGCAAAATGGCACTCAAAGTTAGGCTAAGATTGAGCAGCACCAACAGGTAAGTAAGCAGGGCAATCTAGAAAGAGGAACTACAATGATGGAATCAAATCCAAAAGGCTTAGGGCCAAAGTCAATAGGACAAAAGTCTTTTGCTCAAGATCACACAGTTCGCAGTTAAGTCTTTGCAAAGAGTTACGGACGAAGTTGGTCCGCAGAAAAGTTAGTTTAAAGAGAAGAGAAGGAAAAGCCCTCGGATTGGCGAAAGGTTTCACACACCTTCAATGCGGCTGAACGAAATGATCAACCGGATTTACACAGTACCTTTAAATGGAGAAGAAGCTGTAGCTGAGGCGGACGTTCCTGTCAGGTCCTGCAGGCTCACAGTTCCTGAAGCGACTGTCGGACTGACATGAAGTAGGAAGAATGGTGGGTCCTGCAATGCCCAGGGAAGAAACCAGCAGCAGAGCAAAGCAACGAATAAAAGGTGCACTCCTTAAAACATAAGCAGGCTCTGACCTTCCTGGCTATCCGGCCCACTGTAGCTCTGTACAGCAAATTTGACCAGAGAAGGGAGCCCTGACTTGCAGTTTGGGCGAATTCATTGGTCCCACCAGCTCAGGGGAAGAAGATTCCTGGAGGATCCTCTCTGTCGTTGGAGTCTGAAGATTCGGACCTGCAGCAGGGGTTCACTGGGCGGTTCAGTCGTTGTAGGGGTCCTCTTCTGTCAGCTCCTCATTGGTTCTTTCGTTCCAGTGGCGACTCTGCCTTTCCAATCCCAGAGACCTGCTTTTTATGCAGTTGTCCCCCATTTACACAGCCTGGCTGTCAATCACACAGCAGGGTGGCTGCCCTGGCGAGACAGTCACCTAGCCAATCAAACATGAGTGTGACTTGGGTTACCAAGGGAACCCATGGCAGGGGTCCTAAAACCCCTCCCTCACATCCTGCCTACCCAGACTTTCAGGCGCCTTAAGGAGGGCTTCTTTGCAGAAGCCAGCTAAAGGACGGCGAACAAAGGAACCAAACCTGGTTTGGCGCACATAGTAAAACATGAGAAAGACATTTTCAAAAAGAAATGGTGACTAAACCCACCTGGAACCGTATAAAAACATATATGGTCTAGTGGGTTTAAGTTCGAGGCTACAAAGATAGCCTAAAACAATACCATGGTTATTTAAGATAACTGCGGTATGAAAAATAAGGTAGTTACCACTGCCACCAGCCAAGTCTTGATGAAAAGGGAGCGAAACAGTGCTCCAAGAGAAACAGACAAAAAGGGCTAAGTATTAACCCTTTCCAATACTCCATGTAAGGTGGTGTGTACGTACTGGGTCTGTGGTTTAAAGAGACTAATAAAGTTAATGGCAACTTTACATGTTCTGAGAGACAGTAGTCAGTCCCAGAAAATGGAGTCTGAGGTGGGAAGTCTGAAAGACAACCCTGTGTCACTGCACTGACACAGCAAAAAGATGATGCCTGTGGAGTAGGCGAGGGTCCACAGTCTATGAACACAAACATGTTAAACACACACAGCAAAACACATGTAAGGGGGGGGGAAAGGCTCACACTCTTACCAGGTGAAAAATATAAATCCTAAAAATCCAGCAAAGCAGTAGGTGAGGAAAATTAGCAATTCTGGAGAATTCTCTCTAACACTCGCCCCCCCCCATACTAAGGGATAGGAGGATTTAATCCACTCCTGGATGAATCTCTACCCCTAGTCAGTTAAAAACATCCTAGAGAGACCATCAGCATTTTGGTGGTGACATCCTGATCTGTGCTCAATGGAGAAATCAAACCCTTGCAGGCAGATTGTCCATCTCAGAGGTGTTGGGTTTTCCCCTTTCATTTGCATTAACCATCTCAAGGGTTGGTGGTCTGTCTGAATCACAAAAGTAGATCCATACAAGTATGGTCTAAACTTCTTCAGAGACCACACAATGGCAAAACATTCACGCTCTATGGTTGCCCACCTTGTTTCTGGTTCCTTCAGTTTCCTACTGATGAAGCAAATGGGGTGCCCCCTACCTTTCTCATCCAGTTGACTAAGGAGTGCACCTATACCTGTATTGGATGCATCTTTCTGCACAATAAAGGGTTGGTGATAATCAGGAGCTCTTAGGACTGGAGATTGACAAAGGGCTTTGTTCAGGTTTTCAAAGGCTTGAGGTCCCTCCTCATTCCATCTACACTTTTTATGGAATTTTGGAGGCAATCACATTCAAGGGAGAAGCTATGATCCCATAGTACTCTATGAAATTTCTGTAGAACCAAGTGAGACCTAGGAAAGCTCTCACTTGGATTTGAGTAGTAGGGGTGGCCCAGTTTTGTACAGCTTGTACTTTGCTGGGCAATGGCCTTATTTCACCTCCTCCCACCTCATGACCAAGGTAGACATCTTTGCTCTGACCAATTCGACATTTGCTTGCATTTATGGTCAGATGGGCCTGCTCAAGAGCCTGCACAACATATCCTAAGTGATCTAAATGTTCTTTCCATGTAGGGCTGAGCACTGCAATGTCATCCAACTATGCCATGCAGAAGTCCTCCATCCCATTCAGAACTTGATTGACCATCCTTTGGAATATAGCAGGTGCATTATTTAATCCAAAAGGCATAACCTTGAACTGGTAGAGGCCTGCTGGGGTTGAGAATGCAGTTTTCTCCTTGGCATGGTTTGTCAGGGCTATTTGCCAATAGCCTGATGCCAGATCAAATGTACTGAGTTACTTGGCTGAACCAAGTCTATCCACCAGTTCATCTGCTCTTGGCAAAGGATGGGCATCAGTCTTAGTGACTGCATTTAGAGCTCCATAGTCGACACAGAATCTCAACTCCTTGGATCCTGCCTTTGGTACTAGAACAACTGGACTAGACCATGGACTTGTAGATGGTTCTATAACCCCAAGATCAAGCATCTTGTTGAACTCTCCTTTGGTGTGGGAACTCACATGTTCTGACAATCTGTAACCTCTGCTTTCCACAGGTAAACAGTCACCAGTGAGAATATCATGCTGGCCCCAAGGGGTCAAGCCTGATGATAGTGAAAACAGGGAGGCAAACTGATTTAACAGACATTTGCACTCCTCCTGTTGCTCAGCAGTCAGTTGAGAAGAGAGGTTGACTGCTTCTATTTTTTCATCCAAAGGTTGGCCTCTGAGGTGGTCAGGAAGAGGTTCACTCTCCTCCTCTTGAGCTGAAGCTAGAAGCAAAGCTCCCACTTCTGGTCTCGAGACATATGCCTTTAAACTGTTGGTGTGAAAGACTCTTGGAGCATCCTTAGGTCTGCCTAAATCCACCAAGTAGTTCACCTCTCAAAGTTTGCCCACAACCTTGAAGGGTCCTATCCATTTGTCCTGCAAGGCCCTCTGCCTTTTTGGCACCATAACTAATACAAGCTGGTCTTGAGTAAACTCAACCATGCTGGCCTTCTGGTCATGCCAATGTTTGAGCAGAGCCTGACCTGTTTTAAGTTATCACTAGCTTCTGCCATCATGTGTGACATCCTCCTCTGGAGACCTATCACATAGTCAGTCACTCTGACTGGCTTGGGGGAAGGAGCACTCTCGAACCCCTCCTTATTTTTTTTTATTTTTTTTTATTTACTGATTTATAATCTATAAAAGGTTTTTACAAGAAAATGACAGTTGCAGAAAATGTCAATGAACTGTGTCATCAATGTATCATTTGATGGGGTTTAGAATATAATCCAGAATGTTTGCCGTGGCCGTCACCCAAGCGGTTTTCTTCCCTCCTATCAGGCGGGACCACCAAAGTTCTTAGTCATGTATATATGACAAGGTGAAGATATTTTCCAAGTACGGTTTCCTAATATGGTCAACTGCTGGGCATAATAGCAGAAGATGTCGGGTCGTCTCCACCGAAGACTGATTTATACAGAATCTACAAATGTTGGATTCAGACTGGCTTCTGATCTCTAAAATTTCGTTGGTAGGTAGGAGATTCAGTCGAGCTCTTAAGAATACATTTCTAAGTTTCCTATTTGGATATTTTTCCAGGAAGGGTTGTGGCTCGCAGAGCTTCCAAGACTGCGCAGGTAGGTGAGCTGTCAATTTATAGGTTGCTGCTGAGTCTAACGTTAAAATCCAATCTCGCTCATTTAGTCTTTTTTGTGTTTTTGAGGGATTCTCTAATAGTTCTTTTTGCGTACTTTGGATCTCTTTCAGTTTTTCCACCTGGGCTTTTATCCATCGGTTTAAATGAGGGCTTTGAGCGCCTATTTGTTCTTCATGTATAGCATTTAGAAGTTTGGGAGGATCTTCTAAGAGGATTTTTCTATATAGCATTAAGGCATTTCGTTCTGTTACTCCCTTCAGTGACAGCTGGCTTAGTTCTTGTCTTATGAGAGTGATAGGAGTAGATTTTGGAAAATGAAGAACCTTTCTCCAGAAGTAACTTTCTAGTTCTGTCCAGATCAAGTTTGGTAGGAAAGGCATAGCTTCGACTCAGTACGCAATGGAGGAGACGACCTTAGCTTTGTAGAAATTTAAGACTGGGGAAAAGGAAAAAGGCCAAATTTCTTGTCCACAGCCTGGGCCTGGACGGTTAGGCTTCTTATTTTCGTTCGTAATGCTGTTTGCATCACCTTTTCCTGTTTTGAGTTGTCCAGCGTGACTCCTAGGTATTTGAATTCGACCACTCTTTCAATTTGTGCACCATCCACTTGCCATTTGAATTTATCTGAAATTCCTCCACTTTTTCCCAAGATTAGTATTTTAGTCTTGCTTTTATTAATTTCAAGATGGTAATATATTTCGCAAAATTAGTCAGTTGCCTCTGAACACCGATGGCTGGCTGGTCAAGCAGGATGACATAATCTGCGTAAAACAATATTGAAATTTCGCATTTGCCTAGCTGTGGAGGAAAGGATTGCACAGCGTGCTCCGAGTCTTTGAAGTCTCCCATGTATGACAAAAACAGAGATGGAGCCAACGGGCATCCTGTTTTACTCCACGGTTTGTCGGTATTGCTGCAGATAGCAGGCCTTGGTTATTAAGTCGTACCTGCATTCTGGTATTCTTGTGTAGCGATATGATCGGTTGCAGGATCTCTTCTGGGCATCTCCATGCGCGTAATTTTTTCCACAGTGTCGGTCTATAGACTTGATCAAAGGCCTGGCTTAGGTCTATAGATGCCATGTAAAGTCAAGATCCTCAAGCCATCGCTTTTCCCTTTAGAATACTGAGAGTCAAGATGTTTATTGTGGTGCCCATGTTCTTCTTAAAGCCCGACTGAAAGGGATCGTTACATTCTGCGTCTCATGACCAGATTTGAAATCGGCGTAGTAGCAGGGAGCCATACACTTTGCCAATCACGTCCATTAATGCGATTGGTCGAAAGTTTGATGGGTTATCCCTGTTTCCTTTTTTATATATCGGGACGACCACAGAGGACGTCCAGGAGTTGGGGAGCAGCTTTGTTTTGGCGCATCTTTCGAATACCAGGCTGATAAAGGATGACCATTCCTCTGGATGTTTTTTCAGTTCCATATTAGAAATACCATCTGGTCCCAGTGCTCTTGAGTTTTTCAATTTCTGGATTGTCTCCAGGATGTCCCTCCTGTCATGGAGCTTTACCCATGAGGTCTCTTCGCTGCAAGTTCCGTGGTCATTCTCTTGAGTCAGATAATCTGGTTCCTGGGTCACACCTCGAAATAGGAACTTGTAGTGAGCTATCCATGCTTCTTCCGCAATGGAGATGGTTAGCGTGTTGTTTAAGTGGCGGTCAGCAGATCGAATCAGTGCCCAGAATTTACGGGCATTTTTTCTGCAAATCTGCTTTAGCATCTCCTCTGAGTCATTTTGATAAAGGGTAAGGCGGTAGTTTTTTAACCAGGATTTGTAATTTTTGGATGCTGTCAAAAGAGCTTTTCTGGTGGTTGGGTTGTTGTCATGGGCTACCGCTCTTTTTGCTGTTCTCACTAATCTTCTTTTGGTAACCAAGGTGTTATCATATTTATGAGGGCAGGTTTCCTGTATTGGCCGATTGATTTTCATCATTTTTTTCTATGTGTTGAGTAAAGGACAATAATCTGGCTTGTTGTTGGTCTGGCTAGAGCGCCCCAACAGGGAGTAGTTGGTTGCAAGATTCGATATGTTGTTGGCGCTCAACGTGAGATTATTTTGCTTGTTATTTACGTCTAGGGCACAGTCTATAGTCTGATGTACTGTCCGATAACCAGTCCATGTTGTGGCCAAAAGGTTGTGATCGCTGGCTGCAGTTTGAACCACGTCAAAAGAGGTTATCGTCGAGATTAATGTACGGGAGGCGAAGATGTAATCAATTGTTGCTGTCGATTTTTCACCTTCCCAAGTTGGCAGCCTGCTTGTATCTACATATAGACTGTCCAAATTAACCAGTTCTCTTGAGTCCATCAAAGTGAGCCAGTCATGACCTCTGTATTCTGCCAAAGTTGTTTGAGGAGATAGATGTTTCTTTGTGCAGATGGCGTTGAGGTCTTCACATATAAGTAGGTGGAATGCCTGGTACGTAATATAAGATCGATCTATCTCATTTTCCAGCATATTGAGAAAACTGGTGTTTGAGATGGACTCCGGGTTTCAATAAGTGTTGATAATAATTACTGGTACTGCTGTGATCTTCCCAGTGTCCATATTTTTCTGGTTCCATGTAACTAACACTGTGAGTAAAAAGAGCGATGATGTAAGGATTTCTTTCATGGTGATTCCGTTGCCCCGCCGAATTGCTGTTATAAGGCGGGAGAATGGGCGTCCTCTGGTTCCTTTGCCGGCTGGAGCATGGGCGAGTACATAGCCATTTAAAGATGGTTTTTTCATAAGCCATGTTTCCTGAAGGCACAGAATGTCGAAGGTAGCCAGATTTACGTCGCCAGGCACCATCAGATGGGATAAGCCTCGGGTGTTCTATGAGCCCAATCTCATGGTTACCGCTTCTAATTTTGATGGTATGCGCTTGTCGGCCGTCTGCGATATCAGGGATTGCTATTTACGGTTTCTTGACAATGCCTTTGGAATCCAAGCCCATAGGTGTTTTAGCGAGTTCCGGTTGATTTGCTCTTGTTCAGTGCTTGATGTTGGAGCTGGAACCTGGACCAATGTTCTTTGAATTTCAGTTAAGGGCCCTTTGGGCCATCTGTCGTACTTTGCCTGGGCTGGTGACAGGAAGACGTCATCATGTTTCTCGCTGTGTTGGACTATGGTCGGTGACCTTACTGGTGGACTTTGTCTTCTGTCTCTCTTTGCCCTTTCTGTTCAATTCTGTTGAGAGGATGATAGTTTTCGATGGTTGTATTTCCTCGTGGTGCTCGTAAGTTCTGTTAAATCATAGCCCAGTTTAAGTATTTTTTCTGATGCGTCTCGGAGCTTGTGCATCACTCTTCTAGATGTAATGTGAAGGAGAGTTGTTGCCTTCGTGGGTTGGTTCAACCCGAATTAAGTCTTCTGTTCTTATTGGGTTGAGCGTAGATATACTGTTAGAGTTTTAGGACTGTTCTTCTATTTAGAATAACATATTCACGACTGTCCCTCAGTTGTTCTAATTTGAAGGTTGGAGAGGTTTTGCCCACAAAGCGTTGAACTGCATCTTTACCTCTACTTTGGGTTTCAACAGCCTTGGTCCTCCTACTTCTAGAGGATGACCGCTCTTCCGAGTACCGATAATCACTGTTCTTCCGTGAGAGGTTAGTACTTCTGGTTTCCCTCGTAGAAGTTCTATCTGGAAACTTGTAGGATACGTGATTCCGTGGGTGGTCTTTTAAGTGGTTAACCTGCAATTTAGCAAGTGTACAGTTGGTCCCCACTCTTTACTGTTTGTGGTCTTTTTGCATCTGTCCTCCAACGTAAGGAAGAATTTGTCATAGTTTTCATCTTCCACCAAGCTTGTTTTTGGCAAAGTTGGCATCCCTAAGCCCGGATTGATGCACAAGGTAGAGGCTGACTCTGTTGTGTCTTCGGGTGGATCATCAGGATGTTGACTTAAATTCATTAGGCCTCTTCCTCCAGAAAATCCTCTGTTGTTTTAGGGGATCTGGAGAGGTTTTCTGCCGTTGTTAGATCTACAAAGGTATGGCATGTTGAGGCCTTCAACTTGCTTTGTGGGTTAATTTTCCGTGTTTCTGTATCTTCAAGTGGTGGACTTTTCATAAGTGGAGAAGCCGACTTGTTCCGGGATATGTTTTCTGGTGGAGGCAAGCAGAATACCAATTGCTTTTTTCTTACCTCTTGATCTTTGGTTGTTTTCTTAGACTGATGAAATATTGGAAAGGCTCTGTTGTTTAAAGTCTCTATCTCAGGTACAGCAATAGTTTTTCCCTGGACCAGTGTTGATACAGTCAGTTTCTCTTCACTAACACAGTTGTTCAGTAATGACTGGTTTTTCTGAACTTCAGTCTTCTTTTTGATAGACGGTACTTATCATAGTGTCTTTTGACTGTGTGTTTTCAATTACGTCAGGAACCGACTCAGTTTGCACTGGAGTCTCAGGTATCAGGACTTGAAGATTTGTTTCAGAGACCTTTGAAGTTTGACAGGCTACTGATTGGAATGTTATGTTTGCGGTCGATTTGCTATGGAGAGGATCAGCTTGCCTGTAAAGGTTTGTTCCCAATGTAGCTGGTTCAGTTTGTGGTGCTGCTTTTAGTTCCAGCCCAGTAATATACCGATCGAGGTATAGGAGCTTGGTGTGCATCATAGCTGTTAACGTGCTTTGGTCCTTTAAAGTGTTTTTTATAGACTCGTATAGTATCATAAACGGTGCGAGTGCTATAGTGACTGATAACATGATTGTGAAAATGCCCAATTTCCTTTTCGGAGAGTCTATGGTAGTGCTAGATGAAAGATCGCTCAGCCTTGGTGGACGATTTGGTGTGGCTGGCGTTTCCAGATGTGAATCCTTTCTTGTTGGTAGCATATAGGGATATGATTCCCCTGTTAAGAGACTAGGTGCCTTGTGATTGGATTTTATTTGAGGATCCACTTGTGATGTGTCCAAATCAATAAGCTCTTTGGTTCGTGCTTTTTTTGTTTTCGCTAGTAAACCACTTCTCACCTCTGTCGGATGTGTAGTGGCTGAGATGTTTAGGTCTGGGTTCTCACTGGGAGGTTTTCTCATTAAAGCTGTTTCTGTAGGAGATTCTGCACTGATACATATTTTTTCTTGCTCTATTTCTGAGATCTTTCTAGTAGGTTGTTTTCTTGTTTCATTTATTATTGGCATCGTCTCCCGTTCTCGTTTGATGGCACGTTTTTAGTGAGTAGCGTTCGCGGACTTTGTGGCTCTTCTAGTAATGCTGGTTGGGAACTTGTCGGCCCTGTCTGTTCGAGTGATGTAGTGTCACGTGTCGGTTGTGTATCAATGATCTCCAGATCGGTACCTTGATGTGGTTCTGTTATTTCAGTAATGTACACAACCTCTAGCATTTCGCTGTCTGTGATTTCATTAATTCTATCGAACTTACGTTTATGATGTTTGCCGAAAAAGTCTTTTAAAGTATGTAAGGAGCTTTTTTTCCTGGTCTCCACAATAGCTCTTTTGTATAGCTGGATGAATTTCTTTTTTGTTCGTGTGGAGGAGACTTTAGGATTTTTTAATGGCTGCCCCCGATGTTTGGCGCTTGTTTTTCTTTTTTCCCTCCACGCACCCTTTCTCAAATTGACCCCCAGATCGTATTTTATTAGAGCGTTGTATTCTTTTCCGTGTTTTTTTACTGGGGCCTTCCGCCCCTGATGTTTTGTTTATATTCGTATTTGGGGAAAGTGATGCATCGGAACAGCTGCTTTGTTGCTCAGAGTCCCTCCAGGCATTTGTCTGGTCAGAGGTGTAGTTTTTACAGAGTTCGTAGTCCTGGTAGCGTGGAGCTATCAGCTCCCAGTCCCATGGAGGGGCATGGACCTGGGCAACTGCATCACAAGTAACACGTGGGCAGGGCACGCCTGCCTCCGTCGCCTCCCTCTACTCCGTGTGGTCGCCGACTGCGGCCCCCGAAGAAACGACGTCATCTCCGACACTCCTGTAGAGGATCTCTGGGCTGGGCTGGGCAAGCATAGCCCCTTCCCCCGGTAGCCCCCGCATCCCCTGACTGCAACTTCCCTCCGATGCCCCGCGGGGTACCGGGAGCCCAGCGCCCCTCTCCGGGTGGTATCGCTGGTTCCGCCGCCTCAGAGCTCGCTGCGGGTCCGCCCCCGACACTCAACACCCGCTGTCCTCCGACAGACAGAGTGGAGCCTTTGGCCGTGGGATAGGCTCCCATCGGCGGGACCCCGCGGAGCGAACATGAAGGAAGAAGAGGTAAGGCACCAGTTTCCACAGACTCCATTTCCGGATGTCGTTTTCCTGATGTAATTTCAAGTTCCACTTGCAAGCTTAGCTCGTACCGTTTGGCTTGGTGGCTTTGGTCGACCGTAGGAGGTGAAAGTACGGTACTTAAGCCATGCTTGTTTACAGGTTTTGGATACTTTGAAGGCTCTCATGCCTTTTTCGTCATAAAGTTATGTGGCGTGGTTAGGTTTTCCTCCCTGGAAGATCTCTGTGAGGGTGTATGGACTTTGCTGACCCCTGGCACTAGGATCACCTTCAGGGCCGTGGTGGTTTTTCTTTCGTTTCTTTCATCACCTTTAAGTTTTGAGCTTCTGAGTGAGCGGCCTTCAGCTGCTGGGTTCGGCGGGGTAGCGTCTATGGCGTCCATGTTGGCCAGGACTGCCAAGACTGCTACTCTGCTGCGTGCTCCGCGGTTGAATGGGGTTTTTATGAGTGCTCCTCCCCCAGCACTTGCAGTAGAGACAGTGAACAGACTTTCAGATGGAAAGTCAGGATACAGGCAGCCAGGACTGCCAAGACTGCTACTCTGCCGCCTACTCCGCGGCCGCTCCGCGGCTGAATGGGGTTTTTATGAGTGCTCCTCCCCCAGCACTTCCAGTAGAGACAGTGAACAGACTGTCAGCTGGAAAGTCAGGATACAGGCAGCGAGGACTGCCAAGACTGCTACTCTGCCGCCTACTCCTTAATCAGGGCCAATGGACCTCTGACTGGATGGCCATAGAAAAGTTCAAAGGCACTGTATCCAACTCCCTCCTGAGGGACATCTCTATAAGCAAAGAGAAGGCATGGCAGTAGAAGGTCCCACTTTCTTTTAAGGGGTTCCTCTAAAGCACCTATCATGCTCTTCATAGTACGATTAAACCTCTCTACCAGTCCATGTGTCTGTGGATGATAGGCTGTAGAAAACTTGTAAGTGACATCACAGTTTTTCCACATGGCTTCCATGTAGTGGGATATAAAATTGGATCCCCTGTCGGATATCACTTCCTTAGGAAACCCTACTCTGGAAGAAATAGAGCCTTAGCCACAGTCTGAGCCATAACAGTTCGCATAGGTATGGCTTCTGGGTATCTTGTAGCATGGTCTACTACAACCAGGACAAACCTGTTCCCTGAAGATGCGGGAGGGCCAAGGGGACCAACAATGTCAATGCCCACCCTCTCAAAAGGAACTCCCACGACTGGGAGAGGCCCCAGGGGTGCCACATTCTTGGCTCCACTCTTGCCAGAGGTTTTGCAAGTGTGACAGCTCTTACAGAATTTGTCAACTTCTGAACCCATCTTAGACCAGTAGAAGTATAAGGCGAACCTTTCCTTGGTCTTTTTGAAACTCAAATGACCAGCCAAAGGTATCTCATGGGCCAACTGTAGGAACTAGAGTCTGTTGGCAAGGGGCACTACAATTCTCTTGCAGTCCCCAGGGATAGACTCAGTCGGTTCACTGTAGAAGATGCCATCGTCCTATCTTAACCTATGCTTTCCAACCTCTTGCCCATCAAGTTGGTTAGCATCCTGTTGTCGAAGCCCCCCGAGAGTAGGACACTCTCTTTGTCCTTTGCTGAAGACTGCCCTGTTGGTTCCACTTTCTGCCAGTAAAGACTGCAGCTCAGGATGGTCAACAGGGTCAAGATCTCCAACCAAAACAGTGTCTTTTTCCAGATCGGACTCTTCAGAAACTGTTTCCAGTTGTACTATCATCGGTCCCCTGATTAATATAGCAGTTTAGTGTGGTGTGAAGGTATAGTGGCGCTATGACTGGGCTTCAGGCACAGCGGGGCACTTATGCATCAGGATGCATGGGGAATTGAGTTCAGCATGGCACTCAAGTGTGTTGGTTTCGGCTGTTCACCTGGAGGGGTCACGACAAGCAGGTCAGCATAACATAACTGTTTTAGGTGGTACGGAGGGGCACTGGATAGCATGTGTGTCATTATGCTGAGACATGCTTGGTTTCTTATCAGCCATAGGAAATGGGCAAGAGCTTTTCCATGTGAAGACGTCTGCACACAATAATGGAGTGTCGTGTTGTTGCCTATTCCAGCTGATTTGTTGAGGCTAGCTTCATCTTAGTATTGGCCAGCAAGTTGCATGGGGACCTTGCTGCCAGTTACCGATCCCTTTATACTTGCCAAACTGTGGTCTAGTACCTGGATGATTTTTGACTTTCGACCCTCTCACCCCCTCACGGCCCATTGGAGACCATTTCCCATTCGCATCTTGCTTTGCTCCAACACCATACAGAAGGGTCTTCTCGGGGAATCTTTGGACAAGAAAAGCATTAAGAAACGAACATAGCGGCTGTTACAGGCATAGTAACCATGGGAATTACAAATTAGCTTTAAATACCATGATGTGGATTATATATGTTGCCTTTTTCTTTATGCACAGCCTGTTGTCTGTCTTTCGTCTTTGTTTCCAAGTGTGTTATACTTCATTTTTCTGAGGACTGGGTGAGGGTAACTGACCAGTATGGATGAGTGGATCCTCCATCTGGATTCTTCGGAAGATCCCATCGGTCTCAAGCACTGCCATAACCAATTATTATTATTTTCTTTATTTCTGTATCTCAGTTTTTACAACTGTTCACACTATACAAAATCCAGCACAGCAAATTTTCCAAAATCACATATTAAACCATTATATGATATGCTAGTTTATTTATATAGCGCCTAAACACAATGTGTTTTCAAAGCGCTCAAAACAAGATGTAAAAACCTTATTACGCCGATATTCATACCTGTATCTTTACACTTTCTCTGATGATAATTTTTCATTCCATAAAAATTTACTAAAAGCTTGATAACACATTTTAATTATTGCAGAGCATTCCACAAGAAGGTGCCTTAGAGATTCTACGGTGCACCTGTAGTGTCGGGACCCCGATCCTCAATCAGGGTTTTACATCTTAAACCAATAACTTCCTTCATCTAATGTAAGATAAGTTTAAATCTTAGTATACAGCTCCTATAGTCCTTCGATGGATGCTTAATCAGATGTGGGACAACTGTATTAAAAGGTTGATGTTTTTATTGACTCATATGTTGAACTTGCGTTCCTGCAATCAAACTTCTGATGGCAGACACAATTCTCCAAAAGAAGTCCTGATAAACATATTAGGGTAGCTTAGCTCAGGCTCTTGAGAGCAGTGGCAAGGATCACACCATATGGTCTACATCGTTATACTACAGACCCCATCTGTGTCTGATTTTTAGAGAAGGTCCTGAGAGGGCAAGGCCCGCCCAAAATCTGTAAATGCCCACTCAGCAGCACCGTATGAGCGTTTATAGATGGTAATGTCACTGCAATGGACCCAATTACAATAGCTTCAGGCCCCACTTGTTAGCCAATCCTGTCTATGGCTCTGCTTGTTTTAAACATAGGAGTTATCCTCACCACGATCAGGGATACTGGAAGCAATCTATACATAGGATTCTACTGGTGCCCTACATGCCTCTTTCTGTGTGGGGTCCCATGTGTATATACATTTCCTTCTTTCTAAAAAATATGCTACAAGTGATTAGGGATGTCCCATTTAATGGTTGCCTATGGATGCACACATTCTGTCCTGCAAAACAGCATCCTGATGCTGTTGTACTCCCCAAGGTTCCTGGGTAGGAAATACAATGCTGAAAGGAAAACTGTACATTGTTTCAATCTCTCAGAGGCAGGGACATCACTTGGGTTTCACCCTTGTTACCCCTTAAAAAATAAAAAATAAAAGATTTTTTTTTAAATTGAAGCTCCTGGGCTGTGGCCAGTCCCATGTGGCTCTTTGTTTCTGGCGTAGATGGCTTTTTTGTTCAGGCCTCTTAAAAAAACAGGGGGTTCCACAAATGTAACAGGATAATCCGTGCTGCGAAAAGCGCGCGGCAATACTGTTGGGCTGTTGGCCGAGTGACGGAGTTGTGGAGCGAAAGAGAGACAGCGGTCCAAATACTTTGGATCCTTGATTTGGCACCTCTGCTCTCGCATGTGTCAGGAGACACTGCCTCAGCCTTACAAAACTACGGGGAAGTATATTGATATTACTGTACTCTGAGAAGGGACCGGCAGGGGAGGTGGGGGGGAGCTGGACTTAGGCAGCTCATCGAGCTGTCGGGCATGCCCAGCACTGTCGGTCCCTCCTCTCTTTGAAATTCACCTTCAGCTGTTTGCTTTGGACAGTGCTTAGTTCATATATAGACGAATAGCACCATTACTATTACTCTGCTAAACAGTACTTTATACCAGTTCTTTTCACTGGTGGCAGACTGATATGGTGTGATTGAGCACATTATTGAGCTAAAAACTTACTATAGTGCTGGTCGGATTTAGAACCTTTTATATTTTACATTTTTATATCATTTTTCTACAACTATTAATGATACCTTATTGGAAGCCGAAATCATGGTGATTGGAGGTTTGCGAGGGATCCTCCCCTCCTATTGTGAGATTAGCAAGTGATCAGAGCCTGGCGGTTGAATGATTTAATTGCTTACATTGTGGTACTAATGGTGTCAGGTGTGTTATTCTACGTATTGCTCTCTTCCACACGCTGTAAAGGTGGCTTCTCCCCCGTGGTTATTGTATTGACAATTTTTGGACATATTGACCTCGGTAGACCTTATATTGCGCACTTTTTTAAACTGAATGTACTGATTCAATACATGCCAAGAGTTTTTTTCTTCTTATTGGCATATACTGTAAGAACATTTTAGATAAGGGGTGGACGTTCTTTTTACCACCTATTGTGAAATAGTATTTTGTATGGTGCATTTTCTTGAAATACGAAGAATCATATCTATGTAGCATTAATTCTTTAAACTTGACAAAGTTTTCCTTCTGAATTTATATCTTGAGAAAAAAAGTGTATGTGCCTGGGGTTTTTCTTCCCTTTACCCACTTTTTAAACTGATAGTCCCTAGTATTTAAGAAGGTTTATGCCCTTTAAAACAACTGATTGCTGATTTATCTAATGGAACGGATAGACAGGAAATCTCACCCTAACTAGGTTCTCTCTTTGCTTATCTACTTGGACTACATGCATTCAGACCTTTTGATTATTCAATATGAGACCGAACTTACGATCACATAATCTAAGGATAAAAAAATGTAAAGGTAGTACACCAACCAACCAAACAAAACTAGGTGGAAAAGGGGTTGGAAAACGGAAAAACAAGAAGGGTAGAGGTAAACAAGATACAAGCCAAGTGATAAATTGGTTTTGGAACAACCTAAAATACTGATTTACCTCACAAAAAAAGACAAACATAAATAACATCTGGGTGATGATATACACTTAGCGCTAGAAAATATTTCTATAATTGATAATAATTCTTTGTTGAATCTCGTCCATGATTTTAGACAACAATCAATGGGCCTTCAGACAAATTTGGGTATCTCACATGTTGAAACAAGCATAGAAAATGCTATAAACAGGAATAATGTGATTGGTATGAATTTGTCGACTACAACAGCTTTGGAAAAATGTGCCCAGGTAGACGTGGAAAGTATCCTGGAATGATCCAGGAAGATTTATGGAAAACTCATTAAACCCGGACCCTGGCAGTAGAAGTGATAACTCCCTAAATCTAGGAGAAAAATGTGATGCTTTGGCAACCACAATAGACAGACTTCTTGGTATATGTACTAAATTATTGAAATATCAAAATGAGATTAAGAGCTTGGTACATCAGACCATAGAGAACACAAAAGCTCTGGGAGAAATGATAGAAGAAAGTAGTGTAAAATGTAAGGAATGCCAAAAGGTTGAAGCGGGGGTTAGGAAAGACAGTATGGGAGAATTGGGTGAATTATGTTTGATGGTAGATGAAGAAAGTGAGAAATTGAAAGTACAAGAGGATGGGAACCATGAGCAGGAGAGCTTTCTACTTGAGACAATTGGAAATAAAGATAATGATACCAGTAGAGATGCTGATTTCAAATCTTCCTATGGGTCAAAAAAACGAACAAGACGAAAATGAACCATTAAAAAAGCTACTAGAAGTAGGGGTACTATAGTTAAAGTACGTAAGCATAAGTGTGTAAAAAGGAACAGTGTAGCACTGGCGGAGACCGCACCTAAAGACATGGAATGTGTGGAAGAAGTAAATATGTTCGAAATTACCGAACGTCAAAAGGTAATGGAAGAAGATCATAACACCCCCGCTGAAAAAAAGAAGGGGGTTTAGAAAAATGGTTGAAGGGGAAAACTCATGGGCCGGAATTGGTGGAATTGGAAGATGGGAAGGATATAGAAATTGAAGTGAGATGTTTAAATATCCCCATTAATAAGCCAGTTCAGTCCCTTAAAACCAGTGACAGAGAAATATATATAGCGGAAATGGAAAGATTGGCCATGAACAGAAATAATATAAAAGGTAGAACCATTACGCTCAATGGAAAAAGAAATAATGAGTCTGAAAACTATAATTTGGGTAAAAGTATTAAAATCACTGAAAAAGTTACTACGGTGGAGAGTCCCTATATGAACCAGATTATTAGAACAACTTTATAAGATCCCTCAACTACACAATATTAAATCAATGGACATAGAGAGGGTTATAGTGCCAGAATCTGGAAGTTGGAAAAATTGGGCAAAAGTACAATTTGGATCCGCAGTTGTAGATCTTATTAGGGAACACTCAAAAATATATGGGGTAAAGGATTTGAAATTATAATATGCAATAATATTGCTAATACAGAATTAAAAGATAGTAAATCTGAGACCCTGAGGAATCAAAGAGCAGGGGTTGCTATAGCGGGAAATCAAATGGAAATATGGATCCCTGATAAAACCTATTTGACGGAATGTTGAAATGAGGAAGTCGGAAACAAACCTGCTTTATTGTTTGGAATAGTAGGGGTTTTAATGCCCTACTACATACAGATGGCATCAAATTATTGAAGGAAAGTGATGTGTATGCCCTCCAAGAAAAGTGTGTGAGTGGATAAATGTTACTGGAGGGATATAACATATGGAATAAAGCTGCCATCGGTGGGGAAAAGGGGCGCCTTGCTGGAGGTCTATCTATAGGGGTTAAAAATCATATTTTATTTAGAGAATATGACAGATTCGGGAATTCCCCTTTTGTAATGTGTGCCGCAATAGGCAATGTGAGTTGTTTTGGGGAGATGCTGCTCATCAATGTATGTATTCACGCCCGGGGGGGCGGATGTGATTGACATAGGACATATTATAAATAACACAATAGAAGGATGGCTGTTAGAATCTCCAGAATCAGAAATATGTATCGTAGGAGATTATTTTAATGCTTATTGTGATGTAGCTAAAATGGAGATGGATAAGTGAAATGAGCTATGGGATGACTCCTTGAACATCATGCCCTCTGAGATGGGGAAATGCGGCCCCAATAGGAAACATCAAACACAGATAGTGAATGGGATCCAGGGATCAAGTCCTAAAAATGAAAGTGGGGGGACTCATCAAAAAATGCAATGGGATGCAACATCACCAGAAATTAGCATATCAAGGTGTAATATGCACATTTCATTTAATTGGCTTTGTATAACCAACAAAAATGCACAGGACGAATGTCATTTGCCTTTCATAAAAACAACCCACACACAAAACCCAGAGAGGATTTTTTCTTCTAATAGTGTTTTTGAAAATGTTAAAAGATGTGCATGTTTTAAATTCCAAGAACCAATACAAATGATTTCCCTGGGACTTGCACTACCGAAATGAGATATTTTATCTTTAGTTATTTGTTATTTTTCATCAGGTTATGTAGTTCAGTGGTGACAGTCTGGCCTACAAACCTAACGACTGGGGTTCGATCCCCGTGGTCGGCTTTAATGCATACATCCAAAGAGGACATTCAATGTTTCTCATTTTAGCTGGGGGGGACTGAGTCCACCCTCTGAAAAAAGTAGGTGGACTCCGTCCCCCCATATGTACCCTTGACTTGAGCCCTGATGGGATCACTTGGTTGAAATTTTTTCCATAAATGGCAGTTGGAGTATCTGGAGCCAGACAATGGGAATGTAAGGGAGAACACCTGGACAAATGGAAAACTTGGCTATCGGCTGGATTATATGTTTGCCAGTAAAAGATTGAGAAATTCTATTACCTCATTTAAAGATATATCCACACTTCTTAGTAATCACAAAGCACTGAAATATAAATCTGCTAATCTAATCCAACATAGATGGGATATAGGAACGAATATGGATATACAGACTTCTATGGGAGGAAATAGGATTATGTGGAATGAAAAGAATTTAGCAAAATTTGACAGAATGTTTGACATACTGCCTTTAGATGGTCAAGAGATTGTACTAAATTGACTTAGTGTGGTTGGAAATCTATTGGGTATGATCCAAAGAGAGAATTGTAAGCTGAATGTTAAACAAAAAGATGGGTAAGTCCATGGAAACAAATATGACTGTCAGATTTATGAAAGAAAAAAAGAGGTTAAGAAAGAAATAGAGAACCTTGAAAGGAAACATGGGTTAGAAGAAGAGGAGAAATTGCTAAGAATAAAAAATGTCAGGACCAAATACAAAAACTGTCTCAAAGCACATAAACATAATATTAATAATGCAAACTGGAGGAGTATATATGTGCTGTGTAAAACACATGACTCCAAGAAGGTTTGGTATCTGTACCAACACTACCTGTTGGAGGACTGTAATAGAGAAAATAATGATGTTGGACAGGATACTTGTGAAAAGTATATCTCTAAATTTTTCTATATAGAAAATAGGATAGACGATACATATAGAAGTAGTGGGGATAATAGGAGACAGAATGTCCCTTATAAAATCTCCGACATATTGGAAATAATTACTAAAATGAAGGCATCCAGATCCCCGGGACCAGATGGGTTGGCAAATATTATAATTAAGTGCAACCCAAGAAATTGGGAAGTGCTATTATTTCAGATATTTATGCTATATGGGAGAAGGGCATAATTCCGGACAGCTGGCATAAATCCATAGTGGTACCAATTTTAAAAAAAGGGGATAGAAAGATCCCCGACAATTATCGCCTACTGGGTATGCCTGATAGTAGCTGCAAAATGTTTTGTTCTTTGCTAGTAGGTAGCATTAATAAATGGAGTAAGAGGAAGGTTTACTTCCTATCCAACAAACACGGTTCAGAAAAGACTACAGCACATTGGATAACTTAGTTATGCTTAACCACATAATCTCTGACACCATGGATAAAAAAGGCACAAGACTTTATGTGTGTTATATTGATTATTCTAAGGCATTCGATAGTGTCGATAGGGATAAACTTTGGTAAAAATTGAGGGATAGGAAAACATTTCGTAGGATTTTAGAATTTTTGAAAGAAATGTATAGAGATACTACTGTTGTTATTAGCCTAGGCAAAAGGGAGAGGATTTCCCCAGAAATTAAAACTAATATGGGCCTTAAACAGGGCTGTGTGACATCACCAGTGTTATATAATCTCTATGTGTCGGATCTATGGGATAGATATGCATGCATAAACAACTTCCCACCGAAGGTGGGAGGAATAGATATCAGTGGTCTAATGTATGCAGATGACACAATATTATTAGATAAAACACTGGTGGGTCTACAAAGGATGTTAAACATCAATATAAGCAAAAATAAGATAATGGTGTTTGGAGGGCCTAAAAGGAAGAAGGAAGTAATTGCTTTTCGATGGCATTTTAACTCTGAAATACATGAGGTGGTTGATATCTACCCCTATCTGGGTATACCAATTATGAATAATCCTCCTAGTGGTTTTTATTATGAGATGGCAGAGTCAAAAGTGACTATGAAATGGAATGTTATAAAAAAATACATGTCAGGTAGGGGTGGATACTCCATAGAAGGCTACCTAGAAGTTTATAAAAGTTGTATTATCACTGGGCCATTGTCTGCACTGGAATCAGTAGGGGAAAATCAAATGGATAACCTAGCGAAGCTAGAAGGAAAGCTGTGGAGACCATTGTTGGGCCTCTCCTGGTTAACCCCAATTGAGGCTATAAGGTGCAAATTGGGGTTAAATTCCCTGGAAACCTTCCTTGTGGAAAACACGATGTTGTAACCTGTAAATAAGGATGACAAGCTTAAACGATCTAACACTCTCTTTCTTCAAAGAAATGAATATGAAGCTGCCCACCGAGAAAGGGGAAGTTAATTCTACTCTTAAATACCTTAAAAAGAAAGCACTCATTTGGGATATGAGTGAAAGTTTGACACGTCTTCATGAAAAGATATGCTGTATATGCACTACAAGGGTTAAAACCCGCAACCCCGAGATGCTACTTACTAAAAACTGGAAATAGAGAATTGGTGAAATTTAATATACAACTTCGTTTTAACATTCTCCCATGTAAGGAATATACAGGTGTTTGGACGGGGATACCCATGAAAGAAAGATTGTGCAGGCATTGTCACAGTGAGGTAGAATCTACTATACTCACTGGATGTTACAAGAATGCTATTATAAAAGGTATGGTAAACTGGTGAGTGACCTAAGAATGATAATGTCTGAGCAGTTTTGGTCGAATATTTACATGGTCGAAATTATGGTATACGTTGGAGCAGATTTTTATATACTTATATATGGAAGAGGGCAATTTTTAATGTTTCTTAATGTTTTAATGTGTAATGGTTTTTAACGGCTCATGATTACTAATACTGGATGTAATGGTCTTAATAATTGAAGGAAAAACGGTATATTCCCCATGTGGATATATTGGCTATATTGTATAATGTATAAGAGGGATGCACGTATATGTACTGATTTTTAAGGTGAAGTAATTTAACATGATTTTACTAGGTCACCATGTATATTGTGAAAGTTGAGAAATATTGTAAAGTAATCTCTCTGCCATTACTTATGCATGGTTATTATCTGGTTATTATCTGATATAGTGTATCAGGTTTTAATTAACCAATTTTCACTTTAAACTAATAAAAAAAATGTAACACTTTGAGCAGTGGCCCTAAATAAGAAAGAATAGGAATAACAAATAATGTATCTTTCTGGAATTCTACATAATAATTGTCAGACTCATTAAAGGTTTATTTCAGGCACACTTTGGGGGGTGAGTCACTGATATTGTCTGTTCTTAAACACCTCAAATACACAATGCAGACAAAAACGTCCAAAAAGCATGTAGAGTAAAATAAGCATCCATTTCCTTCATTTTATTTTGATTTTCGCAAGTTGCATTTATAGCATTTATTTTTTGTCGTTGTCTCTGTTACGATCATCACAAGATATTACATCTTGGTGTCCTCGGTCACTTGACAAAATCCTTGTGCCTAAAAGCTTGTGTAAAGTGTAGAAATGTTTGACCATAGCACATAAATTGGCCCTTCATTTAATTGTGCCACACATAATGCTCTGTTGTAATGTGTCTATCGTTGTCATCTCCATGGCATGCTGTTCAGGATGTTTGTTTCCATGTATGAGGTAACGAGTGCTCAGAGTACCGAGTGCGCTGTTTTCCATGCGCTACTCTAAATTCTTTAATACACAGTTATGAACCCTCCCAATAGAATATATTTTGAAAACTTCTGAAGCTGGAAAAAGTAGATCCACGCAGGCTTGACATGTGGCCAAATTTGCACGAGACCTTCAGATTAACTTGCCTGCTGTTAAATCTCAGTTACCAGTTTAATGGTATCCACTACAGAGTGTAATTTGCTTTCTGACTTTGAGAACATTCAGACCTGTAATTGATCATTTTACTATAGATGGTAAGATAGCTCAGTGGGTTGAGCGCTTGCTGCTGCAATGTGTGTGTGATCTGTATTTTGCAGGTTCGAATGCCGGCAAGGCCAACACAGCTTTTCATCCTTCTGAGGTTGATAAATGAGTACCAACACAGGTTGGGTGATATTGTATGTATATTTGTTCTTTATAAAGCACTTAACCGTAAGTGCTAAATCATAACTTATGTCATTTGGCCTTGGGCGTCTGCTTGCATTCACAGTAATTTGGTAATATGGGCCTATACACAATGATATTAACGATACATATGGTGATCCATTCTTGTATGAAATGCATATCACATTACAGTGATATCATAACCATATGTTTTGTAGTGTACTTCGGAACAATGTTATGTGATGCCACTTCCTGTTGTGTCAGGGGGTGAACAGTTGTGTTCCATCGCTTCCCATGATGTCACTTCAGAGTGGTCTCAAATGACATAACTTCCTGTGATGTCAGGAGAGGTCAAGGGCTGTGTGATGTCACTTCTGTTACCCCTGGGACTTTGGTGAAATTACATCACTGCTCAGAGATAGCACATTTTAACTTACTTGAATTGAGTGTATATCAGATCATTGGCACTACATTCCAAGTAGTAAGGGTATGACATGCATGAATTTAGTAGAATATTAAATGCAGCCGACATTGCACAACATATCCCACATTGCACAACATATCCCACATCAATCACTGAATTTGAACGTTAGATTGACTCTGTAAACCTTCCTAAGTGGGTGCAATCATTGATGTGCTTAATCCTGAAAAAGGGAATGTTGGCAAGTTGCTGTCCCGCTCATCATAAGTCAGAATCAGCCATAATATGTCAGGTAAAGTTATCACGTGCCAGATGTAATCTGACATACTGAGATAAAATAGGTTATTTGGGGTATGCAGTTGTACACACATGTGCAGCCGTGGTATGCTACAGTCCATTTATCATATTCCAAGGCCTATTTTTTCCTTTAGACAGTCATAACCTCACATGCCCCGGTATAGCAGCATATGACCATGTTCTGTATGTTATGAGAAGTGATGTTGCACATGCCCAGGTGCATCCTTACTCTCAGCTATCACGGCCATATGAAAATCTACCAGCATTATATGTCCTAATAGTTACACGTAGAGTATAGAAGCTTGAAGATTAATTCATTTCTGGTGTATTATTGTAGATATAGAGAGAAAGTCTGACGTTTTAGGGTCCCATACTTCTTCTCATGTTGATCTACTCTAGGATGACCTTGAAACCCATAAGTCAGCACATTGATTCTGGAGTAATTATGACATAGAAACAATAAACTCAACACAGTCTTTGACCCAGCAACAGCCTCTCCTTGCATTAAATGGGAGCAACCACTAGTACTTGGCATACAGGGGCTCTCAGAAATGTTAGGGTTCCATTGTTCTCACTAGCATGTCAAGTCAACACGCAGACATTTTCAGGACAAGATGAGGCTGGGCTGTGATGTGAGTGCTATGAGCTATACATGCACCACATCTGCTCTAAACTGGTATTTCCACAAGCATGACCAACATCTATATTACATATTTCACATTTTTAGACAACATGTAATCTCTTCCAAAGTTAATTAAGCTAGCATATTGTCTGAGAATAGCATGGTACTAACACATTTCACATAACTGGGGGCAGGATGATACATTTCTTTACCCTTGACGTTCTTCCCCAACTCTACCGCTGGGATGTAAATTCCCCTTTGCCCCTTTGCTCTCTCCAAGCACTACTTTTGGGCTTTCCTACATAATAAGAGAGGGATATGCAAGTCACTATACATTACACCATTCCCTGAATTTACTCAAAATATTTTTAGTTTATTTCTTCAACCAATCCAACAGGTCTGATTGTGTTGCGAAGAGGCTGACTTTCTAGGGGTATCTCTACAGGACTAGGTAGGCGATGCACAAAATATTATTGCCACCTCTCTGTTACTACACATTATTATGGGCTACTTGGCTAGAGACCGTAACGGCTTGGTAGTGAACCAGGTGCAATAGTAAAACACCCTCATGCCTTTTTCAGAAATCAAAATAATCTTGAAGCAATGATAACCACAACACTATTTTTGTGGTTGGGTTTTCTTGTTATATTATGTTTCATCACAAACATCCAACCCATAACACATGCAAAATAACATTTCTCATTTCGCACAAAAGGGAAAAAAAAAACATGTAAACGCAGCTTTCATGATTAATCATTACATTTGTATTCACATCCTAATAATATCAACAGCTTTTAAACTCCAAACCTCTTGAGTGCTCATTCACAACCCCCACCCCAGAACCGTGATTTCTCCTTCCCTTGAGCAAACCTAGCTAGTATTTATCAGCAACAGTGGACGAATCACATGCATTATTTAGAAGCAACCTTGTAAATATAACTTGCACATTTTAGCACTCCTGTATGACAAAGTAAAACTCCCCCTTTCTCAACGATTTACAATTTACACAGATGCTAACTCAGTTGTCCTTCGGTAACTCAAGAGCAAATGAGCTCTTGCCCTTTTGTGTCCAGTACGTCAGTTCACTATGGGAGGTGCCCTAATTAATTATCCCTTTTACCTTTACTCACCAAGATTTTAGTGCCTGCAGCCTCTATCCTGCTTAGTAATTCAGCTCCTTGGCATTCACGCTCCTGCCACAGCTACCGTCTTTTGCTTCAGCTTCATGGTCACAGCGGCCCAGCACGCTGACAGCTCAGTGCCCGGCTTCCGTCTATGGAGCTCTGGTCTGCACACAGCACCTCTCTCTAATCAGGAAAATCTGAACAGCATGCACTTAACAACCCCAGCCAGGCCAGGAACACACTGACCCAACTGATAAATGTTCACTTTTCTCTCTCGCCTTCTCCCTCTGTTCTCCCTTTTTGCATGTCCTCTCCTTTATTTTCTCATCCCCTCATCTTTTAAAGCCTCTTTCAATTTGCCTGCCTCCTACCAATTTCGCCTTATGGATTTCTTACTGTTTCCCCTCCTATTCGCAGATGCCACTCGTGATGTCACTAGTCAGTCTCTGATCAGCCAACATCCCCCTTTTGGTCACCACCACCAGTAACTTTCCAGTCTTTTCTTGTCCTTTCTACAGTGACCCCTGCACAGCAATTTTGTCCAACACGCCACTGAGTCGGATGAAAGTGAAACAAACTTCCTGCATCATGAACAATGAAAGTTTTCTTTCCAAAGCACATTCTGCTGTCTCATCATGGTCTGAATCCTGACCCATTGCTGTCCAGCTTTTTCAATTTTGCACTTTGTGTCTAAACTATCATTGTAGTGGGAATGTTCGTGCACCTGCATCACGGCCTATGGTTAACAGTTATGTTAAAGTTGTTATCACTAATACCCTAAACTGCACTATGCTGCATGTCTGCTATGCTAACTTCCCCTACAGTGATCACCTCATGGGAAGAAGTCCTATGGTTCAGACACCCCATCTGATAGCTAAATGTCACCAGAATACCCTTCATTGTGACCAGTGTAAAATTAATTTGTGGAAAGGTTATGGATTGCTTTGAGGGCAGAGACATTTCTCATAATTGTCTTGTTGCATCATTCAGCTGTGATCATTGACACCTTCCATTTTGTGAGCTTGAAGGGTTAAGGGTTAAAAGCAGACAGTCCCATATCATTCTTGGGTTGACACACAATCACCATAATTACAGAAGGACGTGCTTCTGTGTTGCTGTGAGGTATGTTGCGATAATCATGTCACAATCGATACACAACATATTCAAATAGTGTGTTTGACATGTGTGCTATTTTTAAATATGTCTTTATATTTCTCATTGAATAATAAACAGTGCCTTTCCCTTGAGGCCACCTCCATGCTGCAAACACATATACTCAGCAAGCATATGGAATGAGATTGCCTAGTGCTGGAATTGCTGTAGAGACTGGCGCAAATGTTAACAGGGGCAGTCCCAGGCAGTTCCAGGTGTCTGGAATATTTATCCATTATTATCAGGATTTATATTCCCGATGGAGTTTGGCAAAATAAGTCCACAACACCTCCCTCTCATATTCCTTGGGGTAATGGACACGTTACCCCAGAAGAGGTTCTGGGTGAGTGTGGGGCATTCTACTTTGACAGACTGTACAATTGGTTAGTGCATTTTCAAAGAAGTCATCCATTTTAGGAAACCAGAGCTTGTGTTCCAATAGTCACTTCGTAGATTGCATGCCTTGATGCCTTTCATGAGCTAGATATATCGTACTTACTAGTGTAGCGACTATGAAATGACTTTCCTGTCATTTCATAGTAGAATGCTGAAAGCAGCTACTGATAGTTCATCCTTTTGTAGTGCCAGCATGTGTAGACTGTGATTACCTAGCTCAGGTGACTCTCTTGCAAATCTCTTTAAGTGTTCCACTTGCCAGTGGTGAGGCATTTTATGATGATGTTATAGATAGGATCCTGTGACATGTGATGTTCAAAATCTTCCAATCATAGGCACCTGTTTTGGCCTGTTGAATAATGCAGTTGATGTATCTGTCTTCCGCAGATGTTTTCATGTTTTGGTTACTCCACTGGGTAGCGAGACAAAAACTAGCCAGATTGGCATCCTTGCCTGGCTTGCAGACAATTGTATAGCTGTAGTACTGTGGCCATAATCCCCATCTGGCAATGTGAAGAGTCACGCTAGCTTTGAGGTTACAGAATATTGTGTGAAGCGATTGGTGGTCGATAATTACGGTGAAAGGCTTGACAAAAAGAAAAAGATGCAAATGATCACAAGCCGACATGACAGCTAAACTCTCTTTCGCCACAGAGTTAAATGAGCTTCTTATAACGCCTTGTAGACCTGTCAACCTTGGGCTATTATTAAATTTCGCAGATGAGCCTATGATCTTTGTAGTTTATACAGTGAGGGATGTGACATATTACTCAGTGTATTTCTTCCTGGAAATGTAGTACATTTCTGTAGTATCACATGAATTACACGAGGTCCTATAGGATTCAGTAGTATTGTGGCATGTATGGGTAACATGGGTCGTAAATGTTGGTGCTTGAGCTCATCTTGGTTGTCCTTAAATTAGGATGAATCAGTAGCTGCCATTGGGCACAACAAGCACATCAAAGCTCGGAAGCAAGACCCACAGGTCTAATCAAACAGTATGATATGATAGGTTTTTAATAACCCGCTTAATACCCAGAGGTTTCTAAGTGTGGACGGGGGAATCGAACCTATGGTGCTCTGTATGGTCTTGCTTCCAAGCCGAGCACGTTGCCCCTGAGCTATCCTCCCGAGACAACGTGGGACACGCATCGCTAACAAACCAGGATCTAACACCACATAACTGTATGACTCCTCGCAGTTGGCAATTGTTCTTTTTGTAATATTTCCATGAACAAGAGTCATTACCAGCATGTTGAAATATGAGTTTATACTTTTTTGGTTTTCACTTTGGGCAGCAAAACAGGGATAGAACACAACCCTATACTGCTGCTCAACATCAATAATAATCTAATAGACTTCTTAATAGACACTGAAGACACTGTGAATGTAAAAGGAGAAACAGAAATATTTAGAAATGGTACATCCTCAATGTTTACGCCCATTAATGGTTGATATACCCTTATGAATCATAAACTGATGATGACATGTTAAGCTTTTCCATCATTTCTATTTGTAGGCTTAATGGCCAGTGCTGTCCTGGACATTTATAGTATTTCATGAACATTTTGTAAAGTACTTTTTGGCAAAAATGTGATAGCTCACGTCCTGCTACGACTTGTGACTTCAATGCTTCCTCGTGCTGGATAAAGTTGGAAATCACAATGCAATTGCATCATAAAGTTATCAATTGTTACAACTTTTGTTTCATGGTAGCGTGAAACATGGGAGGTTCATCGTCTACATTTGTTTGTGGAGAAAATAGCCATTCTTGCTATTTTTGGAATCCTCTAAATTGGCAGTTTCCTGTTCAAGAGGTTCATATACAATGTCATGAACCGTTGAGTCTATGCACAGAATTAAAATTCCTCTTTTCCTTTTGTCATCAAGGGAACCAATGGCATCTATGCACACGGAAATCATGCAGTCAATGCACCCCCCTGAAGCTAGGTTGCTTGACTGTGGGTCTGCAATTCGAATGCTGAAAAGTGTCATTGAGGATGTAATAACCATTTATTAGGGTGTGCAGCAGACATGGGCAAAAGTAAGATCATTTCTGAGGGGGCAGGCTTGCACTAGAAGGCGGTCAAATGGATCTGGGTTGTCTGCCCACAAATGTTTTGTACGCGAGTGGAATGCCAGCAGTGTAACTGCTCAGGCCTCCGTTTTGACCGTTCAATAAAAACGGTGGCTCTAGCAATTGTTGTCCTCCGCCGCCAATGTTAAGGATGCAGGGGACACTCCCCATCCCCGGACCCTCAAAATACTGAACATGGGAAGCGGGGGACTCTCCCGCAGCACACGCTCCTCATATTCGGTAACTTCGTCCGCGACCAAACTGGTAGCACCCAAATTGAACAAAACGTCCATAAGGACAGTTATTTTCTATTAAATTGGCTGTTACTGGCCAAATGGGGTGTGGTGCATGTCCTCATGGCATACGGTCACACACACTCACAGGCAGGGGTGTTGCTAGGTCTGAAAAAGCTCTGGGGATGCGCTAATGTCGGGACTGTTGGGACTCGGGGCTAGCTAGCCTTTTGGTTGCAGCCCATGAGCTTCTATCGGGAGCTACAACCAAAAGAAACGTAGCTACAGCTCCCTCAGCTCCCCCACCACCTAGCAATGCCTCTGCTCACAGGCGATTTATTTTAGTCCTTGTGGAAAAAACGGTCAGTACAGGCAGGAGGGCCACTTGGTTAAACATGCACGGGTATCTGACCATCATTTACCTTCCAGTAGGAACAGTGCTACAGTCAGTATGGCAGGAACCCTAGAGCACACCCTCTGAAAATATGTGGGCATAGCAGCAGCAAATGCATGCTCGGCCTGGTGGCACAACACCAGCAACTAAATGGACCAGACCATTCACCTGACCAGGGCAGCTTGATGTTGCTTTGTTGTCACTGTTATGTTCTGAAAACAGCTAGGCACTAACAACTGACACGTAGCCGGGAGAAGGGTGAAACACCTCTTAATGTTCTTCATCTACTCGACCCCATGATGTAACTTCCCATTTGTCAATTCCCTCCTTTCACGTCCTACATTTGGGCCTTCCCACATAATTATGTGAGGATATTCAAGTTACGAGACATTACACATATGTACATGTATCCCCGTTATAATCATACTATTTGAATCTCCACATACAAGCGTCCTTAAAGAGTAAACTGTGTTTGACGAAGTCCCACACTTTTAAACTGAACTGTTTTATTGTAACAGTTTCTGTTTGAACAAATGCCTAATTGATACATACATATATACAGTTTGTAGCATTGTCATGCGAACGCAGTTAGACTGTGTAGACCATGCAAGGTGCCACACAGCATGTCCTAACATGTTGATACCAGAGCACAGGATAATATAATGCAAACACCCAGAGTGATGGGTCATTGTGAGTCGACAATTGTCCCATTAGTGCTCACAGATCATAGCTTTCTCACAAGTACTTTATTTTATAGCCAATGAAAAGCCACATACATTGTGAAAAGCACATCACAAAGCATAACAGATATGTGAATTACCAAGCTACTGGGGACATGAAGCCAACAATCCCACACACTTATGTAAGTATACCTCTTACAAGTGTCACCTAACAGTGTTTCAGGAAGAAATAAATTATACTGAAACACTGGAATTTGTGGCCTGTGTTGTCATAGATATTCCCCATAAACCCCACCTCCCCTTGACAGTGCATCTGTCACAGGCCAGACCAGAGCAATTGATAATGTGTCCTATGGGTCCAAAGGTGGAGATGTGCTCTAGCATCTTCAAGCGTCTCTCTTGTGCGAGATGGAATTACCAATAAAGATCTCAGACAGATAACCAGACAGACTCAAAGAATATGGCAATGTACACATTTTTTTCTCAATTTAATAAAGCAGGGTAAACTGGCGGACATCGAAATGATGCTTGTACACTCACAAACTTGATTACACCAAGGTCTTATACCCCAATATGCGTCATCTATGATGTCATCCTACATGGAAAACTACAAAACCTATTGCCGGGAGGTATTGGTTAGGGGGACATATCTACTTATAATATGATATGATATGATACGTCATTCATAACACGTCTGTACACCTGTGTTTCTAGGCGTGACAAGACAAGGGAGGGTGCAGAGGGAGGACAAGACAAACAATCTTACTAGGCCTTGTGTCATTCAGATTGTGCAAGTGCAGTGACGCAAAAGTGCAGGGGAAGAGGATGGGGGAAATGAAAGGGGGGAAGAGGAAAGTTCAGTCTGGGCAGCATTGCTCCGAGTATGTTCAGCCACAACAGCCTGGCTCTGGGTAAGTGCAAGGCGGCAGGGGACTGTAGAGGTTACAGTTACAGCTCCTAGTGCGCAACAGCCCTGGAGGAAGTGCGGGGGAGCCCGGTCATGAGGAGCCAGGTACTCAGCGAGACGCTGAGGGTAACCAAGCAACCCGTCAGTGCAGCAGACAGGTAGGCCAGTAGGAAAGAGAGGGAGAGAAAACAGGGGAGAAAAGGAAGGATTTGAGCTGCTTACGAAACGGCAGTTGGTCCGGCTCAAGTTTGAAAGGGGAAGGGAGGCCGTTCCAGAGGAAGGCACCTACAGAGGAAAGTGATCTACCCCCTACTCTCTGCCTGGAGAAGCCTGGAGAAGCATCTGACCCTCAGAGAGTTAAAGGCTCCAGAAAGACAGTGTTTAGGGTGAGAGTGTTGAATGTAGTGTGGGTCCCTGCCCCAAAAATCCTTGTTTATGATGCAGTAGGTCTTGAACTTGATCCTTGCAGCCACCGGGACCCAATGGAGAGATTTCAGGGCTGGAGAGATATGGTCTCTGGGCTGGACGCCAAGTATAAGTATCGCAGTCCTCTTCTAGATAAGTTGCAGAGGGCAGAGAGTAGATGAATGCAGATTGAGAAAGAGGCTGTTACAGTAGTGCAAACTAGAGAGAACCAGCGTTCTGGAGACAATGAGCTTCTGGGTGAAAGTGAGAAAAGTAAGAGTACCTCTGAGAAGGTGCAGCTGGTAGTCGGCCTTCGTGGAATGGTCTGTGATGTGAGGGGAGAAGGAGAGAGTGGAGTTGAAGATGACAACAAGGTTTTTTGCCTCACAGGAAGGTGAAGGTAACAGAGGGCCATGTACTGTGGGCCCTTAACTCTCCTGTGACTACCACTTACAGGCAAGAGTCGCATACTATTTTAAAACTAATCTCCAATCCAAGCCAATCACCACCTCCCTCCTTCGAGCAAAGCAAGAATGGGGACAGGTACACCCATTACAGTTGCACATTTGAAGAACGATAAAGCCCTTCCACTGCAGCCTACCCCTAAGGAGTTTCCGACGTGACACAATAGGTTGAGCACTAGCTAACTCTCTAGAGAACAGCATACCGTCACCTGCCTTATGAATGCTTTCCTTGGCATGTGTGTCTGTGTACAGGCATGTGAGGTTGCATTAGGCACCCACTGGCTGTTTGGTATTACAATATTCACGTGCAAGCAATTAGGTCCATTAAAACATTTCTAAACATTTTAAAAGTGCCAGTTGTCATTTTACTTTTTGGAGGCATGCATATTTGTAATGCCTACATGTAGTCGACATTGTGACTTAACGCACACGCACTATGTTTTAAGCATTAGCATCATTTTAACACCCTTTCCATCCCGTGGAAGGACTGACGTGGCACTGTGTACCTTGAAGCAACTTAAAGTGTGAGTTGACAATCACAGGATAGTGTATCCTAGTAGGACCTTTCAGATCTTGCCTGTCGGGCTCAATGGCCGTGTGTATGAATGTCATAATACCTCCTGCACAGTAAATGCATGTTGTGCCATGGCAGGCCTCTACTGAAATATTAGATTAACTTTTTTATCTATGCCAGCAGGCCCTTCACAATCTGCAGGTGTATTTCTACCTTTGTATTAAAATGTTCATGTGTTTGTGTGTGTGTGTGTCTGTGTGTGTCTGTGCGTGCATGGTGAGAAGCATGTCCATAGTGCAGGGAGCAGGGAAGGGCTAGGTTTCCTGGAGACCTTTTTGTGATCATTGCAGGAGGAGGTACAGGGGAAATCCCATTTGATGGATTAGAACGTATGTGCATGCAGTTTGATGTGGCAGGCTGAGAGAACTGGCTCTCTAGGGCTTGACTCTAGAAGCACTGAGCCTACAAACAACTGGGAGAATGTCTTTGGAACTCACTCCTGTTAGGGATAATTCTCTTAAAAGGCTAATTTCCCTTACCTATAGAGTCCCCCAGCAGCTTTTCTGGATTTCCAGGGTTTATTTTTTACTCCTGCTAAGAGCGAGACTCTTTTTCCCACTCTTAGGCATATGTATGATGTGTGTTTCAGGCTAATGTTGTGCTTATGGGCTATGGAGTTTTTCTCACTCCATGGGTATCATCTTTTTACATGTGTGTTACACAGCATCCTCAGTGCAGTAACACAGGGGTGTCCTAGTGACCCCCAAACATAGACTCCATACCCTGGCACTGACTACTGTCTCCCAAGGCATGCAAAGTTACCATTGACTTTGCTAGTCAATAATTGTGAACAAAACCAGTACAACCCATCTTACTATGGAGGTACTGGGAAGGGTTAATAGTTTTTCCCTGGTGTTCATTTTCGAGAGGGTACTGTCCAGTCCCTCTCTCCAAAGTTTCTGGCTGGTGGCAGTGGTTACTACCATAAATATTTGACTGCAAATATTTTCCTATGGGATTTTCCCATTGTTCGAGGCTACCACTTTTACTTACAGCCTCTAACGTACCGCCGGGTTATTTTAATATTAACTTTACTCCGGTGTTTTTTTTTTGCCAGATCTTTGATAATATTTCTTTCTCGTGACGCTCTCTGTAATCCAAACCGAGGTCGGGGCTCTTTGTTCATCCTTTCGGCAGGCTTCTGGACATAAGCCTTCCTTTAGGCGCCAGTGAGTCTGGGGTAGACAGGATGTGTGGGAGGGGGAATAGGGACCCTGGACAGGGTTGCCTAAGCAACCCGAGTTTCACTCTGCCCTGATAGGCTGGGGGGTTATCCCATCAGGATAGCCACCCCACTGTCTGAGTGACAGCTAGGCTGTATGAATAGGGGTTTTTCCGCATAAAAGCAGGGACCTGCGGACTGGAAGAGAGATGTCGCCACTGGACCTGAGAAATCCGAAGAGGAGAGAAACCGAAGACATCTGCAATGACTGAACCACCGGTGAAGCCCTGCTGCAGATCCTCACCACTTTTCCCCAACGACAAGAAATGATCTTCACCTGCAAGAGCCTTCTTCCCTTGAGCTGGTGGGGCCAACTAGTCGCCAATCGCCTTCCAGGACCTGCCTTAGTCGAATCGCCAGTGCCAAGCACTAGGAGACCACATAGCCAGGCACCCTTCCACCACGACCGCGATTTAACGGAGCGTACCTTTTGTTCCGTTTTGGCATCACCCCGGCTGGCTTCATCACCCCGGCTGGCAGTGCAGTAACTCAAACCTTCCTCCACGACGAGAGCCTCTCCTCCTCTGCTGGATCTCCCGAACTGCTGGAACTGCCAGGAACTACCGCCACCGCCAGAGCCTCATCCACTTTTAAGGTACATTGTTCCGCCAGGCTTCCCGTTTCATTGGGTATTGCTAAAGGTGTTTTAAATCCTTTACTTACCTTCTGGGCTGGCCGTCCCTATCGTCTAACATTATCTTTTTACCTTCTGCACCCTCCTTTTTCAACTGTTAAATAAAGACTTGACTGCAGCTACTAGAACCGTTTCATCCTGGGCACTTTGCCTGGTACCGTTGACTCTGGCACAGGCCTATTGACTCTGGCTATTTCAGTTACAACTGCCTTCTCTAGATTGCTTTTCATCAAGAAATGTGTTGGTGCACATAAACTCTTATAACCACCTTTCCTTCCCCTTTATATATTATTCAAGTGCCATTTTGCTCGGTTTTCACCTAAGTATTGCTTATGCTAAAGTACTACCTTACCTAACTTGTTCACAATCCGATTGGGAAGTGTTGCTGGTGCGTTTAGGAGTCTAACCCTGTATAACTTGACCTTTCCCTCCCTCTGAAGAAATTGTTTGAGTGCCATTTCTGCTTGGTTTACACTGTGCCATTTTGCTCAGTTTTCACTCTTGCTCAAACTTGTCTACTATTTAAATAGGGAGTTGTGTATACTTTCCATGACTGTTTTAACTTGTTTTAATACTAGTGATTTGTATGTAGAACTAAGAGTGTGAAAAATAAATATATATATTCTTTTTGATACAAAGCTTTGGTCAGGGTTTCCTTGTTCCATAGTGCTGTATTCCTATTGTGTAAACGCTGAATACTGCTCATCTCCCTCTTGAGATAAGTCTGACTGCTCAGCCACAGCTCCCAACTAAATCTGTGTGGTACAGACTGATACCAAAGGGGATTTATTGCATATACCTGTATTCCTAATCTTCTGTAGTGCTCCCTAAGGGAACTGCATAGGGTTCTGCCTAACAACTCCATGTGGGAGAAGTGCGAAATAAATGCCACACTGGAAGAGTCTGTATGGTTTACTTCCATTCCACTCAACCTTTTGAGCGAACAATCTACCCTGAAGCTATTTTAGGAAGCCAGGCTTGGTCAGAAATTCATGGCAGGTGGAAGTTAACTGTCATTTGCCATGTTCCTTATCAATGTAGAGGAGCAGGCAGAAGCATATACCCTAACTCCTGCCCCCTCACTGCCGTCATACTGGAACAGCAGCAGAAGAGCTGCATGTGGGACCCCCTGGGCTGTCCCTATACTGCATCAAGTGTACAAGAGACCATATGCACTCAGGCAACCATATCAAATGTACCCTCACACTGAAAGAGTGGAAGGATGTCTGCACGCACCCTTGGACATCATGTAGTGCTGAGTGACATCTGAGGAGGGCTAAATAGTGTCATGGAGAATATATATGAGGACATACAGAAACAATGTGAAAATACTTACTAGTGACAATGTAACTGAAGCAACAAGAGTAACATACGAAATTATAAAGTGATCATGTATGCGAAAGAAGATAAAGTCAATTGATGACTAAAAAGTGTAAATATGCAGTAATACAAGGTAGAGAAGCTTGTTAAAGAGGAAAATATAACATGGCAAGGATGGCCATGATAGAAAAATGGACGTTGGCACGTGCAAAGATTCATTCCAGCTACCTCAGAAACAGACCAGGGCTACAGAGTCAGGAGATGCTGGAAAACAGCGTTGCATGCAGAATAAAGAGCAGTTTCAGTTGGCTGGGGCTCAAGGATGCTATTTCAAGGAATAGCTGCAAAGCACAAAGGGAGGCAGACAGATAAGCCATGAACGTGAGACATATTTCTCTTATATTAAAAAAGAAATCATTTACAAGAGCCAAGTATTGGGCAATTAACAATGGATAAGGCTCCTCCAAGATGAAGTGGGCACGTTTAAAGAGGCCAGAAGGAGCAATAAAACCCAGCATAATGGAAACAAATAGCAGTAAATAGGAGGTTGAGATGCACAAATGTGCAGTCTCCTCACATGAGATTCAGAAGCCAAAAGCAAGGGCTATTCATTAAGCTGCGGATGAAGATAGTGATGTGCTTATACTCCCTCGGATGTACCAGAACAGAGAGAAGACTACAAGGTCAATTACAGACAGAAAACTTTGAGTATGGTTGGACTGATGAGAGATGGACTAATTTGGAAAATGGGGAGTAATCTGACGTGACTCAAGCACCTGGGTTTTGGATTCCTTACGTGCTACGGGCCGAGCCAAACGTCCAAGGTTAGGTGGGAATGCCAACCAATCAGTGGGTCTATGGGGCAACCTGCTATACAATATTGCCCAGATCTATCTGTTGCCATTTTGGCCGCTATCATTACTTTGTAAGAGGATTCAATTCAACACTACAGCTAAGTCAACGCCTAGTCTATAATACTGAATGAAAACCCTTATTGATATATCTTTAGGTCCAGTTCATGCGTTCTGGATGACTACCCCTATATAACACCCCTCTCTTGGAATCCCCCTGACCCCACTGAGCCAAGAAGTAGTTCTGTTTTGCAAGTTTAAAAGGTTTATTTGATAATTTACAATATATATTATATCACGCTTTATAATAATTAATAATTGAATAGCACACTTAATCTGATATGATAAAGATTGACAACAGAGAATCTGGCACTAGCACACTTCTTTATAATTACTAAGGAGTTGAGATGAAATGGATAAGGTAGCACACTGGTAATTAGGAACAAAAGTATAATGTGGTAGAGGATGCTTTATGTAAGCTCAGGTGGATGCAATATTCAATGAATGCAGTACAGAAAATACTCAATATGATTTCAACCAAACAATGTAATCACTCTTCTCTGGCTATTCACTCCCCCCCCTCTTTATGCAATGCAAGGAAATGGGAGGAAAGCACACAGTTCTCAGAAATGCAATCAATGTAAATCAGTTCAATCCAGCAAGCTTAGACAACAGAAAACAGATAGGAGTTTTGAAAACACAAGCCCAAATTGCTTTGATATGTGCTGGCAATGAATTAAAAAAAATATGCTAAACGCTTTTAATTCCCTTACAGAGGTTCAGGGTGAGTGGTATCTAGTTAATATTAGTCCAGGCTCACACTAGCAATGATGCAGGGATAGTTAGCAGGTCAAACGAATTTCTGGCAAATGGAAAGCAAACAGCAGCAGTTTTTACATGTGAAGAAATTGCAAATCGCGGTAAAATTCGCGGATGCGTGTACCGCGATTGCGGTAAAACTATAAGGGGTATGAATGCGGTTCTTGATGCAATTCAATGCTACGATTCTAAGCTATCAGAGGAAAGTTACTGCAAGTCTCTAGCCCAAACGGTCGCGGAGATATGAGCGATTTAATAAAGGTCGTTTTTGGGTTTGCAAATTTCAAAAGCTCAAAATGACAAGTGCAGCTTGCAACTAGAAATGACAGGTGACAGCTAGGAGGCAGTTCTACTTAGGTTAAATAGATTGAATTAGATGAATTTAAACTAAGAGATGTGTTCTGAGTTTTGCTAAGTACTCACAAGAGATTTTGAACAGGAAAGCGACAGGTCTGGTCAGGTCTTTCCGGATTCTGCTCACAGCGCCTGGTCTGGTCTCGGCTAGGCACAGCACTGCTTTCTCTCTGGTCTGGTCTCTGCTAGGCACAGCACTGCTTTCTCTCTGGTCTGGTCTCTGCTAGGCACAGCACTGCTTTCTCTCTGGTCTGGTCTCTGCTAGGCACAGCACTGCTTTCTCTCTGGTCTGGTCTCTGCTCTGGATAGATTGAAGTCTCTAGTTTGGCTTTCTGGAGTTTGATGGAGGTAAGTATGGATTTTTCCGGCAGGGCTTCCAGCGGCAGATGAAATTGAATGTCTCTATGTGTCCTGACTCTCTGCTTTTATCTGTTTCTTGAGAATGGGTGTGTGTGTTGCATCACTAGACTTGCCCCTCTCATTCGTCATTGGTCAGGCTTCCATTCCTCCGCTTGATTGGCAAACTGAACTGTGAGTCAGATTGATGTCATTTTATGATCTCTTGAAACAACCTCCCTTATCATCTGTGCACCCAAATATATATATGATCAAAATCCATACTTCAGAGTTACACAGTTGTTTGAAATTACATATACATGGTGTGGCTGAATTTAGCCATGTCTATGTCCAAATCTGCTCATTCTCGGAGCTTGCATTCAAAGAGTGTACATAATTGACTTTTTAACTGCTTTTTCAATTTCCGACATGGACCCAACTTTACATACATGTGTGCAGGGGGTAGGGACATTAACTGATGAAGTTTCAGATTTTTAACATGCACACATTTAGAGTAATATCCACTTTTCCGCTAAAACCCCCCTGAACATACCACCGGTTCCTACCACGTCTTAAACTGTGGGCAGAAAAATCACAAGAATTATGGTATCATTTATAAAATTTTCACATGTCCGCACTATGAATTATCCCCCTTTTTATAAAACCATATCCTTGCTGCAGGGGTGTGTCTTTTCAGGTCACATGGTACAGAAACCAGTCTTTCCAGTTTCTGCCAAGCCAGCTTGCTTCTCACAGGCAGTGCCCCTCCCAGCTTCTCCAGGAGGAAGCCACTTTTTACGACGTCTGTAATAAAAACCTTTGCCTGAGTGGAGAGGGCTTTGTTCACTCTCTGGCAGAGCACAGGAAATTCAATTATCAGATAGATGGCATATCCTTAGTGTGGGCAGCAAAAGGAACATTGGCCTGGGAACATAGTTGTGACTCAAGTTTCACTCCTGATGGGATCCGTTGCTAGGCAAAATCAAGTTCCTTAAGCCAGACCTTCAGCTAACTTTTTGTTGCTTTTAAAATAACTTGTAATTTTACACATGCAGCTAGAATGCTGATTCTAAGTGCAAAACTATGACATTTCAACAGTTACAAAGGCATGTGACACCAAACATAGGTCACTCATTTAATTTAACATTTTCGATTTTGGTGGTTTTAAATCCAGTTGCAGTTAGGCTTAAGCTGCTGACTCCATAGCATTTTTGTTATAAGCATTGTTTTTGGGCTCTTCATTTCCCAGATTTTGTAGGCACACAAAACTCCATTCTGCCAAATGTCTGCTGGTGTTCAGTGAATATTTTGCACATGTTGCAAGGTTTGAAATAGGCATTTGGCTTGCCTTCAGAAAAACACACAGTGGGTTTTAAAACGCCGGCTTTTGGATAGTGGTGAGTACTGGTACTGCACCCATTTTTGGGATTTTCTTGGATTAATGCATTCTAAACAGGAATGGTTCTTACATGGTAGTTAATCCTTGCTTAACATTGTTTTGATGGGGCTCCTTACAGTAAGATGGTTATGTGGAACCCCACAAAAAGGGTTGAATCTTTAAAGTGGTCCAATGAGTCACGATTTCAGCAACTTTTTGACATCAGTAAAAGTGGATTTTGTTAACAAAGACCTTTCTTTACCCTGGTGGGTGGCAAGTTAGGTAACCATTTTGGTGTGCGCACAACTGCGCAGCTTTCCTGGATTTCGGCGCACATGTGGGTTTTCCGCCATCTTGAATTTCCTAAGCCCACAGCACCAAATGTTGTAGCAGGGTAGCTTAAACGTGGGTCAGGACACCCTACAAGCCCCCCCACGTGACTGCACTTTGAGTTTGGGTCGATGGGGAGTCGCGTGCCCAAGGGTTTTGACCCACGCACCGGTCTGTCCGCATAATCTTCTTCCTCTTCTGTAGATGGCACAGTTCAGCATCTTCTTCTCCATCCGGTCAGATCGATCAGTTCTCCTCGCCGGTCCTGATGGGAAGATTGGGCGGTACCCCGGGCCCATTGTGTCTTTGCTCCCGGTCCCCGGATCGTCCTCCTTGGTCATCCTTCATGGTTTCATCTCTCCTAGGATGATAAAGCAAAAGCGGCAATATCTACTCATAGACGATTTTTTTCCACCACTGTTGAGATAGTGGGGCAGCATATGCATTTCATCATAACAAAACATTACATTCTTATTTTGAAAAAAAAACAGTATCACTAGAGACAG
This sequence comes from Ambystoma mexicanum, assembly GCF_040938575.1. Classification (NCBI taxonomy): domain Eukaryota; kingdom Metazoa; phylum Chordata; class Amphibia; order Caudata; family Ambystomatidae; genus Ambystoma; species Ambystoma mexicanum. The sequence continues at coordinate 371,838,258 of NC_090923.1, forward strand.
TTTCATGTAAATCACAATATTTTAGAGACTAGATGTGGTATGTTTTATGATTGGAACTGAATTAGTCTGATACAGTACCCGCTAGGATTCCAGAGGATTCCTCCAGTTGTTGCAGAGTGTGCCTGGGATGGCAACATTTCAACTGGTTTATGTGGACCCACTTGTCTTCCCCCTCTGCCGAACCGCCTCTGGGGATGTGGATTTTGTAGGCCACAGGGGAGATCTTATCGACGATCTCAAAGGGTCCCTTCCATGTAGGCAAAAATTTGCGCTGCTTGGCCTGGTTCCTTTGGAAGTTGTATAAATAGACCCGGTCTCCCACCTGATATTCCTTCCTGGAAGTTTTCAGGTCATAATGGGTCTTCATGCTATCAGCCGATCTTTCTAGATTCCGCTGAGCATAAGCAAAAGCATGTTGGAGGTGTTTCCTTAAATTCTCTACATACTCATGAGTAGTGGAGGCATTTATCAGTGTCTGCTCTTGGGTCCTGTAGAGCAAATGCTGCGGAAGCACCATCTTGCGCCCAGTCATCAACTCAAATGGTGACATTTTGGTTGCAGATGAAGGGGTAGATCTGATGGCCATTAGGACCAGAGGTAATCGGATATCCCAACTTGGCCCAGAATCTGCCACAAACTTCTTTAATATGCTCACAATTGTCCGGTTATATCTCTCTACTGCCCCAGAAGAAGCTGGCCGGTAAGCAATATGCAGCTTTCTCTTGACCCCCAGTATCTCCCACATCTTTGTCATTACTTCACTGGTGAAGTGGCTACCTCTGTCTGACTCAATCCTTTGAGGTAGACCAAACGGGAAAAGATGTGGTTAATCATCAAGGCCGCTGCAGTTTCTGCCTTGCAATTTGGGGCTGGGAGACATTCCACCCACTTGGTAAACAAGCATGTCACGGTCAACATGTACTTATTCCCCCTAGCCGAGCGAATCACAAGGCCTACAAAGTCGATTTGTAAATCTGACCATGGCAGTGTCATTCCCCTCTTTTGTAAAGGCGCCCGGTGTGTGAGGGATGATGGCTGAAATTGTGCACACACAAGGCAACCCTTCAGGTACTGGTCGAGGTCCTGCCCCATGTGTGGCCAGTATGCAACCTCTCTTAGGATTTCCAATGTTGTGTGAAACCCCCTATGACCGGCAGTGGCCGCATCATGGGCGTGACTTAACATCAGGCTTCGGAATGAGGTAGGAACCACCCACTGATCGTGGCCAGCTTTGGATTTCCTTACCAACAAACCGTCTTGGATCCGGAACATTTTGGGACATTTCATCAACACTCTTAGGTCCTCTTTCCCAATGTAATCGGTATCCGTCAGGGGAAAGTTCTCAGGGTCCTCAAGGTGCTGGTAAAATTTACCAATTATTGGATCCCCCTTCTGAGCAGTAATCAAATCAGCATCAGGGGTCTCCTTACTCCATTGTGCAATTGAGAGGTCGTTGTGAGCATTTGTCTGGGACCTAGTGATGGCAGTGACCTGGATTTCCCCCAACAGGGACTCAATCTCAATTAGATCCCCTTGGATGGCCCCGGTTTTGGCCAGCTGATCAGCTAAGTCATTTCCAGTTTTGTCTGGTCCCTCTACTTTGGAATGACCCTTGATCTTCTTCCAATAGATGGTCATCCCATTCGAGGTGACCAGATCATCAATGTTTTGGATCAACTTCCCATGTTTCAAGGGTTTGTTGTTAGCACATACCATGCCTCTGGTCTTCCAATTAACCAGGTGCTCCACGAACCCGTTCCGTACATAATCCGAATCTGTGATTATGACCAGTTCGTGGAGTTGATGCTGGACAGCAGTGAGGATGGCCTGATGCACAGCCATCAATTCTGCCACCTGACTACTTCGGGGACCAATTTTGTATCCAGCGGAGGGTTCTGGGGACTCATTCACCCATGCATTCCCTACGCCGGCCACCAGTTCTTTCTCCCCGTTGTTGTCGACATGGTAAGAGCATCCATCCACATACACAGTGGGCATTCCCTCACACTTGTCTTCTTCAAAGACTTTGTGGGGGGAATTAAGGTATGCCTCCATGTTGTCCTTTATTTTTAGACTTTCGTCCTCGAGACAGTTTTCTCTGGCACAATCATGCAAGTCAGCCAGACCTTGCGCGAGGGGACTCTTCTTGTTTTGGCCATATCTGACCTCCACAGGAAAGCCTTGCATTGACAGAATCCAGGAAGTAATTCGGGAATTACTCACATTTCCGGCCCGGATTCTGTCACTTTGGAGATATTGCAGAGGCTGGTGTGGAGTCTCCACTATGATGTGTTCCCCCTGGATAAACGGGCGGTAATTCTTCAATGCCCACACCGTTGCCAGGAGTGCCTTCTCACAATTGTTGAATTTTTCCTCCACAGAGGATAAAGTTTTGCTCGCATAGGAGATTACTTTATTGACCTTGTCATGCTTTTGATATAATACTGCCGTCAAGCACGTATTAGAGAACCCCGTCTCCAGGAAGAACTCCTTGTTTCTGACAGGGTAAGCTAGGCAAGGCGCTTGTGAGAGGCTTCTTTTGAGTTGTTTTACTGCCTCGGCTTGTTCTGGACCCCATTCCCACTTGACCCCCCCCTTCAGGAGATGAATCAGGGGTCTGGTGATCTCTGCGTAGCCCTCAATGAACTTTCTGCTGTAATTAGTCAGTCCAAGGAGGCTCCTTAGTTCCCGCAGAGTTGTGGGGTCTTTCAGTTTCTGAAGTGCTTCCACTTTCTTTTCCTGGGGACAAAGACCCTGAGGAGTAATCTCATGCCCCAAGAAATTAACACGGGTTCTACACCACTGTGCTTTCTGAAAGGAAAGTTTTGCTCCGGCGGCCCTCAACTGTGTCAGAACATAACGGATCTCCGCTATATGTTCCTCCACAGATGAACTTTTGATGATGACATCATCTACATAAGCCAGGTTACCCCTTGCACCCAGGTCGGGCATGGCCTTATGTAGGAAAATATTGAACTCATTACCGGAGTTAAGGTATCCGAAGGGAGTCCGGGTCCATGTGTACTGCTGGCCCCCAAAGGTAAAAGCCAGCTTGTATTGGTCCTCCCTACTGACAGGCACGGTCCAGTATCCATTGGTCAGGTCTATTGCAGTGAATACCTGTGACCCCTGAATCTGGGCCAGCCCTTGGTCAATGTAGGGAAGAGGCCATCGGGAAGTGTGGACCCGTTTGTTGAGCTCCCTGAGGTCAGCGCAGAGTCTCCACTGGCCGTTTGGCTTCAATATTCCCAGCACCGGATTATTGAAGGTGCTGTGGACTGGACGGATTATTCCCCGGGACTCAAGGTTCTTAATTATTTCAGTAAGGGACTCCATTGATGCGAGAGGCAAGCGATATTGCTTCACAAACACTGGAGTCATGCCAGGGTCCGTGGGGATTGTTGTGGTGTGGATGTCGGTGCGACCACAGTCATATGAGTCTACCGCAAAGAGATCTTGGAAATCCAAGAAAACTTGTTTCAACTTTTGCTTTTGTTCCAGAGTCACACAGGCTTCAGCTAGGTTGACTCTCTCTTCCACCATCTGCCTGAAGCCTGGAAAGACTTCTGGTTTGGCTATCTCCGCGGCCTCCTCCAGCTGGGTGGAGAAGTCCCTGGTCAGAGTGCTGATTTGGACCGGAGGCTTCAGGTGGGAAAGGCAGCCCTCATGGACCTGGAAAATCACCTCATACCTCCTGAAGTCACAGGTCACATCTTCCTTACCATAGGGGCAGGAAGTGTACACCAGGAAGTTCCCCCCATGCCGGGTAAAAATCCTGTCTGGTGTTGCGTTGTCATCACTGTCACTGTCAAAACAGTCCTTGGGGATGGGTCCTAACAGTTCATTTACAAGATCAATGGAGAAATGTCGGTCATCAACCGCCATTCCAATAATGGTGCCTGCGGCTAGAGTAATACTCTTTAAGTCGCTGTTATCCACCTCTATTAGAATGGGGTCATGTTCTATGTTGACTAATGGAGTCGGGTTTACCCCCAACCCTTGCTGTTGGAGAGAAGCATTTAGATGTATGTAAGCATCAGGGTTTTTCAACTCTTGTCCCCTTTTAACTTTCACTTCCAGGGAGAATTGTCGGGTCCTTTCTGGGATGGTGACTTCCTCTTTAACCTGAATTTCAACTGCATAAGGTAGCAATTGAGCTGACCTAAATGCTTTTTCTGGATCATCAAAGCCCATGGGATTATCCGCTAATCGGGACCAAGCTTTGAAGTTTATTAGGTCCAAACTAATGGCAAAGCGATTGAGAATGTCACTGCCTAAGTAAAAGGCGGCAGTGACGTCTCGCACGACCCAACAATTATGGACTATGCTCTTGTTGCCAATGGAGATTTTGAGCATACACCTGCTTGGCAGGAGATGTTTGGAGTCAGGTGCTTCCAGGTCCATTTCCCATTTGTCTATCAGTTTGAAGGTGGGAATGGCTGGATCTTTTGGGAGTTGGCGGAACATGGCTTCGCTGATGAAGCTCTTACCATTGTTCACGCACACTCGAGCGAGAACAGAGTCCTTCCCATCATTTAACTGAACAGGGATGAACAACTGCTCTCCAATTTGCTGAATATCAGCCAGGCTTTGAGCTGATTTCACATCTTTCTGGACTATAGGAGTGGGAGTTTCAGATTGTGGATTAGTATAGAATTTCAGAGTGTTTCCTTCCAGCGTGGAATACCACTTTAGACTGGAAGGAAGGTTGATTTTCAGAAATAGAGAGGACCCCCCATCACCAGTCTGTTGTCCTACTGCTATTACTGTCACGTCTGGAATCTGGTTGTTCTGGAAGTGAAATTCTACTTGGTCAGATTTTTGTTCAACCATGTGGCAGGTGCCGTTTAAACTAACATGGTTGACACTCTGTTTTAATTTTATTGGTCGGCTAGTCTGGGTCCAGAGGACCTTGTTTACGCAATCTATTAAGGGTGACAACCTCCTCAGGAGGTCATTCCCTAGTAAACAAGGGGTGCCCTCTGGGGTCACAACTATGACCGGGTGTTTCAACTTATGTCGCCCAATTTTAATGTCCAAGTCTGCCGTCCCCTCGACGGGAATTTCCTTCCCGTCAAAGTTCTGCAGTTGTCCAGGAAGAGAGGTGAGAGGAATTTGGTAATTCTCTCCCCTTCCTGCATTCAGTTCATCAAAGGCCCTTCTGGACAGAAGGGTAGCTTGAGATCCAGTGTCCACCAGTGCCAAGATTGTACCCTGCCCCTGTACTTGTACCGGGGCATAATATCTTCCCTCCTTCTCCTCAAGGGGGCACAGATAATGTACATTTTTGGACAACTGGTGGGCTAATTTTCTGGTTTTGGACATCGCTAGCGAAGAGATTTGGGCAGAATTCTGTGGAGAGTCTTGGGAATCTGAAAGAAAAAGTTGGCAACTGGAGATCAGAGCCATTGTGGGTTCCCCTGGCTCCGGTTCCGGGCCGCCCCCCCCTTTTTGGAGGCAGTCACCAGGATGGGTTTGAACCAGGGGATTTTCTTGCTGTTGGTTCTGGGATGAGATGGTGGGCGGCGGTAGCTCAGTCTCCACATCTCCCCAGTCTGGATTTGCATCCCTAGGGACCCATTTTTCTTTGGGAGGAGTTCCCCCCTCTCTGAAGGAGAAGATCCTTTTCCCAGGATCCTCTGAGGATCCCTCTCCCTCAAATTGGAAGATCTGTACCTCCTCCTCAAACTGAGTCTGTTTGGGTCTTTTGTTTCTCCTACCCCCCCTCTGCTCCTTAGGAGGCAGACTTTCAGGGGCAAGAGATTTTGTTTCCGGTTCCTGGGTTTCCAGGGGCTGTTTACAAGTGAGGAAGGAAGCTTCCTCCAAGGCTTTACACCCCCCTTCCCTTTGTGCCTCCTCCCTGGGAACCGGTGAGTTATCGGGGTGCTGCCCCCGTCATTGTTCTGGAGCACCAGGTCCAGAGTTGGGTGCGTTCTGCGCCGGCACGCCCATCTGAGGGTTCTGCTGAGCCCTCAGTATGTGACCCAGGTCCCGCGCCATGTTTTGAACCTGGCGCTCTAACTGGGAAACCCGCTCAGGCTGATACGGGGCCCTGTTTTCTCCCCTGGGCTGATCCCGGGAAGGGTAGCTGTCCCTCCTCTGGTAATACCCCGGGTTGGGAAGATTTGGGTACCCCTCCACCCTTGGCCTCCCCTCTCCCGGATTCAGTGGTCTGGGCTCAGGGAATTGGGGAAAGAAGGATGGATGGTTTTGGGGCTGGAAGTCGGGTGGATATCTGGGGAAAAAGTCCTGCCCAGGGTTTGGTAAATTTCTGCCCTCCTGTGGGAAGTTTGGAGGGAAGTTCCCTGGGTTAGGTGCTTGGCTGGATCCCCCCCCTTGGGCTGGAGGAGTCCACACATAACCCAGGATGGGTCGATTTCCCTTGTAACGTGGACTTACATAATCAGGAGAGCGAGGGACCCCATTTGTGGGGCTGCCTCCCTGGCTCCCTGTCTGTGACTGGCCCGAGGACCTTCTGGGCCTAGCATTATTAGGTGCAGGTAGGTTTTTAGGCCCCCCCATCTCCAAATCCAAAACGGGGGTGACCTTTACCTCTGCCACCTTGGCAGCAGCAGGGGTGCTGTTGGCTTTGGGGTTTTTCTGGGCATTGCTTTTATTTTCTATGGGCTTCTGCACCTCATAGATCCGGGTAGCCTGTTCAATGACCCAGTCTAAAGATCTTTTCTCATGAAAATCCCTCACAAGCTGGGTCATGATATATTTGGGCAAGGCATGGAAAAATGTATTGACAAACTCTCTACTATCTGTGCGCACCCTTCTGGTGGTTTGCGCAAAAGCACGCTTTAACTCCTGCACAAATTCTCGTGGGGCCTGATCCTCCCCACATTGCAAATTGTAGGCCGCCTTGCGAGCCTCTTGAGGATTTCTGTGAACAGAAAAATGTTTCAGGATGGCCGCCTTATATGTGGACCATCTTAAATGATTTTGGTCCTCCAGCCCCGCAAAGAAACTGGAGTATTCCGGGGAGAATGTCCACTTTACATATTGAATACAGCTTTGGCTGTCCTTCAAATGGAAAGTCTCCATCATTTGTTCAAACAACTCTAAGTGCTCCCAAACAGAATACTTAGCGTTCTTATGGTAAGGCGTGATGACGCTCCTGATCGCCTTAATCTGCTTTAAGGGGTCCTTAAGCAAGGCCCTTTTTGCCTTATTGGCCTTTTTGGTTCGGGTAACCCTTGTCCATTCTTCCTCGGACTCAGAGGCACTGCTCCCAGAGGTTCCCGTCTGTTCTTCCAGGTTTTCCCGGATTCTGCGAGCCTGGGAATGGCTGGCAGAATGTGGGGACCTGGTCTCCTGTGTCCTGCGCAGTTCAGAGGAGTCTTCAGATTCCTCCTTGCTGCCAGGATTTGATGGGTACCCCCTCCACTGACCTAACTGGGCAGAGGTTTTCAGGATGCCCTTAATGGGCCTACTCTCCTGGGGTTCCCCATTGAACTGTACTGTACTTGGGTGCCCATACCCGGATGTCCACCCCTCCATTCCTGAGTGGTACTGGCCTATGAGCCCCATACTCTTAGCTGGATAGTGATCTGCCATCCCTGCGGCCCTGTGCTCATGTGCGCCAGGGGACATGGGGGTGGTAGAGTCCAGGGACTGGGGGAGATGAAGGCCCCTGGTGTTAGGGCTCCTGCGGTTATGGTCAGGAATCTCTCTTTCCCAGCGGACCTCATCTCTATCCGCCCCTGCTCCCTGTTGCAATGCAAGAGCCTGCATTTGTGCTTTCAGTTCCTCTGTTACGGCCTTACTCGACTCTATCAGTTTCTCCTGCATCGCTACCTGTTGCTGGAGCCTATCATTGTGTTGACAGAGGGCCTCATTCTCCCTCTGTGCTTCCTGGTTGGTCCTGGAGAACTGGGCCAGTCTTTGCTGCAGGAGGTTTACCTCCTGGGCAATGTCCCTATTGGCCTGCTCCTTTCTTGCTAGAGCATCCTCCACCCTTCTGGTGTGCTCTACCAAGTTCTGGTTTTCTTTTTGGAGGTCACCCAGCCCCTGGTGGGCCAGGTGATTTTCTTCCATTTTTCTTTTTAAATGGCAGACTTCCTGGCCTAAGGCGTCTCTTTCCTGACTAAGAGCCTGCATTTGTGCCGCCAGGTCGTCCCTTTGCCTTTGGAAGGCACCAGCTTTCTGGCGCTCCTGATCAAACTCTGCCTGGGTATCCAGGTCTTTCAGAATCAGTTTATTGCTCTCCTCCTTCACTCTATCTAGGTGGCCTTGCAGGGTGACTACCTGCTCAGCACATGCCCTATTGAAGTCTAGCTGTTGCTCCAGCTTTTTCTGGCTTTGCAGTAGGGAGTCCAAACCTTCTTGGTGTTCCTTCTGCAAGGCCAGAAATCTGGTATCCTGTTCTGACCTTTCCTTTTGCAGCACATCCATATCCTCCTTTATTTTAGTGATGTACTGTCTGGTCTCATTTTCTGACTCCTGGCTTCTGTGCAGCCTTTGCTCAGAAGAGTCCAGATCAGATTGGGCCTTCTCTAACGCCATCTGTTGCCTTTTTGCCAGATCATGGCCTTCAGCACATTTATTCTGTATGGCTCCCATGTATAAATATAAATATGCCGCTATCCTAACAATCTTGTCGTGCTCATCTTTGGCCTTAGGAGCCATATATAGTTCACTCAGGGCCACGTGTAATGGACCCTGATCTCTATATATATCTGACCCTGTTTCAGTGACCTGTTGCGTGATGGCCTGCAACCAGACTGTTTGGTCCTGGTGAGTCCATTCACCTCTCACAAATAGTTTGTGTAAGAAGTGCTCTCTGGCTATTTTCATATCTACCAAGGTCGTCATTCTAGAGATTGGTCTCTGTCCTGACTTTTGGAAGTTAGTATTTTAGTTTTGCAGAACAGAACTTTTCTTGGAGTGTCCCTTTTGAGGAATGCTTCACAGCGTAATGCAGCGTGGTGATCCGACTGGATGTATGTATCCCGTCAGTTAGCACACTGTATTAAGCTGCACAAATGGTAAATCTAACCCAACGTCTCGGCTCGAGCCCCCACTTTGTAAGAGGATTCAATTCAACACTACAGCTAAGTCAACGCCTAGTCTATAATACTGAATGAAAACCCTTATTGATATATCTTTAGGTCCAGTTCATGCGTTCTGGATGACTACCCCTATATAACACCCCTCTCTTGGAATCCCCCTGACCCCACTGAGCCAAGAAGTAGTTCTGTTTTGCAAGTTTAAAAGGTTTATTTGATAATTTACAATATATATTATATCACGCTTTATAATAATTAATAATTGAATAGCACACTTAATCTGATATGATAAAGATTGACAACAGAGAATCTGGCACTAGCACACTTCTTTATAATTACTAAGGAGTTGAGATGAAATGGATAAGGTAGCACACTGGTAATTAGGAACAAAAGTATAATGTGGTAGAGGATGCTTTATGTAAGCTCAGGTGGATGCAATATTCAATGAATGCAGTACAGAAAATACTCAATATGATTTCAACCAAACAATGTAATCACTCTTCTCTGGCTATTCACTCCCCCCCCTCTTTATGCAATGCAAGGAAATGGGAGGAAAGCACACAGTTCTCAGAAATGCAATCAATGTAAATCAGTTCAATCCAGCAAGCTTAGACAACAGAAAACAGATAGGAGTTTTGAAAACACAAGCCCAAATTGCTTTGATATGTGCTGGCAATGAATTAAAAAAAATATGCTAAACGCTTTTAATTCCCTTACAGAGGTTCAGGGTGAGTGGTATCTAGTTAATATTAGTCCAGGCTCACACTAGCAATGATGCAGGGATAGTTAGCAGGTCAAACGAATTTCTGGCAAATGGAAAGCAAACAGCAGCAGTTTTTACATGTGAAGAAATTGCAAATCGCGGTAAAATTCGCGGATGCGTGTACCGCGATTGCGGTAAAACTATAAGGGGTATGAATGCGTTTCTTGGTGCAATTCAAAGCTACGATTCTAAGCTATCAGAGGAAAGTTACTGCAAGTCTCTAGCCCAAACGGTCGCGGAGATATGAGCGATTTAATAAAGGTCGTTTTTGGGTTTGCAAATTTCAAAAGCTCAAAATGACAAGTGCAGCTTGCAACTAGAAATGACAGGTGACAGCTAGGAGGCAGTTCTACTTAGGTTAAATAGATTGAATTAGATGAATTTAAACTAAGAGATGTGTTCTGAGTTTTGCTAAGTACTCACAAGAGATTTTGAACAGGAAAGCGACTTGGTCACGATCTTCAGTCTGGTCAGGTCTTTCCGGATTCTGCTCACAGCGCCTGGTCTGGTCTCGGCTAGGCACAGCACTGCTTTCTCTCTGGTCTGGTCTCTGCTAGGCACAGCACTGCTTTCTCTCTGGTCTGGTCTCTGCTAGGCACAGCACTGCTTTCTCTCTGGTCTGGTCTCTGCTAGGCACAGCACTGCTTTCTCTCTGGTCTGGTCTCTGCTCTGGATAGATTGAAGTCTCTAGTTTGGCTTTCTGGAGTTTGATGGAGGTAAGTATGGATTTTTCCGGCAGGGCTTCCAGCGGCAGATGAAATTGAATGTCTCTATGTGTCCTGACTCTCTGCTTTTATCTGTTTCTTGAGAATGGGTGTGTGTGTTGCATCACTAGACTTGCCCCTCTCATTCGTCATTGGTCAGGCTTCCATTCCTCCGCTTGATTGGCAAACTGAACTGTGAGTCAGATTGATGTCATTTTATGATCTCTTGAAACAACCTCCCTTATCATCTGTGCACCCAAATATATATATGATCAAAATCCATACTTCAGAGTTACACAGTTGTTTGAAATTACATATACATGGTGTGGCTGAATTTAGCCATGTCTATGTCCAAATCTGCTCATTCTCGGAGCTTGCATTCAAAGAGTGTACATAATTGACTTTTTAACTGCTTTTTCAATTTCCGACATGGACCCAACTTTACATACATGTGTGCAGGGGGTAGGGACATTAACTGATGAAGTTTCAGATTTTTAACATGCACACATTTAGAGTAATATCCACTTTTCCGCTAAAACCCCCCTGAACATACCACCGGTTCCTACCACGTCTTAAACTGTGGGCAGAAAAATCACAAGAATTATGGTATCATTTATAAAATTTTCACATGTCCGCACTATGAATTATCCCCCTTTTTATAAAACCATATCCTTGCTGCAGGGGTGTGTCTTTTCAGGTCACATGGTACAGAAACCAGTCTTTCCAGTTTCTGCCAAGCCAGCTTGCTTCTCACAGGCAGTGCCCCTCCCAGCTTCTCCAGGAGGAAGCCACTTTTTACGACGTCTGTAATAAAAACCTTTGCCTGAGTGGAGAGGGCTTTGTTCACTCTCTGGCAGAGCACAGGAAATTCAATTATCAGATAGATGGCATATCCTTAGTGTGGGCAGCAAAAGGAACATTGGCCTGGGAACATAGTTGTGACTCAAGTTTCACTCCTGATGGGATCCGTTGCTAGGCAAAATCAAATTCCTTAAGCCAGACCTTCAGCTAACTTTTTGTTGCTTTTAAAATAACTTGTAATTTTACACATGCAGCTAGAATGCTGATTCTAAGTGCAAAACTATGACATTTCAACAGTTACAAAGGCATGTGACACCAAACATAGGTCACTCATTTAATTTAACATTTTCGATTTTGGTGGTTTTAAATCCAGTTGCAGTTAGGCTTAAGCTGCTGACTCCATAGCATTTTTGTTATAAGCATTGTTTTTGGGCTCTTCATTTCCCAGATTTTGTAGGCACACAAAACTCCATTCTGCCAAATGTCTGCTGGTGTTCAGTGAATATTTTGCACATGTTGCAAGGTTTGAAATAGGCATTTTGCTTGCCTTCAGAAAAACACACAGTGGGTTTTAAAACGCCGGCTTTTGGATAGTGGTGAGTACTGGTACTGCACCCATTTTTGGGATTTTCTTGGATTAATGCATTCTAAACAGGAATGGTTCTTACATGGTAGTAAATCCTTGCTTAATATTGTTTTGATGGGGCTCCTTACAGTAAGATGGTTATGTGGAACCCCACAAAAAGGGTTGAATCTTTAAAGTGGTCCAATGAGTCACGATTTCAGCAACTTTTTGACATCAGTAAAAGTGGATTTTGTTAACAAAGACCTTTCTTTACCCTGGTGGGTGGCAAGTTAGGTAACCATTTTGGTGTGCGCACAACTGCGCAGCTTTCCTGGATTTCGGCGCACATGTGGGTTTTCCGCCATCTTGAATTTCCTAAGCCCACAGCACCAAATGTTGTAGCAGGGTAGCTTAAACGTGGGTCAGGACACCCTACAAGTTTTATACATATTTGGATGTAGTTCAAGCCGTGTCCTACAGATAAGGGGCAGCCGAGCAAGTCCTAACCCATTGGCATTCTATAATTCTCCTTAACCTTTCCTCTGGTTTTAACATGGTCAATCACACCATCCTGATCAACCGACTCTGTGATAAACTGGAAATCACAGATCAGGCCCTGCAGTGGCTGACCTCTTTCCTCTTCGACCAACCCTCCCAGGTCCAACATGGGTCCTTTCTCCCCACATGTGGTGTTCCCCAGGGCTCTAACCTCTCACCCTTGCTCTTCAATCTCTATGTGGCTCCTCCGGGCCACCTAATCTCCACTTTCTGCTCTAACTTTCAGTGTTATGCGGATGACACACAACTCTCTTTCTGGCTCCCTATAGCCTCCTCTCCTCTCTCACACATTCTAGACTGTCTATCCATGATTCAGGATTGGTGGGCTCCCAGCGATCTCTGCCTTGATACCAGTAAGACGGAGATCCTTCTCACCAGAGCCCTGCTCCTGCTTTCCCTCTCTCACTCTGGCTGCCCTCCATGGGCCCTTTTCCTTCACCACACCATTGCCCCAGCACAACCCTGTAACCTGTCCGGCTTGAGCACCAGTACCCTTTGTAGCTGCTCCATCGAATCAAGCATGAAACCACCAGGACTTCGCATCATAGCTCGGCTTGAACTGCTGGGTCATCACACCACTCAACCTCCCAAAGCTGCGGTCTTCATTGTCTTGAACCATGCTCAATTGTCGAACCGTTCCTGGTGTCCCATTTGACCTGCATTGCTCAAAGCCATCTCGAATCGTATTGGGACTCTGCTTGAACCCAACTCTTCAGTGATTCGCCACCTAGGATCAATGGAACTTGCCACCTGCAAACCCGGTTCAACCTGAAAGTACAACAGATATAACCCTGGCTTGATGCCATCAAACTGCTTGGCATTTGATTGAGGTACTTTAAACTGAACACGTTGCCCTGGTCCACCTCTTGGGGCCATGGAGACGGCCTAGGTCCCTTTTGTACCTTTTTCCTCTGAAAAGCATACAATATTAAATTCACAATGGTTGATGATTGCCTTTTCACCACTATTTCATTAGCCAGAGTGCTGCATCTTTCTATCTTTTGCATATTCTGTTTTCTCTCTAGAGGGGTGGGATTTGAAATAGTGGTGTGCTTAATTAAAGTATATATATATATATATGTATATATATATATATATATATTTCAATTGAATCTTGATTGGACTATTGTACTTTGATGTTTAGGTTGCTACTGAATCACATTCACACCCTTTCTGAGAGTATAGACTTCCCTCAGCCCACATTACCATAAAAGAGAAGGAGATATATCTTTGCCAGTGCCTGTTTCACCTTTATGATTGGGATCACTGTAGTTTTGAAAAAGCGGGGGCTGAGTAGGTGGTTTTTAGTCACTACTCATGGGTAAACTCCCACAGAGCAGAGGTACATTTTGTCACACATAACTGCATCACTGATAATGTGAAATGCATACTTCAAAGATGGCAGAACACAATGGGCCTCATTACGAGTTGGGCGGTAAGGGATTACCGGCACCGGTAAGGGCAACCACCCTACTACAAGTTCCCTTTGCGGGTACTTCCCTAACGCCTGTTTTTTTCAGGCGTTAAGGACGGGACCCGCAAAGGGAATCTAGAGCTAATAGCGGTACCGCAATTCCGTTATTAGCGCCTTCCCCATTCCCATTGAGCCCTGGTGAATGGGGAATTACCAGTCCCGCCAACCTTGGAATGGACCGGTAATTGCTCCATTCACCAGGGCAGAGCCGGAACGAGTTTGGAGGCAGCCATGAGGCCCAATGTATGTGTGGTTACACTTGACCTCCTTTCTTTCCCCACTATATTTGTATCTTGTGCCTCGTTCTAGAGACACAATAGTTAGAGGAGCAATGTGGCCTCATCCTGGGGATATTAAAATGTGTATTGTCTGTGCTCATCTGATGGAGGCAGGAAGGACTTAAGGATAACCAGAACGTGCATGTAGAAAAGGAATACAGTTCTTTGATATGTTTCAGGTATCAGGCTAGTAGGAAAGATGGAGGTAGGAGGCATCCTTCCAGCTAGACTCCCATAGCCTGGATGCCCAACAATCACTCATGGAACCTCAGGGCACTCCAGGTCCCATTGCATTCAACATTCCATCCCAGGTAGCTGGTGCAAATGCTACAAACTGTTTCGACTAACAAGCAGAAGTGCGAAGAATAGTACTTTCATTTCACCAGTAATCTGCCCATGGGCAGGAACATTTGGACATCCCACCCTACCACAAGAGCACTCGAATGTCCTTGTTCCTTGAGCCAGCTGGCAGAAAGTGTTTGCCCATGTGAGGTAAAGTGCCTGTTGGGAAGTGAGTGGCTAGAGGGCATAGAGATACAGTGGAAAATCACATGTTCATAAAGGGATCTTTTGCAAGCTGGAGCTGCTTAATAGCACCATTGGGTCTTCAATACACCTCAGTGAATTAGTTGAAGCGTTACTTTTAACCCATTAGAATGTGTCTGCTCCCTCTGAGCATTCTGTCAGCATTACACAGCAGGCACTCACCTATGGGATAGTCATCCAACAGTGGGGAGAAATTAATTTAAGAATTATGAGAGAACTGAGTGAAACTACGGAACTAGTATGGGTGACGATTCGTATGCGAAAGAAACATTAAACCTACAAAAGTGTACTTACAACTGATGTATTTAAGCTTGACATAACAGGACTGCGGAGAGCCATACACTTGTTTGCTTTCTGTTTACAAGCTGATATCAGTAGCAGCACTTCATCTGGATCTGTGGAAGTCTTGACATCAGAAAGTGCCTTTGCCCAAGCAGAAGATCCAACAAGCCACATGAAGGAAAAGACCACTGTTACTATGAAATCCTGAAACAAAACAATAATGCTTCATATTACTTCCAATCAATACAGGTAGTTGTGATATCACATTGTACTCTGGCGACCATGGATCGTCTCAATTTGCAATGCTCAAAATAACATAGCTTTGCATAACTCTTATTGTTCTCATTCCATTGACATGACAAGCAGAATTGCATTAGTAGTCGTACCTGTATTTCACCCTGTTATAAGCAAATTAAGCAGAGGTCAGTCTAGATAGTGCCTTTACCTACTTAGCTATGATATGTTGGTGGCTACACAGATCATCATCACATGTAAGGTTATACTGCATTTTCCATGAGAACTCTAAAAGGCATTTACCTCTAACAATTGATGTCCTGGACCAAACTTCACCAACTCTTCGCAACATCCGGTTGAAAATGTTACATCTGGTAAACACAACTCTGGAATTGCTTAGTTTAAATAGGCAATTACCAATTGTATTTTACATGGGATTTTCATGAAAATAAATTTCAGTAGGATGTTATCTGAATAATTTCATAATCTTTCTCACCAAGAAGTGTGAGAGATTTCTATATGTGAGGGGGTATTCTCCTGGGGACTGCAAGAATAAATGGAATGTGCACTGTGCAGGAATCCATGCTTTAAGAAACAAGTCCACTTTCCACACATAGGGCCTCATTACGACCCTGGCGCTACGTTTTTAACGGCACCGTAAAAGGCTGCAACGCCGTTAAACATTTAGCGCCTTACTACGAGGTCCCTTTGAGGGACTCGACCTTAACGGCTGGTCTACACCAGCCGTTAAAGTAGGGACCCGCAAAGGGACCTTGGTGCTAAGTACGGTACCGCATTTTTCAGTACCGTACTTAGCGCCTTCCCCATTCCCATAGAGTCCTATGGGGCGGAAATGGGAATGGGGAAGGGCCATGGTTCAATGGGGAATTACCACCCCGCCAACCTTGGAATGGGGTCGTAATTCCCCATTGAACCATGGCGGACCTGTTACAACACCGGCACCAACCATGGTGCTAATAGCGCCATGGTTTAGCGCCGGTGTTTTAATGAGGGCCATAATATGTAATTAAACTGTGGTGAAAATGATCAAACCATGGCCGGCTCCTTGCCATTGGGTTTTATAACTAAATTGCTGGCCTCCAAACAGTAACAAATGTATCTTCTACTGACATGCCAGCAGTTAGAGGGTGAGATGACAACCTTCTACAAACAAAGAACCTCATTACGAGTATGGCAGTATGCAGTAGAAATTGAGTTAACTAAATTAGTGGCACTTTTACCACTCTTGCGAATTAGGGCTCCAAGGCGAATGTTTCTGCAGTAATTTCACCAGCGTTAATTCGGTCAGTGGAATTCGCACCAGAAACCAAAATGGCAATTCTGGTGATGGAAATGAAGGCATGGGTGTACCTAATTACTGAGAATGTCAGACAGATGTCCTTGGACGCATCCTCCGTGCTCAGCATCTCACCCATTCACACCAGGCCCTCCCCCTTGTCAGCTTGCTCTGCCCTCCATTGGCAGCATACTGATGACCCTGAATCCCCTCCAGAAGACGAGGGGGCACATGGACACCTAGCATCTGGCAGTGAGAGAAGGCACAACCATCACTCTCCTGGGCTGATAAATCAACACACCCTCGATGCCACCTGGGAGCGGCTCTCTCAGATAGAGCACTGGAAGGAGAGGATGGGGAAGGTTACTAGGAACAACTGGGCCACTCCGAGGCAATGCACAATGCTGTTCAGGGTGCTTCCCGGCAGCTGGCCACTGCCCTGGACCACCTGTGTTGGTGTTCTGCTTATGGCACAGCAATCAATACCCTAATGATCAAAAGGGTGCAGTAGCTGGCCAAATATATGTCTGCAACCAATGAGAATGTTTCCAGAGCCATAACCCTGACCCTGCAGCACATCCGATGTGGTTAACTGGCCATTCCTGTGTCCGCCTCCCCAATGAAGGCATCTGTAGTGAGCACGCTACCAAGCTGCTTGCAGCACTACACTAGTTGTCCATCCTCTCCAGCACATACAGGTGGCAAGAGGAGGTAGTGGACACATTCTGACTGAATGTAGACTACAAGGGTCTGGAGAGGGGATAGTGTTGGGGATGAGGGTGTGAGGAGGGGATGGTGTTGGGGATGAGGGTGTGGGGAGGGGCGGGTGTTGGGGATGAGGGTGTGGGGAGGGGATGGTGTTGGGGATGAGGGTGTAGGGAGGGGATGGTGTTGGGGATGAGGGTGTGAGGTGGTGCTGGGTCTTTTGCATTGCACATAATAAGCCTTGTGTACACCTTAAAACAGGCAAGGACAATGCTTTTTGGTGTACTATTTATGTGTCTAGTAGTGACCCAGTTGTTCCTAGCTGTCCAAAGCTGTACTGGTCACAGAATAGGAAGACCACACATAAGCAGAACAACACCATGTGGAGGGGCATCTGGACATGGTGGTGGCAGTCCAGAATAATCCACGGGACTGTGAGGACATCTGAAAGAGCTGTAACAACCTCAAAGCAAGGGTTAGCACCCTCATCTCCAAACAAAGTCAGGAGACAGCTGCCATCTGGGAAGGTACCATAGAGCTGCTCCAGCCCACACTTGTGGAGGAGACAGGGAGCAGTATTCTATACATGGCGGGCTTGGAGGGTGTGAGAACGATAGAGGTTGGAGCCATGAGCCAGGAAGACCCCGCTGAGTACATGAGTGAAACATGGGCCCATTTCACAATAAAACCAATAGAATGCAACATGCACACTTTCAGTAACCTAGCAGATAATTCCGCAGGCAACTCATAGGCAACACATGAAACACCTCAGGATTGTACATCAGGAGTCATGGCAGGTGTGCACCTCTAAAAAGACCCACCATCGAGATGGGGTAGGCCTTTCATGTAGGAGATGAACAACAAACATGCAACAGCAAGTATCACGGACAGACACCCAATCACATGGCACATCACCAACACCTGCTGCCAGCACGCAAGGAACTCATGTATGCATAAACGCATGGCACAAAGCCAACATCTGTAGGCGTCATGTTCCAACAGACAACTACTGCACCTGATCAGTAGCAGCAATGCCTCAATGAAGAGTGTGTTCCACAAACTTTGGCAGTCACACCACTATGGCTAGCAGGACACCCCAAGGTGACAGTAGCAGTTGTTCTGTATACAACATAGGACCAGTCCTACATGGGCACCACTGACCTTGCACAACTGTGAAGCATCTGAGAACACAGTCCGGGCAAGGTACACATTCCCAACAGTAAAGAATCACATCAAATGATCAAATCAGCAATCCATGATACTGGCTGCCTTTTTACAAGGCATGCATGGGGCTGTAGCAGGGTGGGACCCCTGAGCACATAGCATACCTCATGAAACCAGACCATAATACTTGTATGCAAGGCTAACGATGCAACGTTTCCTGTATCCCAACAGACACACAAGAGAACCAGGAAACCCATAGAAGGATTCAGCAGGTCTGGCACGCTCACTCAGAAAGTGTCAAGAAGGTATCCGGGCATGCTGCACTGGCCAGTCATGCTGCACCCAGGTAGGAAATTGGGGAGAAGGAGACCTTCAGGAACCCCTCAGTCCAAGGCCACTGCTGCTGGCACCGCTGGGGGCACATGCGCACCTGCCATGGGCATGGTCTCAACTCCAGCCATTACAGAGTCTGCAAGACCACCAACCAACCAGCCGCCTTTCACCACTGTTGGAACAATGTACAGGGTGCAACCCACCGACACCAGTGCAAGCATCAATGCTGCCATGGAGCAGTCCACTGCACAGGACACAGGCACCCTACCTGCTGATACAACCGACCCCGTGTCAGGTACCACAAACTCAACCGCTCCAGCTGCCCCTGTGAAGCAGATGACCTTGGACTCATACCCCCTTGCCAAGCACCTCGTCCATTCACACCAGTCCCCTCCACCCTTGTCAGCTTGCTGTGCCCTTCATTGGCACAATCCTGATGACAATGAATCCCATTGTGACGACGATGAGGCACATGGAGAGCTGGTGTTTGACATTGACGGAAGGCTCCCTGTACATCTTCAATGTAATTTGTGATATCATCAGTGTGCTTAGGGGCTGCACAATGGGGGCCTCATAGTTAAGGTGGCATTGCTTATAACACCTGCCAAATTTCAGGGGGGAGATTTAATGATCCATTACATTGGCCTTCAATGTCACTTCAGCAAACTGTTGTTCACTGAATTTCAAGGGTTTCGGTGCATCAGGTTGTGTCATCTTAACAGAGATTCAAGGATTTTGAATTTGAATTTGAAGAGCACTGAACCTATTCACCTTCACTTTCTCATAACTAAAGTTATCTCACTGAATTACAAATGTTTTGTTATGCTATACCTCCCACCACCTATAATTCTGACTTATTTCTGATAACATAATTGATGTCATACCATTTGTTACCAATATCTGTTCTTCAGCTATGCAACATCAGATTTTTCAAGTATTTTGTCTTTTTTGTGTCCACTAGATAAAAAGGGATTACTAATGGTGTACTATGACGAGGAAGAGTGAGGCGGGGGACTTTGACAAGGAAGGCTGAAGCAAGCTATTTGGGGTGTGATGCAGATGAGTGAGGTGGCGGTAGTGGGAGACTGTGATGAGGAAGAGTCATGTGGTGATGGGGGTACTGTGAAGAGGAATAGTGTTTTGGTGGTAGTTGGGGACTGAGGCAAGGAAGAGTGAGATGCAGTAGTGGGGTATTGCGATGAGTAAAAATGATGTGGTGGTAGTGAGGTACTGTGACGAAGAAGATTGACATACTGTAAGGGGGAACTGTGACAAGAAAGACAGGGATGTGATAGTGGGGGACTAAGACTAGGAAGAGTGACATAGTGGGGTACTGTGATGAGGAAGAGTGATGTGATTGTAGTGAGGGGCTGTGAAGAGGAAGAGTTAGTTGGTAGTGGGGCACTGTTCTGAGGAAGACTGACATATGGTAGTGAGGGACTGTGGTGAGGAAGAGCAAGTTGTGGTAGTGAGCTACTGTTATGTTATGTTATGTAGATTTCTTAAGCACACGGTCACCTAAGGGTATCTTGGTACTAGAAATTAACTTACTGTGTTGAGGAAGAGAGGTTTGTTAGTAGTGGGGTACTGTGATGCGGAAGAGTGACATGGTTTTAGTGGGGGACTGTGACAATGAAACATGATTTGGTGGTAGTGGGGGACTGTGATGTGGAAGCGTCACGTGGTGGTAGGGATTACTGTGATAAGGAAGAGTGAGTTGATGGTAGTGGGATACTGTGATGCGGATGGAAGTGTGAGGTGGTGGTAGTGAGGGACTGTGACAAGGAAGCGTGAGGTGGTGGTAGTGGAGGACTGTGATGAGGAAGAGTCACATGGTGGTAGTTTGTTTTTAGAAGGAACAGTTATGTGGTGGTAGTGTGGTACTGTGATGTGTATGCATGAGTAGATGGTAGTGGGATACTGTGATGTGGAAGAGTGAGTTTGTTGTAGTGGTGTACTGTGACAAGGAAGAGTGATGTGCTGATAGAGGGGAAATGGTGAGGAAGCATGACGTGCTGGTAGTGGGGTAATATAATGAAGAAGAGTGATGAGGAAGACTGATGTGGTAGTGGAGTACTCTGACGACGAAGAATGAGGTGACGTAGTGGGGGACTGTGACGAGGAAGAGGGATGTGGGAGTAAAGGTAAGATTATCATTGTGTAATGGGATGAGCAAGATGGATGTGGGGGTGTATAGGTAAGAATAGTATTCAGTACTGGGACAAGGAAGAGGTATATAGGAGTTTACTAATGAGGTACTGAGATGAAGAAGAGGGTGGTGTGATAAAGTAGATATCTTCCCTGATGAGTTCAGGAGTGATTTGAAAACTACACTTTTAAGTCACGTGAAAAGCGTATACAATCAAATCAAAGGATATTGTAAACAAGTATTGCCTTTCCTCGACCCTTCATTGCACATTTTTGAAGTAATTAAACAATTATAAAGTTTTTTAACACACTTAACACCCCAAGACCCTAATAGTCCCCTAATACGCCCCTCCCACACTTAGTTAATTCAGGAAGCAATCCCTGCAAAATATTTATTTAAAAGAAAATGCTTTCTAAATTAACTTAAATATCTTAATAACTTAATAACTTAAAATAAAGCTCTTCCCCTAACCTGTAATCACAATGATTGGCACATCTAAATATTTGTTTGGACTCTTTTTTTACCGGTAGTGCCGATTCTCCAATTCAGAAAAATGCTGGAGAAAAGAAAATGCACTATACCCAAGCCCCAAGCCTTCACATACCTCTGTTTTAATTTAAGAAAGCACTGACTGTGAGGAATATTTTGAGTTAATCATATATGGTACCAATCTCAGATCCTTCCAATAATTGGCTACTAGCCTTGCAAGTCCATGTATTCCAAAAGTGTAGAACATGTTTTATGGCCTCTTTGACAAGAATACGAACCAGGTTAATTTTAGTAGTATTTACAATATCAAACAGTTAATCAACTGTTGTTCTAAATGTGTTGTGTATGTCATTGTATGTGAGTGTGAACTTATGTACCTAGGCAGCACAAAAGGGAGGCGTGGCTCACGGGCAAGGCGCTCTCCTTGTAAGCAAGATGCGCAGAGCAACACAGGTTTGATCCCCGGGTCCGCGCTTAGAAACCTCTGGGTATTAAGCACATTATAAATAACCAATTCCAATTCCAATTACAAAATGAACCTATGTACGAGAATTAGAGAACATTTGAACATGCTCAGTTCTAAAGATGCAAGATATCCCCTGGTGAGTCACTGGCAAGAAAAACATCAGCTGGACAATAAAAAGGACATTCGCTTTGTAGGACTTGAATTTGTTTCTTGTGATACCGGAGATGGTGATCTGGAATTGCGCTTAAGACAACAAGAATTGAGACTTAGCTGCAAATACCAATGTCTAACAACTGGTTTAAACACAGAGCATAAATTAAATATCTCCCTTTAACCAGGAGGACTACAACAAGTGATAACCATAAATCATTTTCTACACAGCATATTGGGTGATATCGTGTGCTTGCCACAGTATTCTCTGTATGGAATGCAGGACACAGTTACATCTAGATGGAGTATTCCCCGGAATATGTACCTATGTGGTTTATAGCATGTAAGTGCCTTTTCAGCTTACCTAGACTTCTTGGCCTCACTGAAACAAGAGGGCCCCATAATCAACACTTGGTACCATATAAGGTACCACGCCTCATTTGCCAAGCACCCCATTTAAGCGCAGCGTACTGTGATGAATCCAATGGAGTCATGACAGATTGCCCAGAAGTGACTGCCTTCCATGTAGCCCTTGTGGCCAGGGGACGGAAACCGCTACCTGATCCTGATCCTGGGGGCGGCTATATGAGGATGGATCACATGGGAGAAGACAACTACCGGGGAGATGTCATGACTTCATTGGACTAGATGCGTATCCCCACCTTTCCCATGAAGAAGACCCTCTTATGCCAAAGACCTTAATGGCCTATTGCCAGCTGTTTCTTCCCTCTTGTAGAGGAAGTAAATAAACCTCTTCGCAATACTCTTTAGTTCAAACCCCCATCTATGACTTAGACAGAAAATGCTCCAACAAAAAACCCGTTTGCTTCTGATATAACTTTATGTGAAAATGGTCTCTCATGTAAAACCACTGACAAAAACACTGGATGTCCAATGACACCCATGGACTAAAACTCCCATAATCATCAGCTACTGAGGTGAAAAGGATGAAGAGGTTGGTGCAAGGTAATAGGAACCTGAATCTCAATGGGCAGGCTAGTTGTTCAACAGAATCACCTTTGCACGGGACATTTAAAGATGGCAACAATGCTACTGAGGGTGGCAGTGCAGAAGAAGATGTTGGTTCCTATGTAGAGACTTTCGAGTGTGGGAAAAATGTACCAGTGTGGCGGAGCAGAGGAGTCTGCTTAGACAGAAGGAGAAACACTATGTGTGAGCAGGCCGTGCTGTGGATATGCCACTGGCTGCAAGAGAGTTCCTTGCTGTTTGGCAGCTGAAAGAGGCAAATTTCGCCATAGCGGGACCTGAAGGGAAGCAGGTGTGTGACCACAGAGCTGCAAAGGAAGACTAAGGGACGTCTGCACAATCCAAAGTGGGAAGCAAAGCCATGCCACAGAAGCGCAAACAACACCAGAGACGCTGGAGAGAACCGGTCAACTCAAAGCAGGTGGGGACCCCTGGGGAGTTCCGGCGACCGCACCAACAACAATTTCAATGTAACGAGATTGCTAATACAGAAACTATAGGATTAATGTTTGAAAGCAGAAAAGGCAAATTACAGATTCAAGTCTCAATAAGATACGGATGCAAGATATGCAAGTGTGGGGCAACATTTGAACAAACTTTACCGCAGACAGATATACCAACCAAAGATTCCCATGGATTACCAAACTGATAAATATATCCTTTGATGAAGGTCTAGTACCGGACCTGCTAAAATCTGCATGGATAACATCTTTATTAAAAAAAGAAAACCTGGATCCCACTAACAATGACAATTACAGGCCCATAACAAATGTGCCTTTTATCCTCAAGATATTAGACAAACTCGCATATCTGCAATTACAGGCCCACGTCGAGGAACATAAAATCCTTGTCAACCGACAGTCGGGTTATAGAGCTGGTCATGGGACCGAGACGGCCATGCTCAATCTTAAATCCTCTCTAGCTGGTATAGTAGACAAAAACCAAGCTGCTCTGCTCATGCTACTTGACTTCTCCACAACCTTTGACCTGGTTGATCACAGCTTACTTGTGTCTAGGCTCGGAGAGGTCGCTAACTGTTCCAATGCAGCATCTAGATGGATATCCTCTTTCTTAGGCCCTGGAATGGTAAGGGTATGTGTAGGCAACAGTCAATCCCCCCCCCATCTCTCAGACTTGTGGAGTTCCACAGGGTTCTTGTCTGTCGCCCTTGCTCTTGCTCTTTAATCTGTATATTCGCCCCTTTCTTGATCTTCTGAGTAAACTGGGAGTTCAATATACAAATTACACTGACGACACGCAAAGACGTCGGAACTATCAATAACATATACAAAGCAATACAGGACTGGATGGCCTGCAATTCATTGGCTTTGAATGATAAAAAGACCAAGCTCTTAATAGTGTCTTCCAAAAGCACCCGGACTAAACTTGATCCCAACTATGCCAGCTTTCCTATAGCAGATAATATCATCACTGTCCAAAAGAAAGTGAAGACCCTAGGAGTTGTACTGGGTGAAGAGCTAACCATGAAGTCCCATGTCTCCAGCATCAGGTCTAGCTGTGGACTGATTAACAAGCGAATAGGATACATCCGCCCATTTATCACAGAAAAAAACTGTGCTCTCCTCTCTTCAGCACTGATAAATTCTCGATTAGAGTATTGTAATAGTTTTCTATCTGGTGCCACAGCTACTAACGTTCAATCTCTGCAGCTGGCCCAGAACAATGCTGTGCGCACCTTTTTCAACCAATCTCGTCGCACCCACATCACTACCTTTAGGAAAAAACTTCACTGGCTCCTAGTAAGACATCGTATTACACACAAGGTGTTAACCATGATGCACAAATCCCTGAGCCTCAGCAACCCCACATATATGTCTGCACGCATTAGCATTAAGTCTAATGAGAGGAACCTCCGCTCATCTACAGCGATAGTCCTCAAACACCCCAGAGTCAGAACAGCTAGATTCGGGGGTACCACCCTAGATGTACAGGGACCCCTTCTCTGGAATGCACTACCAGCTCGGATACGGCAGATCCAAAGCTATACTGTGTTCAAACGGGTCATAAAAACCCACCTCTTCAACCTGAAATAACTTGCTTTAGGTTATCTATGTTCTTCTGCCTTGTCCTCTGTTCGTCTTGTTCTCTGTGTGCGCCCTGAGGCCCCCAGGCATGTGGCTTATTACAAAAATTAAAATAAATAAATAAGAACAGTATATGCAGTTTTGGTGATACAGAGGAACTGTTAACCACATAATAAGTCCTGGCAAGGGAAGGATACAAGGCAATTGAAATACATACAATGTTCTGGCAAGGGAAGTATACCAGGAAATTGAAACACAGAAGTCCTTGCAGGAGAGTACACCAGGCAGGTGAAATTGCATAACGAGTCCTGTCAGGGGAGTATACCAGGCGATTTGGAAAGCTACAAGAAATTCTATAGAAGGACAGTGTTTGTTAGACAAAGGAAAAATGTGTGTTAAAGAAAGCCTGTTACATAACCTGCTGCCTAACAGAAGCACTGCGAATCAAGGAGATACACAAAGGAACTGTTAGTAAAAGGAGACATTTCCATCCTATTTAAGAATCCTGGGGAAGGGAACCACCCTCTCTATCCAAGGTGTTTCACCTTGGAGAACATTTTCGTTGGAGCTATTCCAATTTTCATTTGTGAACATGTTTTGCCAATATCAGGTCGAAGACATTTCCTTTCACATTGTATTGTTTTGTCTGTAGTTTGAGGGTCAGGAAAGGACGTTTTGGACACAAGGACGTATTTTCAGTTAATGATATGCTGACACAGACAGATCCTTAGTTTTTGGCTTGTAGGTAGTGTTAAAAACCAGAGATTGTTTCACAACCTAGTCCCCGGGGGTCCCGTACTCAGGTGGCATGAGAAGGGTCATTGCTTTAGGATCCCGACCCTGTGGTTGGACAATCAAGGGAGGATCACCTGGGTAGGGGGTCCTCGAGGAGTGGGGGAAGAACATCTGATGGTGAAACAGGGTATCCCCTATTTCCACAACCCATCTAACCCCTGTCCCTGCCTATTTTATGAGAAACTACAGCTCCCATAATTCCTCCCCACATTACATTGACAACACTACTGAGCCAAGGAAGATGAGGAATAATGTCAGGCAGATCACCTTCATTGACTTGCACTGGCGCTGTCCCGGTAATGAGGCCAGGCAGAGTCAGGCATATAATCCTAACTATATACACCTGCCCCTTGTTAACAGTCATGTTCAGACGAATAAAAGGTGACGTGCATAGGCACACTCTGAGCGAAGCTGGGTATGAGAAAGAACTGTTCTTTCGGGGCTGGTGCAAACCAGGCGATGGAAGTCGTGAGGGCATGGGGCTGATCTGCAGTTACGAAGATCGAGAGAGAGCCAGGTGAGTATCCCCCACTTTCGGGAAGCCGAAAGCATTCCAAGACTGAAACCGAGTGAGCAGAAGAAAGAAACCTTCAAGGTACTTGAAAGCACCCCATGACCCTTCCGGCTGAACGAGGAGCGATGATGAAAGAAGGCTGATTAACATAACCAGTGAGTTATGGAAGGCAACCAATCTCTAGTTTGTGTTGAAAGCAAAAGTAACTGTAACTCAAAAGTTGAAGGTTGCGCGGATGCTGATAAAACGCATAGTGGAAAGGACTATTGCTGAATTGTAAAAGGATTGGATACAAAGTAACAGAGTGGTCCTGCGAGGTGAAATTGCACATTCGAAAGTCTCAGTGAAATGTTCTGAATGTCCCAAAAGAAAGTGAATGAATGAAAAGTATGTGAACTCTGATCAAGCCAGAGGGCAAAATATGTGAACTCTGAAAATGCCAAGATGGTAAACCGAAGAGAATGAGAAACGACAAGTAGCAAGAGGCACTGGGGTTGTAAGAGGAGGAATATTGTGAATTGTAGAATTATTGAATGAGAGGTTGAAGTGGTCACACAGAGGTCTATGTAAAAACCTTGCAGTTTCGAAAGTCTTCGACAGTGAAAAGACATCTGAGACAAAACGTGGGGAAGGGAACCGCCACCAAGTGAAAGACAGACTCGAGACCGGCAGAGGAAAGTCTGTGCAGAACTGTGTGATAAAGTGAAAAAGTGAAAGACAGGCTCGAGCCCAGCAGTGGGGATGCTGTTCCAAACTGTGTGATAAAGTGAAAGGTGAAAGACAGGCTCGAGCCTGACAGAGGGAAGCCTGTACAGTAATGGTCAAAAGTGGATTACACATTTATGACAAGGCAGAGGAACCCTAAGGAAGTGATTGAACTACCAGAAGCTTAAAGCCCAAGCCTGAACAGTTAAATTGTACCAGTAAGCCAAAATGTGCAAGACTGAAAGAACTGTGCCGTCCACCTATACTTTTTAGGAAACTCTCTAGACCCCGTGGTGCTCAACATGGGGAAAAGAGTTGTTATTTAAATCCATTCTGACATTTCTTTTGAGACATTATTTTCCTTTAGAATTCGCTTAACACATTTATCATTTTGAGAAGGAAGGCAAGGTTTGGTGTTCTTAGTATAGGCCTTTTTATGTTGACTAGACTAACTGGGAAGGTTTTGTTATTTATTTAATGATTAATGGTCGAGATTATTCCCATTCTACAGTTAAGGCCAGTTAGGAATTCTACCAACCCAACCAAATTAATAAATAAAGGTTTTCGAAACTTGTGTCCGTGTCTACTATTGATACAATGGGGAAACTCCTATTTAGATAGGGCCAGAGAGGCATTTTCCAACCCATTTTTATTTACATAACAGTCTTTAACCAAAACACAGCAACGTTGTGTCCCTCACAGTACTCAATTATCTTCTCCACAATACCTAGGCATTAGCTATTCTTTTAGCATTATACCCATACCTCCTGATGTTTTGCAGATATTTATTTACTAAATGGTGCCTGTCTAACCACATGAGCACTTTATTCCGTGTGGTCTAGCTCCTCCAGGCTTCCTGGCCTAGCAGGAACTAGTGGGCCTCTTAAGTAACTCAGCATTTACCCTTCATGGTAATGCTCTATGTATGTCCATCAACACCCTTGAGGCGCAGCTTACTTACTCATCTTCATTTGCTCCAACACACAGAAACACACTTTCTTTTCTTTTTGAGCATTATGCTCATGCATCTTGTCAATCACTGTATACACAATGGCCAATTGGCGCTTCTTTGATTACATGCTCATCACACTTTTATATTTGCCAATTACTTTACACGTAATGGCTAATTGTCCCTTCTTTGACTACATTTGCATTATATTTGTATCTCTAACAGGTCCCAGGAATTAACATGTATGTGGACTTTTCAATGAGTAATGCATAACCAAACCTGGCAGGGATATGTGATTATGATGCTCATGTCAACAAACACATGTCGTTGACACAGTGACGTTGTGGCCATTTTTAAGTCACGTCCAGAATGGACAATGTTACTGTTACAATAGCACACGCCGAAAGGTTCTCTTCTGCTGCCCTTACTCTGCCTCCTTCAGATATGTTACCTGTTCCCACCCTACATTATGTTCCGATATGACCTTACTCTTAATTGCCAAGAAAATCATCAAGGCCTATTCTGGCAGGGCCATACATATTGTAATCATATATTACTTTTTGTACTAATTACTTTGATAATGATTCAGGGCCTTTCTGACTGGGCCACAGATGTTATACTGTTAGTTTTCCTTCTGCACAAATAGCGTTAAGAAATCCCACTCTCACATCTATCAATTGCTTATGTCCAGTGTACTATATAGAACTCTAAGGGCGTCATGTGTGCCATTATGTTCAATAGGGATTCAAACTAGAATGACAAGAGTGACTTAACTCATACTAACCCCTGGGGACTGTTACACTAAATTGTGAACAACGGGCACATCATTACGTTACAATAAACCAGAGCCTGCAAGGCTCAGCTAAATGGCTCCTTGTTCTTTCTCTTGCCTATAGATCAAGGGCACTACATTTCATTAGGATAATACTACAAGCAGGAGATATCCTGCAGTTACTGATTGTTCTTTGCCAAGATTCGATCAGCCACAGCATCTCACACCTAAACAGGACATCTACCTTTCTTGACATTCATGTAGGTATACTTAACTTCCGGGCCATGCATTCTATTTGACAATTCTAGCAGTAGCTCACTCCTAATTCTTTTCAATTAGACTTCTGACCATCCTCATGATTGGATAAAGCATATGTCAAGGGAAATTGAAACCTCACAGATCTATTTTAAACACTCTGTAAGCTAAGTCATCCATGCCAGGAGCATACCACTGTTGCATCTCGCATTCAGCCGACTTGGGCCATTGTATTGACCATAGTAACTAATTTTGCTCTTTTTCTTTTCCCTTTTTCTCTCCCTCATTCTTGCATCGTTATGACTCCAATACTGGGTTCTGAAATTGATGTCTAATTGTTGTTTTACTTATTATGGGATGATGACATCATCCATTTTTTGAAAACCGTTGTGTTATGTATTGTCATAAAAACATGCTTCTCTAACATCTTCGGTAATTGGGGCTTTTTCACTTGGGGCACACAATTCGGGTGATGTGCTTTATTTTTAATTAATTCCTGCATATCATGCCAAGACCCAGGAGCATCGAAAAACGTGTTGACTTCAGAATGAAATAAATCGCACAAATCTATCAGTGTTTTCTTGTCTTTTAGTCATGTCTTAATATGTCAACATCCAGCGTTTGTGAGTAAGGTTCTTCTTTGTACAAGTGTAGAAACCTATACTTGGGATGGAAAAGCAATGTCTCTCCTGGACCCACACATAAGCAGCAGGGCATTTTTATTGATCTATTGATAAATGCAGCAATCTGCTTATTCTAGTGGCCCCCTGTGTCTTTGTCTGACTTTGAAGTGCCACAATGTTGGTAACTCTGCCACTCCCCACTGTGACCAAACATTGAATAATTGGGGACAGTTGGATTCTGGCTGGCACTAAACTACAGGAACCAGAGGTCCTTGCTGTTACATCTCGGTACCACGCAGTAGGTTTCAACCTTGCACACCAGAATCAGATCTGCCTCCCTGGCGATTGCTGAGGCATGAAAGCGCACTTCCAGCAGTACATCAATGGACTATAAAGCTGATAGCAGCTGGGACCCAGCGTTGCACCCCTAACACAGCTACTTTGTCTAGATCTATATTTACTGAAAGAACCTTAGTTAAGGTGCAGTTAAGTGGCGCAGATTTAACACAACAAGACCTTTGAAATTCAGCGAATGTGGGAAGTCCTGACTCTGCATGCTCCCGTTAATGTCCCCCATAATGCCTTTTTTGTATGCCATTGTGAATCCCTTCTCTTATAATATGTATGTGCACCAAGTTAAGCTGGTGATGACTTCCCACATCCACAGAATTTCGTTTTTTGCATTAAATCTGTTTTCTTCAGTGAATTTCAAGGGTTTTGTCATACCATAGTATTTTTATTGGCTGTGTCCAATGTATTTGTTCGCCCAATATGTTTCTTTTGGACCCACTTGGTGGCCACAGCCTTTTGCCCGTGGTCACGTTACATCTCTTTTGGGCCCACTAGCCAGCACCTTCAGCCATGCCCACTGTATATTATAAAACACTACCAGGCAACTGGCCATAGCATTTGGTTGTGTGCACTGTACATTTTTCCCCAGTATGTTTCTTTTGAACCCACTAGGTGCCCACAGCCTTCGACCATAATCGCTATACATGTATTCCGGGCCCACTAGCCACTTTCCATGCCCACTGCAAATTTAAAACACTGCCAGGCCAATATCCAGGTGATCACACCTGTGGCCGTGTCCACTGTACATGCTCCCTAATATGTTTCTTTTGGACCCACTAGTTGTCCACAACTGAAGGCTGTGGTCATTATAAATGTTCTTCAGGCCCACAAGCCACAGCCTTTGGTCCTGGCCAGTGAGCACAGCCCTCGACCATGCCCACTCTATATTTTACAGCACTACCTTTCTTTTTCCTTACTAGCCCTGGCATTCACCCATGACCATTGGCCCCAGCCATGGCCCCTTTACATGTTACCCCCATAGCTCTTGTCCAGTCCCACTAGCCATGGACGGTGCCCACAGGCTTCCGCAGTGGCCACTCTACATATTGCTCCAATAGGTTTCCTAAATGGGTTCACTAGCCATGTCCTTTCTACTGTGACTACACCACTAGGTTTCTTTTGGGAACACTAGCCATGGCCTTCGGCGGTGGCCACTTTGTATAATGCACCACTTGACTTGTTGCCCCAATTGGTTTCATTGGGGTCCAATATCTATGGCCTTTGGCCATGGTCAGTGACCACGACCTTGAACTGTGTCCACTTTCCATATTGCACCATTCGGCTCCTTAAAGTAACCCAGTACCCATAGCCTTCAGCCACACCCAGTACCCCACCTCATTTTAGCTGTAAAATTCCACATTTCTTTTATTAATCTAATTTTCCTAACTCTCTTTATTTCAAACTAACTTGTTTGTAATTTATGTATTCTATATGGTAAAAAAATACCTCTACAATACAATTTAATTAAAATTACTTTTACAATACACATTCATCATTACTAAATTCAATATCAAAAAAAGAAAAAAAAGAAAAATAAATCACAATCATTTAACAAACAGAAAACAAAATTAAGAAAGAAAAAAAGAGCAATACAATTTCTATTCTTTTTTTTTAACTCATCATTATCCAATTTTAAAAATTTCACAAAATGTGAAACTGCATATATCATAGAATTCGAATGGCTGTTTAATAAATAGACCACCAATGCAGCTCCATCAGCACAAGCAGTATTATACAAATGTTTTCTAAAATACAACATTCTCTTAAAATTCTGTTCTGGGAAACAACCAAGAGATTTTTCAAAGATTCAACCATATTCACCATTTTACAAAATCTTCAAAATATGAAGTGACTTCTTAAAATATTTCTTGTAACCAAGTCTTCTCTGGTTAATTGGTTAATAAGATATTAAAGCAGACTCTTAAAAATGTCTCTCTACCCTTTCTGTTAGGAAATAGTTGCATATATTCTAGCAACACATCC
The DNA here is from genome assembly GCF_040938575.1 of Ambystoma mexicanum. Lineage (NCBI taxonomy): Eukaryota > Metazoa > Chordata > Amphibia > Caudata > Ambystomatidae > Ambystoma > Ambystoma mexicanum. Next base: position 371,870,206 of record NC_090923.1, read on the forward strand.
AACTTTTTATGATCATAAGCTAAATGACATAATGATTGATACTTGTGCATTTTTTCAACCGTTTTCCTCCAATCATCCGTAAATAGTGCTTTTCTTAATACTCATCAAAATTTCACTTAGTTCATTAAATGTAAAACATTATGCTCCAAAGTCTTACTACAGTACTTAACATAAGAAGACATGGTACTGTTAGTGGCCATGTTCGGAATATGTTCCATGTCTTCATTTAATTTATTTTTTACAGGACAGCATAACTTATACATAACATATAGGACTCTTCATTGTGCTCTACAGAGTATAGATTGCAAACCCATTTCATAGTGAATCAACGCAACCAGAGCACAATTTAGTAAATTGAAAACTCCCTTCCATATCAGGGCTTCTAACTACTCTAGCTTTTCCATCAACTATAGAGGCATTATTTCGCTACGATATAGCAATTTGGGAATGACTCTCCACTCATAGTATGGGGAGAAGCAGAATTTGCCATATTTTTTATATATGGCCTTCATGTGTGTACTCAAACCCTCTGTTTTCACTCTCATAGACTCCATATTTATGTGCTTCTCTGGTTTTCAAAAAATAGGAAAGTCGAAGTATATTAGTCTGTCAGTACTCATTATCCGTTCGTGTTCCAACTGCCACAGATAACCAACAGACAGTTTATTTCTCATAAAACTAATAATCTTTGTCTTGGTCATATTGATACTAAGCATTTCTTTCTATGCATAAAGGGAAAAGGCATTTGGCAATCCTTGAAGGCCATGTGCTGCACAATCAAAAATCATAATGTCATCAGCATATGCCATACAACAGTATTTCTGATTTCCTATTTTTGGTGATGTGAAAGTAGCTGAAATAATTTCTTCTTCCAAATCAGAAAGATAACGATTAAAAAGACAGGCACCAACAGGCAACACTGTTTTACATCCGTGTCTGTAGCAATTTATTTTGATAATGTATCTTTTCCATTCAATCTGATTTTAATATTTGTCTCACTATACCATTTTACTAACTATTTTAGACGCCCATTAGGTATACCCCATTTCTCAAGTTTATACCAAAGTAACTTGCGATTAACTGAATCTAAAGCAGCAGTCGAATCGATTGATGCAACAAATACATATCCCCTGACCATGCCAGATCTTGCAACATTCTAAGCATATATCCATTCATAGCCATGCTCTTCTCTTTCTAAAGCCCACCTGAAACTTCTTTATTCTACCACTTTCGGTAGTCCAGGTCTCTAAATATTGTAATAATACGGATGTGAGCATTTTTTGATCTGCATCCATAAGCATCAAAGGCTTATAGTTGGCTGGATCTAACCAATCACCTTTCCTATATATGGGCAGAACATAAGAGCTCCGCCATGAGCTAGGCATGCAATCAGTTGCAGGAAGATGTGAAAAAATATAACCAAAATGTTAGTCCATAGGTCTGGTGCCAACTTGACAATCATGTTACTTACGCCATTCAGTCCAGGTGCTTTAGATGAGCTAGCTATTTTAATAGCTTTATGATTTTTTTCATAATTCTTAATACTGTTAATATCATGGCTATTGCTACAGCATAATGGTAATTTGTAGTTAATAACAGTATTCTATTTATAAATTGACTTAAGGTGGGCAATCCAAGTTGTCACTAATATAGGCTTCTGCTGAATCAATGCTTGAGAGTTATTTACTCCAATCAAGGCCTGCCAAAAATGTGCTGTATTGTTTTGACCCAACACCTTGAACATGTGCTCTGCATCCTTCTGTTACATGAACGATAGCTCTGAAGCCAATACTTACAATTCTTGTTTTCCTCATGTATCAACATCTTCTTATCTTTAAAATCAATATTCCTACCCTTTAATCGAATGAATGGTTGCACTAAGCATTCTTTTGAGCTCAATCAATATGCAATCATATTGGTGTGTATGTTTAACGGCATGAGATCTTATGCTGACATTTCTTTCACTTTTAACCCCCATTCTTTGGATTATATCTTCAAGATAACAATGAAAGGCCATCTCACTGAATGTGTGGAGTTTCCAATCATAGCAACTTGAATTCCAGTTCTTATCAAGTTCACCAATAAATCAAGGATGTGCGTATTATAGAGTCCTATTTCGTTCTTACCCTGGTTAACTCTTAGGTGCTCTTTTGGCATACTTAGCCTATTACCCAGATGTAAGTCAAAATCTGCAGTCAGAGTGTTATGATCACTGAACGCAGTCACTATTTTAAAATGTTTGCTGAATTCAAACAACCTGTGGTTCACGAGTATATAGTCAAAATGTGCAGATTTTAGGCATTGTTTCAATTCTTTCTGATTTAGCTTAACATTTACCCTTGATTTATTTAACATTCTAAAGCTAAGAGAATTCAACCTATAACTCAATGTCATGCCATTCTTATCTCCTCCTCCTTCTCCAAACTTCCAGTTCTATACATGTGAAGTTTAGGTCAACTGCAATAATCATAAAAACCTTTTAAGACACAAATGCCCTCATGCCAACATATATTAATAATCAAAAATGTTTTACTGATTTTTCCTAATTCAGTTTAAATTATGGCAAAGCATACACCCTTCTGAATCATGCCCTCAGTGATTTCTTTATTTGAGAGTTTTGATTTAATTGCAATTAATAGACCACCTGTGGGCCTTCCCCTGCTCCCTTTTTTCAGCTGCTTGGAAACAAACGCGATGCCCATCCAGCGGTGGACAATTGGCCAGCCAGGAGTCTTGAATTAAAATGATATTGGGGGTCATTACGACCCGGGCGCAAAGGGATACCGGGCACCGGTAATGACACTGGTGCCGGTAATCCCTTTGTGCCCTATTCCGAGGTCCCTTTGTGGGTCCTTCCTTAACGCCTGGTTTTAGCAGGCGTTAAGGATGGGACCCGCAAAGGGATACCGAGGAAAATAACGGTACACAATTTGCAGTACCGTTATTGCCGCATTCCCCCTTACCATTGAGCCCTATGGGGGCTCAAATGGGAATGGTGAATGGCATTTCAAATGGGGACTTACCGGTCCCACAAAGGGCGGAATGGACCAGTAAGTCCCCATACCACCACGTCGGTGGCGGTACCAGTATTGGTGCTTGTCATGGCGCTAACAGCGCCATGACTAGCACCAACCTCAGAATGAGGGCCATTGTATTTCTTAAAGAATCTAGCGAGGGCAGAATTATTGAATACATTGCCATTTACTCTTGAATTCCAGCTCACTAAGTTCAGCAGGTTAGGGCATATACTATTGTCAAAGCCTCATTTTTTGAGCTTTTCTTTTATTGATGGCCATAGTCATCCACGACCAGTTCTCTGGCATCTCCTTATTTTCCATAGTTTGCGAAGTAGAGTTCCTCCTTTTTTCTCATCCTCAGAAATTAGAACATCTAGCTGCACTAAGGAGTCAGCTTGGCTTAGAATTATGCTTACAACAATGCTCAACACAATTTTTATTTATACTAAATCCACTGTCTCGTAATACATAAATTACACACAATCAATGTCCCGCCTCGTTATAGCTCTTAATTTTGACATTTCAATAAATAAAGCAAGGATATTTTGGGGATTCAATGGAAAATAGGCAGCATCTTACATATTTCAACCTCCATGTATTCCTAGATTGCTTCTTTGGAACTGTGTTCCCATATGACCTTTCCTTTTTCTATCCCTCCTTCCTTCTGCTTGGAGGACTCCTTTTTGGGGCCTTTACTATAATATCCTCTGAATGTGCCCCACTCAAGAAACTATTGTTTTTTTTATGTGTCGGAGGTGTATCTCTTAGCATCCTTCTGACAGTCTTCCTCTTCCTAGTGTATAACTTGATTGTTAGTACCATTATACTGGCCTCTTACTCTAATATCCTTTGTGAAAAAGGATCCCTCCTTATTATATAATCTTACAGTAGTATTGGTACAAGAGGGCAGTTTGTCAGAAAACTCATCCACTCACTCTTTTCTGAAGCCACTGATTTTTCTCAATTTTTTTCTCTTCAGCATATGTCTTGCACTCTCGTTAACATCAATAGGGGGTACTTTCATGTCTTTTATTTCTTTCAATGAATCTTCAATACATTTTTTTGCTGATCATTCTGTTTTTTCAGGATAGACGGAGCCCATAGATGTTTCTGACAGCATGCATTTATCCACAACCGGCTCACCCGGCTTAGTAGGTAATGCCACTTCTGGAGGCAACCTTTTGCCAATTATCGAAATATTGCTTAAACATTTTCTTGAAGCATTACTATTGGTCTCTTCAATTTTTAAATATTTTGTTTTTTCCATTTGCTTTTTGCCATAATTCTTGGGCACTTTGACTTTCTCAAACATTGTACGGATCTTTATTTATGTATCCACAATTTCAACAACTGCCGGAATAATAATGCTATTATTTCCCAAACCTGTAGCACCAGATTTCCCAAACCTGTATCGCTGACCATGCTACACTTATCATTAGTTTCTTCCACAGACTCAGATATTATTATCTCTTCATTTACTAATCCATCAGATGATTCTTCTGCATAAGTATTTACTCTGCTCAAGTCACTATCTATCAATTTATTTCATATTTTAATAGGCTTTATCTCCATGAGATTACTTGTAGCAGCCGGAGCAGAGTTGAAAATACCAGCTTGCAGGAGACTATTCTGCAAACAGCACAAAGTAAAGTCATGACCTTCCAATTTAGTCATTAATCCCCAGTAATTCAGTATTTCGTGAAACGTCTTCTGAAATCTTTTCATACAAATGCACAAATTCTGTTAAGACATCATTTACTCCAATGATAGCAGATGAATTGTGATCTTGTGCTTGTGCTGGCTTTAATTGGGTCGAGAGACTGTGCCTCCTTGATGCCAAGTGTTCCTCTTTGGAGTATCAATATAGTGGTTGTCTACTCCACCCTCCTCAATACTAGTGTTTGTCTCTAGTACATTTATGTCTGCTATTTCTTCATTATTCAGCCTTTCCAATGATTCAATCCCAGTAATGTTTTCCTGTGAATGACAGTTTTTTCTGGCTATAGGTGCACAAAAAGCAGTAATTGTGGACCGTGTTTTACTATTATCAACATTTCCTGCTGCTGCTGTTTGAGGGCTGTGGCTGCAAGCAAAATCCCCAACTTGCGAAGGTGGTAGGGGTAATGCGCAGGCAAAATCCCATTCATCTTATTTGTAAAATTGATGTACTGCTTACCCTCAGCCTACAGTCCACCAGGCCAACAGCCCAAGAGCAGCACACTTGACCTCACACTTGCCATGGTTAACTGGGCATTAAGTAGCCCACACAGAAAATGTCTTCACACGCCGAGCCAAGGCTCCCGAGCGCAGAGGAGATGATTCTGCTCCAGGCATGATCTATCAATACTCGCAAGGTTGTCGCCTGAAAAGATCCTCCAGAACATAGCAATTTACCTTTAACTGTGGTTATATTTACAAAGAATTATAAATAACCATGGTTATCCGTAAACGCTTGCATGCATATAACCGTGGTTATTTTCATGTGACGCACTTTCATCCCTAAACCCATTTTCTTCTATAACCGTCCAAGTATAACCCTGGTTACGCAAAACCTTTGAGCTCTGAATTGGTGCTCAGCACCCCAAATCCCCAAATTCTCATGCTGTCCTCTGTCTCCATCCCCACCTCTATCTTAATGTAATTTCAACCTTTTTCCTCCTGCAAAGTGCATTTTTTCAACTTTATGTTTTCGGCTAACCCTGATTCTATCTGTTTTAACCTTGGTTATCTCACATCGAACCAAAAAAAATGGCGAAAAGAGCCTCTGCTGCAAAGCACCATGGGAAAAATGTTGCTATAATTTTGGGAGAATGTGATTCATTTACATGTTCTTAATACCTATTTTTTATCAGTACACCTAATAAATTACACTCACCCACAATGTAGCTACTCTGGAGTCCACAGACAAAGCCAAAGTCTGTGAACATCAGATGGTACAAAAAAAAAACAGAAGCACAGGGGGCAACAGAAAATGTTGTACCCTTCAACCCACAAAAACATATACATAAAACATTCCTTATATTTGCTACACCGACATATACCCTTTTGTACAATTCAACATTTCAAAATGTGAAAACTATTGGTTAATTTATCACACAATATTATAGAGAGATATGATATTTTTATTTAATTTGGTTGCACCAAGCACAAACCATAATTGTACACCTCAAATTACCGGTTCAGTACAACTCTTCATACAGATTAAGATAGACTAGCAACTCATTCCAAAACAATCTCTCACCAAATAGTAAGTACAGTGCATTTATTTCTGTATTGTTACCATTCATTATATAAACATTTGTTTGGAGAGAAACGGCAAACACACTTGAATGGCTCGAGGAACACGTCCCAAAAGAAAAAATGAGTGATGGTGCAATCTCTGATGGTGAGCAATACATATTTTAATAGAAAAAAATATGTGCTTTATAAACAGTTAATTGAAATAATATTTTCTTCTTTTCTTGTAGTACATACTTTACTTCAAGAAAGTTCAACAATGAAATATGAAGAATCAGAGCAATCTCAAACACTATCCCAATCCCCAAATGTCATAATGAACCAATAATTTGGTCTGAAAAGTTGGATACACTTAATAATTTTAAAGCACTTTTAATTTATGTAAACAATCATGTTATTCGAAATGTTAATTATCACTGTCATACTTGCACATATCTCTTTTGCCCCAAACAATCACCCCAATCAGATTTTGAAAATGTACAGGAAAGATGGTTTGATGAAACTTCTTTCTCTCCCTCCCCCTAATGACTTACTACAAATCCTGAATTCTTCCATGGATGCACCCCGCTCAGATACCCCATCCCTTTCACGAATAAAAAAAAGTTCTACTATAAATGTCTTGTATATTATTGTGTGATACATACATATATTTAAAAAAATCCCAACTCATAGTCTGCAGACTATACAACTGTCCGGGATGTCCGTTCTCACATGATGCACTTATTTTTTTAATTATTTGGTTTTTATTGGGTTTTCAAAATCACTTCATACACAAGCAACAATTGAACCAATGAGCGTATCTGAAACCATACAACGTAGTGTTAGACAAACAAACTATGCAGGTGCATCCTTAATTTCCCCCCTCGCAACCCTGGAACTACCCGCCCCCCTCCCTCTTTCTCTCATTTCACCAAGGCTCAGTAATGTACCACTGTAGCTATTGACGTCACCAGAGGAGACCTTAATTTATCAGATGAGTAGGCGCCACTTTTTCATGCAATATGAACACATTTTCCAGTTCAATAACACCTTAATTGACTCGTTTGGGTCTGACCTCACTGCCTCATTGAATGTATTTCACACAGAAGTCTGCCCGTTCCATTTAAATGGACCGCTGATGTCCATGGATGGCCGCGTTTAGCCATTCCATCCGGGACAAGTTCTGTGCTATATTGGTCGATTCACATTTCGTCACATGGAGTACTCTCTTCCTGAAAGTTGCAAGACATGAAGTGGCCGCAAGGAGTAGACCATGAATCCTCTTCAGTAATTTATTGAGTTCCCCATCTTGGTCCTGCAATCCGAACAACAGTAGCATGGTGCTTTCTCCCTTGTAACCCGTCTAGGTCTTTGATCCAACTCAGGACCTTATCCCAATATGATTGGACCACCTTGCATCCCCACCACATAAGCCAGTAGTCGGATTTTGACCCACATTCGTGCCAACACATGGGACTCATTTCTTGATACATCATGGGGGACTAACTGGGTCGTATTTCCACCTATAGAGAAGTTTAATGCCATGCAATTTATTTTGGAAAGCGATCGATGTTTGTGAGGCCCCTGCACATCATTTCCCAAGTACAAGGAGACAACTCCCTCCCCATGTCGCCTTCCCATCTCTCCCTTAGCTTATCAGCGGATGCATTTTTAGTTTCCACCAAGGCCCTGTATAGTGCACCTACCAATCCACTGGTATTGGATCCAGTGTTAAGGATCTTCTCGAAGGGAATGAGTTCTCTTTGCAATTTATCTTTCCAGATTGCTATAGTCATTGCCCCTTTCAACTGTAAGTATAATAAAACTGAGATGGACTCACACCCAGTGCCTCCTCCAGCTCTTGTATTGTAACAAAGGTACCCTCTTTCCATAGCTGTCCTGCCCTCTCGAGCCCTGCCTCGTACCACATCTGTAACCTCTCTGGGTTTGTAATGGCATCTTGAATAGTGAGATTCAGCAGTGTGCTGGGGACTCTGGGGTTCTTACCCTGCCATAGGAAGCGTGTGAGAGAGCCTCTTATTCTCCCAAAGTAGTCGTCGGGCATCTGTATGGGGAGCATCTAGAACAGATATAGGATCTTGGGGAGAACCACCATGTTAATTGTATTAAGCCTCCCCATCAAGGAGAGTGTGAGCTGAGTCCATCTCTCAAGGTCTTTCTCTATGGAGGCCATTAGAGAGGGGGGGGTTGCCTCATAGAAATCTTTGAATTCTCTAGTGACATTAATGCCTAGGTAACGCAGTGTCCCCAGAATGACTTTCATGCCTAAGAATGAAAAATGCCCTGTGTCCTCATCCCTGCCTTTGTCTAATGAAAACAGGAGATATTTGCCTGTGTTTATCTTCAACCCCACTAACTGGCCATTTGCTTGAATCACCTCTATCGCCGCTGGAATTGATGTTAGCGGCTTCACTACATGAAGGAGGATGTCATCTTTGTAGAGTCACAGTTTATATTTGTTTCCCCCAACTGCGATCCCTTCCACTCGCAAGTCCTGTCTCAGTCTTTCAGCAAGTGGTTCTAGGGAAAGAACAAAGAGCAACGAGGACAGCGGGCAACCTTGCCTCGTACCTCTTCCCAGGGTGAACCAGTGTGAATATCCTCCATTGACCGCCACACAGACCGTCGGGGAGGTGTAAATTGCCATGATGCCTTGGAGGAGTCTTTGTCCCAGACCTTTCTTTGACAGCACCCCATCTACAAATTCCCCTGCCACTCAATCAAACGCCTTATCGGCATCTATGGAGAGAAGGTTGGGGTCCCCCTGTATCCTCTGGGCTTCGTTGGTTAATTAGATGGAGCGTTCTCCTAATGGTGTCTGCTCCCTGGCATCCCATGACAAAGCGTACCTGGTGTGAGTGTACCAGTTCCGGTAGGTAGCTCTCCAGTCTAGCTGCGATAACCCTGGCATATATTTTTGCATCTATATTATGGAGCGATATTGGGGGATATGAACCACAGCATCTGGGGTCTCTGCCCTTTTTAGGAATTACTGTAATGAGAGCTTGGGTGAAGGAGTCGGGGGCTCTACCTGTCTCCATGATGTCATTAAAGAGTTGTATCAGGAAGGGGAGCAGGGCCACTAATAATGTCTTAAAGAAACTCTGGGTGAAGTCTTCCTTACCAGGTGCTTTCCCAAGTTTGAGACACCCAATGGCTTTCTTTATTTCCTCTCCTGCGATTGCAGCTTCTAGGATCTCCAACTCCGACTCCAGTAGGGATGGAAGGTGAGATTCCAGTAGATATTTCTCAATGGTCTCTAAAGGTGTTTGTCTGTGATTGCTATATAAGGCTTCGTAGAATGAGGCAAACAATTACTGGATCCCTTCTGCTGTGTCTATGCCCCTACTATCTGCTCCTTCTATCTCAGAGACCAACGTTTCAGCCCATTGTATACATAATCATGTAGCTAGGAGAGCATTAGCTTTGTCTCCATTCTCATAGAATTTTTGTTTGAGGACTGTAGGTTGCAGACTATCTTTCCTTCTTCCAACAATTTCAGTTCCTCTCTCAAGCCCCTCACCTCTGTAAGGTGGTTCTGTCATGATCTCTGCTTCCAAAAGGTCAGGGTTTTCCCAACTCCCTTGGAAGCAGATCCATAACCCAGGTTCCGAGTGCCAACCAGTCCCAATTGGGACCTTTTGGACCCAGTCCTGGCGCCAGTGGCACCAGGCTCATAAATATGCCCAGTCCCAGCGCTGGAAGCGCCGGGCTCATAATGCTTGGGTGGACTTACCTGCAGCAGACCATGCTGCTTACTTGCCTGCCAGTTTAGTCTCTGATCCTCTTCTGTTTGTAACTACTTTTCCTGTTGGGTGGGGCAGGAGCCACTCCCTAGATTCAGAACACTGGAACTCTTCTGGAAAGCAGGAACTCTTTCTTACCTAGGCATGGCTGTGGAAGGAGACACCTAAGCACTACAGGGGGCTATTTAAACCACACCCGATGGATGAATCTTGCTTTGCGTTATTCTGCATCCTCAGCAGCAGAACGCTCATCGTGTCTTCTGCATCTGATCCTGGGCCTAAGGAAAAAGGCTTACCATCCTGAATCCAGTCTTCAGCAACACCTATAAAGACAAGAAAGAACAGGTTAGCATTACGGTCTTCAGTGACAGCTCTTCACTTACCTGGTCCATCGGCTGTCACCAACGCCTCGTGCTGCATTCCGGCATCTGAAAGACAAAGGCTTACCTACTCTTCGTGCGCTCCGGAGGTCTTCACACTGCATTCCGGCATCTGAAAGACAAAAGCTTACCAACTCTTCGCACGCTCCGGAGGCCTTCGGCGCTGCATCCCGCATCTGAAAGACAAAACAAGGTGCGTTTAAAGACATTGGGGAACTTTAATACTCACGTGCCATTACTCCACATCTAACCCAGTGGGTATTCCGGCACCCTGCAGCCGCCCCGAGCTTGTACCTGCAAAATAAAAAGACAGTTAGAGCGCATCGTGAATCAGGCAACAAGCGCTTACTTACGTGCTTCCAGGCGCTTCTATTCATCACACGGGCTCGATCTTCAACTCACTTCAGCCCGCCATCCGCCATCGCTGGAACCCTGCAAAACAAGAGACATCATTACTAAAGACTTTAAAGACATTAGAATTACTCGAAACTTACCGTTCGTGCAGTAAACGACGGACAGCAGTCCTCTGAAGTCAAGAGGCCTGCTCCCCTTATCCAGTGAAGAAACTGGTTACAGCACCCTGCCTCGAGGCAGATGGAGAGCACGGCGTTCACTTACCTAAGGTGAGAGCGTTAACCTTTGGGGTTCTACAGGAGAAGAGAAAGGGAAGAAGAGAGAGACATTCAATAACCCAGTTCATTAATCCCACATTTTCTATCTGCAGACATCTTACCCTTCGAGCCAGACATACAGTGCACAGAGGTCCAGCCCAAAGAGCCAGCCGTGTGTTACACATCACCTTTGAAGATACGGTATACGCCCAGTCAAGACCGGCGCCTCTACGGGAATCAGGTGAGTGTTACAGGTTCTGCCTTTCTGAGGGGGAAGACTGAGCGAGTCTCTCAGTCACCTCTATTCTGCCACTTAATCCTTTTTTCTGTGAGCACTCTTTCTCTTTTCTTACGGGCTCCCTCCCTAATGAGCATACATCTCCACGTGGCTTTAGCCGCGTCCCACACCACTCCTTTCGTCATCTCCCCTGTGCCGTTAATGATGAATTTTTTATTGATTCCGTTCTCCATTTCTTCCTTAAAGATCTGGTCCTTCCATAGTGAGTCATTGCACCTCCACTTGGAGTTTTGGGGGCATAGTTCTTCCGACATAATGTCAGCTGAGACCATATCATGGCCAGACCACAGAATTGGGTGAATGTCAGCTTCTCCCATCACCTCCCACAGATCCCTGGACACGTACAGATAGTCAATCCTCGTAAGAGTATCGTGTGGTGCGGAGTAAAAGGTGAATTCTCTTTCCTGCTGATGTTGGTACCTCCAAATGTCCCTCAGACCACAGAGATCCATGGCCACCTTGACCTTCGCTTCACCTTGACACTGAGGTTCACGATTAGTGTCGGTTTAGGTCAATTTTACAGTGAACAAATGGTTGTAATGACCAAAAGTTCTAAAAATGCTACCACCAAAGGTTCGAACACCAAACGTTTGTACCTTTGGTGGTAGCATTGCAGGTAAGTATAATAAAAATAAATAAAAAACTGTGGGGGCTGTGGGGGTGTCCCCCGCAACACCCCACTCACTATACTGTGTGGTATAGTGAGCAGGGAGTTGCGAGGGACACCCTCGCAGCACACCCCTAAAAAAAAAAAAATGAAAACAATGGAGGCTGTGGGGGTGTCCCCCACAATACTTCACAGTATAGAGAGCGGGGGAAGCGGGGGACACCCGCTGCAGCCCCCATACTACGTGTCTCTTCGCATGAGAAAGGTGCAAACTTTTGGTAGTTTACACCTTTCGCATACCAGCGTTCCGACCACGGCCAAATCAGCCGCAGTTGGATCACTCGGATTCATTAGTGTCACATCTGGCCTGCCTCTCCAGGGTAGCATTCATCCATATATTAAAGTCCCTTGTGTGTCCTTGTGCTTCTGCTATGAATTTTTCTATGGTTCTACGTAAGAATCTCTTCTGTCTTTGGTTTGGAGTGTAAATTGTCGCAAAGGTGACCTTTATGGTTTGGATTAGGCCCAATATAAGCAATGCCCTCCCCTCTGTGTCCGTCCACTTCTTTGTAATCTCCATTCAAATCCCTTTCCGTGCCAGGATACCAACCCCCACCTTTTTGAGGACTCCTGATCCCCAGTATTGATCACCTATGATCACCTATGAGGCCACTTGGGATCCTACGCTCCTCACACTTCTGGTATCTCGTTAGGATGTCGATTTCTGATCTTTTGAAGACCATTTCTGCTTCCGATTGCTCTATTTCACCCAATCTACAGCCTATTTGGGTTTCCATGGTGTCCAGTGAGGACTGGTTGTGTTCGACCTCTTGAAGTCCCTCTTCCATTTTTCCAATCTGATGTTAATCTTATCTACTTTCACACCAATGTCAGCTCGCATGCCTCTAATGTCTTCTAGCAAGAAGGCAACGTCTCCTTTGGTCGCGATTGAGTTTTGGCTTTCCTCTGCCATTGCCATATTGTTATCAGAGTCACTGCTGTTCCTCCTGCCCGGGTATGCAAAGCCTGCTAGTCTAACTTTGGGTTCCATATACCGGTGGGTCCTACAAAGCCCTCTTCAATGCGCCCCAGTCTCTCAGGGTTCCTTTTCTGTCTTTTGCATGTGAGCGTGCCAATCTGCAGTGGCGGGCGTACTAGGTTATCGCTGCCGAAGGGGAACTCTTGTTGTGGTTCAAGAGGTGTCAGTAGTCTTTCTTGCCGTGCTGATGTATGCTGGTGTTTACAGGGGTGAACACCCGCCAGCGGTCCAGGGTGTCAATGGTGTCAGGTTCTCTCTGGTTAGTACAATGTGTATCAGGTGGGCGGGCACACACCCCAAGCTGGGGCCCTTGGGAGGGAGCCCACACCTTCTAGGTCAAACTTGGCTGTTGTTGTATTTATATAATCTCTTGGGGCTCTACGCACTTCCCAATCTCTTATGTTCCTAGGTAGTGTTGCTTCTAGGGGACTCCTGATCAAGGCGCACACAAGCGTGGGTCATCTCAGTCAACATCTCTTGTATGGTGGTTTGTGGAGGGGACAATTCGTTTGTTCAGGAAGGGGCTGCTGTAGGGCAGTAGGGGCAAATCAGGGGTTATTCCAGGAGGTCCGTTTAATTAACTTATAACCACTAACCTGATAGAAGAAGGCAGGCATCGCACGTCCACAGACCAGTCCGTCAGTGTTGGGATATTGCTCGGCTTCCGTGCGTGATCTTCTTCCCCTAGGAACTCCTTTATGGTTTTACTGATCTTGTCCTCCATTACAAGCTTGTATTTCTGTCCATCTAGTTCGAAGGAGATGGAGAACGGAAATCCCCATCTATAGAGTACTCCTTTTTCATTCAGCCATTTTGTTAGGGGCAAGCACTGATGCCTCTTTGCAAGGGTGAGGGAGGACAGGTCTTGAAATATGGAGATGCTGCTGTGCTCATCATTATCAGTCCTTTTGTTTTGGCCTTGTCAAGGATCTTGAGTCTGTCCGGATAGTTGTGTAACCGCACCAGGACTGATCTCGGGCCACCGGCCGGGCTGCCAGCTCTGTGGACTCGAATTTTCGTGATGATGATTGAGTCATCATCAAAGAGAAGTTTCACAATTTGGTGGATCATGCTTTTGAGGTCTCCTTCTTTTTCTGGAATCCCAAAAAGCTGATGTTGTTTCTTCTCTCTTGATTCTCAAAATCTTCCATCTTTTGGACCATTTCTGCTTCTGATTGCTCTATTTCACCAACCTACAGCCTATTTGGGTTTCCATGGTGTCGAGTGAGGACTAGTTGTGTTCCACCTCTTGAAGCCCCTCTTCCATTTTGTCCAATCTGATGTTAATCTTATCTACTTTCCCACCAATGTCAGCTCGCATGCCTCTAATGTCTTCTAGCAACAAGGCAGCATCTCTACACACTTCCCAATCTCTTATGTTCCTAGGTAGTGTTGCTTCTAGGGGACTCCTGATCAAGGCGCACACAAGCATGGGGTCATCTCAGTCCACATTTCTTGTATGGTGGTTTGTGGAGGGGACAATTCATTTGTTCAGGAAGGGGGCTGCTGTACGGCAGTGGGGGCAAGTCAGGGGTTATTGCAAGAGGTCCGGTTTAATTAATTTATAACCACTAACCTGATAGAAGAGGGCAGGCATCGCACGTCCACAGACCAGTCCTTCAGTGTTGGGATATTGCTCGGTAGAGTGGCCACGTGGTATGCCCACTTGAGCAAGGATCAACTTCACCAGTGGTTGAAGGAGTCATTGTGTATCTCTGATATTGGGATTTCACTGCGCGGCGTGTCAGACCTGCCTCCGTTTGGTGTCTGAAATGAAGGTCGGTGTGCAGAGTGGGCCTTATATCCTCTTAGGCACTTCAGAACCATGGTGTCCCGGTGCAGGATATGTGGTCTAGGCTCGAGCACTCAAGGCTCCTTGTCGTGTGTTGACACATGTTTGGCAGTTTGGACTGCCTGTGAGAGCCTGCGGCTAACAGTTGCCACCGCGGGGTGTCTCGATGTGGATGGGCAGACTGAGAAAGGAGGAAACAGAGGGCGAGCCACGAATGACTGCTGCCCTCATCCACAGTCTCTTGATGAACGGGCGCGAGCTGCCTCCTGGTTTCCCGAGGCCATTGATTGTCAGTAAAGGGTCTTTCCTAGACCCGCAGTCTGCGGGCGTTCCGGGGTCTTTGTCCGATTCAAGGGTGACCACAGGGTCTTATGCCTCACCACAGGGCTGCTACGGCCGGGGTCTGTGAGAGATCATGGGCACACAGAGATGCCAAGTCTCTATGTGTGGGGGTCGTGATTCAATGTCACTTTGTGGAGCCAGTTGCCCATGTTGTTATTGTGGTAAGGAGGTGCACCCCTGGGCTCTCCCGAGGGGTCGGCCTCAAGTCAGTGTCGCACATCTCGTTCTGTCTTGTGGCACAGCCAATTGCTGTCTCAGTATCTACTTTTTCTTTCAGGTACCTGGCAGGCAGTACGAGCGATGCCTCTCAGGACCTCTTGAGGCGATTCTCTGCAGCGCACCCGTTTACAGAAATCCAAGCACATGTGCCCTGCGTCTCCCGCTAGAAGGGTGTGCGTGGATGGAAGTTAGCACCTAGGATGTCCACGGACATCATCATGTGACTGCACTTGGGTTTCACGGCATGACCACGGATGGTGTCTGTGCTCTGCGGACAGCCTAAACTGCATTTTCTGCCATTCTAGGGTGTTTCCGGTTGAATGTGTACTCTTCCAGAGCTCCTAGACCCATCCTAGTTGATTAGCAACTGTTTACAACTTTCCAAGGCCTATTATTTGACTTGGTAGTCTACAGACAGTCGCACGGTCTGCGGACGGTTTCTTTGAATGGATCCCCCCTTTACTCTCAGTCATTCTCAATCTGGCTATTCAGGAGACAGCAGCTGAGAGCACCTGCTTTGCAGAACTTTCACAACTGAATCCAATGGCATCTGTCATGGCCATCCCTCCTCCCAAGGGCCACCACCACAACAACCTGGTGGGTCTGGAAAGAGGAACAGGCACGAGGATGCAGAAGAGGATGAGGAGGAAGACGAAGATGAGGTAGAGGAAGTGCCTACCTCCAGCGCCCAGAGTGAGTCATGGGTGTGGTGTTTTTCACCACCATTGGGGGTGTACGAAAGGCTTGCGCAGCCAAGGTCAGATACACTAAGTGCAAAGCTGTCCTCAGTCATGGAAAACCTAGGTTGTACTCCTACCGGATCACCCCCATGAGCTGCCACAACAGATCCAAACACCGGGTGCTCTGAAAAAGGCATTACCTTTGGGAGAAGCAGGATGACGGCCTCTACCCCATCTTCGTCAACCGCTCCTGTCCCCACACACTTTTGAGCAGTACTTGCATAGTTGCCAACATGACCCATTCCAAACTATAGCTGCTTATCAAGTCTTGGTTTATTTCTTTGCATTCTGTGACTTGTAATACCACTTCTCCCATTACACAAATCAGACTACAAGTCGCAGAATGCCAACAAAAAAAATTAACAGGCTTGGACGGCAAGATTAACATTTTTGCATTTATATTGAATGAAAAATGGAAAATGATGTGTGTTTCCAAATATTTCTTTTTAGGCACATTTTCACGAAAATTAAGAAATGCATACATACATTTACAGCAGCACTGTGTGTAACTTCTTTGTAAAACAAAGAACAAGCAGATGCAAAACATTTGTGCAATATTTTTAAGTGACACTTAGAGTGTGGAAGTTTAATATCTTGACAGTACATGTATATTTGCTAACATGACCCATTCCAATCTGCAGGTGCTTATCCAGTCCTACTTTCTTCTATGCATTCTGGGACGTATAGTCCATGTTTTCTATTGGGAAAAGTCCTACTACAACTCCCACAATACAAAGAAATAACCAAAACTAGCACCTACTGTTAGGGAGAATTCTCTGTTTAGGCTGAATTTCCTAACCTAATGAGTCCCCCAGCAGCTTTGCTGGATTTCTGGAGGTTGTTTTTTCCATCCTACCAAGAGTGAGACTCTTTTTCTCCCACTCTTGGACATTAATGAAATGGTAGGAGACAGCATTGTGGCAGCAGAAACTCTTAGAGAAAAAACATCCCCATCAAACTTTCAGCCAAATATTCCTTTCACCCAAACAAACCGTCCAGTTTATAAATGGACATGCAGCTCAATGTGTAATGTATGCCAACAATCCTACAAAGCTTTACGACAATTCCTCAATCACTATGTGAAACTAAAAGACAAAACTAAAATGAAAACTTTACAAACCATGGACTCTGGTCCAGTGCGCAGCCACACTGAACTTCAAGGACATTAATTAGCCTGCATTTCAGGAAATGTGCAAAAGCACCTTCCACCACATCAAAATGTTAGCAACACACCATTCCGCTATAAAGAATGTTGAGCATAGACTATAGCATGCTAAAAGTCTTGCTCTAGAACTGTAAAATTTAAATAACATTCTTCTGCATGGAACAGCTAAAGAACTCCTTTGAGAAATCGAGCACATCCAAAGTAAATACTTTGGAACTGAAGTCGACTTAGAAAATTCAGTAACTTCAGAAAACATTAGCGGAAACCTCACAAACAACAACCTTCTAACAAACATGTACAAAAAAGAAACAGCTACGTTTCAACAAATATCTGCTGAAATACCACACCAAGTATGTGTCTGTTGTTGCAGAAACCTTTATTAAAAGAGCACACAAATAGTAGATATGGCCTACAAAATAGAGGACAATGAGGAATCCCAATGGTTCCAATTAGCTTTATATTTAACAGCAGATAAATACAAAATAACTGATCCCTCAATAGTTTGCTAGTACTGAAATACAAAGCTTGATAATAACCAAATGCCATCACGTGATATCACTAATAACTAATATCCCCACTTCCAAAAGCTCTCCAACAACTTATCATGTTTGAGAGCAGTATAACCTAAACAATAAGGTATCAGGTATTAATATCACCACATATATGGTCGCTGTAAATAATATCGCCGGGAAAATGTCGTGGCGATATTATTTGGGTGACCATATATGTGGCGATAGGGGCAACAAAAAAAACAATTTAAAAAAAAAAAGAAAAAAAAATGTGGGAGTTGAGGGGGTGTCCCACACATGTTCCATGCAATAATGTTGCCACAAAAAACGACCATCTTTCGGCGATATTTTTGTATGGCGATATTTTTGTTGCGACATTATTACATGGAACCAACAATAATGCATCCATTTTAACCTATAAAACTCTGTCAACTGAAAACAGCCAAATTGTCTCCATCTGAGTTACTAAAAGGCATCCATGGCAAAGTAGTATATGTGCCATTAGATTTTAAAGAAAATGTAGAAACTTCAGGAGTAGAACGGCTAATAGATCAATCTTTGATTGTACTTTACTTTACTTTCTACTTATAGCGCGCACCACTGACCCGGAGGCTTAGGAGTACAAACAAAGAAGCATACAACATATATAGGCAGCATAGGAATTCAGAAATAAGTCCCTATTTCAGGCAGAAGTAGAAAGCAAGGGAAACAAGTTACCTAAACAGCAGAGTCGATAGCTTCTTTCTAAACATAGCAGTGGATTTACACTTGCTAAGATCAGGCGGGATGTCATTCCAGGCCCTCAGGGCAGCCAACAAAAAGACACACTTCTTTACCTGAATCAGTTTAAAAGCGGGGGTTTGGAGTTGGTTACTATTGTTTGATCTAAGAGTGCTAGTATTAGATTTAGTTACCAAGGCCTCACTCAGATATAGTTGGCTGGACCCCATCAAGCGTTTATGCACAATAATCAGAAGCTGGGAATCAATTCTTGCCTCAATAGGGAGCAAGTGCAAACCGCGCCTGGCCTTGGACATATGATCTCTCCTGTTGAGGCCAGTAATCACTCTTAATGTGCTATCCTGTATAGTCTGAAGCCTGTTGCACTCGGAAATAGCTACGCCCACCAGTAGAGTCCCACAATTGTTCATGTTAGAGCCATTTAATGCTCTTGCCATAGTCTCACAGCTAGCTCTAGATATGTAAGGACGTAACTGTACAAGTAACCTGATGTAGTATGCCATAACGGACACTAAACTACTCACGTTGGTCCACATACTGAGGTTTTGAACTAAGTATACTCCAAGTGTTTTAATTTTATCTTTTCTTTTAATATTATATCCTGCAATATTAAAAAGGGCATAGTCTTTTCCCATTTTGCAAACTTTGGCCTCAGTACCAATAACCATTAACTCTGTTTCGTCTGTATTAAGAGCCAGCCAATTGTTCGCCATCTATGATTGGATCAGTCCATCAGTCCATACATTTTATTGATGGTTTTCACATCCTCTTGGTAATTGCCCATCAGAAGGATGACACAGTGCGTGTTTATTCTCTTTCAGTAGGTTGAGGAAGGGCACAGTAAAGATATTGGGCCTCATTACGACCCAGGCGGTAAGAGGTTAACGGCGCCGTAAAAGGTGTCAGCGCCGTTAACCCCTTACCGCCTAATTACAAGGTCCCTTTGCGTGTGCCCACCTTAACGACTGATTTTACCATCCGTTAAGGAAGGAACCCGCAAAGGGACTTTCAAGGTAATTACGATACTGCAATTTGCGGTACCGTAATTACCGCCTTCCCCATTCCCATTGAGCCCTATGGGGGCAAAAATGGGAATGGGGAAGGGCCAATGGTGAATGGGGAATTACTGCCCCGCCAACCTTGGAATGGGGCGGTAATTCCGCCATCCACCATGGCACAATTGGTAAAATACCATGGCGCGCCTGGGTCGTAATGACCCCCATTGTAAAATGATGGTGATAAAAATGCTCCATGAGGCACACCTTGAGTCATTAGGACCGATTTGGCTTCTGCAATCTTGATGATGACCCTGCATCAGTGGTTGCTCAAAAGAGACTCAATCCAGCAGGCAGCACTGTCTGAGAACCAAGCCACCTCCTTCAACCTGGAGACCAACAAAGAGTGATCCACCTGGTCAGAGGCGGCAGAACGGTCGAACAGCAGCAGGAGAGTGGCTTGGCCCATATCCATGAAATGTAATAATCTAGACTTCAAATCCAATAGAGCTGTATCAGTGCCGTGCTTTTCCCTAAAGGCTGATTGCCATTTGTTCAAAATACGGTTAGACTTCAAGTGTGACATCTCTTGTGTATATGCCACACAATCCAGGATCTTAAGTAGAAACAGGGGATGTTGGTGATGGGCCGGTTATTCAGAAGTGTCAGTTTTCTTAAGAAGAGGAGTAATCCAGTCATTATTAATACACATGGGAACATGATTTCCGCAAAATGAAGCATTTAAAAATGTGCACAGTGTGCCTATCAATGGGGGGTGCATGATTTTATCACCATGACGGGGCAGACATCCCCCTTGCAAAGTGTGGGTTTAAGACTTTTTCTGATCAGTGCCAGTTCAGGTTCCAGAATAGGTTTAAAGTAAAACTGTTGTTGCAGAGATATATCTGTTGCTATTACAGAACTCTTTGTGGTGGGAACATTGGCCTTCTTAGCAGACTCAATATTGGATTTAATCCTACTGAGTTTACCAAACATTGCTTCCTGTACAGATTCGCACCAGGCAGCATCTTTAATAACAACATCAGGTCTGTTCTGATGCGGGCTAGTTAATGGTGTACAAACAAAAGACAACAACATTTGGCAATATCTAATTGACTTAAACCAAGTAAGACAAGTCCTACAATATCTGAAACAAAACAATTAATACTACAAAGATATATACACAGAGGAAAACTTAACAGAAACCACCCAAATAATTCAAGGCTCACCAGCAACTGGCCAATGTGAATGTGTATAACCTGTTACTGCAGCCAACATTTTAGAACAGTACACAATTAACCCACTACACTCCAAAGACACCATTGAAGATGTATTAGAAACATATCAAACATATCAAATGCATCAAGCCAAAGGATCCCCAATGAACACATAGGAAAAAAGTGTAGAAGCATGTTCTTTTCCTCTACTCTTTCCTACAGCAAAAGGAGGAAGATACGATGAAAGATTCACACAAATTAGTGCATCAGAATATCGATCTTTACAAATGTAGAATACTTTTTCCACCTCCGGTTTGAAAGTGAACAAGAAACTCCATGTTATGGAGTTGCACACACATTAAAAAGAGGCTCTAATTTTTTTTAACATGTCCGCTAACCTACCGCGTCAAAAGATAAAAAGTCAAAGATTAGGTTTTGCAGTCAAGTATCACAAATCTTTTGGTAAACATGCGTGGTATAAAAGAATACTGGTTCCTACATCACACAGATGTATGTTTTATGCTAAGGTACCTAAACCCACCCACATGGTTTGTAACTTTAAGTTGTGCAGAGTACGCATGGGATAACATACATGACTTCTTACACACTGCAAACCAAAATAAGATGGAATAGATATAAAAACACCAGGAGAACTCTGTTCTATAGACCCTGTCAATGTATCAAGGAACTTTCACCATCACTTCATTGCCATGCTGCACTTCATTTGCAATAAAACGACCCCTCTGCTGGGAGAAGTGCATCACTTCTTTTGGTGAAAAGCATATCAATCCAGAGGAGCACCACACATCCAAATTATTTTGTAGATAAACGATGCTCCCAACACAGTTACGACAGTAATGCCACTGTTTTACAGTTTATTGAAAAAACATTACATGTAATATCCCTTCAGAAATTATTATAGTGACCTTCCAAAAGCATAAGTGTGGCAAATTCTGCCGACATAGATATAAAAGCAAAGGAAAATTCTATACCAAATGTCGGTTTTGCTTTCCTTAATCAGTTTGCAAAAAAGTAAATAGCTTGATGTATTATTTTAGACACAGTGTAAAAGGCGCATCCCTTAAAACAGATACAACATTAAAAGGGATGAAGCATCCAAGTATATCAGCGATTACAATGCAATAATTGCCCTCTTGTGGAATGCAGGCATAGACATACAATACATTGCTGAGAACTCCACTGCAACTGAGAAAACAAAGTTAAAAGACCTCTGGGTGACATATCATCTGACAAAACAATGTAATAAAAATTGTACAGCTTCGGTATAAACATGCTCTCCCATAGAGAAGTATATAGAGTAGGTCACGCTCAATATATTTTGTTATCGAGGAGAACGTGTTTGAATAGAGTGAAAACTTTATAGAACAAAAGTGTGGAACACGAAACTACCGCTGTATCCCATTCTTTAGATCAAATCACACCATCAGTGATTCTCGTTTTGTTATATTCAAACAAGCTATGTGACCATACATAGCCCAGATTTAGAAAAATTATACATTGATTTGCTTTTGAGAATTCATTTAATACATAACAAATACGCATAAAAATACACACAGACACTTTTTTCCTTTTTTTCTTTTTTTTCCTCAGGTTATCTCATTGCTGGCTTTCTTAATTTGCCATTAAATTAGAAAGCTATGTATTGTGTCATTTTCGGAACAGACAATTCCCATTTTATATAACAAATAATCTATGTTCAGAAAAACATTTTGCCAGGATGATATGTCGACGCGTTTCAGCCTATATTGTTACAGAATGAACCCCATCCTGTGGTGGGTTCTTCAATGTTGTTTTAAGGCCTTCTTCAGGACAAGTGATGGATAGAATTCTATGTGACTAGTAGATCTTCTAACTGTTATTTCACTGTGTATCTTATTTCAGTAGACTTGAACAGGGACTGATGCTCATCAACTTTTGAATTGCTGGAGCCAAAAGTATCACTTAATTGGATGATGCTGATCTGTCCATCATATGGGTCATGATTGATCGAGAGGTTTCCTTCGAGTAAAATACCTGTTTATTTCTTTCCTGTTGATCTCGTGCTATTTCGAAATCGGGCACTTTCGTTTGAGGTCCGAGAGAGAGTTGTGGTACGGCAGTCCGGTCGAGGGTTAATGAGTGATAAACAGTTGGGTATGGCAACAGTCATGATGGTTATTAGCAGTACCTTGATGGTAGGCCAGGCTGCGGAACGTGATGTCCGGGGAGGTACTGGGTGGAGCAGGCAAGTAGAGCATAGCATGTCAGCATGGCTGTTGGCTGCGGGATCGCAGTGGACAGCTGCAGACAGCTAAGTTCCACTTTGCCTCACTTCGCTGCAGCTTTGCCCGAGGGTGGGTTTTCCTAGCAGTGGCAAGTGAGTGCAAATGAGGCAGGTGGGAGTGGCCTCATATCGGGCTGTACCTGTTAAATGGTCTGCAGCTTCGTAGCATTTGTATTCTCTCTGGGAGCAGAAAAGTGTGATACACAAACTCCCCCCATTCTTTAGAACAATTCACACCGTCAGTGATTCTCGTTTTGTTATATTTAAACAAGCTATGTGACCATATACCCAAGATTCTGGCCACTGGCCACAGCCACCACAATAGAATTAAACCATATAACAAGTACGTACAATGCACCTTCACATAACAAAACTCGCCCTGAACTCCTTGGCATCCAAATTATGTCATCAGAGAGCAAAAATGGACCGTTAAATGGCAGCACCTGCACACCCTTTTCTCACCTTTAAAAACCAGCTCCATATCATCTTTATTCCACTCCCTCACCCTTGTCAGGCCCTCTTTTGGCCTCCAAATAACCTCAAATGTGTTTTTCAAACTATGTGTTCACAGCGTTCTCCGCAGATTACCGTGCTGTCCGCGGACTCAAGGGCACCTGTATGACCTTTTTTCACCTATATAAAAGCGCCATTTCATCTTTTTTCCACTGCCACGCCCTTTCCAGGCCTTCTTTTGGTCACAAAATAACCCCACATGTGTTTTCCAAACGTTTTCCCCAATGTGATATCCGCGGACCCTGGTGACTGTCTGAGAAACCACCATTGTGAACATTTAAATAAATATGATGCTTCTCACGTTTTTCACCATCCGATCAGCGGGCATGTACGTTGTCCGCGGACATCACGCTGGTCACAAATTGGTCCAGAGGCATCCTCGGACCACACATCGGGAAGTGAGTGTGTGGACTAGACACAAATATCACTAATTTATTTTACCTACTTTTTGGGCCTTTTTTTTTAAAACTACTGGACAAATTTACACCAAATTTACAAAATCACACTTTTGGGGCCAATCCAACTCTCCTGGCACAAATTTGGTGAAAACAGATCCAGCGGTTTGGGCTGTAGGCACAGGCAAATTCTTTTTCCATTGCGTCTATGAGGATTTCCACAAACTATGGGACCTACCCATAACTTTGCCCCCTTGAACAAAATGCACCAAACTTTGCAGAATCATAATGAGGCAGCCAAATACTTTGTTTGCAAAGTTTAGTGAGGATTAGTCCTGGAGGGCTAAGTTACAAGCCTCCCAAAAGTGCCCTTTCATTGAGTTGAGCAACGTAACCATAACTACAGGGCCGCTACCGCCGGCGCTGTAATATATATATATATATATATATATATATATATATATATATATATATATATATATGATACATTACTCACCGTAATCGTATTTCTGATGCTTGTATAGGCCGACACCTAGTGGAAGCTGCAGAGTATTACAGTTTGTTTTTCGAAACTCAAAAATGGGCGTCGACACAGGGCGTGCCAGTAATACTATCCTTAGTGTGACGTCCACTGTACCCATGATCCCTCACGCGTCTAGGACCCTCAGATTGTATTTTTTGTGACATGAGGTAGCATGAGGAGTAGCGTCAGTACAGATTATCCAAGCAGGTAGATAGAAAGATAAGACTACAAGCATCCATATGCCTTCTCTCAGAGGGGAGGAAGGGAGGGTTGCATGTGAATCTAAGTAGATACAAGCATCAGAAATATGATTATGGTGAGTAATGTATCCCTTCTGAGGCTTGTGGAATCTGCTTAGATCACATGCTGTACATAGATTAGCGAGCAGTGTTAGAAGAAGGAAGTGAGAAGGGTCATGAGCAAATAAATGTCTTAGAACCGCTTGTCCCACTTGAATATTCGTCTTGGAATGAGTGTCAATGCAGAAGTGCTGAGTAAAAGTGTGAATAGAGCTCCAAATAGCTGCTTTGCAAATGGTGTCAAGGGTACATTTGCAATGAAAGCCAGAGTGGCCCTAATGCCTCTTGTAGAGTGGGCTCTTGGCGTGAAAGGCAGAGTTTTTTCAGAAAGGGAGTAACACAACTGGATACAGTTTATAATCCACTTCGAGATGGCACCTTTAGAGACACGATCTCCCTCTCTGCCTGTAGCTATGGAGACGAACAGTTGGTCAGTTTTCCTTAGCGGCCTGGTCTTGTCTACATAGTATAGGTCGGCCCTACGCACATCTAGGGTGTGCAGTTTCACCTCAGCAGAGCTTTGGGGTTCTTGGAAGAAAGCCGGAAGCTCAATGGACTGGTTAACGTGGAATTTAGAAATAAACTTAGGTGAAAACCTAGGGTGTGTTCGTAAAACCAGTTTATCTTTATGAACAGTAAAGAAAGGATCCTGCACTGACAGAGCCTGCATTTCACTGATCCTTCTTATCGATGTAATGACTACTAAAAAGGCAGTTTTATATGTCCGGTGTTTGAGACTGCTTTTATGCAAGGGCTCGAATGGGGGGCCCATGAGTTTAGCCAGCACCACATTAAGGTCCCATGCTGGTGGTGGGTTAAAAATTGGAGGGTGGAGTCTCTTTACCCCTTCCATGAAGGCTTTAACCACTGGTACTTTCCACCATGATACCTTGTTATGGGAGGTGGTGTATGCTGTCAGAGCTGCCAGGTGTACCTTTAATGAATTAAATACCAACCCTGCGTCCAGCAGGTGGAGCATGTAGGTGACAATAGTGGAAGGAGTGCAATCAACTGGGTTGATTTGCTTATTCTGGCACCAGATAACAAATCTTTTCCATTTGTCAAAAAAACAGTGCCTAGTGTTGGCTTCCTAGATTCCTTTAGGATGTCCATGCACCTCTGTGGTAAGTTGAGGTGTCCAAACTCTATGACTTCAGGAGCCATGCTGCCAAGTTCATTGAGCTGGGTTGAGGATGCACTGTTTGACCTTGGTGCTGGGATAGTAGGTTGTACCAGCACAGGAGTCTGATGGGTTTGCACGCTGCTAGCCTGCGCAGGTTTGGGAACCACGGTTGTCTCGCCCACATGGGAGCAACTGGGATGAGCGTCATCGATTCTCTGTGCATCTTGTTGACCACCTTCCTCATTAGAGGAGTTGGTGGAAAAGCGTAAGCAAACATCCCTGACCAGTTTGTCCAGAGGGCGTTCCCCTTGGAGCCTGGCTGGGCAAACCTGGATGCAAAGTCTGGGCATTGTCTGTTTTCGCTTGTGACGAAAAGGTCTATAGTGGGGAAACCCCACTGTGAGAAGATGTCTTCTACGACTTCTCTGTGTAGAGACCACTCGTGTTCTCTTGGGAGAGAATCTCTGCTAGTGAATTGAGATCCACTGGAACATGTTGAGATGACAGGTAAATGTTCCTTCTGATTGTCCATATCCAAATTTTCTGGGCAAGCTTGAACAGATTTGGCAAACGAGTCCCTCCCTGCTTGTTTAGGTAGAACATCGCTGTCGTGCTGTCTGTTAAGATCTGCACTGACAGGTTCAATAGGTCGGGCTCGAACGCTCAAAGCGCTCTGAATACTGCCAGAAGCTCTAGCAGATTGATATGATTCTTGGCCACTGTGTGAGACCAGAGACCCAGAGCTGTGTGGTGAAGGTGGTGTGCTCCCCACCCTGACAGGGATGCATCTGTAGTGACTACAGCCTGTACTTCTGGATCGTAAAAGGGTTTCCCCTTTGACAGGGTTTCTCTTGTCCACCAGTGAAGACTTTGTACCAGTGTTGGCAAAACGACCACTAGATCGTCCCACTGACCACCTGCCTGAGACCACTGTTTCACCAATCATTCTTGCATGGGACGCAAGCGCCGGCGCGCGTGGGGGACAAGGTAAATACATGACGCCATCATGCCTAGCAAACGCATCGCTTTGCACACCGTTATCTGGCGACCGGCCCGATATAGAGGAATTTTCAGCACTATATTCCGAATTCTTTCCTCTGATGGAAAGGCCAACCCCTCTTGTGTGTTTAGAACAGCTCCAAGGAACTGTTTGGAGGTGCTTGGCACCAGACTTGATTTTTTCTCGTTTATGGAGAAACCCAATACGAAGAGGAGGTTGATTGTTCTTTGAATGTTTGCACTGCAAATTGCTGGGGTTTCTCCCGTGATGTGCCAGTCGTCCAGGTAAGGGTACACTGGTATTGCCTCCCTGCGTAGGTGTGCTGCCACCACTGCCAGAACTTTGGTGAATACCCTTGGAGCCGAGGCTATACCGAAGGACAGGACCTTGAACTGGTAGTGCTGACTGTCCACCTTGAAGCACAGGAATTTTATGTGCGCTGGGAACATGGAAATATGAAAATAGGCATCTTTCATGTCCAATGTTGCCATGTAATCCCCTTTTTTAGGAGGGGGATTACCTCTTGGAGAGTAATCATGCAAAATTTTTGGGGCTTGATATGTTTGCAGGGCGTAAGTCTAAAACTGGGCGCACTGTCACATCTTTTTTTGGCACAAGGAAGTAAGTTGAATCAATACCCTTGTTTACCTGTTTGCCCGGGACAAGTTCGATTGCGTCCTTTCCTAGAAGATTGACGATCTCCTCGAGGAGGATCTTCTGGTGGTCTAAGGAATGTACCTTTTGTCATGGAGGGTGGTTTCAGGGACGCTCGAGCAGCTCTATGCAGTATCCTGCGGAACACTGTGGACAGCACCCATTTGTCTGATGTGATCCCTTCCCAAGCTTGGGTGAAGTTGGTAATGCGTCCCCCTACTGGAGATGCGTGGGAAGGGACCCTGATCCCGGCGTCACTGTTTTGCGGGAGGCATGCCGCTTCTGCTGGGGCTGCCTCTACCCTTACCACGACCCCCTTTGTTTCCCCTGATGTAATTTTGGGTAGACTGCTGGTTGTTACCCCATGGAGTACCCTGCCCCTGAGAATAGTTGGAGCCTCTTTGTGAATTTTGGCTGCGTGGGTGACGAAAATTGCCATTCCCTCTTTGATTAGGGGGCTTGTTGGTCAAATGTACCAGGGATTTGAGAGTCTCGTACTCATCCTTTTTTTATGCATCCTCTACCGCCTTGCCAAACAGTAGCTCAGGCTCCACCGGCTTGTCTATTAAGGATGCTTGTGTCTCGGGTTTAAACCCTGATTGTCTTAGACAAGCATGCCTCTTAATAACAGTGCTCTCTGCAATCAGCCTGCCGGCGTTATACGCGGCATCAAAGGTTACCTTAAAGATGCAACCGGAAACAGCTCTCCCCTCCGACGCAACCTGTGCCAACTGGCTTTTTAAAGGTTCCAGTGCAGAGTCGATGAGTGCAGCAACTAGTTCCCACTGGTGGCAGTTGTAACTAGCCAGCAGAGTGGTGGAGTTGGCAATCCTTGCCTGGTAGGCGGAAGTGGAGGCTACCTTCCTTCCCAACCCGTAGATCTTTTTGCTCACCTTGTCGGAGGGAGCCTCAGAAGATGAATGATAAGGGCGTTCCCGCCCTCTTTCAGGTATTAATCACTACCAGGGAGTCCGGTTTCAATTGCCCCCTTATGTACAGCGGGTCTGACTGGGCTGCCCTGAACAACTTTTCGATCCTGGGGTTTACTGCCATGGTGAGGTTCGGATTGAGAAGGGAAGGATCAATTCTCCTTTGTATAGACTTGAGAATGGGGATGGCCTGGGCAATGGCTCTTTTTTCTCCCACTAGTTCCTCTGCAAAGTCCCTCTCCTCTTGAGCACCCTGAGTATCTATGCGGAAGTGTTCTGCCGCTCTAGACAAAACCTCATTTAGGAGAGGTTGGTTATCGACTGGAGAGTCGGTGACCGGAGGTTCATTGCCTACTGGGGAGTCATCCCCATAGTAGTCCACCCCAGTTTGGTCGTCCAACGTTGCCAAATCTGGATCCTCATTTAGTAGTGGATCCTCATTATACTGAGAGTATGGCTGTACGTAGAAAGGGTCAGATACCGACTCAACTCGAGGTTTCTTACCCGGGGGTTGCGGGTCCCTAGACCCTGAGGGAATAGCCCCGTCAGGGGTATAGGAGAGGAAGTGATCTGGATTATTGGCATAGAAGTCTGCTAGGGATGACATTCTAGACATAACTCTGTCTATATCCTCACTGGACCATTCTTTAGAGCTGGGGATTACCCTTTCTTGGGAGGGTTTCCCTGCAATATCTTGACTGGACCTATGGGCTTGTGCAGGGGTCTTGGTTAGTATAACAGAAGACTGTGAACTGTCCTTATGTTTCTGTGGTGCAGAAGGAGGCTGATAATGTTTCTTCTGCTGCTTCCCCCCCTCCCCGTGAGTAGAAGAGTGCTTCCCTGGTGTGTTCACCTTCTCTGGCAGTTTCGACGTCTGGCGTCGAGATTCGGGTTGGGACCCGGGAGCAGCCGTCGCACGGTCTGCTGACACCGACTCCTGCAGTGCGGCCTGGGGATGGTGGTTGGCTTCGTCTTCGGACGATCGTACCACCATTACTTTGGTGAGTGAGGCACTCTTGGCAACAGTGGATGGTTGCCTGGTGTCATGCAGCGATCTTGACCGAGAACGCCCAGAGGACACTGATTCGGTGGACCGTTCTCTTTGTGCCTCTTTCTGAGAACTCAACACGCACGTCAAGTCTCGGTTGGACTTCGTGTGTTTAGTGGAAGTGGTGTGGGTAGCGCTCGTGTCACCGGGTGTCTTCCCCATAGCTGCCCTGCCGGACAACCTTCCGAGGTGGAGGACTTTTGACGCCACGTTGCCCTCGCCATCCGATAGTACGGCGTCGCTGCCATCACTGAAGGTGCCCTCCGCTTCCAGGGCCTCTCGTTGCCTGGCGTGGTGGGCCCAACGTTTGGTCGAACGATCCTTTAGAGTCTTAGCCTTGAACCGGCTACACACTCTGCAGTTTGCCTCGGTGTGGTCCCTCGGGAAGCAGAGGTTACAGGTGGCATGTCTGTCAACCCAAGGGTACTTGCGGTTGCACTTGGGGCAAAATTGGAAAGGGGTACCCTCCATATGCACCCTGTGGCAGTGGGCTAGTGTGTAGGAATTTATATATATACATATATATAAATTAATATAAGTGAGTGAAGAGCATGTACCACCCCCCACTCTCCCTACTTGTACAGGGCCGAGGCCAGAGGCCTTCTAATGCCGGGCCGAGGCCAGAGGCCTTCCAAGGCCCAAAGACCATCGTGCAGCTCTCGACAGTAGTTTTCTTCTCCGGGCCGGCGTCGAGCTTCGAACTTCGATGACTCGACGTGGGTAAGGAAGAAATTGGGAAATATTCTAACTTTTAGCAAAATGATGGCTAATGCCAGGGACCTCCGCGGAATGCTTCCGACCAGTATGGTGGAAAAACACAATCTGAGGGTCCTAGACACCTGAGGGATCATGGGTACAGTGGACGTCACACTAGGGATAGTATTACTGGCACGCCATGTGTCAACGCCCATTTTCGAGTTTCGAAAAACAAACTGTAATACTCTGCAGCTTCCACTAGATGTCGGCCTATGCACAGCATGTGATCTAAGAAGATTCCACTAGCCTCAGAAATATATATATATATATATATTACAGAGTCTGCAGTAGTTATGTCCAACCAAATGGAAGGGCCTTTTTAGGAGGCTTATAACTTTGACATTGTTCGACAAATCCTAACCAAACTTTGCAGAGAAAGCATATGGTCACATCCAAATGATTTTGCAGAGTTTTGTCAAGGGGGGCACAAATATAGGGTGGTCCCAAAAGTTTTGAAATCCGGATAGATATACATTAAAAACAAATGTGCTCACACCTATAGCCTGGACAGATTTGCACCAAACTTGTGCGAGGAGCGGTGGTCTGGTCTTGAATGTGTGCTTTTGTTGTAAATTCGAGTCTGCAGATTAATTTCCTGTTTCAGTGTCCGTGGATGCCTCTGGGACAATCAGTGAACCATGTGAAATGCATCCACTGATTAGGTATTGAAAAATGTGAGGTGCGTCAAATTTTTGGAAATGGATGTCACATACGATCCGCGGACCACTGCCTATGTCTGCAGTCAGAGTGGTGGAATAAAAATCTGGAAAATACATTTGGGGTTACTTTGTGGATGAAAGAGTGTTTTGGAAAGGTAGGGGAAAAGTAGGGTGAGTGGAAAAAAGTTAGGATTGACCTTTTGGTATAGGTGAAAAACAGTCATGCTGTTGTAGCCATGTCCGCTGCTCTTTTTACTGTCTGTGACCTATGCGGACATGGACAGTGGCTGCGGGTGTTTCCAAATGGCAAACACGAGCACCAGTCCGTAGACATCATCTGGACTGGGATGTGTTCTGTGTCTGTGTAAATGTATACATATTTAATGAAAGAAGTGTATATGAGTAATATATATGTGCTTGGAATAAAAATACATATGTCAGTTGTTACTGAAGTGTGTAAAGTGGTTAGAATCTGGACACTTGCCATGGCCACAGTAATAAATGCACAATGATTATGAATGAATATGAATATTGGAAATTTTATAATGCGGTCATTGGTATTACAAATTGCAATAAACTTCATATTTGCTATGGACACTAAGTTGGATATAAGTTTCACCATCACCGTCTTGTGGCCAATGCTGGATTTGACTTGTATGGACTTAATTGATTCACGGTGTGTCACCCTATCTCAACTCTCATGCTGGACTTCCTTTGCATCTTGTACTCATGTTGGACCTGAATTATGCTGTTCCCATCTTCACCTTGTATCCTGGTTTGCAACATTATCTGACTTCTGCAATTGTATTTGTTCTCCCCTCTTGTTTCTCCACTCTTTTTGACTGCTTACTCTCTGTTCTTTCGTTATAGCCCTTTCTCCCTTTTCCTATTTCCTCCCCTTACTTTTTTCTATGCACTTACTCT
Organism: Ambystoma mexicanum; assembly: GCF_040938575.1. Lineage (NCBI taxonomy): Eukaryota > Metazoa > Chordata > Amphibia > Caudata > Ambystomatidae > Ambystoma > Ambystoma mexicanum. Next base: position 371,901,968 of record NC_090923.1, read on the forward strand.
ATCAGAGTTGTCCCTGGACCTATTATGATAGCAAACTCATCTGTCTCCTCCCCCTGCCCTTGTTCCCCCCCTCCAGCACTATCTGAAATGTTGTGAGGCCTAGTACAATAGTCGCTTGTTTTATTCCTCCCCTTCCTTTCTGCACCCCTCTCCCCCACCTTTTGTTTTCCTCCGGCTCTACCAGAAATGTTGTCAGGCCTAGTATGGTAGTCACCTGTCTGTTTCTATTTCCTTCCCACTCGCCCCCTCCCTTCCTTGTCTGTGTCTTAGCTCTTGCACTATCTGAAATGTGGTAATGCCGTGTACAATAGTTAATTTCACATCCTTACTGTTCATGGCCTGTACGAATGTCATTGTATTTTCCCTTGTTCCATCCCTTGCCTTGAAGCGCTTTGAAGCACATTCTGTATAGGCCCTATATAAATAAATTGTAACAAAAATAAAATATATTTCGTTATAGGATATATGTTGCAGAATATAATTAGTTAAAGTTGTACATGCTTATTTTGTTTGACCCCCATAAGTAGTACATTGTGTGTACTAAGTTTGGTACAATATTTGTGCTTGGTAAACTGTTGTGGTAGTCACATGTAGTAATCATTGGGATAACAAATCGAGCTGGATTGAATACATTTATAGTTTGCACTACCATTAACACAAATGGTCAAATATATCTCTAATGTTCTATAAAGTTACATGTAACCTGTTATCACTGTGTGAACAGTGTCAAGGTGATGAGTGCCCACTTTTCTCCAAAGAAACAGCAGTAACTAAACTGTTTTTGTAGAAATAAAATGTCTCACTACTAAGTTATTCCAAATGTAAGCAGCATAATGTGGTTCAAATGTACATCTAACTTGTTTGTACTGTGTGGACAGTGCCAAGGTGATGAGTGACCTTTACGCCAAAGAAACAGCACAAACCTTTTGTTTTTGTAACAATATTTCCCTCAATACCAAGTTACTTCAATTGTAGACAGCAGCTTCCAGGTTTTCCAGGTGGTGTTGGTGGTGGTGGTGGGTCCTGTGGAGGAGTATTGTCAAGGAGAGACCCTCCTTCGAATTAGGAGTATTGTCCAGGAGAGACCCTATTTTCAATTTTGGATAGGCTCCAAACAACTGCCTCCTCTCTGCTGGTCTGCCATAATGAGAATGTGTGAAAGATGTGAGTGGGTCCCTTTGGAGGATTCGTTAACAGACTATTCTCCTGTCGGTGAACCTCTGAGTCCAAAAAAAGGCTGAAAAGTTGTGAAAAGTTTTGACATCAAGTAAGAATGATTCTAGCAGCTGTAGAAGGTCACATGTTTGACTTGAGAGTCCCTAGAGTGGTCTAAAAATCGATTTTGGATGTCCACAGAACCCAGAAGAGGATCACAGGCACGTCCTTACGCCATACGGGTGCAGTCATGTGACGATGTCTGGGGACGTCTTTGACGCAGTGACAAGATCGCAGACATCCAGTACAGAGAAAGTACGTAAAAAGTTGTACAAAGTTTATAGAAGCACTATGAATGGTAGTAGGAGGTGGGGAAGGGCAAAGTTTCAACTTAAACGTTTCTAAAGTGGCTGAAAATTGGATTTAACGAAGTCCTCAAAGTATGAAGAGCGATCGTGAATAAATCATCACGCTGCACCTGCTGTCACATGATGACATCCGGCTGTCTGCAGCCATATAACAACATTCGCGAACTACCACGTGACCAATGATGAAGCGTGTATACGATGCAGCATCTGGGACAGGACAATGGGACAGGACAGCATCTGGGACAGGACAATGATGTTCTCAAACTAATAAAAAGCAAGTAGTAGGGTATACATCATTAGTTTGTTAGTATGGGGACCCAGACATATTTATAGTCCATGGATGTCAAAATGTAATTTAAAAAACAATATACATTTTTAACATATGTTGCTACATTATATTGGCTTAGTTACATTAAATATTTAGTAAAAAAAACAATTGTGGGACTTACATTTAGAGATTAAATGTATATTTATTTATTTTAAGAAAGGGATATGGAATCGGAGTGTGAAACAAAAATAGCGGAATTTGGATTAATGATTGGGAGAATTGGGGATCGACATTTCATCAAAACGCATATTATAACAATGTTCTTGCAAGGATCTACATATACAGCACCTTTAGAGTATGTGTGTTATGTTTTCAATAGAGTATGACCAGATCTAGTCAACTGCTCAAAATTCTCACTTTCACTGAAAAAAAAACAACCGCCTCAGATATGTGATGACATCAGTGATGTCATCTATGATGTCATGTGTGATGTCATCTTTGATGTCCTGGGTGTTAGTCTTAGCAGTGCATGGTGGTGGTGCTAGTTATGGTTGCATAACTTACCATAACTTGCAAATTTCTTTGGTTTTTCAATTTTACCTTGCAACCATACCATCCCTTTAACAACATTTTTTCGGTGAATTTCATAGTTTTTTATTAGTGCAAATTAACCATATCGTCCCTTTAAGAAAGTGTTTTCAGTGAAAAAAAAAATATATATATATATATACATATATATATATATTCAGTAAAAAAACGTTGTTAAAGGGACGTTATGGTTAAGTTGCGTTACTAAAAACCTATGAAATTCAGTAAAAAAACGTTGTTAAAGGGACATTATGGTTCCAAGTAAAACCGAAAAATCCCTGAAATTTCCTAGTTATGGTAAGCTAAGCAACCATAACTCGCGCCACCACTCTGCATTACTAAGACTAACACCCGGGACACCAAAGATGACATCACAAATGTCATTGATGACATCAGTGATGACATCACATGTGCATTTACTTTTCATGAAAAGCTGTAAAAGGAATTGTTATTATAATGTTTGCAAAAACTACCCACAAACTCAGGGGGTATCTTTGAGTGTTCTATCATGCCATATAAACACTGAACAAGTTCAAAAAGCAGCAAATGAACACATTATAGGTAATAATAAATAAGAAGTGGAACCTAAATATGTAACACATCAATCGTCCATTTAAATAGCATATGTACTAAAATCGAATATACCAAAACTAAACAGATATGCCTCCAACATAATTACCTCACAGAAACTGCACAGCAAGAAGCAACAGCAGACCTACACAACATTAACAACAAAAGCTACCAGAAACTAGTAAGTAAACTTCATTTTTCTTATATATTTTTAAACTTTATGTATTGGGTAGACTAAAAGTAATATATTTTTTTACACAGAAATGTCCAGTACTTTGGAATGGCTTGAAGAAAATTTCCCACGTGATTAAATGAGTGAAGACAGTGATACTAATGGTAGACACTTCTCTATATACGCAAATTAATAATCATTACAATTACACAATAAGTGAAAATAATATAGCTAAAGAAACATTAGAAAATGCTATGCAGCGCATGGAACAAAAAATGGATATGCTTATGGAAAATTTCAATCTTTTAAAACATTTTGTGGAGGACCACATAAAAGAAAAAAATAAATACCATTGTCCCACTACCTGTTCCCCCTCTCCATGTCCCAGTCAGCTATCCCCTAACCCTCAGTACCTAGAAAAACGTTATGATGAGACTTCCATCCCTTCATCCCCTCCCATCAATCCTCAACAAACCCCTAATTCCCCTGTATCTGTGTCAGTTTCTGCTTCCCCCTCTCTTTCATAAATGTTATATTTGTATATAATAAAAACAATTATTATGTGTGTTTTAATTCAGTCCTTTGTTTTTTATTTTTTTTCAAAGGCAGTTGGGGTGTCTGCGGACAGCGCGGGAATCCGGAATGTCTGCAATTAACCAAAATAGGGGGTGTCCGAAGGACACTATACCTGTCCGCACTGTCCGCAAGCAAGAGGGAACTGTTCTTCTCAGGGTCCCTGAACATTTTAAAAGTTCTTTTTTGGACAATCCAAAGTATTGTACAATAAAGGTTCACCATTGCACATGTCCCAGACAATGTCCCTGGCGATCTACATACTATTTGGAACTTTTTGAGTTTTATTTTTAGTTCAATCTGTCTGTGGACAGTGCGGCTCTCTGCGGGGCGCACACCTGCACCCCTATAAAAGGCCACACCCCAGAGCTCATCCTGATTCTGTCTTTCTACTACTGCAGATTGACTTGCTGTTTCGGCTTTTGCTGCTGTTGCTGCTCTTGCTGCTTTTCCATAATCTAACCTGATGGCATCCATGGCTGCTGCTGCGCCAGCTGGTGCTATTTCTGCCTCAGCACCCCCCAACCCCTCCACCACCACCACCTCCTCAAGGGCCTGCAGAGGGGAACAGGTGTGAGAATGTAGAGGAGACGGATGAAGAGGATGAAGAGAATGAGGTAGTGGAAGTCCCTACTACCACTATTCGTTGTGAGTCTTGGGTGTGGTGGTTGTTTACCACTCTTGGTGGAGTGCAAAAAGCACATGTGAATAAGGTCACCTGCAATCAGTGCCACATGGTGCTGAGTCGTGGGAGGCCTGGTTTGTACACTTTTGGTATGACATCAATGAAGTGACACCTAAAGTCATTCCATGGTGGGACTATTCGCAAGGTTGTTTCTCTACAACATCCTCTGTTTCAGCTCCTGTCACCACAAGAGACACTCCTGTGGGACAGCGCATCCCTCCAGCTGCTTCACAGGCCATCCATGATGGTGTTGACCCTTACCTTTTGAGGGTACCAATATTGTGTATGTACTGCGACACAGTACTCTGCAGGGGGGAGAATCTTCGAGTGCTTTCGAGACTGCAGTCAAGGAGCACGAGAAGATCTGCCCACTACCTGAATAAGGCCCACCCTACATCTTCCTCTCTCCACTTGACCTTTCTTATTCCCGTGCTTGATGTCCCTTTCGTACCCTCCTTTCCCCTCCTTTCCTTGTGTGTCATGTTTAAAAAAACAAAATAAATCTAAAACAACAAAAACAAAAAAAACAGGCTCTTTTCAGAGTTGCCTTTCACAGTTTAAAAATAGAAGTGACAAATAAAGCGTGCTGGTCCTGTGCATTATTTAAATTTCTGCGGACAGTTCGCGGACATTTATTTTTGGGGGTGCGGCCCTATCATAACCATTGCACTTTTCTATGGTAGGAAGTGGTGGCTCTAAAAAGAGCCTTTTGGTGGTGTTTTTTTGTGTTTGAAAAACTTGAAATGGTCAACACCTACTGCAAAATGGATTGCTGTAATTCCAAAAAAGGTGGCAATGCGTTTAGTACATTTCTCAGAAAAATCTGATTGCCAGCATACGTAAGATGGACTCCATCTCTGCGAAAAATGTATGTGCTATGAACCATAATATTTTCATTGTGCCAACATCTCTTAAAAAGGCACAAACAGCCTTATTGACATTGCGCCTCGCTTTCTCCATTTGTGGACCAAATGAAGAAGAATGCAGCCACATTTGTCTCTGCGCAATATGAGAAGAAATTTCAAAGGAATTTGGAAACATGTCCATGACCTTCCCAAGTCCTTCTTTCATTGCAAATTGCAAAGAAATTCCAGACACATGTCCTAAACTGTTCCCTCCACAATGAATTATAATTATTTCTGGATGATGCTGTGTCTCCAAAGTAGCACAGAGAGGTACCAAGACCAGCCACTTCTTTCCATGCACTCCATGCCAGTGCACTTCCACATGAGGGAATCCAAGATGTGCAGCTACTCCACAGCATTCTGCATGCACCTCCAACCAATGTATCCATGAGTCTCCCAACATCCAAATAATCTGTTTTCTGAAACACACAGCAATAGCTATCTGTTCTTCGCTCAGGGAAAAGACTTTCTGACAAACTCTCTCCTTACACAACACACCCAGAAAACTTTATTGACCAATCCCTTGCTCTACTCTTTCTCATTTGCATGCCTCTCCACCCCAAAATCCCCATATATAATGCGCGGTGTCCACGGACAACCGCCTTGTCCGCGGACATATCGAAAATCTGAGCACGATGAATTTAAATTTAAATAGTGTGCCCCTTTTCCCCTTTGAGGTTGGCTCTGAAAAGAGCCATTTTTGGGGGGGGGTTGTAGATGCTTGACAGACACCTGTTATTTTGTATATTCTTTTCTTTTTTTTTTAATACTTTACTCCTAAAATCTTCGTATAAGCTTCTCCAAAGCAACCCTTACATTCCAAACAGCATGGACTTTCCCATAAAACATAAAGAAATGCCATCTTCTTTAAAATAAACAGCATTACTGGAATCAATATTCTCATTATTACAATAGAACATACTAGCTCTAAGCATGAAAGCAAACATGCCTCAGTTGATTGCACACCTAGCAATGGTTTGCTGAGGACAAAACAGAACTATTATCCCATATTGCCCTAGGTACTAAACCACATAAAATAACGTTGGCATTTGGAAGGACATTCATTACTGCTTGAACCAAGTGTTCCAAATCTGCCAACAAAGTAGGGGCACTGACATAGCCCAAATGCAATGCACCACAGTGCAAAACTACCACATGGGGACTGATCATCCTGCCCATATCTTCACAAACATGTACAATTCCCTGTACATTGCAATCAGGCACAGTGCTCCAAACCACCTCCACTCCATTAACGTCAAAATTGTCTGACACATGCCTGCATTTAGAATACTGCTGTAAACCATGCAAAACATATCTCCACCTCTGCCATCTTCACTACACACAGCCTCTTTCAACACAAATCCACAACCTCAACACCTGATTGACTAATCCCTACAGTCCCCTTTCCATGCTGCATTTGCTGGAAAACCCTGGATGTGGCACTCCCTGTCCACGGACTGCTGCGTTGTCTGCGGAGCGTGTACCTCTTACACAGCCCTTCTACCCTTTCCACTTCACTCTCTGGGCCATTCCCTCATTGGATACAGCTAAGCAGCACACAACCATCCACCAATCACATCCAAGACCTCTACATCTAACTCCATCATCATAGTCAGCACTTCAAATGTACTGTTGATCACTCTGAGTCTCATGTCATTGGAAAACACCTACTACAAAAACTACTGTACAAGTCTCTGAGATTTCTACTTGCAGCTGCATGCATATCCACATGCATGAATACAAACTGTAGGTATGCATATTTTCTGCACAGTACATGCACAACTAAACTACAGGTATGCATATTTTCTGCACAGTACATGTACAACTCTTAGAAATGCATATAAACAAGGTAACTGCCACTTAACCTGTATAACCTATAAAATGAGCATACTGTTATTGTTCTCAACCTGCTATAATCAACTGTCACTTCCAAACCTGTCTGCTATCTAAATTCTTTTTTTACATACACGGCTATCTAAACAAAAATAATATTAAAAGATGGGAGAAATAACAGTATAATTGTAGAAAAACACTTAGTAGTGTATTACACACAGCCAGGATAAATTCATGCATCTTTATACACTCACACAGATAGACACTATCATTAAAAAGCTCCCAGTTGAAATAACACCACTGCCGGTGCATCACATGCTTCTGCTTTATTACCCACACCTTCACAAATGCATACATTCCATGCTTTTCTATACATTTCTGCCATTTACCGTATAAAAATAGCAAAATAAGTATATTATTATTTCTTCTTTCTCCTAACATTCAATAACACTGCCTTAAGAAACCAAGTGAGTTTCATACGCTTAGTATTATACTAATTTGCAAAGCATGTTGAACAGATTGTAAGTAAAATATTAAGGCTGCACATAGTCAAAGGAAACTGCATGCATACACTATGTTCAGTTATCAAACAACAATACTACTACAAAAACGTAAACATCAATGTCTAAATTAACAACAGTGCTATAAACACACAACATTACTAACTTCTTTCTTTTACAATTGCAGTGAAGACCACTCTCCTGAAAAGCAGCAGCATCTGAAGTACAAACAACAACTCAGAAGAAACCTGCTCATTCCAAACAAAAAAAGTAAGTACAATACTACCATAATGTTCTAACTGTCACTCGAACACACTGTGAGGTTGATTCATGGAATTTGTGTACCGAAAAACAGATATGTGTGCACCATTCTGCCCACAAATCCCCATTTGTTAAACAGAGATTTGCGGGCAGAATATCACACAAATCCCAGTTTTTCGGTGCACAAATTCCATAAAACAGCCCCTAATATGTTAGTATTGCAGAACAAACAACTGTTTTAATTCTATACCATTAGATTTAGTATTAGTGCTTCTCCTCACCACTAGCTTACTTTATATTGTAATCTGAACCCTAGTATAGTAACACACAAATATAAGAATAGCCTTTCTAACTAGTTGTAGCTGCCCTTTGCACAATCACACACCTCTATATACATCCTTACCATCATACTCAGACACTTATGCACACAGCACACATACATTGCAGAACAGCCCAAACCATACCTTCTTTTTTTCCCAACAGACCCCAAAGAATGCCTACCAAAAAGCAAGTCCGTATAAAGCAACACAGAAGTAGATCAAATGAAAATAAAAGTGTCCAAAATAAGCATCCATCTGTAGCAGAATTTGTACAAAAAGTTCAAACAAAAGATCTAATAGAGTCATTAAGTGAAACAAAACAAGCTTTCCAGTACAAAAACGTTGACTTCTCTTTCAAAATGTAAAATGAAACAGAAAGTGATTTACAAGAATTCAGCTACCTCTACTGCTAACACTGCTCCTATAAATCTTGTTGTAGTGGCAAGTAACCATACCAAAAAAAGTATTTTACAAAAAATGTTCCGCCACAGAGTCCTTCAGAAGAGAGAAATCATGCACAACCCTTAAAAACTACCGTAGAAAATTAATCTTAGAAGCTCTCATAGACAGTGTAATCCTTCTCAAAAGGAAGTTATTTATTTTAGTGTTAAACAGAATGAAACCACTAACAAAACTAACTTCTTAACTACAAAAAGACTTCTCAATAAATGGAATATCAACAAAAATAACTTCTTAAATATCTGTGGAGGTGAATGGACTCACACCATGAGCACAGAACCATATTTCAATGAAGAAGCATACAAACAAAAACAAACAAACACAATTGCCATACATAGTTGTGGATGAGGATATGAACAACTTAATAATCCCATAATGGAACAAGAAATGCTGCTTACAAAAATATCCCAGAAAACTCAGTATCACCTCTCCATCCGACTGAACCAAAACGTCCAGTGTACAAATGGCCGTGGACGTCAATGTGTAACATTGACAAAAAATCTTTCAAATCTTTATGCCAGTTCCTCAATCAGTATGTGAAAGGCAAAGACAAATTCAAAATGAAACTACTACAAAATATGGATACCTGTCCAGTGCGCAAATACACAGCACTACAAGGACATTCATTAGCCTGTATTTCAGGACCTAATTGAAAAATCACCTTCCATCTTACCAAAATGACATCAACACATCATTCAGCACTACAAGGACATTCATTAGCCTGTATTTCAGGACCTAATTGAAAAATCACCTTCCATCTTACCAAAATGACATCAACACATCATTCAACTATAAGAAATCTAGTTCATAAACTGTACTATGCTAAAAGTCCAGCTTTAGCATCAGGCAGTTTAAATAACAACCTTCTACATGGTACAGCCAAAGACCTACTTGAAGAAATAGAGCATATCCAGAGAAAATATTTTGGAAGTGAAAGCCACTTACAAAATGCAATAGCTTTACAACAGACTAGGAACAATTCTACAAATGGCAACCTTCTACTACACATGTACATAAAAGGAATACGAAAATTTAAAAGTACATCCACTGAAGTACCAAACCATGTGTGTGTGTTGCTGCAGACCTTTTTATAAAAGTAGCACAAAAACTGTAGACATGACATACAAAATAGAAGACACCGAAGATTCAAAAGGGTTTGAATTAGCTCTCTACCGTATAGCAGAAAAAAAATATGAAATAAATGACTCCTTAAAACCGAAAAACCCCAGAAATTCGCCAGTTATGGTAAGTTAAACAACCATAACTCGCGCCACCACCGTGCATTGCTAAGACTAACACCCAGGACATCAAACATGACATCATTGATGACATTACATGTCTGACCCACTGTCTTTTCATTTAGTGATGTATCTTGGCCTGTAATAGTTAGGAACAAAACATTCAAAAACTACTATATTTGTAGACTTATACTTCAAATATTTTCTTACAATAATTCACTTAGGGTCCACTCACAGCATATGAAACATATATATAAGGAAAATACACACTTGAAATACAGTAATGCTTTCTGTGTATTAAGACAATCAGTAAGGTTATCAACACGTTCTTATTGTTGTGCAGTTTTTTTATTACTATACTTTCACTAGATAGGCTCATATTTGTATGAGCATTCATTTCTTTAGGGTGCAGTCACATCATGTGATAATTATACATAGGGAAGTAGTAGGTTTGAAGCAGAGAAATCATTTCTGTGCATAAAGATAATCAGGTGGGTTATGAACACTTTCTGGTTCTACTGCTGCTTTTTTGCGTAGTTCACTTTCCCTTTATATACTCATTTTTGTATGTTTTGTTTTGTCTTTGTGTTTTGTATGTAATAATGAAATTATGTAGTAAGTGGGTTTTATTACGCAAAACTGTAATAAGAAAGCATTTATTATTTCACTATTGAACATGGGAAGATTATGATTATTGCACTTCCATCATGTATGCTGCACACAATGCTTATGTTTATACATGACTAGCTTACTATACTGTAAAGAACGTCATAATAGAATGCTATTTATATCAATGCTTTGCTTAATGCACAAATTAGCTCATATTTATTCCAATGATCCTTGACACTTTTTTGTCAACATTATAATAAGAATCCCTTGTACATTTCATGAAAAGTAAATGCACATGTGATGTCATCAGTGATGTCATCAATGACATTTGTGATGTCATGTTTGAGGTCCTGGGTGTTAGTCTTAGCAATGCATGGTGGTGGCGTGAGTTATGGTTGCTTAGCTTACCATAACTGGCGAATTTCAGGGGTTTTTCGGTTTTACTTTGAACCATAATGTTCCGTTAGCAAAGTTTTTGTTTTAGTGAATTTCATAGGTTTTTAGTAGTGCAACTTAGCCATAACGTCCCTTAACAAAGTTTTTTTACTGAATTTCACAGGTTTTCAGTAGACCAACTTAACCATACCATCCCTTTTACAAAGTTTTTCTGGTAAAGATCATCGGTTTATAGTAGTGACACGTAACTATAACGTAAAGTAACGTCTGACTTTTTACACACCTTGCGGAGAATACCACATGACAATATGCTGGTGTACAGCATGGTGACGTGTGCCAGAATCCGTAAACACTTAACAGTAAGATGTATGCCTCGTGGACAGTGTGGAAACAGATTTTATATTGATGTAGGAACGTCCACCTGCAACATTTCCCTTGCACAGCGCCAACACGTATTGGTAGTGAGCCATTAACAATGTACTACACATTACATACTTTTAGCAAAAGTTCTAGTTATCTGAAAATTACATCAGCTAAGGCCATCTCTCCTCCCCAAGAAACAGCAGCACTGCTGTAATGAAGGAGCATGTCAAACACTGCCCCAACCTTACAAATTGCAAACACACAATATTTTTGCACCGTCCACCTACCCCCCCCATATTACTGTTTGGTGCCTCTTTCCTCATTTCTGTTCTCAAATTACCTTATTAGCTGTCCTACCAAAAAAAGAAAGCCATCCGTTAACAAAGTAAATGTTCCGTTAAGAACCACCTTTGACAGTGTAAGTATATTAAAAAACAAAATCGTATACACTCCATTTACTTTCTATTTCTCAGTAAAGGACATAGACGCAATAAGATTTGCCAATAATAGTATAGATTTGCAAAGCAATAACGTGTGTTACTGAAAAATAGGATTTCTGGTTATAATCGGGCCCGCCAAAACATAATCCTTTTTCAAGATGGCCACCATAGAAAGGGAAGGCAGTTGTTCCATACATAGCCCCTCTTCACTTTCCATGGCAAGCTGCAAAAAGCAAAAGTACGTGCCGTGACGCAGAACCTGTAAATAAACATACAGCGATTACAAAACAAAATCCTTTTTCAAGATGGCCAGCATAGAAAGGGAAGGCGGTTGCTCCATACATGTCCCCTCTTCGCTTTCCATGACACCCTGCAAAAAGCAAAAGTATGCGCCGTGACGCAGAACCTGTAAATAAACATATAGCGATGTACAACGTGGTACCTTACATTTTCAAATGATACACTGGATTTAAAAAAGAAAACTGATGCCGCTGGTGTCTTTGTTCTCTTTCCACTACATTTATGTAGTAGCTGTGGCGGCTACAGAGGTCCATGAACTGCCCAGTGGGAATAGTTAATCTTCTTACCGGTCGAATCAAGCCTGTGGAAGCAGTTGGAAAAATGGGCGCTGCATGGATCACTTCCCGGTGGAGTTGGGTGTGTTCCAGGGTTGTGTCCTGGCGCCACTATTCTTCAGCTGGTATATAAACAGTCTCCATGACTGTTTGCTAAATTCAACATTGGATGTACCAAGGATTGGAAACAGAGCGGTGCTGCTGTCAGCGTACATGGATGACACTGTTCTGATTGCGCAAATGCCACACACGCTCCAGAAACTCATCTTTTACTACACTGTGTTTATGGATGAGCTGGACCTGAAGGTAAATGCCCAGAAATCAGCAGTCATAGTTTGTTATAAAGGGAGGTTTGCACCAAAATTCCCACCTATGTGCAGTAATGGTATTATTATTCCTATGGTTAATGAGTTTGAATATCTAGGATTAGTTTATCCCCAGATATGCTTATCAATAAACAAACTATGAGGTTTAGTCAAGCTATCCGGGTTAGGTAGATCCCTGGCAATGTTTAAAGCCAAACCGGTAGATAAGTTCCTAAAAGTTTATAATAGTAAGGCTGTGACAGTTTCAAGGTATTGCAGGGAGTTGTGGGGGTATATGAATGTATGTTCTCTTCAGATAGTTGAAAAGTACTTTTTTTTAAACTGTTGGGTCTCCCCCTCTCAGCCTCCAACTCTGGAGCACACTGAGAATTAGGCTATGAATTTGTTAGCAACTTTTTATTTGCACAGCCTTTATCTCATTGGATATGCTTATGGAGCAATGATAAGGCCGTAATGACATATGACCCATTTAGGTTCTTGATTTTGATAGACCCCAAAGTTAGGATCCCCTGGCTGTGTTTTATAAACTTAGAGTTGTCTGAAATTCATACAGCCTTATATTTTAACCAATTAGAGACTAACTCAGAAAGTAGCAAAGGATCTAAAAAATGAGCTATATCTCACAGGCTGGAGGAGAGGCAGTCGCATGAGTTATTGACTCCATTTAATAGGAGGCTCTTGGTATTCAAGAATATCTATTATGGGTTAAGAATTCTTCCCATAGAATTTTGATTTCTAGAGCACGCTTTAAATGCCTCCCTCTCAGACCATTATTCCTGTGTGGGGGAGTGATGCTGCAAGTCAATCTTGCCTATTGTTTAATGCCTCTTTGGTCCATTTTATATTGCTCTGTCTGGCATATTCCAAACTAAGAGCCAGGACAGTGATGCCGTTAATGTGTGAACTTTGATTCACTCAGTTTAGATCTGCATTGCTCTACTTGTTGTGGGCTGACTCACGTAGAGTGGGCTGGGCTTTTACTTTTTGATGAGTGCTTTGCACAAGAGGAAACCTTTTAATGACTTTATAGACAATTGTATTATGGTCTTTGTTTTTATTATTGGTGAATGAGTGGTTTTAATTTGTCTTCTTCTGTTATGTTATGTTATGTTATTTTATCTTATACCGCGCCAAAGCCCGTAGGCATCCAGGCGCCGAGAGACAGAACATGCAGGCTACCCGTGAGGAGAAGGGGTACTAATGAAAGAGATGGGTCTTCAGCTGTTTCCTAAAGCAGAGTAAGTCCTCGGTCTTACGCAATGTAGCTGGTAACGCATTCCAGGCCTTAGCACCTTGGATATGAAACGCTCTGCCCAGCCCACGGGATCGTTTCACACGATGTTGCACTAGTAAGAGATCTTCCGCTGATCTGAGCCTTCTTGAGGGTTCGTAAACATTTACAATATCCTTCAAATAAATTGGTGCAGTCCCAAAGACGCATTTATGACAGATGGTGAGTAACTTAAACCGAATTTGGGCCTCAACAGGAAGCCAGTGTAGCTTTTCCCTAGCAGCAGTAGTTGGTTCTGAATATTTCATTTGGTAGATGATGCGAATAGCTTTATTTTGTACATTTTGGAGTTCAAGGATGTTAGCTTTGCTTGCCCCACATAGGAGAGCATTACAATAATCCACGCGTGGTAGAATAACAGCTCTCACCAGTTTAGTATGGTTTTCAATGGAAACAAGTGGGGCAACCTGTCTGAGCACTTTAAGATGGTAATTAGTGCTCTTTGATATGGCAGCAACGTGAGCTTCACAGTCTAAGCTACTCTCCATGAAGGTGCCTAATGTTTTAACTTTCTGTACAACTTTTATATCACCACCATCAATCCTGAAACCTGAGTACGCCTGGTCCAGTTTGGTTAGTACCTGACGGGGTCCGAATAGCATGAGCTCAGTCTTCGAGGCATTAAGGCAGAGCCAGTTTGTAGACATCCATTTTTTTATCAGTTGATATACCATATCTACCAAATGTTGGTCTGTGTCATGATTACCCGTGATGTCAAGGACCAATTGGAAGTCATCCGCATAATTGCAAAAGAAAATCTGAAAGAATTCCAAATCATTGCAAAGGGGGAGGATGTAAATATTAAATAAAAAAGGGGAGAGGCAGGCCCCCTGTGGAACTCCACAGGTCAACAGTTGAGGTTCCGAGGCACAGTCCCCCCAGTATATCTGTGATCGACGACCCTCCAGGAATGATCTTAGCCATTCTATAGCATTTGCAGAGAGGCCCCCAACTGACTGCATTCTCTCAAGAAGTATGTTATGATCGAACAGGTCGAAAGCTGCCGATAGGTCCAACAGCATCAGCAGCCCCGATCTGCTTTCTTCTAGCTTAGAAAACATATGAGTCTGCAAGTCCAGGAGGGCGGTCTCAGTGCTATGATGTTACATTATATTTATTAACTGATTGCATATTATTGTATGAATCTGTGTTTTATGGAAATGTTATTCATTTTCTGAAATAAAATGTGTTATATCATATCATATACATTATAGTGTGACAGTGAGTATCAAGTTTCACAGGAAACCTGAATAATACATTGATAATAACATTTGACTCGAGTGACGGATTTGGCTGAAATGTTGCACACAAAATTGTTGTGCCTCCCACCCCCAGGATATTTCAGGAAAGAACCATTAAAAAATAAAAAGTAGTTAAGAAAGTAAATAGACACTGTTTCAATGTTGCCTGCATTCATTTTCCAACAGAGAAAAATTCAAATTCTTGCTCCAGCGGATAGCCCTAACCGCTGGACGTAAATGGATCAGGGATGAAACATTGACTCGATTTCTGGAGGGGAGGTCTGGGGTTATTGCATCAAGTAGTTTTTAAATATTTGATGGGGAAGGGGATGCCCTCTTATTCAAAAAATATATTTCTATCTCCCAGCAGAGAGGCTGACAGGCTTTTAAATAAAGAAAAAAAACTGCAATTTGTTTCCGAAATTATATTGCTAATAGCATTTGACTTGCTGGATGGATTTTGTTTGTCAATGCCCTCCCACCCACAAACTTCAAAGTTTGGGAACACAATGTTGTAAAATGAAAATGTTATCGAGAAAACAAAACATCAAAGTTTCCCAGTTTTCAGCCCATTTATTTTCTCATAGAAAAAAAGTGATATTTTTTAACAGCTGTGATGCGAAAAACTTCTGGGCAGATTTGGACCAAATGAGAAACAACTTGGGCACAAAGCATTGGCTTAATTTTCCTGACTGGCTAGGGATACATCCATCCAGTAGTTTCTAAAATTATTGACAGAGAAGGGGGTACCACTGCTCCTTAAAACCTTTATATCAGCCTTGGTGCTTTTGAGCGAGGCTAATAACCTTTGACTTGCTGGATGGATTTGGATGGAATTTTTCAAGCAAACAGTTTGCCAATAGCTCCACTGAACTGGATATTTGTGGAATAATTCATTCGAAAATGAAAAATTTGTTAAGACAACATAAAACGGTACATTCTACAGCCTACTCTCATTTATTTTACCCTAGAGAAAAAGTGCCATAGCGTGAATACCGCTTGGCAGCTTTGTACCAAATAAGAAACAATTTGTGCCCAAAGCATTGACTTAATTTACTTGACTGGTCTGGGGTCAATCCATCCAGTTGTTTTTAAAATATTTGACAGACACAGAGGTGCCCCTGCACCCTAAAACCTGTATACCGGTCTTGGTGCTTTGCAGCAAGAAAGGCTGAGAGAGGCTAATTACTTTTGACTTACTAGATCGATTTAGAGGACATTTTCTTAACCAAGGGCTGCCCCAAACTGGAAAAACTGGGAACAATTCAACAAAAAAATGAAAATTCATTAGGAAAAGATAAAAAAGCAGTTTTCAGCCTACTCCCATTCTTTTTCCCATAGAGAAAACGTGCAGTTGTTGAATAACCATAACATGAAAACCTCTTGGAAGAATTGGACAAATCAGAAACAATTTCCTTGGCTAGCTTGGGGTATATCCATCCAGCGGATTTAAAAAAGTTCAACAGAGAGCAGGGTACCCCCTGCTCCTTAAAATCTTTCTATTGGTATTGGTGCTTTGCAGCAAAGAGGCTGAGAGAGGTCAATCAAATTTATGGGATTGGTCTGGGGTTATTCCGTTCAGTATTTATTAAAATATTAGAAGGTGCCCCCTTCTCCCAAAATTATAGCTACGTGTCCTACAGTGCATGAGCAACTTTTTTCAGAAATGAAAAAGCTGCCATTTGGTTTTGTTCAATGCGGGAGATAACCATGGTTATATAAATGGGTATAACAGGGGTTAGCCGAAACCTAAAAGTGGCAAAAATGCCATTTGGAGGAGAAAAATGGATGAAATGACATCAGGCTAGAGGTTGGGAGGGGAGAAGAGGACACCATGTGAAATTGGAGAGCTGGGGGATCAAGACCAGGTTTAGAGCTGAAATGTTTTTGCATAACCAGAGTTATCTGGAGGGACACCATGGTTATGATAGAAACTGGATCGGGAATGAAAGTGCGTCAGATGAAAGAATGAGTGTTGAGGGAAATGTGAGAGGATTAGGTAGGGAAAATAACTTAAGGGAGGAGCATGGCATGAGGAGGGGGCACCTGGTGAGAGACTGGGCGGGCAGGGAGGAGTTTTTGGAATGTGCGTGCTTTTGAGCGATAACCATGTTATGTGTGTACGTTTACGGATGAGTGTGTTATATTGATAACATTGATAACTGCAGTTATGGGGGAATTTCATTTTAAAAGAGAGAGTTAAAAATTAGATTAAGACAAAAAAGGGGAATTTTTGCAGCTAGATTGAGGTGGGAGGTAATAAGTGTTTCCAAAGGCTATGTCTATTGGGTTACTTTAAGGAACTGAATGGTGCAATATGGAAAGTGGCCATGGTGAAAGTGCATGACTAGTGTGCCCAAAAGGAACGTAGCAGTGTGACCCTGGTGAAAGACCATGGGTATTGGACCCATTTAGGAAACCTAATGGAGCAATATGTAGAGTGCCCACGGTCAAAGGCCGTGGGCACTGAGCATGGTCGAAGGCAATGGCTAGTGCAAACGGAAGAAAGTGATTGGGGCAACATGTAAAGGGGCCCCAGCCAAAGGCTGAGATCAATGGTCATGGGCGAAGGCCATGGCTAGTGAGTGGCAAACAAAGGTAGTGTTTTGAAAGCTAGGCCCTGGCTAGTGGGCCCGAAAGACATATATAGTTGGACATGGCCACATACGGGGTCTGAAAGAAAGATACTGGGTGAAAATATACAGTGTACAAGTTGAGCAGATGTAATGCAGCAAAACCCTTGAAATTCAGAGTATGTGGGAATTCATGACCAGCTTAACTTTCCATTGATGTCCCCCATAATGCTTTGTCCCCCATAATACCATTTTGTATGTCATTGTGACTCCCTCATCTCATTTATTTATTTTTACTCTTCTAAAGCTCCCCAAACCCTGAGGCATCTTGGTGCTGGTTCCTGAAGGTAAAACATAAAGTACAATCATACATGTAAAGGTTAATAGTTCTGTTAGAACTATAGAGATATGCATATGCATCTGCTTAACGTTACTCAGGAGGGCAGATGTTTTGGGTGGAGTTGTGGTAGAGAGTTACTTTAACAGCTCGTGTGTGAAAAGCCATGTTTTCAGGCTTTTGGAGAAGAAGCAAAAGGAAGATTTTGATCTTAATGAGGTTTACAGAGCGTTCCAATGTTTAGCAGCTACCACTTGGAAATGTACTGCCCCCTGCTTTCTGTAGTTTGAATCTGGGGATGGTGAGCAAATGCAAGTGAGTTGAGCGTGTGGGTCTATTGGATTGGTTTTTGGAAAATTAGTTGGATAAGTACTTGGGGGCTGAGTTAGATAGACGCTTGTATGTCAAGGAGAGGGTTTTGAATCTGATTCGATCGCAGATCTGCAACCAGTGGACATTCCGTCTCAACTTGGTGATGTGTTTATTTCGTGGGATGTCAAGAGCTGCTCTTAGGGCATTATTTTGAATCACCTGCAGTTTTTTAATATTGCAGCTTTTAGTACTTGCATAAAGGGTGTCGGAATAGTCTAATCTGGATAAGATAAGAGCTCTAGCCAGAGTAATACAGCTGTCATACAACAGGAAAGGTCTACAGGTATTGATGAGCTTTGAAGTGTAAGATGCTGCAGATGTTGTGGCGTTGACTTGTCTGGTTAAGGTGAGAGCTGAATCAAGTTAAATGCCCAAGGTTTTTACTTCCTTGGAGATACATTGATAGTGATGCAAAGGATGGAAAAGGATTTGAAGGAGTCACATAACTTGTTTAGATGGTTTTGGTGAGCCGATGAGTATATATTTTTATTTGTTTTCAACAAGACAATCATAATACATGTTAGTTTCACAGTATCGTTCAATGACTTTACGTAAACACAATTACTAGACAAGTGTGAAACAGTATTCAACATGAAACTTGTGCTTTAAACTCTTCCCCCTCTCCCTTCCCAACCTCCACCCTCTTTCCCCACTCATCTCATGTCTCTAATTAAAAAACAAGAATAAAGGACAGAAGAAATAATTAAAAGTCAGATTCTTGCACTGCTCTGGATACCATCAATGCTTTTTGTGCTACGGTGTGCGCCGTGAATATGTGTCTCGAGTTTAACAACAGTCCCTCCAGCAGTAGGTAGATGCGCCCGCAAACATTTTGGACAGCCTTGAGGGAGTGTAATGCCATCTCATCAGTAGCCATGAATTGTGAATTTTATATTGCATAGAAATGGATGACGTCCATACTGATTTATATATCCCTCTCCATATCTATGGATGAGCTGCTATTGCCAACTTTGCCTCCCACTTAGCTTCTGATGGCGGGCGCTGGAGGTGACCTCTTGAGATTAATGATTTTTACATGCGTGCTATGAGACCTTTTGTTGTTTGGCGGGAGCTCAGTATTTGTTCAAACGGTGTCAGGGTGCGCTTTAGGGAATCGCTCCAATGAGTGTCGTTCAGAACACTCCTTAACTGAAGAAAGAGCATGGGAGGCACTTCTATACCCTGCAGGTCTGTTTTTAGTTCCTCCAAGGTCACAAATGTTCCTTTTTTTCACAGCTGCCCGGCTCGGATGAGGCCTGCTTCGTACCAAGACTGAACCCTTGAACCTCGCTCAGCAAGTCTCAGATGGAGGGGAACTAAATGCAGCTCAGAGGGGCAGGCCAAGATGTAACCCCACGCATGGCTCGAGTTGGGCAACAGAGGGACCACAGCACCTTGAGGATGGGATGTTCCTTAACTCTCCATGTCAAGGGCGACAGTGGGACCCAGAGCCATTCTCCTAACGTGACTGGTGCGAATATGACGTTTTCTATCGCTACCCATTGTTTTTCAGGATTTTCCCACTAGTGGTCTGGGAGTATCCAGAGACAGGCTGCTCTGTAATATTCTTCTAGGTCTGGGTATCCCATTCCTCCATCCTCCTTGGGCTGGATTAATGTAGAATACTGGATTCTTGGTTTTTTATCAGCCCATAGAAATCTCAATAGTGTGCGCTTCACCTTGGCTAAAAAAAGATTCCAGGATGATAATGGGGAGAGATTGAAACACAAATAAAAATTGTAGTAGGATATTCAGTTTTATGGTGGTAAAACGCGCCGCCAGGAGATCTGCAGGGGTGTATAGTTATCTTCGAAGAGATCTGTGAGAGAAGTTGTAATATTTACCCCCAAATACCGGACAGAGTCTGTTTGTACCCGGAAGCTCCAGTTCGTTTTCAGGAGGTTCAATAGATCCACATTCTTTTTCAATGGGACTGCTATGTTTTTCTGGAGATTAGCACAGAAGCCCAAAATGGTACCATAACGTGACAATTCTCGGAATACGGCGGGGATGGTGTCTAGTGGTTGGGTGAGGTACAAGAGAATATCACTGACAAACATCGCTAATTTATATTCTTTACCCCCTCAAGGGATGCCCCTAATCATGAAGTTAGATCATATGGCTTGTGCAAAGGGCTCCACCACCAAGGCATAAATGAGGGGAGAGAGAGGGCACCCTTGCCTCGTGCCACGCGTGAAGTTAAAATAGGTTGAGGAGATTCCATTAATTGAGACTCTTGCTTGCGCTGATTGCTAGAGCACTTTCACTCCTTGTATCCAGGTGGCCCCCAGGCCTATCCATTTCAGGACAGCTTTTAGGAATGCCCACTCCACGCGGTCGAATGCCTTTTCGGCGTCTACTCATAATAGAAGGTGGTCGTCCCCTGCTTCTGTGGCTATAAGGTCTGAGGTCTTTCTGATGTTATCTGCTCCCTGCCTACCTCTCACATATCCCACTTAATCCGAGTGTACTTGTTGGGGAAGGACTAGGGCCAGTCGGGCTGCATGGATTCTGGAGTAGATCTTGGCGTCCACATTTATTAGGGAACCCCCACCGGGAGTTGGATGGTGGGTGTTAGCTCTCGTGGTTAATTGCGTGTTGGGGAGTTGGTGATGGCGGCCCACTGATAGTTGCTAGGGTAGGGGGGATGGGTCAGCGGTTGTTTCCAGGGGGTCGGTGTGGAACTCTGTTATGGAGAATTCTCATAAATGGCTGATTTCCCTTACCTAAAGAGTCCTCCAGCAGCTTTGCTGGATTTCTAGGAATTTTTTTTTCACCTGGTGAGAGTCTGAGCCTTTTTCCCACTCTTACATGTGCTGTGCTGTGTGTATTCGTACTGTTTGTGTGATCTTGGGCACTGGAGCCTCACCTACTCCATGTGCACTGCTTTTTGTGTGTGTTACACAGCACCTTCAGTGCAGTGACACAGGGTTGTCTTTGGGACTTCCCACTGACTCCATTTTTCTGGGGCTGACTCCTGTCCCCCAGAAACATGTAAAGTTGCAATTAACTTTATATAGTCACTTTAAACCACAGACCCAGTACACCCCATCTTACATGGAGTATTGGAAAGGGTTAACTCTCATCCCTTTTTGTCTGTGCCTCTTGGAGCTTTGTTTCGCTCCCTTAACATTAAGACTTGGCTGGTGGCAGTGGTAACTACCCTAAATTTCCTACAGCGATGATATTACATAAATGTGTTATTGTTTTAGGCTATTATAGTAACCTCGAACATAAACCCGCTTGACCAAATACATTTTATTTTTGCTCCGGCTGGGTTTTTTCACCATTTCTTTTTGTTAAAGTCTTTCTCGTGTTTTACTCTGCGCACCACCTGGGGATGATTCCTTTGTTCGCTGTCTTTTTGCGGGCTTCTGCACAGAAGCCCTCATTAAGGCACTGATAGGCTAGAGGGGCAGGATGTGAGGGAGGGATCTTCAGACCCCTGCCATAGGTTGCCTTAGCAACCCAAGTCACACTCTTGGCTGATTGGCTAAGGGGATTGGCCCTGCCAGACCAGCCACCCTGCTGTGTGATTGACAGCCAGGCTGTATGAATGGGGAAAAACTGCATAAAAAGCAAGTCTCTGGGACTGTTAGAGCAGAGTTGCCACTTTAACGAAAGAACCAACGAGGAAATGGAAGAAAAGGACCCCTACCATGACTGAACTGCCCAGTGAAGCCCTGCTGCAGGTCTGAATCTCCAAATCCGACGACAGAGAAAATCCTCCAGGAAACCTCTTCCCTTTGAGCTGGTGGGACCAACCAGTTTGCCCAAACTACAAGCCAGGACCCCTCCTCTGGTCGAATTTGCTGTACAGAGCTACAGTGTGCCGGAAACCCAGGAAGGTCAGACCCTGCTTGGGTTTTAAGGAGCACACCTTTTATTTGTTGTTTTGCTCTGCTGCTGGTTTCTTCCCTGGGTAGCGTAGGACCCTCCAGTCTTCCTACTTTGTGTCAGTCCGACAGTCGCTTCAGGAATCGTGAGCCTGCAGGAACCACCAGGAACGTCCGCCTCAGCTACACCTCGCTCTCCGTTTTAAGGTACTATGCAAATCCGGTTATCCGTTTCGGTCAGCCACGATGAAAGTGTTTGAAATCTTTCTCCAATCCGAGGGCTCATCCTTCTTTTCTCTTTGAACTTTTCTACCAACCAACCTTGTCCGGAATCTTTGCCACAAACTTTACCGCGAACTACCCTGAACTGTGTGATCTTGAGCAAAAGACTTTTGTCCTATTGGCTTTGGCCCTAAGCCTTTTCTATCTGATCTCCTCACTCTAGTCTTTGTTGTTCAATTGCCCTGATTACTTACCCGTTGGTTTTGCCTAATTTCTAATAACTTTGTCTTTCCCTCCCTTTTAAATTGCTGGAGTGCCATTTTGCTCCCATTTCATTTGTAAGCTTAACTTGTCTGAAATTTGAGGGAAGTGGTGTGGTGTATTTATGATTGTTATTTTTGTCTTGCTTAGAAAGGTGAACTGTTATACAACTGTTAATTAAATAAATATATATTCTTTTACTTAGAAACCTTGGGGGTCATTACGACCTGGGCGCAAAGGGATACCGGGCACCGGTAATGACACTGGTGCCGGTAATCCCTTTGCACCCTATTCCGAGGTCCCTTTGCGGGTCCCTCCCTTAACGCCTGGTTTTACCAGGTTTTACCAGGCGTTATGGATGGGACCCGCAAGAGGGTACCGGTGTCAATAACGGTACCGGGGGTTCAAATGGGAATGTGGACTTACCGGTCCCGCAATGGTCAGAATAGACCAGTAAGTCCCTATACCACCAAGTCGGTGGCGGTACCGGTATTGGTGCTAGTCATGGCGCTAATAGCGCCATGACTAGCACCAACCTCGGAATGAGGGCCCTTGAGTCAGTGTTTGCCTGAATCATAGTAATTGCTGTTCTTTGTGTAACTATTTGTACTGCTTACTTACTCTTGAGATAAGTGTGGCTGCTCCGCTACTGCTACCACTATAACTGTGTAGTACAAGCTTGTACCAAAGGTGACATTGTACTGTCACTTGTAGTCTTAATTGTGTGTAGTGTTCCCAAAGGGTACTGCATATAATTCTGCCTAACAAACTCGAACCCCGGGTTTCTATAACTGTGTCTCTGTTTCTTTACTGCACTTGAATTAGTGCCCCCCGGTTCCAAAGTTCGGTCCTCCATTGATCCTTTGGCCTGGAGAAGTGCTGGTACTGCCTGGGCCTCCGGGTTAGGATTTGGCGGTGTAAAAAATATGTTTTTTTTTCCTGGAGGCTCACTGTGATAACCCCGTAGCTCCGGCACTGTCCCTTGGGGTCGGGCTGGAGGCGCAGTTTCACCTTGAAGGTGGGGAGCCGATGCGCCGGTTATGGGTGATGGCGCTCTTTGACTCTCACTCTCCCGAGACCGAGAGCTGAAACTGACGAGGGGACCAGCCCCTGCACTCGGTGTGGTACAGGTATGGAGCACACTGCAGCTCCTATAGCAGAGGTTCCGGGTGGACCTCAGCAGAGGGCAGGAGAGGGGCAGCGCTTTTGCTGTAGATTGTAGCCTACCTCCGCTGAGCCGCCCGCACCAGCGCCAACCTAGACTGGAGCTCCTCCCGGTGGGCGAAGGGGGTGCAGTGGCAAGCCGAGTCCGTATCGCGGCTCCTTCGTTTCTGCTCCTCTGTTCCATCTGGGGTCGGGACTGTTCTCCGCCGTACACCTGTTTCCCATTACGCTCTCTGGTACCGTCTTGTGAGTTTCTTTAGAGTGAGACGCTCTGTAGTTTTAAAGATATGCAGTGTATGCCGCGGCTGCCATTTTCTTTCCCTGACCTGCGCTCTCTGCTTTCACGGCACTAGGGGTCTCAACAGTAAAGCGAATTCCAGCATTTCCTTTACTCAATTTTCGATGCCATTTCACCCGCATGTACACAATCACCTCCCGGAGTCACTCGCCGCTTCTTTAGGTGATGATCTCTCCTCGCACAGCTCTAAAACATTTTCAGGCTTGAAGAGGGAGACAGTAGTTTATGCAACCATCTTGTCTGCGCCCCCTGGTGGTCTCTGTAATTTAGCTATTTTATCATTGAAACACAGGCCATGTTGGGCCATCCAGGCCTGGATGGTTTGGTAAATTTCTTTTAGCGATTTTGTATTTTTAAGTACAGGACGGCTGATTCGGTTCCATGCCCTGTGCGGAAGCCTGCTTGGCGAAGACCTAGGAGGTTTTTAGTTTCCAGATGGTTTTGGATTGGCAGATAAGCTGTTCTGTCCAATATTTTAATAAGGAAAGGTACTGTTCTTGTTACAGGGCAGTTGTTTGTCGGGATGTTATGGTCTAAGGTAGGTTTCTTCAGTAATGGTAGGACCCACGGATCTTTGAGGTTAGTTGAGATAGTGCTCATTTTAAATGAGGCATTGATTAGGGTTGTGATGATGGGGTGAGTTTGGCAGCGCAGTCTTTGATGAAAGAGGCTGGGCAGATGTCACTTTGACAGCTGGAAGGCTTGAGGCTTGTGATGATTTTCAAAACTTCTGTTGTTGCGACTGGGACAATTCAAATTGTGTATTGGTTTTCTGGGGTGTATAAATAGGAATCTGCTGGTTCTGAGAAGATATGTTCTTCTTTTTCTATTCAATTTTAGATTGTAGAAGGGCGATTTTGTCAAGGAGAGCTTTTGTGTAGCTGTGCACCAGGCATTGACTTTAAGACACGATTCTGGTGGTGGCACTGGTGATTCAAGTTATCGTATAATGGTGAAGAGTTCCTTGGTGCCGGAGTTAGTTTTGGCAATTCTCGCATTATATGGGGATCTTTTGGGTTGGAGGATGGCCTGTTTTTAGTTTTTGGATGCAACTGTAAAGATTTCTTTATTTGATTCATTAGGGTAATTTTTCCAATTTCTTCTCAGAAGTTATCTTAGTGCTGTACATTGTTTTGAGGTTAAGGGTGTACCAGGAATTTAGGTAGGCTAGAAGTTTAGCTTTGCGCATGTTCAGTGGTGCTACCTTGTCAATGGCAGATAGGAGAGTTTGGTTATATACCTCTAGTGGTGAGATCATTGACAGAGTTGCCTGAGTATTCAGTAATGGGCTGCCTCAGAGGTAGTAGTTTGTCGACTTTGATGTTATGCGCATTTCTAGATAAAGTGGCTGGTGTTTGTGGGCGGGTATCTGCAGAGAGGTTCTTTGGGATGATGAATGAGATGACATGATGGTCAGACCAAAGACATTGGGTGTGAGAAAGGATGTTGGTGTGGCACTTGAGGTCTGTCAGCCAGCTGAGGGTTCGACCTTTGGTATGAGTCGGGTTAATATTACGGTGTGAGATGCCTAAAGCTCCAATTGTACTGGCAAGGGCATTGTCATCAGTGGGGTTGTTAAGTCCTAAGTTTAAATCTCCCAACAGTATGATATGTGATCTTGGCTTGGTGTTCACTGAGAGGTGTGCAACATCTTTCTCAGAGAAAAGCACTGCACTTGGAGGTCTGTATATAAGATGGAGGGTAATTGTGACTGAGGAGGTTAATGACATTTTGATCGATGGAAGCTCACCTGAATGGAACAACTGGTTAGGTATTTCCCCTATGGGGAGTCGGTTCTTAGCAATGAATGCTACTCCTCTTCCTTTGGAAACCTGTCTATCTGTCCTGAAGATAGTGTAGCTTTCTCAGATGGCGATGGAGAATGTCGGGCCGGCAGCTGCATAGAGCCATGTTTCAGTGATGGCTAGAAAGTCTAAATTATTTGCAGTGATGAGGTCTGTGATATCTAGAGCATGTGCCCTCGAGTGACCTTGTGTTAATGAGGGCATGCTTGAGCATGGTTGCTTCCAAGCGTGTTATCTATGGGGGCTGGATTGAGCTATGTGCTTGATGGGTGCACCAGAGCTCATGGGATTGCTGTAACTAATATTGGGGTAAAGGGTTTCAGAAGGGAGGTGGTGTGACCTAGGGCGGAGGTGTTCAGATCATTGGTGCCATCGGTAGAGTCATGTGTGGTCGCTTTCAGGTTGCATTTAGTAGCAGTTGAATCATGGGTGTTGACCTTTGTAATACGATGGGTGACTAGCAAGGGCGGTTGATGTGATCTCCTAGTTAAGTGGAGTGTAGAATTAAGATGTGAATTTCTCCTAGTGATCAATGGGGTTGTAGATTGCAGAAGCTGCAGGCCTCGAGCTAGGCGGGACAATAGTCTAATGTTCCGAGTGATCAATGTGCAAGGCTGACTAGGGCTAGGTGTACATTTGAATGTCATGATCTGATGGACCAGGGACCATGGTTGGTTGGGGCAGGGAGGGAACTTAAATTCAGTGTCCAATGGGAAAGCTGAAGTGTAAGGTTGCTCGAGAATAGGGCAGGAATCGTGTTGGCGGGATAGTGTAAGAATCTGGGCGGTTGATTGACATTTTTACGGTGAATGTCTGTTTACAGTTAGAAGAGTCACACTGAGGAAGGACGATGAGGCAGGTTGTTAGCTTCAACTTGCCCATGTCTTGGTTGGGCGAGGCAGGGGTGAGTTCAGGCCTTGTGATGTGGTGGTGCATTGAGTATGAGGTTCGGGAGGCGGGTTTAGCTATGCTTGATCCAGGGCACACAACTAAGTGTAAGTTCATCAGAGGAACACATCTACCTACAGTTAATTATTAAAATGCAGTTGATCATGGGGGCACAGCTAATGCAATTAATCAATGGGCAATTCAATGCGATTAAGCAAATGGGCAACTCAAATGCAGTTGATCATGTGGGCACAGCTAAAGTAATTAAACAAATGGGCAATTCAAATGCAGTTGATCATGGAGCCATAGCTAATGCAATTAATCTATGGGCAATTCAATGTGATGAAACACATGGGCAATGCAAATGCAATTGATTATGGGGGCACAGCTAATGTAATTAATCAATGGGAAATTCAATACGATTAAACAAGTGAGCATCTCAAATGCAGTTGATCATGGGGGCATAGATAATGCAATAAATCAATGGGAAATTCAAATGCAGTTGATCATAGGGGCACATCTAATACAATTAATCAATCTGCAATTCAATATGATTAAACAAATGGGCAATTCAAATGCAGGTGATCATGGGGTACAGCTAATGCATAATTAATGGGCAATCCAATGTGATTGGGAAAGCAACGCGCAACAGATTCAGTGTTGAGCATAACTCACATCTCAGAGCTGCTTTTGGAGTAGGACACAAGAGGGGCAGTGGAAAAAGTCAGGAGAATATCACTGATCGCTCACTCCCAAAAGCAAGTGATTGGCTTGTGTGACTGCCCGGGGGAGCTCATGTAGACTGGGACATGTCAGGGGAATGCAGAGGAGACCACAGTAGGACGGCTTTCGGTAGATGAATAATGGATTGTTGTTGGTTAGTGCAAGGAGGCCTTACCAGAGTAGGTTGACGTTCTTGCCCACAGTTTCTGGGAAGAAGTGCGACGGAGTGCCCTCTCGAGCTCTCAGCTTCAGCAGCTCCGGACAGGCACAGACAGGGTTCTTTGATGAGAGGGCCGGCTAAAGCCTTCCAGCACCATGATAGGCCAAATAAGCCTGCCCTGCCCAATCAGGTTGCAGCAGGTGGGAGCTGGAAACAGATGAGGTGCCTTTGTGTTACGAGCTGCAGGTGGCGCCAATCTTGAAGATGCCACGCGACACCCCAGGCATAAGTGTAGTTCTGATAATATATATATGCTCATGGGCTTTGCAACAGTAACGCACTGAGCTGGTCATGACTTCCCACATCCAGTGAATTTCAAGGGTTTCATAGTGTTAAATCAGCTCAACTAAACTTTACTTAACTGTATATATATTCAATGAAAAAACTTTTTTAAAGGGACGTTATGGTCACAAGTAAAACTGAAAATCCCCAGAAATTCACCAGTTATGGTAAGCTAAGCACCCATAACTCGCACAACACCACCGTGCACTGCTAAGACTAACACCCAGGAAATTAAAGATGGCATCACAAATGTCATTGATGACATCACTAATGACATCACATATGAAATTAATTTTGATGAAAAGTCCCTACAATGGGGTTTTGGTTGCTTAGCTTACCATAACTGGCAAATTTCTAGGGGTTTTCGGTTTTACTTGTAACCATAACGTCCCTTTAACAAAATGTTTTCCCTGAATTTCATAGGTTTTTATTAGTGCAACTTAACTATAACGTCCCTTTAACAACATTTTTTGTGTGGATTTCATAGGTTTTTATGAGTGAACATTTTTCATGATGTTACATCACTGTATACAAGTGTTTAATATTTCCTCTTTTAACATATATGAAAGAACTGTAAACCTCCTTTTACAAACATATTTTTCTCAGCACATACTGATGCGCGTCGTTATCAGCAGAGCATGCTGGGGATGCAAGTCATGGTTGAATTGTCTAGTGCATGACGCTCGACCATACCCCAGCCCCACCAAACCACCCCTGTCATCCACTGCACCTACCGTGCATCCTAGTTCAGTGTTCACTATACCCTCATAACGTGACCAATGGCCGGTGATCATGGCTTGCAGCATGGGCAGTCTCCACATTCCATGGGGCATAGGCATCTACCATGCTGCATTCCCAACAGGCAAGGACTTTTTGCACCTAACAGGGGACACCATTTTCTGTCCTTGCTCAGTGATCAGATATCTCAAAAGGCCTCCAGATCCAGGGCAAGGGCTGCAGGAAAAAATCGTTGTAGTGCTCCCAGCAAGGCTTTAACCTCTGGTGATCTTTTGCTTGAACTAATTCCATCTTCCAGAAATGTATATTAGAATGATAGTCACCTGGTGATGAAGGAGGCCTTAAAGGGATAGTCCAGTAAAAATGTTTATTTTAAAAATAGATAGGCAACATTAAAAAAATAAAACTAGCACTTTTTTTAAAAAACTTCCTATGTAAAATTTGGAGCTATTCAAGGTCAAAATTCGCAAAAGCAAGCACATGGGCGCATCCACTTTGTGAAATGGATGCCTGCCTGTGCTGGCTTTTGCTTTTGCGGCACTAATGAAGGAAAAGCCAGCTAGCTGTAGTAAACAAAAGCTACCGCTGGCTTTTCCTTCATTGGTGCTGTACGCGGAGGACGGGGACCGGAGACCAGAGCAGGAAAGCTGCAGCTGAATCTCGGTAAGTGCTATTTATTTATTTTTTTAAATAAGCACTAGCTGCGTTTTTTTTTCTAAGTTTTCCGGGCTGGAGGAGCCCGGAAAACTTAGAAATAAAACTGCAGCTTTAAAAACGTTGTATTTATATTTGGGGTCGCTTTTGAAGTGACCGCAAACATAAATACAACGTTGTGTTTGAAAACGCGGCGGTTTTTCTTTCCAAGTTTCTCAGGCTCCTCTGGCTCGGAGGAGCCTGAGAAACTCGGAAAGAAAAAACGCAGCGTTTTCAAACGCAACCGTGTTGTGTTTCTGCCTGCTGTGGCTATCACTTTGGGTCTCCGGTGCTCCCCTGGATTCTGATCATGGTAGGTAGTATTTCACAACTTTTTATCGCTTCTCCAGTTGAAGTCAAATAGCTTTCAGTCTGCAAAGACTCTTGCTCCTCTTCTCCTGAATCATGACGTCAAGACCAGTATGAACAATATTATGTAAATACACAAGTGTGCAGTGGTTAGGAACGTAGGTTGCCCTTGCATGTCAAGAAGCTAACTGTGAGCAATGTGAAGGTACATCACTTCACTTAATCTTAGAAGTTCGTTTCTATTCCATTGAGCAAAGCCTATATTTACTGATTGCTTTATCCTCAATATGCAAGGACTTGTACAAAGAGCAGGGGTGATGTAGTATTTCACTGATGCCTTGCTTATAATCAACATTACCCCAAGTTCTAATTCTCCTTTTTTCTATCCCCCGTTTAGCAATCCTTAAACCCCTCCCTCCCACTGTAGTCAGCTTTGCTTTTGTTGAATACCGTCTAGGCAGTCGATACAGGCCTGTATGGAGAAGTGGTGCATAAATCATGGCCTTGGAAGACAGTTTGCAAAAAACATGTTATTATTTGTGGTGGGCTGGGTAATCTGTCTTGAGAGGAGAGTAAATCTGCGCAATCATATTACAACGTATTATTTTCGACTAGGTGAGTAGAATAAATACTGTAATATTGAAGAGATTGTCACCTTTTAATGTAAACCTATGCACTATTTAGTAATGCAGTTAAATGTGTTTTTATAACTGCAATGTTATGTAAAGATACATGTTTTGTTTTGCAAACACAATTACACAATTTCTTCTGTATTAACGTAAATTGCTTAACTTAAAATGGTGCTTCAGTAAATGAGATTATTTGCTATTTTTGCAAATGATTTCCCTCATCAGGCACTCTGGGCTATTTTGTCACTGCTCATTAATAAAAATTTAAATGCAAATTCCTTTTTTTGCCCTAGTTTCATGAATTTAAATTAATTCTTCCTTAGAGACCTTTCTTGGAAAGCACAGTCCTCTTGTGGCTTCAATCTGTATTTCTCAGTTGGAGAGATCATTTAATCAACCACAAATTAATTAATAACTGCAAAACCTAATTGTCTTAATTCGGCCAATTGTTCTGTGGAAATTATAACTATTTGCGGAAGGGATTTCAAAAAATATAAAATGTATGGTCCGGCAGTGCCCTTGCTTTGCTTCTGCAAAGTTCTGGTCACTTTTTCTACATTGGAACATGAATTTCCTCAACACAGATCTATGTGAACACTAAATAAATAGTTATTACATGTTTGCAAACCAAAAGACCACCACTCATAGACTTTCTTAAAAAGTATTTGTAGCATTGGAAACTTTCAGAATGTCTAATGAAAAATGTCACGTTGGAATTTATATCATCTTCTGTCTGGCTGAATTATATTCATTGGGAAACTATTGAAGATGTACCTATGCATTCAGAGTTTATGTGGTACCCCATGGGACTTGCCGGCAGAATATGTTTGGTTCCTGAACATGTCCCACATGTATAGGCAAGTAGGGTTCTGTTGATCGTGACGTTCAGGTTCACTGAATCACCTGGCAAGATTCAGTGTGCTCGGTTACATTGATCATAACACACTTGAGGGACTCTGATGATTGTATGGTGGTCGTGGCGGAGGGCGTTATGAGATGTGTGGGGGAACTTGGGCTGAGTCTGGGCACTATTCGTCCGGGCCGAGGAATATCAGTGTGGTTGGGGCAGGTTCTAGATTGAAGTCTGTGTAGACGGAGTTTGCCCAGGCAGGAAGCTGAGAGACCTGGGAACCAAGTGCTGGTGAGAGGCAGTATGTGTGGTGTAACAAATGTGCGGAGAGGGTCGGAAGCTATAAAGCCTAGTGTGTGGCAGGAGCCAAGAGGCGTGGCTTCCAGGGTATGGGAGAGATAGTTGGCCATGCAGTGGGCTGGCACGTATGTTTGGAGTTGGAGGGAGTGCCTTGGCTGTTGACCAGTCATGGAATGGTATGCAGTGTTCTCAAGGAGGGAACTGGTACATGCAGGGCAATTGTAGAACTCATGCGTGGTCCATGATGGATTGGCTGGTAAGAATGGAAAGGGAGGTTGGTAGTAAGGGCGGAGTCGTGGATGTTGGTCAGGAATTTTGCATGCTGTGCCTCAATGACGGTGTGCTGTGCTATGACCATATTGAGGGGTGGGCAGGTAGACTCAGGGGTTGGATACAGCTGGAAATTGTGTGCGACCTTACTGGGGACTATGTTATTGTGCGCTTATCACTGGATAAGGGAAAAAGCTGGGTGCAGTTTGTGAGCAGGGAGGCAGGTGGAAGGGGCAGTCAGGCTTGCTATAGGAGCAAGCTGTTGCACAGCACCAAGTTAATCAGCTTGATGGGCAGTAATGTGTCAGGTAATGTCTCTGTCGGAGCAAGTTGTGCTTGGGGCAGGTGGCAGAGGTGAGCATAGGTGACTAGCAGCTAGATGCAAGGTGATCCCGAGATGGGAAGTCGAGGCAGCACCAACTGGGCGGCAGAGTGGACAGGCAGTGGTCGTATCACATATCGGTCATAGCAACAGCAGCAGCAAAGGAGCTGGGGGTCACATCATGCAAAACAATACATTCCGGCGGTGCACAAGGTCTAGAATACATGCATAGAACAGTTTGCAAATTTGAGAAAAGATCCGGCGGAAATACAATTTGAGCAGTGACAGTAAAAGGTTCTACATCACAGTAGACATGTTCAGACAATAACGTAGTACATGAGGGCAAACAAGTGTCAATGAGTTTTGGGGGCAATTCGGTAGGCAAATGGGGAGACAAAATGTAATATGTGACAAAGAAAAGGTCTCCTTAAAGTTGTTAGTGGGAAGCCTGGTTTGAAGTTGGTAGTCATGCGTGCAAATACTCCGCAATCTGGGACCACACATTATGGGACCACGTCTGGGACCACGCCCTTCTGCATGGCTCAGAAAGGACGTGGATGGCTGTGGGGGATGCGGATCACTGGATGCAGGTGGTGGTGATGCAAACATGGTGGGGGGACGGTGACACATTCCGTGTCACCTACCCAGAGCAAGGTAGGGACAAATCTGGAGGTTGGTGGGAGAGGTGACATAGAAATGGCATGATTTTCCCAGCGAAGTTGAAACAGCTCTGTAGCAGCCAAGTCACTGCCAGGGTGAGGGCCCCAGCTTGGAGAGGAGGCTGGCATGTCAAGGGATACATGGGGGTGGCAAATGTAGGAATCAGCGGATGCAAACAGGCCAAGGCACCTCTTACCTGATGATGTTGCAGGGTTGCGTGGAAGGTTGTATCTTTGTAAATCAGGATCAGGTGCAGACCATGAAATCACTGTGGATAGGCGCGGAGTGGCAGTCCCCCTGGTCAGACCATTATAACCGGCAAGACAGGAAAAGACAGGGGCTTTAGACCAGGGTCGTTCGTATGGGCCCAGCTTCACTTCCTGGCTCAGCTGAGCCTTTGGATTTGCTGGGGGGGCATCCAATTGGTATATATGGTGCTGTCGAGTGCCTCTCCATGCATTTTGGTGAGGGCAGGCAGGGCTCAATGACAGCAAGCTTCATAGTGGTTTTCAAACCACTGATGTCAATAGTAGGTGGGAGATGAAACAGTGGTGCCTCGATGGTCAGAGGCACATCCTGCTCTTCCAAGAGCAATGTTGGAAAGACAGGGGCCTTAGACTTTGGCCTTTGGTCTGGGCCCGGCTTGGCCTCCCAGCTCAGCTGAGCCTCTGGAGTTGCTGGGGGGGACATACAATCGGTGTGCATTGTGCTGCTGAGTGCTCTCCATGCATTTTGGTGAGGGAAGGCAGGCAGGTCACAGGGGTGGCCATCTTCAAAGTGGTTTTTTAACCACTGATGTTAATAGTAGGTGGGAAATGAAACTCTGGTGCCTCGATGGTCGGAGGCATTTCCTGCTCTTCCAAGAGCAATGTTGCAAAGACAGGTGACTTAGAACCAGAGCCTTTGGATTTGCTGGGGGGGAATCCAATTGGTGTGCATGCTGCTGCCAAGTGTCTCTGAATGTATTTCGGTGAGGGTAGGTAGGCAGGTCACGGTGGCGGCCCTCTTCAAAGTGTTTTTTAAACAACTGATGTCAATAGTAGTTGGGAAATGAAACTCTGGTGCCTAGATGGTTGGAGGCACACCCTGCTCTTCCAAGAGCAATGTTACAAAGACAGACCAGGGCCTTTGGTCTTGGCCAGGCTATGCCTCCCGGCTTAGCTGAGCCTCCGGATTTGTCAGGGGCAACATCCAATTGGTATGAATTGTGCTGCCCAGTGTATATGCATGCATTTGGGTGAGGGCAGTGTGAGACAGGCATGATATCACAAGGTAGACAGAGCCACAACGATACAAGTTTCAACACCTTAATGAAGCTTTTGGATGGGGGTGGAGTCTTCCTAGCTGGCCCTAACTCTATAACTGGAGTAGTCTCGACCATTAAATTAAAACAATTTGTCAGAGTCAGTCTAGTCAATATAAAGAAATGTCTATATCCGAAACCTATACTTGCCCTCACGCTTTTACAATAACTAAGTGGTGAGAAATAAGTAAAAAGAAAAGAGTGTATCAAAAGAAAGTCAGGATGGCAATGGAGTTAGCTAACACTCCCTTCCCCAAGCTTGAAAAATAAGAGTTTGTTAGGAGCTTGGGTAGCTAGTTCATAGAGTTCAATAAGGTACAGTTCTTCCAGGCTTCCCTTGCCTAGCTTGGAATTCACACAGTTCAAAATGTACAGTTCACTCAGACTTCCCTCGCCTGATTTGGTATCAGTATATCAAAACACAGTTTTCTCAGAATGTCCTTGCCTGGTTCGGCATTAATTTACACATGTTTCACAATGGTCGTTCCATTCCCCAACAATTCAATACTTATTTCACACTGGGGTTCCCGTCCCCAACTGTTCAACAATCCTTCAATGGTTTATGTGACAGAGACTTTTGCAAACACACACTATTCACTAGCCCTGTGTGGGACCACTCTGTCAGTGATGCTTTCACACAATTGAGCCCCTGACACTTGTTTACTTCATAGCACAGTAATAGAGAATTTTGCAAATGCACAGTATCTTGGTCGGCCCTGTGCGGGACCACTATGTTACTAAGGCCGTCTACACAGTTCGTGCTCCTCACATTATACTTCACTTGGTCGTGCCCTGGGGCACAATCTTTCACAATCTTCACTTGATCGGCCCCTGTCACTCTCTTTTACAATTCTCATGTGGTCATGCCCCTGGCACTGTCTTTCATAATTGTCCACTTGGTCGTGCTCCTGGCACTTTCTTTCATAATTCTCAAATCTCATTACTGGTCCCAGACCATCTTAGATGATTCCATAAACATAACAGTTCTTATTTCTCTTTTGCTCTTGCTCCGAGCCCTCTGTAATTTACAATCTCAACAAGTCTCTCTTTACTCATGTAAACGTACACACTGCCTTGCCGTCACTTTGATTCTTATCACACTCTTTCAACAAGAGACAATTCAAGCTTTCATCTTCATTGCGTCTCTCGCCATACGCGTGTCCTCATTTTGCAACGTTGTATATCACTCATGCCTCATGTTTTTCACAAACTGGGCTCCCTTCTGCTTTGAACTCACTGGCTATGATTCTCTTTATCGCTTGTTGCGTGTCGAGTCAGGTTCTCCGCTGCCCCTCCAATACTTCTGGGCCTTCTCACACACCTAGAGGAATGAGCACCTGTGTCAGGATTTCTCTCTGGAGTTTGTTTCCTCAAGTGATCCCTTCTGGCTCCTTGGAGACACGGCTTCCTCGCCACACTTTTAGAACCTTGGTGCTGTGTTCTCCGCTGACAGATTCCGGATGCCTAGGTGACCCATTTTGCCTGCCCGCTCGACCTCCAACTTGTTTTCCTTCTCGGGCTCCAACACGCTCACTGTGTGATTCTATGCTCCACCTCTTATACTCTGGGTAGCCATCAATGTGTTTCAGGTGTGTGTGATTATGAATGAGTGCCTGACACTGTCTGGCCTAATTACCGGGACAGGACCATTGCATATCAGTAGTGGTAATCTTCTTAATCTCTGTCCTCCTCTCCTCTTACTTGTCTCAATAGTTGGGCTGATGCAGAGAGGAGGGGAATTATTGTAGTTGCAGTATCCCATAAAGGTAGAGAGAATATAAACAGTTGTCGGGAAATGGGGAATACCATGTTTCATCGTCTGGTGTTTGTTCCCCACTCCCAAAGGACCGCCTACCCAGGTGATCCTCCCTTGCTTGTACACCCCCAGGGTTAGGATCCAATAGCGATGGCCTTGCCTGGCACCTGAATAAGGGATCCCCGGTGATTGAGCAGTAAAACACCTTCAGGTTTTTCACAGCAGGCAGGCAGGGCAGGGCAGCGGCTATCTTTTAAGTGGGTTTTAAACCACTGATGTTATAGTAGGTAGGAGATCAAACGCTGGTGCCTCGATGGTCAGAGGCACATCCTGCTCTTCTAAGAGCAATGTTGAAAAAAACAAAACTATTATTTGTATTTTAGAGGATTTTTGCCAGATTTTGGAAAGGTTCGGAAATATTTTTCTAATGGTGCACTAGACTTCAGTGCTTTGATTGGGTTCCTGTTTGCCCCATTTTTCCTATTTGTGTGTCTAGTAGACCCCGGTAGTCACCTTTTTTATCCCTACTTTCTCTCACTCCAAAAGGATGTACCTGCACTTTCCTCTGCTCCTTTTACCCTTTGCATCACCCCAAAAAACAACTGTCAACAAACGTCTCTCCATCATAAACAGTTCCAGTCACTACTACAAAAGGTCTAGTACAGAGCAGAGCTGTCACCATGATGCTCTCTTTCTGCATGACAGAGCCACTAATTGACACCATGGTCCTTCTAATATGCATCTTCAAGAGCACTGACTGAGAGCTAAAACTCGTTCCATGCAGACACATTAA
The DNA here is from genome assembly GCF_040938575.1 of Ambystoma mexicanum. NCBI lineage: Eukaryota > Metazoa > Chordata > Amphibia > Caudata > Ambystomatidae > Ambystoma > Ambystoma mexicanum. The sequence goes on from NC_090923.1 coordinate 371,938,708, forward strand.
AAAAATTGGGCCTCATTACGGTTGCGGCAGTAAACCTGCCGGTGCTACCAGCGGGTTGCTGCTGGACCCATAAAAATGTACCAGCGCCGGAATTCCTGGTGCCACAGGGCTATTGCAATTCCAGCAGCTGGGAAGTCAGGCACCACTAATTTTGTTAATTCCCAGTGGGGACACGGAAACACTGGCACCGTTGTTAACAGTGCCAGTGTTTCCGTGACAGGTTTGCCTATCGTGGCTGCTGTGCACAGCAGGGTCAGACCTGTCGGGCACATCGGCTCCAGCAGGCAAACCTGTACTTTGCCAGTTGGGAAACAAGGGTGGCAGTGAGCTTACTTTTGTCCTGCGGCCCATTGACTGGTTCGAACGTAGCATCTATGGATGTTCTATTTTTCAATGTGGGTATTCAAATCTCTACAAAAGCAATGCTGTGCTCATGAAGGACCTACAATCATGTATGTTTATAAGCTCAGCATGGTATGCCACAATGCATTCAATGGCATATTGGGCATTGTATTGAATGAACAATAGAACTAAATGTGAACTGAATGTGTGGGAGACTGCCTGCCAAAACTTAGAATTGGATATCATTTGCAGCAAAGGATGCATTGCATGGCAGCCGATATTACACATGTCAATGACTCAAAGCCCTTCACACAGTTTCCCTTTTGCATTCCTAATCCCATTTGGCTCTGTGTTTCTCTTACAAGAGTCTCTACAATATTTTCATTTGTTTAATTTAGCCCCCAAAAAGAAAAACACACAAGTTCCCTTTGTATTGTTGCTTGTTGTTTTGAAGCCTAGAAAACCTCCCCAGGTATGTGTAAACCAGAGTGTCCTGTCTATATTAGTGATCTTTTCTTGTCTGCTCGCAAGCCTTGTATGAATATATTGATTGCCCTGCTCTTAAAATGTTTTTTGTTGGTTTTGCCTTTTGAGTGAGTCCTGTCTCGGAAGAAGGGAACAGAAATATTAAAGAGGGGCAAGGATTTGAAGGATAAAGATATTAACTTGGGGTCATTGGATTGGGACATTGGGCCTCATTACGAGTATGCCGGTAAAACCGCGTTCATTACCGGCATGCCGGAATGAGCGGGTCCGTGCACGTATGAACCTGCTAATAGCGGGTCATTACGAGTGCGCGAGCACGCGCGTTCCCCCATGCCGGTAGTAGCAACACCGCCATGCCGGTAAAGGGCCTCCAAGCCCCCTATACCGGCATTGCGGGGCCCGCCCATTGCGCTACCGCCTCACACTAACCCGTAAATACCGGCACGGTAATACCACCATGGTATTACCGTGTTCGCAAAAAAACAGACCCGGAAATTACGTCATCGCGCAGGTACAGGAAATGGGCAGGCGGCCATCTTCAAAAACACAATCCATTGCCATCCTCCATTACTACTACCACTACACCCGTGTTGTTGAGTGCCAAAACAGAACCAGGATGTCAAAGGCCACCGGAAAAAGCAAACAAAGCAAACAAAGGAAGAGGACGCAGCGCTTCTCAGATGCAGAATTGACAATGCTAGCGGACACCCTACAACAGCATGCTGATATTATCCGAAGCACGGACCTGAAGCATGCGGCCCAAACGCATAAAAAACAGGTGTGGCAGGAGGTTGCGCAGAGGGTAACAGTAGTGGGGGTTACCCCAAGGAGTGTCTGGGATTGCAGAAAGCGCTGGGACGGCTGCCGCCTCCGTGTGCGGAAGATCCTTGCGGAGAACCGGAGGGCCGCAATGGCGACAGGCGGTGGCACACACTCCCCTGTTAAGCTCACCACATGGGAGGAGATTGCAAGTGGATTCATCGATCCAGAATCCATCGAGGGGATTGGAGAGCAGGAGTACGGGGCAGCTACTACAACAGAGGAAGGTGAGTGAACCATCACATCCACCTATAACAAAACATGATGTGACACAAGTGAGGTGGGAGTCAGAATAGGCAAGGCAATTCCCATACCCAAGGCAACATCAACTCACCAACAGAATATTGATTGCCACCCCCTGCACCACACGCATGCTGTGTGAAATCTGTAAACCCATCCATGCCCATGTTCCCCTCACATCTAGACAATCCATTGCCACCAGCCATGCAATCATTGCCAACATGTCCCCTCAGTACACCAAATGCCACACAACAGAAATGAAATCATGCCTGAATGTATCAAGATATAACACTGCCACAAATCACAGCTGCCATTTGGCAATCTCACTGATGACCTGCATCTCTTCTATCCCCCAGGCACCGATGAGGAAGGTGGAACCCAGGACAGGGGGTCAGGCACATCCAGTGCAAGCAAGGGGACCAGGGACACCGCAACCCCCTCCTCCAAAAAATTTCCTGTGACCACTCCCAGTGTGCCACGCAAGGCATCATCTCTGCAGGGGGCACCTGCTGCGACAGGGCCAGCTGTACCGCCGGCCACCACAGACGTCCTGTCCACAGATGTGGTTGAAGAGGCCGAAGAATTTTCGGGATCACCCAGCCCAACACCCATTGGCCCCCCCCTCCTCCCCTGCGGAGACAGAGAGCCTGGATGAGCCATGTCTCCATGACTCTGACCTAGGGGACTCGGACATCGGCATATTTGAGGACGACAGTGCCCAGGACGAGGGCCCCACGCAGGTGCCTGCCACCACCCAGCCCTCTACCACCCAGCCCTCCGCCACCCAGCCCTCTACCACCCAGCCCTCCGCCACCCAGCCCTCTGCCACCCAGCCCTCCACCACCCAGCCCTCCACCGGTACACCTGCGACAGAAACCCCCTTTGAGGTCCATCTGGCAAGGGTGGAGGCCCGTCAAGACGAGATGCTGCAGATAATGCGGCAACAGGTCGTTGCCGGTAATGAGGCCATGAAGGCCATAGCCACGGCCATTGCCGCAAATACAGCAGCCGTGGAGGTGTCCATGTCTGCAATCAGGCAATGCATGGGGTCACTGACCGAGGCCCTACTAGCCAACATCAGGCAAGGGCAGCAGCCACACCATGGGTCTGACAGAGGATTGACAATTGACACCTCGACCACGTCAACACCTTCCACCTCTGTCCAATCAAGCCCCATGCGCTTAACGCGCAGGAGTGCACGGTGCATGACCATGGCACCCCCAGACCTGAAAGTCGCCAAAAAGTGACTTTTTGAAAAATGGAAGAAATGTGAGGAGTAGGATTGTTGAAGGCAACACTGTTTGTTGCACACATGGGGACATCTGGGATCTGTGGGGTGTGTGAGGGAGTTTGTTGGGCTGTTCCCTGGGGTCTGTGGGGTGGGTGAGGGAGTTTGTTGGGCTGTTCACTGGGGTCTGTGGGGTGGGTGAGGGAGTTTGTTGGGCTTTTCACTGGGGTCTGTGGGGTGGGTGAGGGAGTTTGTTGGGCTGTTCACTGGGGTCTGTGGGGTGGGTGAGGGAGTTTGTTGGGGGATCGTGAGAGGGGGGAGTGGGCACAGTTTTGCACTTTCATATAATACACAAGTTTTCTGGAGAACAATCCATGGCTGGACATTGTCATTTTTGGTGTGCATCCATGTAATATGTTACGGTGTTCAGTCTCAAAATTACAACATTCCCTTTGTGCATTTTCACATTGGCCCAGTGTCTGACTGACAAAAGTCATTCATGGTGCCTGTTTCTTAAACGTATTCGTCAATTAGTGCTTGGCGTACAGCATGGCCATCCCGTGCATCACGTACTGGCAGGGGGGCTCCGTCGCCTCCGTCTCCATCCCCTTCATCCTCACCCGGGCCATGCATGTCAATGTCATGTCAATGTCAATGTCAGGTGGCAGTGGTACATTCCTTCGGACGCACATGTTGTGCAGCATGACACAGGCCATGGTGATCTTTGCCACCTTCTCAGGCCTATATAGGAGTGCCCCACCAGACCTGCTTAGGCAGCGGAACCGCGCCTTCAACAGGCCAAAGGTCTGCTCAATCACGACACGGGTACGAGTGTGCACACAATTGTACTCCTCTTCATGGCTGTTCTGCGGGTTCCGCACAGGGGTAAGTAGCCACGGCCTCAAGGGATATCCTCCATCACCTGCAAGCAGATACAAATAGGCGTGTGTCACTCTGAACTGACACCTTCAGGGAGCACGGTCATGGCATCAGCTATTAGGTGTGAGCATGCACAAGTCCCTGTACGTGTACGAATAGTCACCTATATGGGATGTATACTGGAAAGAGGTGTGGAACACTGGATGGGGTTGAATAGATGATGCAGGGTGCAACAATGTTTAGCCTCCAATTCATGTTGTGTACTCTTTACTTTGCATGGTCACACTGGCCGCATTGGCACAGTTGCCATCCTATTCAGTCATACATTGCTTGCCATCACCATGGTGCCCCTGTTGTGCCTCTTACTTGTTGTCATCCATTTGTATTATTTGTGATATGTGGCCCAGTGATGTGTCATTTTCCGTTTGGCTGTGTCAGGTGAGGAGTGTTTAGCTCTGCATTCATTCTCCACTCACTGGCTATTGCCACCCAGGTGTACTTTTAACCCCCCCTTTACCACCCTGGTAAACTACCCCCCCTTTCCCACCCTGGTAAACTATCCCCCCCTTTCCCACCCAGGTGTACTATCCCCCCTTCTGCATCCGCACACATGAGTGCCCCACAGCATGGCCATGGTCCTGTTGTGCAACTCACCGAGCAGCCAGGCACGTGGTCCAGCATGTCGCTCCATGTGACGGGGTAGCGTGGAGTTGCGCAGTACCATGGCATCATGTGTGGATCCAGGAAATCTGGCGTAGCAATGGGTGATGATTTTGCTGGAGTCACATACCATTTGCACATTGATGGAGTGGTATTGCTTGCGATTGCGGTACACCGCCTCTATGGCATGGGGGACTACCGATTCCACATGGGTGCAGTCGATGGCACCAACACAATTGGGCATGCCGGCCAGTGCATGGAAGCCTACTTTGGTTTCAGCTATCTCCTGGCCAGTCCGTGGTAGGGATATGTGGGTGCTTGCGTGCTTCAGGAGGGCATCCAGCACTTGGTTCAGCATGCGTGAGAATAGTGGTTGTGAAATGCCATGCAGCTGGCCCACTGTTTGTTGGTAGGTGCCTGTGGCCAGGAAGTGTAGCACAGACACCACCTTCAGTAGTGGGGGGATGGCAGTGCATATTTGTATGTGGCTGGCAATGTCGTTGTGTATCATGTCCACTATGGTGGTGATGGTGTCACGGTCCAACCGGTACAGGGTGTGGATCTGCTCAGGGGTTAGGTTGAATGGGCTGGGTCTGGTGCGAGGGATTGGTGGCTGCCTACGAGGCTCTGGTGGCTGCGCTGGTGGTAATTGCTGGGCCTGTCTCACCCTCCTTCTCCTCCTGCGTCTCCTCTGTGCTGCCTGTTCTTGCTGCTGTAGTTGTTGTTGTTGTTGCTGTTGTTGCTGTAGTTGTAGCAGTATAGGCATGTCCTCCTGCGACATGATTGCAAATGCTAGTGGTAGCATTTTGGTGTAGGAAGGGGTGTGGTGTGTAGGTGTGCTCCTTTTGTACTGGGCCACTCTGCATTGCCTACACCTGTGGGGGGGGGTTGTGGTGTGTGGGTGTGCTCAGTTCATACTGGCACAGCCTCCTTTGAATCTACCTGTGGGGATTGTGTGCACCTGTGGCAGCTGCCTTGTATCTTGGTTGCTGTTTGCGGGTGGTCCGCGATGCCTGTTTTTCCGGCATCATGCAGCCCGTTATTACCGAGTTTGTGATGCCGGTATTTGCATGTTTGCGTGGGTTGCGATTGCCCCCTATTTCTGGCATGCAGTATTTACTACCTGAGGAGGTGCGTGTATGCGCCTATGCCGCTATTAGCGGCACCGTAAATAACGGTGCCGTTAATACTGGGTTTGTGCGTCAGAATGCTACGGAACGTTAAATGATGCCGGTATTTACATACCGGCATCATTTTTCCCTTACCGGCATAACTCGTAATGAGGCCCATTGATTCCCAGGAAGGGTACTCAAGCAGAATGGTGTGCCTCTTGTCTTTGGGGGCCCATTCGAAGCCAGCAGCCAGAATACAAATCAGTTGTTTCCTACAGTGGGAAAGTAATTCATGAAAAGGAGAAAAGCAGGGCCGACCGAGGATTTGCAACTACAACAGGGGGAGGAGACGTATGAGGAAGCAAGGCTAACAACAAAGTAGGGTGTGCCACTACCACAGGCACCGATAGTGATGGGTGGGTTAGAGGATGAGGAAGGCCTAGTGCTGGGATTCTGTATCCAAAAAGGAGTAGACTGGCTGGGAATACTTGCCAATGCAGGTGAATTGTATTTACTAAGTCAAAAGAGTTGTTAGTGGAGTGGAAAAGCCTAAACCCCTCACTTGAAGAGAACATGGTGGTATTTCAGGGAGAGGGTACAGCAGTGTGTTTGACTGCTGGAGTCAGACAAAGAGAGGGTGCAGGAAGATCAAGAAATTAAGGCAAGTGATTGCCCACTAACAGATGTCTCATGTGGCGGAAGAGGCTGAGTTATCTGCAACTTTTCTTCCTCCTCCAGAGGGGCAATGCATTTACAGACATCGCTTGTCAAGTGTCAGATAGTGCAAGGGATATTCTTTGGACATTGCCCATGTTGTCTTCCACCTGGGAGCACTTTCGGTTGCCACTGAGAGGGCAGCAAGGCACTGTGATATGCAAGCTACGCAACATACCATTGAAGTGGGGAACACCAAAGAGGTGTTGCTTCCTGGATACCACTGCATGAGCACATGGAATGGAAGTATGTTCTAAGTAGTTCTGCTTGTAGTCCCACTTCCAGTAACCTATCTCCCACCAAACAATCCAGCATTAGGGGTGGACATGATGGAGGTCCCTAACAGGAGGACATCCCTACCCATTACTGGTCCCGGGACAACAGTCCTCAGTTCCTTCCCCTCCCCACCTGCCCAAGCATCTGTAATCTGCACATGGGGCACCACCCACCAACAGCACCACCAGATGAATGATGTTGGTAGCCTGCAGTGTGTGCCAGTATTTGTGCAGGAATGGAGGGGAAAATGATGTGTCTTTCTGGCTTGCACTGCCTGCATCAGTCAATAGCAGCTGAACACCATGGCAGTCAATGGCATAGACTGGCACATGCTCTGGCACTGCCCTACCCTCCCGTAGGTGGCTGGCTGCGCATTGGGCAAGGGAGCAGTGCAATTGCAAGTGGAGTCACTGCCCTCTGAGCAAAGTAGATTCCCCCCAAATATTGTGGGAGTAGCTCTCCAAGTAAATGTGCAAGAGGGCCACAATGAGTTCCAGATGCTACGCCACTATCTGAAGAGTTGACAAAGGGTGTGAAAAAAGTTGAAAAAAGAATCAAGGAGTTAACAGAAGAGAAAGGAGCTAGTTCAGATCAGAATTACATTAATGAATAAAAGACTGGCTCATATTGTTGTGATCTGCAAACTGAAATTGCTTTGACACTGACATAAACTCTTCTGGTGACAAATTGAGTACATTCTGTTCCACCACAGAATTCAATGCCTAAATAACGAAGTAAAAGACAACAATGCAATACTTTTTAAACAGATTGTGAAGTGACATTACACAATTGACTAATTAGACAGTGTAGTTATTGAACATCGTAGTGTGTAAACACTGTTAATCTGACAATATTTGATCAATGGTGGCTTTGGCTAGTAGCATGATTTCTGTTTTTATGCTTGAAACATTGGTAAAGTACCAGAAATGAGTGAATGCCATTCTAGAACATAAAGATACACCACAGCAAAGTATTGCTATCAAACTCTCTATTGGTGGTGAGAGGGATCAAGTAGAGGTCTTCTGGATTTATTCCAGTCATTTTCCAAGTGTTACATTATATTGTACTGCAAAGATGTGCTACCCAACTTGGTCTCGGCCCTTCCCTAGCATGCAGGGTTGAAAAGCTGAAATTCATTGCCCTTTCACATAACACACTTGCACATTATTTATTACCTTGCTGGAGTAAGTAGACGAGTACTGCTATGCTTTTCTGGCAACAAAGTTACTGGTGGTGGGAACAGTGCTGATGCTGTGGCTGTTCCATTCTGACATTTTGTACTTTCAGGTCTGACAGGCTGATCTTGAAACACCCTTTACAAAGATGGAAGATATGTGTTGTCCTTTCCATTTATGTCTACAAACAATGGCATTATCTGCCTTCATTTTCTTCTACTCCATATCACTGGTTTCCAAAATCATGTGTTGTATACTGTACTTTAAAATGGCACCACCAGTATCCTGGGTATGTGCGCCATCATCATCAAACTCAGACTCAACATCACTAGGTGTGGGGTTGGTAGACAAGACCGGGAACATCCCAAATTCTGCATCTCTACCTTTGTTTTTCCAAGAGTGTCTGATGATATAATGTGTAACTCCTTTGACCTTTCTTTATCAGAGAGGAACCTCTCCCACATATGACTGATATGACTGTCATGCTTTTTGGTGATTTTGGCACTTCTCTGGAACTTCTTTCTAGCCACAAGAGAATGGCTTAGTTACAACTACCAATTCGACCCTTTTTCTTAAGAAGAATTTTTGGATTTATTTTATTTTATTTTGTATAGCTCCAAAAAATGGCACACCTATAAACAGCAAGTGAATGCTATACTCTGCCTGTCTCTGAAATGTTCTCCTCACACTACCAAAGGTTACATGTGTTTTTTCATGCAAGGTGGTCAGACGCTGGGATTCTCTCCTCACAAGCACTAAAATGGAACAATCACTGACAGCCACTATATATAACTTCCTGCCTAACAAAGTAGAATGTATCCTCATGAGTGCAGACTCCTACAAGAGGTTCAAACCCAGGGAAGGGAGAAATAAACCTGGGTTCTACATCTATGGTTCCCAATCTGGCAATGAAGAGGGGAAGGGACAGAATAGGAGCTAGGAACACTGAGGGTGAAGAGGGTATGAGTCAATTCCCCCCACATGCCCCCCCGGGCAGGTAGGTGACAAAGGTCTCCTTAAAAGCCACCCTGGTGAAAAAGGGTGCGGGAATCCATAAAACCAGAAATGAAGAAACCAGGCAGAGAAGGTCCTGAAGGAACAGAGAGAAGGAGTGTTTTGGAATCCCTCAAAGCTAAGGTAAGACTACAGAGTACCCCTCTAGGTAAGACTGACTTAAAATGTATTTTACAACTTCTTAAGCAACACATCTTTGGTATGTTCACAAAAGGATGACATTCTGATGTACAGCCAATTAATGTATCCTCCATCTAATCTCCAAACAAAATTTGTGATGTGTGTTTTCTCACACTGGCAAGAAATATCACTTGTGTGTATTCTATGGAAGGTTGTCAGTCACTGCATTCCTCACATCCCTAGTTCCCAAACGTGGAGAATGATGAGCTTTTTTTCTATGCAAGTTGTATTTTCACTGGCCACAAGAGGACTACACACTCAATTACAGCCACAAAGTAGAATTTCCTCCTGCCTAACAAGAATAAAGAATTTGTTTCTGCAACTAGCATTTTCTCTGGGAAACAAAACAACAACAAAATCAGGTACGCCAATCCTTTTTCCTAGGAAAGAAATCTGAGATTTGCTATTTGATACTTCCCAAAAAACAACTATTTGGTCAGGCAACAAAAATATGTCACACTGTACTACAGCAACTGCATGTTTGCTCCTGCCTGCTGCCAAAGAAGTCTGCAGTCTCCTCCTCAGGCTGGCAAGTAATGTAGTGTGCATTTATGTCATGCATGATTGTCAGTCACTGAGATTCTCTTCTCTCCAGTATTCTCAGGATTCTCTACTTCGCTGTAATAATATTGTATAGTGTGTTAAGCTATTGAACATACCCTTACTCCTGAATAACCAAGAAAAATACAAATTTGTCTCTGTTACCAATATGTCTTCTGGACAAAATAATATAACACACTCAGTCACAGCCAGGGAATGTACTATCTTGCCTAATGGAAATTCTCATATTTATTACTCGCAATATGCAAGCAACAAGGATTTGATATGAAGAGTGCTCATTGATTTACAGCATCTATATATTTATGTATTTATTTATATTTGCCTTTAAAGCGCATGCCAGATTCCCAGAGGCATGATAGCGCTGACAGAGACAAACCAAGGACATCAGATAAAACACATAGGGATTAGGGTATAAGATTCCTGAAAAGGCTGGGAAAAACTAATGTACTGCGGCCAAATTCCGAGAGATACCTGAAACCTGGCTAGCTGAGAAATCAGCAGAACATCCGTGTTGTCAGGTCCCATTTCATCATCTGAATGTAAGCTTGTCCTGCATACCAAAAAAAGCCTATTATAGGACTAGTATGTTATCTGAACTCAAAAAGATGATGCCCTTACTAATAGCCAATGAATGTACAATCTTGCTGATGGTATGGTATGGACACAAAAGCATGCCATCCAGATTTATCTCCCTTAAATCTAACCCCCTTCATGTCTTTAAACAATTTTGTCATAGATGTTTTGTCACACTGAAAAGAAATATCATGTGTGATTATGTCATGCAAGATTGCCGGTCACTGCAATTGTCGCCTCCCTATTTCTCAAACACTGCAGTCACTTGCAGCCACTAAATATCATCTCCTCGTGCCTACAAAGAATGATACTCTTTTTTTCTCTGCAACGATTATTTATGCTGACTAGAAAAAGACAGCACACCTGGTTAGAGCTGCTGAACCGACTCTCTTGACTAAAACACATTATTTAATACTTTATAAACAAACACATATGTGGTCCGGTCACAGGAAATAGCATACTATTCACAGGAACTTAATGTAATCGTCAGCTTCCCTTAAAACAATCCTGTTCTTCACCACTCACCGGAAAGAAACGTCACATGGGTTTAGGTCATATAAAATGGGCACTTGAATGTAGCAGAGTTAGAAAATAAGCTTTGAGTGAAACTGCTCAAAACTCTGCTCTAATTACTGCCAGCATGCTGATTCAGCATACACCAGTCCACCCGGCAGGATGTCAGGACAGACATGACAATTGTCATCAGGATCCTTTTCCTGCATCGGTTGATAGTGCAAGCAGGCGAAGCCTCCATCAGCCAGGCCAAATAACAGCTTGCTCAAAGCACATTTTCAGCCGCCAACTGTGCCAGATGTTTTGAACCTAATTAAACGTCATACCATTTAATCAATTATGAATCATAATTATGGCCTTGAACTTTTCATGTTGTTTTACTAATAACGATGTTATGCTATAAACAGACTGTTCCCAGTCAAAACTCAAGGTGTTCTAGAAAATCCACATGACAAATAAAAAACAACAATTAGAATAAAATGAATGCCAGGTTGTGTTTTCATAAGTGCCCTATTACTTTTTTTCTGATATTTTATATGGGTGGAGAGGTCTTCAACTTTAATACACTGCCTGCTATATTAATATTTATCTTTTTAAAATTCCAAAAACAAATTGAAATTACACTAGTTTGAACAATTACGCAATAATCCCTGAGCCACGGGGGTATTACCAAGTCAGGTAATGCCCCAGTGGGCCCATAGTTATAGGCCCATAAAAAAAACAACAACGATCTTACTAGGCCCAGTGACATTGACAACAGGCAAGTGCAAGGGAGAGGAAGAAAGGGGGAAGTGCATGGGGGGGAGGAGGAAAAGTGCTGAGCAAGGAGAACATAAATAAATAAATAAATAAATAAATAGATAAATAAGAGCAACAAACAGTGACAGTGCATCCAGCAAGTGATAAGTGCTAGGTAAAAGGCAGCAGACAGGATGTGCCAGATAAGTGCAGAAACAGGCCGGGGGATTACAGAGGGGGGGTTGGGATGGAAGGTTATAGATACAGATACATATAGTCCTATGTACCCCCGTGTATTCCCTCCCAGGTTTTGAAGCTGTACAGTGGGCGATGTTGCCCCAGGAAAAGGCAACCCAGGATAAAAGCCAGATAGGGTTGTACTCACCTTTGAAGATGGCTAGCTGGAACACTAGGGGGTTTAGGCATCTACTGGCAGAAGAGGGGACTGGTCATATTTTGGCTGAATATGATATCTTCATGTTGCAGGAAACTTGGTTGGACAGTGCTCTGTCAGTGGACGGTTTTCATGTGCACCAAGTTTTAGCTAATTGAGGGCTTATGGGCCGTCCGTTTGGGGGTCTTGTTATTGGAGTCAGTCATAAAATGTGCTCTTGCAGTGTGTCTCTAGTGACAGTGGGAGTCAACGTGTTGGCTGTTGAGCTGTGGTCAGACTCCTCTGGAAGTGTAAGATGCTTCTTATAAATATATATTCTCCACCAGGTTTGGGTAATATGAGAACGTTGTTTGAACACATAAAATCATGCCTGTATCAGTACATATATACACATACAATCATGCTTGTATTAGTACATATTTCACATCATCTAATAATGTTAAAACGATCATTCTAAAAAGATGGAAAATTTGCAAGTGGACAGACATCCGCTAACTCCTACAATGTTGATGTTAAAATGAAATCAGAGTATTTGGGACATAATCATGTGGAATAATATCTACCTATGTCTTGTGAAATGGATGAACCATTACAGATCTCTGTGATTTGGACTGGGCGTGCACCATGTGGGGGTGTGTAATGTGTAAATAGACATATCACAGCAAACAAGTGGGTTTAGGTTGGAAAAGCCATGAATACAATTACATCTAACAAACTATAACTGTAATCATTCTATCTTCTTAGATCGGCAGTTCGTTTTTTCGTCGAATATTTTTGCCTGAAAAAACAAATTGAATTATTTGAAATTTTTACTTAGGCAGGTTCCCCCCAATCACCCTTCACTATTATCTAGTCCCTATTCTCCACCCCCATACTTTTTATATCCGCTTACCCACCCTCCACCCATATTTTTTGATGAGCTTTTTTGGCTTAACATGTTCAGCAAAAAACTCAGCGAAAATAATCCTGGCGATGTAACAATATCACACCAACAGTGACATAACATTTACATAGGGAAAACAGAATGCAAAGTAAAACCTAGAATGATTGAGCATAAGAGTTGCTGAATCAATCAATACATTTGAGTGCTCTTTTGATGCAACACTCAATACAGCTTTGTATGGGCAGTGCTGCAACAGGAAACAGTCAGAATGCAGAGGCATCTAAGAGACCCTCATTTGATAACGAAAAGCAAATAATTGTCCGGATCAAGAGTCACATTAATGGTATAAATATTGAATGGTATACAATGTAAATGATATGCAAGTAGGGGGTTTTTCCATAAATACCATCATGAATGGGACTTCATGACAGATATTAAAGCACATGACCTGTTTGCCCATATAAATGTACCTCTTTTTCCCTTTTATGTTTATGTTTGGCCTCATAGAGAATGTATGTTAATAACAAGCATGTCATGTATGTCTTCCAGTTATTAGATTGGTGTAATGCCACTGTATAGTTGTAGACATTTCACTAAAGGTGCTGCTGGCACTAGTCGCTGTTTAGGAAGATGTCAGCGGCCACCAGGAAATCACTCCCCACCTGCAATGCTTGGCTACCATGAAAAGATGGATGTCAAATGCCTACCTTCAACTGAACCCTACCAAGACCAAATTAATCCTCATCAGTCCCACAACAAACAACAACTTGCGCTTCAACGGCTGGACAACATCTACCTGGAAGTATTTATGGAAGATATGGTGAGGGGGGACAAGTACAGGTGGGACAATGGTATGTTGTTGGTGGTTTTAGGTGATCTTCCACAAAGTTCTTTAAATCCATAAAATTTGCCATAAGTTGGTCCATTTTGTGGGTAATGTGTTCAAGAGTGTTATCCACCACTTCTTTTTCTTTGGAAGTTGCAATTTTTGTAGGGTCTGTAAAAAAAATGTATATGTTGAATGTATACAAAATAATATTTATCAATTGGTTTATACAGTAAAGTGTGTACCATTAGGTGGACTATCTTCTAACATTTCGTCTCGTGGGAAATGGTCCTCTAGCCATTCCAGAGTACTACACATTTCTGTGAGAAAACAAAGAAGTAATATGTTTTTTTTTCTAATATAGAAAGTTTATAAATATATGAGTAAAAAGAAGTGCACTTACTATGTCTGCTGAGATATGTAATCAGTAGTGTATACGTCTGGTCTTGCTGTTGGTTGTGGAGCGTCTGTGAGGTAATTATGGTGGAAGCCACTTTATCTTCTTTTGGTATATTCCATTTTAAAACATATTGTATTTACATGAATGGTTAGTGTGTTACATATATGGGTAACATTTTTTAAGTATTAATACATATACTTTGCATGTGTGCTGCTTTGTGAATTTGTTAAATGTTCCTATGTTATGATATAACTAGTACACATCATACCTCCCCAGAGTTTTTAGGTGGTGGTACTGTTCTCCGAACATGTCCGCGAACATTAAATAAGTTCGCGGACATCAAGTTCATAAGAAGAGATCTAGTCAGTTCCATATGACGTGTATATAAAGTCAAAGTCATTATTGTTAAGTTGTGCTACTAAAAAACTATGAAATTCAGTGAAAAAACTTTGTTAAAGGGACGTTATGGTTAAGTTGCGCTACTAAAAACCTATGAAATTCAGTGAAAAAAACTTTGTTAAAGGGACGTTATGGTTAAGTTGCGCTACTAAAAACCTATGAAATTCAGTGAAAAAACTTTGTTAAAGGGACATTATGGTTCCAAGTAAAACCGAAAAACCCTTGAAATTCGCCAGTTATGGTAAGCTAAGCAACCATAACTCGCGCCACCACCGTGCACTGCTAAGACTAACACCCAGGACATCAAAGATGACATCACAAATGTCATTGATGACATCACTGATGACATCACATGTGTATGTACTTCTCATGAAGTATGTGTAGAAGGGATTCTTATTATGTTGCGAAAAAAGTGTCAAGAATCATTGCAAGAAATATACCCTAATAAGTGCATTGAACGATGCATTGATATAAATAGCATCCTATTATGGGGTTCTATCTAGTATACTAAGCTACTCATACAGAAACATAACATTGTGTGCAGCATACAAGATGAAGGTATGATATTCATAATGTTAATATGTTGAATAATGAAATGATAATTGTTTTCTTAATAGATTTTTGTGTACTTTGAAATATGTAATAAGTAGCTAATAAAACCCATGTATTACATAATTACATCACTATAGACAAAACACAAAGACACAAGAACACATACCAATATGGGTATATACAGGGAAAGTGAAGTTAGCAAAAAAGCACAAGTAGTAGCAGAAACAATTCATAACTTAACTGATTAGTTTCATGCAAATAAATGATTGCTCTGTTTCAAAGCTGCTATTTACCCTATGTATATGTATCACTTGATGTGATTGGACCCTAAGGAAAGTAGTGTAAGTACAATGTATACAAATATGACCATATACAGGGAAAGTTCAGCCATAAAAAAACAACAGAACTATCAGAAAGTGCTCATAAATCTAGTGATTATCTTTATGCACAAAAAGGATTGCTGTCTTTCAAGCTGGTGTTTTCCCATATGTATATGTTTCATATGATGTGACTGTACTCTAAGGGAATTACTGTAAGAACCTACTAGAAGGATACGTCTACAAATAAAATAAAATTCTTAGTTTCTGACTGTTACTGAAGAAAACCATGTGGCCTAGATATGTCAGCAAAAGAAAAAATAGTGAGCCAGACATGTTATGTCATCAGTGATGTCATCAATGACATTTGTGATGTCATCTTTGATGTCCTGGGTGTTAGTCTTAGCAGTGCACGGTGGTGGCGCGAGTTGTGGTTGATTAGGTTACCATAACTGGCGAATTTCAAGGGTTTTTCGGTTTTACTTGGAACCATAACGTCCCTTTAACAAAGTTTTTTCACTGAATTTCATAGGTTTTTAGTAGCGCAACTTAACCATTCCGTCCCTTTAACAAAGTTTTTTTCACTGAATTTCATAGGTTTTTAGTAGCGCAACTTAACCATAACGTCCCTTTAACAAAGTTTTTTCACTGAATTTCATAGTTTTATAGTAGCACAACTTAACAATAATGACTTTGACTTTATATACATGTCATATGGAACTGACTAGATCTCTTCTTATGAACTTGATGTCCGCGAACTTATTTAATGTTCGCGGACATGTTCGGAGAACAGTACCACCACCTAAAAACTCTGGGGAGGTATGATGTGTAATAGTTATATCATAACATAGGAACATTTAACAAATTCACAAAGCAGCACACATGCAAAGTATATGTAGTAATACTAAAAAAATGTTACCCATATATGTAACACACTAACCATTCATGTAAATACAATATGTTTTAAAATGGAATATACCAAAAGAAGATAAAGTGGCTTCCACCATAATTACCTCACAGACGCTCCACAACCAACAGCAAGACCAGACGTATACACTACTGATTACATATCTCAGCAGACATAGTAAGTGCACTTCTTTTTACTCATATATTTATAAACTTTCTATATTAGAAAAAAAAACATATTACTTCTTTGTTTTCTCACAGAAATGTGTAGTACTCTGGAATGGCTAGAGGACCATTTCCCACGAGACGAAATGTTAGAAGATAGTCCACCTAATGGTACACACTTTACTGTATAAACCAATTGATAAATATTATTTTGTATACATTCAACATATACATTTTTTTTACAGACCCTACAAAAATTGCAACTTCCAAAGAAAAAGAAGTGGTGGATAACACTCTTGAACACATTACCCACAAAATGGACCAACTTATGGCAAATTTTATGGATTTAAAGAACTTTGTGGAAGATCACCTAAAACCACCAACAACATACCATTGTCCCACCTGTACTTGTCCCCCCTCACCATATCCCATTCATTTATCCCCAAACTCTCTCCATGGACCACAACGTTTTGATGAGATTTCCATCCCTTCTTCACCTGATCCCACTAATATTGAAAACCCAAATTCTCCTGTTTTTGTTTCCGTTTCTGCCCCACCTTCTCAGTCATAAATTGTTTATATATGTTAAATAAAGTTACTTTTTTATATTGTGTTGTAATTACTTTCGGTTCCTTGTAATAAAACCAATTTAGGTGTCCACGGACACCACGGTTGTTCGGAAATGTTCATAAAAAAACGAAAATGTAACTGTCCTGAGGACACTACATCTGTCCGTAATGATCTCATGCAAGTTCAAAATGTTCTAAGAACACTCGTAGTGTCCTGAAATGTTCGTAAAGAAACAAAAATTAAAGTGTTCTAAAGAACATTATATCTGTCCGTAATGTTCGCTATCAACTTAAAACTGTCCTAAGAACACAATTGGTGTCCTGAAATGTTCATAAATAAACAAAATGATGTGTCCTGAACAACAGTACAACTGTTCGTAGTGTTCGCTACCCAATTGAAAGTGTTCTAAGAACACAATTGGTGTCCTGAAATGTTCGTACATAAACTAAATTACACGTGTCCTGAAGAACACTATATCTGTCCTTACTGTTCGCTACCAAGTTTAAACTGTTCTAAGAACACATGCGGTGTCCTGAAATATTCGTTTCACGTGTGACGCACTTTTAATTACTTCAGAACCCGAACAGTGTCCGTAGGACATCAATGTGCATGTGCTAACCAATCTCCGTGCAATTGGTGTCCTGCGGACAGGCGCTTCCTTTGCAGACTAGTTCGCAAACAGATCATATGACCGCGCCCCCGCTCATCGTGTGTCCTGAAATGCGGACACTGTTCGTGTCCCCGAACAATTTAAAAGTACATTTTCAGTTAATCCATAATATTTTTCAATAAAATCTCACCATGCCACAAGTCCCACATAGCAATCTTGAGTTTCTATATACCTTTTGAAACTTTCCGATCCTTTTTTTGTGTTCGATCTGTCCGCGCACAGTGCGCATGTCCGCGGACCACGCACAAGCACCCCTATAAAAGACCACGGCCAAGAGCTTATTCCCATTGTGTTTCTGGCTATTCTTCAGAACACAGTGATTTTTGCTGCCACCTGCAGACTACACCATCATCGACATGGCATCCTTGGCTGCTGAAATGCCACTTGGTGCTGCACCTGCTTCAGCACCACCACCACCCCCTCCACCACCACCACCTCCCCAAGGGCCTGAAGAGGGGAACAGGACTGAGGATGCGGAGCAGGAAGAAGAGGATGATGAGAATGAGGTAGAGGAAATCCCTACTACCCGCACTAGGCGTGAGTCTTGGGTGTGGCGGTTATTTACCATTCATGGGAATGGTCCTAAGGCTTGTGCGAACCATGTTACCTGCAATAAGTGCAAAATGATACTCATTCGCGGGAAGCACGGTACTACAGCTTTGGGACCAATACTATGAAGCAACACCTGAGGTCATTTCACTCTGGGGCTATTCGCAGGGTTGTACCTTGCGAAGAACGTAGCAAGTTGATTTCCTCTACTTCATCCTCTGTTTCTGATCCTGTCACCACAAAGACCACCTCTGTGGGACAGCGTCTTTCTCAAGCTGCCTCACAGGCCTTACAGAATTTTGATGACCCTTACCTTTCGAGGGTCACAGTTGTATGTATGTACTGTGACACAGTACTCTGCAGGGGGGAGCGACTTCGGAGTGCTTTTGAGACTATCGTCTCAGAGCACGAGAAGACCTGCTCACTACCCAAATAAAACCCACTCTACATCTTCCTCTCTCAGCTCGCTCTTTCTTATCCCTGTGGTTGGTGTCCCCCCCTTTACCCTCCTTTACCCTCCTCTCCTAGTGTGTCGTGTCTGAAAAACCAAAAAAAATACAAAATTACAAAAATCAAAAAAAAATAAGGCTCTTTTCAGAGCCGCCTTTCCCAGTTAAAAAATGGAAGTGAAAATAAATGAAGCAGGGCTTTTTGTATTTTTTAGAAGTCCGCAGACAGTTCGCGAACATTAAAAAAATTGTGTTACTACTCCATCACAAACATTGTAATTTTCTCTGGAAAGAACTGGTGGCTCTGAAAAGAGCCTTTGGGTGGTGTTTGTAAGTCAAAAATTGTAAATGCTTAACATCTACTTCAAAATCGTTGTTGTAATTCCAAAAAAGGTTGCAATGCATTTTGTACATTTCTCAGAAAAATCTGATTGCCAGCATAAGTAAGATGGACTCCATCTCTGCGAAAAATGTATGTACTACAAAACATAATATTTTCATTGTGAAAAGAAGACATGCCAAAATCGCTTAGAAAGCCACAAACAGCCTTATTAAATTTGCGCATTGCTTTTTCCATTTGTGGACCAAATGAAGAAGAACGAAGCCACATTTGTCTCTGCGCAATCCGTGAAAATATCACTTGAGAATTAGGAAACATGTCCATAACCTTCCTCAGTCCTTCTTTCATAGCAAAATGCAAAAAAATTCCAGTCACATGCCCTAAACTGTTCCCTCCACAATGAATTACAATTATGTCTGGATGTTGCTCTGTCTCCAAAGTAGCACAGAGAGGTAACAAATCCATCCACTTCATTCCACGTACTCCATGCCAGTGTACTTCCACATGTGGGAATCCAAGATCTACAGCTACTCCACAGTTTTCTGCATGCACCTTCAACCAATGTATCCACGAATCTCCTAAAATCCAAACAATCTGTTTTCTGAAACACACAGCCATAGCTATATTTTGTTCTCTCAGCAAAAAGAGTATCTCAGAAAATCTCTCCTGGCACAACACACCCACCAAACTTTCCTGATCAATCCCTTTCAGTGCTTATTCTCATTTGCATGACTTCTGAACCCAAAAATCCCCGGATGTAACTCCCGATGTCCGGGAACTACCGCCATGTCCGCGGACATATCGTAACATGAACAGCCCTTCTACCATTTCCACTACACTCTCTCTGCCATTCCCTCATTGGATGTACCTCAAAAATCACATGACCATGCACCAATCACATTTAAGACCTCTACATCTGACTGCATCATCATAGATCAGCACTGCAAATGTGCTCTGAATCTCTCTGAGTACAAGTGTCATATCATTTGCAAGCAGCATCTACCACAAATACTGTACAAGTCTTCAAGATTTCTACTTGCAGCTCCATGCATATCCATATGCATGAACACAAACTTCAGGTATGCATATTTTCTGTATAGTAGATGACATAGCTGTAAACCATCATTTTTGTTTTACAGGTGGGTGAAATCACCCGATTTTGTTTTTGGCGGGTGAGACGCCCATTGGAATGAATGGACGTGCAGGAGGCTTGGCGGGTGAGTCTGCCCTTTACAAGGCGTGTGACACCCGCCAAAAGCGTGTGAGTTGAGAGCTATGGTAGATGAACACATTTTCAAACAGACTTTTACCTTGTAAAATCTGTAAAATGAATTTACTGTACTTTTTTCAATTTCCTAAAATCAACTATCACTTATACACCTTTATACTTTTTACTTTCTTTATACACACACACTCAAATCATGTTAAACTAACATTTTTTAAATGAAATATATAGACTACATATATTCAAACAAAATTGCATGCAAACACAATCTATGTTTAAACCTTTATAAAAATACTTATACAATTTCATATTTTTTGTTTTTATTTATTTATTTACTTAATTACTTTAACTTAGACATGACATTGAGGCGCTATTACCTAGAACAGTTTACTTACAGAAATAGTGGTATTCACTAATATATTATAAATTTAACAAGATATAGTAAGGATATTTTATTTTTGCTACAGTTAGTCATTCAATACAATTTGTTCATTAAGAACATATCATATGTACTGAACTGATGCAATGTATTTTATTTTAATGGTTTTACAGAAGGCACTGAGGATTTCAATTAAAAAAATCAAAATCTAAATTAAAAACAGTGCTATATACAAACAAAGTTACTAATTTGAAGCTTTTACAGTTGCAGTGAAGACCAGTTTCCTGAAAAGAAGCAGCCGAATTCGAAGAAGAAAGAAAAACTAAGAAGTTACCTGTTAATTTAAAAAGTAAGTAAAATATCACCATAATATTTTTATTATTAATCAAATATACTATAACATTAATACCAGCTATTTTGGTTTCTTAAAATAGAGATTTTGTACCATTTTGTCTAAAAATTTCCATGTCGTAAACAGCGATTTACAACCAGAATGGCCCACAAATTTCTATTTTTGGACACACAAATTAGCCAACTGAACCACTACAATTTTCATATTATAGAACAAACAACTGTTTTAATTGTATACATTAGATTTACTATTTGTACTTTTCCACACCACTAGCTTGCTTTTTTTTGTCATCTGAACCCCAGTTTAGTGACACATAAATTCAAGAATACCTATCCCTACTAGTTTTAGTTCCCAATGCACAATCACACACCATTACATACATCTGTATCATCTTACTCAAACACTCATGCACACAGCACACATACAGTCCAGAACACCCCAACCCATATCTTCTTTATTTTTTTCAACAGACCCTAAAGAATGCCTACCAAAAGACAACTCCGTAGAAAGCAACGCAAAATTAGAGCACATTAAAATAAAGGTCTCCAACATAAGCATCCATCCATAGCAGAATTTGTAAAAAAAAGTTGAAACAAAACAGCTAATACAATCATTTAGTGAAACACAAGAAGTTTCAAGTACAACAACTTCGCTTCCTCTATCAAAATGTAAAACAAACCAAAAAACAATTAACAGAAAATCAGCTATCAGTACAGATAAAACTACTTCTTCAAATTTTAATATAGTGCAATGAAAGCATACCAAGAAAAGTATTTTAGCCAAAATATACCGTCACAAAGTCCATCAAAATCTTATAAAAACAGGAGAGAAATCAGGTTCAAAGCTTAAAACCTATCGTAGGAAATTAATCTTAGAAGCATTGATGGACAGTGCAATTCTTCTCAAAAGAAATGTATTCATTTTACTGCTAAACAAAATGAAACCACTAACAAAACTAATAACTAAATTACAAAAAGACTTCTCAATAAGCAAAATGTCAACAGAAAGAACTTCTTAAGTATCTGCGGAGGTGAATGGAATCACACTACGAGCACAGAACCATATTTTAATGAAGAAGCGTACAAACAAAAGCAAACAAATACAATTGCCATAAATAGCAGTGGTCGAAGTTATGACAAAGTGAATAATACCATAATGGAACAAGAAGTACTCCTTACAAAAATATGCCCTGAAAACTTAGAATTACCCCTCCATTCAACTGAATCAGAACGTCTAGTTTACAAATGGCCATGCACGTCAATGTGTAACATTCCCAAACAATGTTTCAAATCTTTACACCAATTCCTCAATAAATATGTAAAAAGCAAAGACAAAATCAAAATTAAATTACTGCAAAATATAGATACCTGTCCTTGCGCACAGGACTACAAGTACATTCATTGGCCTGCATTACAGGACCTACTTGTAAAACCACTTTCCATGATATCAAAAGGATATCAACACATCATTCAACTATAAGAAATCTAGTCTATAAACTGTACTATGCTAAAAGTCCTGCTTTAGCACTAGCAAAGTTAAATAACACCCTTCTACATGGTACAGCAAAAGACCTACTTGAAGAAATTCACTCTATCCAGAAAAAATATTTTGGAAGTGAAAGCCATTTACAGAATGAAATAGCTTTAAACCAATTAAGCCACAATTCTACACATGGCAACTTTTTGCTAAACACATACAAAAAAGAAATACTAAAATTTATAAGTACATCAGCTGAAGTACCAAACCATGTATGTGTATGTTGCCGTAGAATTTTTTTATAAAAGAAACACAAAAACTGTGGACCTATCATACAAAATAGAAGACAATGAAGATTCTAAATGGTTTGAATTAGCTCTCTACCTTCTAGCAGAAAACAAATATGAAATAACTGAGCCCTTAATACTTTGCAGTTATTGCACTACAAAACTTGACAACAACCAAACTCCTTCACGTTCTATCACAAATAATTTGGAATTATACCCAGTACCAAAACCTCTACAACAACTTAATTTATATGAGAGCATCATAATTCAAACAGTACACCCATTTCAAGCAATAATACGCCTTCAACCAAAAACAGCAAAATTACCTCCCTCTGAATTGGTAAAAGGCATTCGTGGAAAAGTAGTTTATTTACCATTAAATCTAAAAGAAAATGTGCATACTCTAGGAGTGCAACGTCCAATGCAGCAATCTTTAATTATATTAGTAAATGGAGTACCTACAAAAGACAAAAAAATATGGCAACAGCTGGTAGATTTATATAAAGTTAGACAAGCCTTCCAATATCTTAAAGAGAATAATGAATATTACAAAGAAATTAATATTGAAGAAAACTTGAAAGATACAACTGAAATAATTCAAGAAACACAAGAAGCTGGTCAATTTGAACTACTAGATCCTGCTACAATATCAAATACTTTAGACCATTATACAATTCATCCTTTGCACTGTAATGACACCGTACAAGATGTACTAGAAACTTACCAAATGTGTCAAACAAAAGGATCGCCAATCAGTATATGGGAAAAAAGTATAGAAGCATGTGCTTTTCCTCTACTCTTTCCTACTGGCAAAGGAGGAAGGTATGATGATAGACCTATTCAAATATCAGCTTCAGAATACCGCTCATTACGGATGTATTCTGAAGATCCCAGATTTAGACAAAATGTGGAATACATATTCCACCTATTCTTTGAAATGAACTAGCAACTTACAATCAAATATTACAAATCTATTAGCAAATATGCGTGGTACTAAAGAGTACTGGTTTCGACGTCATGGAGATGTACGTTGTATGATCAGAAACCTTTGCCCACCCACTTGGTTTGTTACATTAAGTTGTGCAGAATATGCATGGGAAGATTTACATGACTTCCTACGCATATCAAATAAAAACAAAACAAACATAGATATTCTAACACCTGGAGAACTTTGTTCTTTGGATCCTGTTAATGTTTCAAGATATTTTCACCATCGCTTCATTGCTATGCTACATTTTATTTGTAATAAAACTGTTCCTCCCCTTGGAGAAATGCAACACTTCTTTTGGAGAAAAGAATACCAAGCCAGAGGAGCACCACATATCCACATGCTTTTATGGATTAAAGATGCTCCTAAATTAGGTCAAGACAGTGATGCCACTGTTTTACAGTTTATTGAAAAATATGTCACTTGTGAAATTCCATCAGAAGCCACAAATAGTGATCTTCGTGCACAAATTTTACAATATGAAAGACACAAATGTGGAAAATATTGTCGTCGCAAATACAAAAACAAAGGCAAATACTACACCAAATGCCGATTTGGTTTCCCCAGACCAGTGACAAATACAGGTCAAGTAAACAACCTCATGTCTTCAGTTAGACATACTGTTAAAGGAAAGTCACCTAAAAATACATATTACATAAAAAGAAAAGAAGAAGAAAAATATATCAATGATTATAATGCAATAATTGCCCACTTATGGAATGCAAACATAGATGTGCAGTACATTGCAGACAATTCTACTGCAGTTGCACGATATGTCACAGCATACTTAACTAAAGCAGAAAAGACAGAGCTCCAAGACCTCTGGAATGACATGTCATCAGATAAAACAGTATCTCAGAAATTATACAGCTTGGGCATAAAAATGCTCACCCATAGAGAATGTGGATCTTATGAAGCAGCTGATCGTTTAACTGGTACTTCATTGTATGGTAAATCTGAAAATATAGTATGGCTAAGTCTTGGTCCAGCTAAATCTAGAAAAAGAGTTCTAAAATCATATGAAGATATAGAAACAATAGCCAAACATGATCCCAACAGCCAAGACATTTTAAAAAACAATTTATTGGACACATACTACCCAAACAGAAGTAATACTTTGGAAAACATGTGTCTATACCAAATAGCCCAAAACTACACATACAAAAATAATATAAAACCCGATGAAAAAAAAGGTAAATATAGAGTGACAGACTGTGAAGGCAGCTTAGTTAAACTCACTAAACCAAATTTAATTAATCATATCAAATTGTCATTGAAGACTCCTCAACATAAAGAAGTATATTACATTTTCCTGCTACAACTCTTCAAACCATGGAGAAAAGAAGAACAATTACTAGATAACTATGACTCATATGAGGATGCTTTCAAAGCAAATGAAAGCACTATAACTGATGTAAACTTTACACAGTACAAAACAATGTTGCACAATGAACAGCAACATGAAGAAGAACTCCAAGCCCAACTAGATAAGGATACTCCTGACAGTAGTCAACCTTCTGTAACAGGAAGCCAACAACCACTGGGAGAAACACTAATAACAAATGAGGCAGAATTAGCTATGATAGAAGTAGAAAACACCATGTGTCAGTATGAAGATAAGGAAGACTTAACTAAACTACAATCAAAACTAAACAATGAGCAAAGTAGCATTTTTCAAGAAGTAACAAAACAAATTGCACGTGGTGTAAAACATGAAAATAAAGAATGTTCCTGCCATAATTATAAACCTATACTACTGTACGTCAGTGGTGAAGCTGGTTCTGGCAAAACATTCCTAATCAAAATCATTAGTAAGTTCCTTCAACAATTGACAAACAACAAACTGTCAGCTGTTGTCACTGCCCCCACAGGTTTAGCTGCCTACAACATAGGTGGTGTTACATTAAACCGATTACTACTATTACCAGTAGAACACCAGGACAAATTAGACTATTACAAACTTTCTGCAGAGCTGCATTTGAATTACGCAGAGTATTGAAACAAATGAAAATGCTACTAATAGATGAAGTGAGCATGGTCTCCAACCTGATGTTAGCTTTGGTTCACCTCAGATTACAAGAAGTACTCAAAACAGACTATGAAGAGCTCTTTGCAGGAAAACACATTATTGTTTTTGGAGATCTGCTTCAATTAACACCAGTAAAAGGTGAACCTATTTTGAAAACATTAGGGCACAAACTCTGCCGTAAAACTGTTGGCAGCATTGGAAATGTCAACCTTTGACAACATTTCCAATACAGAGGATTAACAGAAAACATGCGCCAATCTGCAGATCTAACTTATGCCAACATTTTAAAAAGTTTGAGAGTTGGTATACTTTCTAAAGAAGCAGAAGCAACATTGAAAACCCGGCACATTAATGCACTTTATGGCGATAATGCATGTGCTAGAGATGTTATGGAACAATTAGCCCACAAAAATGTCAATTGTATGGCCTTAATGCTAACTCTTGCAAGCTGTTTCAAAGTCAATGAAATCATGCTAAGTAAAGAAATGCAACCAATAATGGAAATTAGCGCCACAGACAAACTAGATGTACATGGTATGACACTACCCATGTGTGACCAAGCCACAACAAGACTAAATAATTTAGAAAAATCAATCTCCAACACAGCAGGCTTAGAAAAGATGATAAAATTATCCTTAAATTGCAGAGTAATGCTTAAACGTAACCTTGACGTGGACCAAGGACTAGTTAATGGAACACTGGGTACAGTTGTTGGCTTTCAAACATACCCACGTGACAACAAAATTCAGTTTGTCAATATACTCTTTGGCAAACTTTCAGAAGTAAAACGGATAGGACGCTCAACAGCTAGATTCCTTCTCTTCAAAGATATGTCTGTACGCAGAGAACAATTTTCTCTAACTCTTGCATACGCAGTCACAATTCATAAATTACAAGGTTTTACCCTAGACAAAGCAATGATAGATATTGGTAACACAGTCCTTAAAGAAGGCATGAGCTACGTAGCACTATCACGCTTACGTACACTTGACGGTCTATTTCTAATCAACTTTGATGCAAGTAAAGTAAACGCTGATATTCCTTGCATTTTAGAATATAATAGACTTTGCTCACTATACACTCCCCATCTAAACACATATTCTGTTCCACAAAAACTCAAACGTTGTAAAAGAAAACTAAATCAAACAGAAATGCAACAGGACGTCACAGCACATCCTCCAAAGAGAGTAAAAGAAACTAATACTTCATCAAGTACCACAAACAAAAAAGAATCAATTAGAGAAAGTAAACCAGGTACTTCTTTAAAGAAGGAAGACAAACTCCA
Source organism: Ambystoma mexicanum (assembly GCF_040938575.1). NCBI lineage: Eukaryota > Metazoa > Chordata > Amphibia > Caudata > Ambystomatidae > Ambystoma > Ambystoma mexicanum. The sequence goes on from NC_090923.1 coordinate 371,965,659, forward strand.
AAAAAAGCAGTTACATACAGAACTACCTGGACCATTTAAATTCTCAAATATAGTTGGTGTAAGTTGCTATGTAAATGTAGCAATGAATATTCTATTTCAATTACCACCAATTGTTGACAACATGTACTCACACAGTACAGACCCATTGTGTTTGCAAATGTTAGTACTTCACAGAAATGCAGCAAACAATCCTGACAACACATATAGGGGGTAATTCATAGAATTCAGTGCACAAGTGGTGCACGCGGCTGGCGCACAGTGTGCGCGTGCGAATCCCTGCGCCAGCCACGTGCGCTGAAATCCATTTCCGAGCACAGCGTATTCATGGATTCCAACCACCAAAACCAGCCGTGGCGCACAGTGGCGCAGCGACCCTGCAGCAGCGCCAGTTACGCCCCCAAGAACGCCTCCCGCGCAGGGAAAAGCCATCAACATACCCAATCCAGCGCAAAGGGCTGCGCTAACCCTGTACCAGCACAGCAAGCGGGCTACGTGTATCACTGGGGTGCGCGGGAAGTACCTCACGCGATTGGCCCCGTGCGAGCAGGGCAGGCGATTCCATCAGGGTACGTGTATTTCGGGGTGCGCGTGAAGTTCCACACGCGATATCAGCAGGGTACGTGTATTTCAGGGTGCAGGGGAAGTTACACATGCGATTCCAGCACGGTACGTGCATTTCAGGGGTGCGCGGGAAGTTCCACACGCGAATATCCTGGACGCGTGTATTTCAGGGGTGCGTGGGAAGTTCGACACGCGAATATCCTGGGCGCGTGTATTTCAGGGGTGCGCGGGAAGTTCCACACGCGAATATCCTGGGTGCGTGTATTTCAGAGGTGCGCGGGAAGTTCCACACGCGAATAGCCTGGGCGCGTGTATTCCAGGGGTGCGTGGGAAGTTCCACACGCGAATAGCCTGGGCGCGTGTATTCCAGGGGTGCGCGGGAAGTTCCACACGCGAATAGCCTGGGCGCGTGTATTCCAGGGGTGCGCGGGAAGTTCCACACGCGAATAGCCTGGGCGCGTGTATTCCAGGGGTGCGCGGGAAGTTCCACACGCGAATAGCCTTGGCGCGTGTATTTCAGGGGTGCGCGGGAAGTTCCACACGCGAATATCCTGGGCGCGTGTATTTCAGGGGTGCGCGGGAAGTTCCACACGCGAATATCCTGGGCGCGTGTATTTCAGGGGTGCGCGGGAAGTTCCACACGCGAATAGCCTGGGCGCGTGTATTTCAGGGATGCGCGGGAAGTTCCACACGCGAATAGCCTGGGCGCGTGTATTCCAGGGGTGCGCGGGAAGTTCCACACGCGAATAGCCTGGGCGCGTGTATTCCAGGGGTGCGCGGGAAGTTGTACACACGATTTCAGCAGGGTACGTGTATTTCAGGGGTGCCGGGGAGTCCTACATGTGATTTGACAGTGTGGGTCCTCCCAGGTGTTCCCTGTACACCCTCCACGGCCCCTGCAGGCAGCCCACACCACAGGGGACTACCCTGCATCCCTGGTCATGTCCCGCAGGCAGCCCACCCAACATGGGCATGCCCCCCAGCAAAGGCACATGTCTCCTTGAACTAATGAACACCAACTCATGTCCCACACCACCCCCACCCCCCAGCACTGTGGGGCACCTGCCAGCAGGCCCCCACCCATGTCCAACTCATGTCCCCCACCACCCCCACCCCCCAGCACTGTGGGGCACCTGCCAGCAGGCCCCCACCCATGTCCAACTCATGTCCCCCACGACCCCCACCCCCCAGCACTGTGGGGCACCTGCCAGCAGGCCCCCACCCATGTTCAACTCATGTCCCCCACCACTCCCACCCCCCAGCATTGCGGGGCACCCTCCACCAGGCCCTCGCCCATGTCCCATCCATGCCCCCCTGCACCTGGGTCCCAACAATCCCCAATCATGTCCGTAATGGCCATCCTCCCCTGCCAAAAGGCCCAACCAACTATCACATCCACCCACATATCAAAGGCAATTACATGTTACACACCCAATGTAAATAATGCAAATGAACACATGTCTGTCACACACAATGGCTGCAAGTGAATGTTAAAACACCCAACATGACATGCATGAAAGTAATGAGATGATACGACACATTGAAGGATGAAAATAAAAATGTATTGAAAATCAACTAGAATGGAAATGAAATTAGAAAAACCACAAAGCAAAACTACAAAAAGAAGATGAATGTCCATGAAAAAAATCCAAAAAATCCAAAAATCCATAGAAGAACTATATACAAGACAATCCCGGGTCCATGAGCCTAACCAAATGAAACCTAACTATGTCAACTAACTAAAAACTGAACTATATACAAAAAAGTGGCGCATTGTCCAATCGCAACCAAATAAAAAAAATAATAATTTAAAGGAAACCTACCACTAACTATATAACTATATACAATGGCAGCGGGCAAGCCCTGCGGCTCACTCTTTGATGTTGCCGGCCAGGGCATCATCGAACTCCATGTCGATGTCCTGGAGGCGGGACTCTGTCCTGGCCCCGAGGTCTCGCAGGGATAACCCCATGTTCACCTCAAACTCCCTGCGAGCTTCCTCGAGGCACTCAGCCCGCCTCAACGCCCGACGCATGGAGAACTCCGCCCTGACCATGGTGAGCCGCTCCTCTTCCGCCCGCTGCCGCTCCGCACCTATCCGCTGGACCAACTGCTCCCACACGGAAGACACTACCATCCCAGGGTTCTCCTGCCCTCCGGCCGATGCCTGCCCCTCTGATCTTGATGGCCCCGAGCCATGATGCCTCCCACGTCGAGCCTGCTTCTGCCTCGGATGCCAATGCTTCTGCCAGCACAACGGCATCCAGGATGATGGAAACCACCGACGCCGTCGTGCACGTGCCCTGCCCGATGATGCCGTCACATCCTCCATCTGCTAGGGTCCAGTTGCTGTGTTGTCCACCCCTGCTGGACCTCTGACTCCCGACTGTTGCAGGGATGGGATCCCCACCGAGCTGGCTGCATTGGTCAGGGCAGGTCCACAGGGGGCCCTGGTGGCATCTGGGCCGGAAGACGGCAAGGAGAACGACTGGCGTATAGTCTCCACAGAGGAGGAGAGGGCCGCCAGATTGGCCGACACATGCAGGAAACCCCCGAACATGGCCGATCCCAATTGGGCCACGTCGGCACGGTGCTCTTCGTGATGACGTGCATGCTCCTCCTGGGAAGCACGCACGGCATCATGAATCACAGCCGTGCGCATCGCGACCCCAATCAGGACCTTCTCCACACGGCCACGGGTCCCCTCGTCCGCAGGTGGAGGGGAGTCAGATGACATGGACATCCCCTCTACCTGCGGACGGGCCTGGGACGGGGCATCCCTGCTGGTGCAAGGTGGTGCACCCACAGGTTCAGGGACAGCAACATGCACAGGCCCCTCCACGGTGACCTGTGCTGTCTCCTGCCCTGCCCCTGGACTGCACCACTTGCACCAGCAGGGATGCCCCCACCAGGCCCCATGTGCGCCTCAGTGGCGGCCTCCTCCTCCTCTGTGGAAACCACCAACCTGGATGGCTCCTCGCCGTCTACCGCCGTAGCAGGCCCCTGTGGGGGCTCACCCACCCCTTCCGCTGCAGCCGTGGGGGCATCCCCGCCGCCTTGCTCCACAGCGCCCTCTCCGCCCTCTCCTTCACTAGCCGCTGCGTAGAGGGAGACATAGAACACAAGCATCAGGGTACTGTACAATGGTCCCCTAGACAGAAAGCAATAACAGATGAGTGCCACTGTCAAAGTGCACTTCCATCATGTCACACCACAACACATGTGTCAGTCCAGGCAAAACACACACAGTGACAGTCATGTTGCGTGCCATGGACATTTCAATGCATGTCCAATGGACTCTCGAATCATACAATGTAATGGGACTCACATGCATCATGGGCCATGCCTATCACATGCACACACTTCACCTCAGTCACATCCATCTGGCCCCGTACACCCCAATCAAAGTGCATACAAGGATGACTAGGCTGCATCAGTGAATCTGTACATTGTCACAGATATGTGTCATGCATCCATGGCACTCACAAGTCACAGACACGCAGGTCAGGCACACAGACATGGATACCACATATGTATCGGGCATCAGCACCCATCCCTCGCCCCCACCCATGTCCAGGAACAGAGACTGCCATGCTCTCATGTGTGTAATCTGCACAGGGCTCCCCATGTCGCATTCAAACACATGCAACAACCGTGCGGTTCACACATTACAAGTCGCACATGCATTCCCATGATGTCCCTGCACACATACATGCGTACATGGCCTATGTCACACATGCAGGCAAGTATCAGACAACCAGCACACTGCAACATGCCCTGTCTCACGCAGCAATGCTTGGCCACTTACCGCTCAACTCCAGACGGGTCTCCCTCTCAAGGACCTGGGCGTGGAGCGCTGGGTGTGCGCATTCCAGGACCCTCAACTGGATGGAACTCATGCGGCCCCGGCCCCCCTCCACGAGGGGCCGGGCCTTCATGAGGGTCCTGGACCTCAAGTCCTCCCAGCGCTTCTTGACCTTCTGGATGGTGCGGGTTGCCACCCCCTCCGCGTTGATGGCAACCACACAGTCGGCCCAGATCCTATCCCGTCCTTCCCTGTTGGCACGGGACGATCCGAAGAGGGCATCATACTGCCCCAGGACTTGCTCCACCAGGACACCAACTTTGGTGGCAGTGAAGCTGGTGCCCCTCTGCCCCTCTGGCCGGGGGTTGCCACTGGGGTCAGATGTGGATGTGCCCGACATGGCAACCCCAGGGGCAGGAGTGGGTGGGCAACTGGGTCCTGGGGCTGGGCTGTGGAGTGATGTTATTTGAGTCGGGAGTCTTCTGTACCAGCAGGGGTGGACACAGCAACTGGACCCGTGCAGATGGCTGATGTGCAGGCACCAAATGGCAGGGCATGGTGGCAGCAGGCAGGCAGGCAGCAGCAGATGGCACGTGGGAGGCTGCTTGGGGCACTGGGGGGCAGTGATTCGGCCTTCTGGGCAGGAGCGTGGTCTTCCGTGTGTTTTCGTGTGGCCAGCTTGATACGGAGTGATTTGGCACGTGACAAATCTGCACGTCAGCGTGTAATTCGAGGAAAGGCCCTTAGAGCGTAAGCGCGTCAGCACGCGTACGCGATTTCATTGGACCAAAGGCCCTTACAGCGTAAGCGCGTCTGTGACGTTTTGCGCACGGGCGTTGCCCTGGCAGGGCTTGGAGATCCCGCGTGCCTTTATGTTCTGTACGTGCTTTTCGTGCGGTGCGTGTGTTTTCCATCCGTTGGGGTTCACACGCTATTACTTCACAGCGGGTGTTGGCTACGCGTTCTACTACACGCAAGGCAGACGGTGAGTGGTACCCCGCTCCCCCAGGCCCAATCGCGCGAGAAACTTCACGCAAACCCCTGAAATACACGTAGCCCGCTCCCCCAGGCCCGATCGCGTGAGAAACTTCACGCGAACCCCTGAAATACACGTAGCCCGCTCCCCCAGGCCCGATCGCGTGAGAAACTTCACGCGAACCCCTGAAATACACGTAGCCCGCTCCCCCAGGCCCGATCGCGTGAGAAACTTCACGCGAACCCCTGAAATGCACGTAGCCCGCTCCCCCAGGCCCGAACGCGTGAGAAAGTTCATGCGAACCCCATACACGTACCCCGCTCAATTGCGTGTGTAACTTCCCGCGCAACCCCGAAATACACATGCCCCGCTCGCACAGGCACTATTGCTGTATGTTGCCACTTTTGTAATGCGCAGGGACGCTACCGCCTGCCTTCGTGTGGCGGAGGTGTTTGGGCTTGTGCGTGTCTTTCGCTGTGCGTGGCTTTGCCCTATACGATTCCATGAATACGTGTGGTTCGGGTACGTGTGGGCGTTCCGTCTGCTTCCCTGCAGTACATCCCCAGTTACGCCCTTGTTTTCGGGAGTTGTTCCCCATTCCGCGCGTTACGCCCCGTGTTCTGCCCACTTTCTAGTGTATGCGCAGAGGTTGTGCGCTTTCACTGTGCGCGTCGCGCACGTCTTTCGGGATGTTGCAGTGACGTGTGCGCCATGCACAGGTTTGGCGCACATCCCGAGGAAGACACGCGCAGGGACTTCCATGAATTGCACGCTTGCGCGTGCGCCTGTTTTTTTCCGCTTGCGCCTGCTTGCGCGTAGATTTTCGGCGCACGTTTGTTCCATGAATCGGCCCCATAGTGTTTTTGGAATAAGACAATTGGACTCCTGTGCTGGAATGGTGAAATTCACTATAAACTCACAGGAAGATCCACAATAATTTCTAATGTACTTACTACAAGTACTGGAAAACAAAAACATACCTATAAATGAAATCTTTCAGATTTCATACATGTGGAAACATACATGCACTCTCTGCAACAATGTGACACAAGAAGAAATCCCCAATGAACGCTTCATATATATATCAATACCAAATTGTGAATCCATTCTATTTCAGTAACTTGTACAAACCATGGTAGTTTATGCTCTACCTGCAATTCAGATAATCGCTCCACGTTAGTAATACAAACACATAGTAAATACGTAATACTAATGCTTCTACGTTACAATGCAGATGGTACCAAAAACAACTGCAAGCTGACTGGATTCACACATGGTCAAATATCACTTGGTAAGCAAACCTTCACAACAATAGGTATAATCTACCACGCAGGAGCCACAACCAATTCAGGGCACTACACTGCATACATAAAAAAAGAAATGTGGATGGTTTGAATGTAATGATAGTACCATTACTCTAAAGCAGAGATTACCAGCAAATCTTACAAACGCTTATTTGATGTTCTTAAAACCAAAATTTGATAAATAAACTGTATTTAAACCTTTAAGTAAATTTGTGTTACAAAAATATAAACTGTTAGAATACTCCAAAAGCTATCTAACTGCTCAAAGATTCTACAACAACTAATCAGATAAATGAATACCACTAAATTAGACCAAAAGATACACAGTTAGAATACGCCAATTGGTATCTAACTGTCCCAACATTATAAATTTGTGTTAAAATAATATAAACTGTTAGAATACTCCAAAAGCTATCTAACAGCTCAAAGATTCTACAACAACTAATCAGATAAATGAATACCACTAAATTAGGCCAAACAATACACAGTTAGAATACGCCAATTGGTATCTAACTGTCCCAAAATTTAACAATATCCAAATAGGTAAATCAAAACCACTAAAATATATTAAAACAATAGACAGTTAGAATATGCCAATTGGTATCTAACTGCTCCAAAATTTTATAATATCAAAACAAATGAAGAATTTGTTACTGCTCCAAAAAAAAATACAACAAAGCAAAGTATAAAGCATTAGCCAGAAACAACAAGTGAACACTGAAAACAAACAAACAAATAAACTGTAGCAAAACAGAAAAAGTTTTTTTTTTTAATCCAACATGGATTTTTTTTTCTCCCACAGACCCAATGATTTTAGCAACAAATACAGAAACTGAGCAAATTGCACAGTACTCTGATTTGTACTCTACTAAATATGAGGGTCGAAAAAAAATAAAAGTATATTGCTTATGCAATGTAATAAGTCATTACAAAATACTAATACTAACATGCTATTTTCTTTTATCACAGAAATGAAGAAGAAAAACATGGACTCCCATTACTAGACCAAACAGTAAGTATACAATAATAAGGACAGCCATAGCAGCATATCACATCCATAGTATCTAATACCTTTGTTCCTTATACATTTGTTTTTCACCGAAAGTTATAAGCAAATATGAATGTGATATGCTGCGGTGGTTGTTGCCAGGGCATACAATCTTGTGTGCATGGCCAAATGGCCATGCACCCAAGACTCTATGCCTTGGCAACAACCACCGCAGCATATCACATCCATAGAGTCAAACATAGAATCAACATTTCAACTATGATCTATGGGAAACGTTTAATGTCCGCGAACAATGTGAGTGTTCTTAGAACACAGCGAACAATACGGACACCGTTTTCAGGACACCCCCTACGAACATTTCAGAACAACGCAATAGTTCTTACAACACTTTCAACTTAACAACGAACAATACGGACAGCGTCCTAAGGACACCCCCTACGAACATTCCAGGACACCGGGAGTGTTCTTAGAAGCGTCTTCAGAACACCACCATCGTGTTTATTTGCGAACATTTCAGGACACCGCGAGTGTTCTTAGGACACATTCAACTTGACAAAGAACAATACGGACAGCGTCCTCAGGACACCCCCTACGAACACTCCCCGGACACCGGGAGTGTTCTTAGAAGCGTCTTCAGAACACCACCATCTTGTTTATTTGCGAACATTTCAGGACACCGCGAGTGTTCTTAGGACACATTCAACTTGACAAAGAACAATACGGACAGCGTCCTCAGGACACCCCCTACGAACACTCCCCGGACACCGCAAGTGTTCTTGGGAGCGTCTTCAGAACACCCCCATTTTGTTTATTTGCGAAAATTTCAGGACACCACGAGTGTTCTTAGTACACATTCAACTTGACAGAGAACAATACGGACAGCGTCCTCAGGACACCCCCTACGAACACTCCCCGGACACTGCAAGTGTTCTTAGAAGCGTCTTCAGAACATCCCCATTTTGTTTATTTGCAAACATTTCAGGACACCGCAAGTGTTCTTAGGACACATTCAACTTGACAGAGAAAAATACAGACAGCGTCCTCAGGACACCCCCTACGAACACTCCCCGGACACCGCAAGTGTTCTTAGAAGCGTCTTCAGAACACCCCCATTTTGTTTATTTGCGAACATTTCAGAACATGCGAGTGTTCTTAGAACACATTCAACTTGACAGAGAACAATACGGACAGCGTCCTCAGAACAACCCCTACAAACATTTCAGAACACCGGGAGTGTTCTCAAAAACGTCTTCAGAACACCCCCATTTTGTTTATTTGCGAACATTTCAGGACACTGCGTGTGTTCTTAGAACACATTCAACTTGACAGAGAACAATACGGACAGCGTCCTCAGGACACCACCTACGAAAACTCCCCGGACACCGCGAGTGTTCTTAGAACAGTTTCACTTTGCTTGCGAACAAAACTGACACATATTGACTCCTTAGAACACCCCCTAGTCAGTTTATTTAGAACATTTCAGAACACCTGTGATGACCGCAAACAAATCGAACACAAAAAGAACGTCTAACACATAAAAAACACAACTTTCATCCTATCTCATACACTCCCACCCTCCCCAAACACTCCTACACACCAACACACTCTACAAAATACACATTTTGAACAAAGTTTCACCGCGCTGTCCGGGGACGTCCGCGAATCCAATATGGCGGGCGCTGCCAAAAAATCTGACACGCTTCACGCTCCACGCCGTCCAATCAGCGAACACTTGCATGTCCGCGAACATCACACAAGACGATTGGCCAATCAGGACAATTTCCGCGGAGCGAACAGGGAAGTGTATCCGCAAACCGAACACAGATATCACTAATTTTTTTTGACCTACTTTTTGGTCATTTTAAAAAAAACTACTCGACGTATTTTCACCAAATTTGCAAAAGCACGCTTTCGGGACCAAGCCGCTGCTCCTGGTCCAAATTTGGTGGAAATCCGTCCAGCGGTTTGGGCTGTATGCGCGAGCAACATTTTTTTCCCATTCACTCTATGGAGAGTGAGTATAATGTATACAAATATGAGCATATAGAGGGAAGGTAGAGTAATAAAAATAAAACTATGAGAAAGTGCTGATAACCATAATGATTATCTTCATGCACAGAAAGGATTGCTCTCTTTCAAGCCTGTATCTTCCGCTATGTACATGTTTCATATGATGTGACAGGACCCTAAGTCTACAAATATAGTACCTTTTCAATTTTTACTTCTTGACTGTTACTGAAGAAAACTATGTGGCTTCGATATGTCAGTAAAGGATAAAAAGGGAGAGCCAGCCATGTGATGTCATCAGTTATGTCATCAATGACATCTGTAATGTCATCTTTGATGTCCTGGGTGTTAGTGTTAGCAGTGCACGGTGGCGCGAGTTATGGTTGCTTATGTTACCATAACTGGCGAATTTCAGGAGTTTTTCGGTTTTATTTTGAGCCATAACGTCCCTTTAACAAAGTTTTTTCACTGAATTTCATAGGTTTTTAATAGCGCAACTTAACCATAACGTCCCTTTAACAAAGTTGTTTTAATATCACGAAAACAATATACAAACATGGCGTGCAAAAACCAACTTCTACAGATGGCTTTACACAGAATGTTGCAAAGTAAGAATTTATGGTAGTTCACAGTGAAGGTCAGCTGCTTCCACAACTTCTACAGATGGCTTTACACAGAATGTTGCAAAGTAAGAATGTATGCTTGTTCACAGTGAAGGTCAGCTGCTTCCATTTTTTTCTCAGGCCCCGGAGAGGCTCACGAAGCGGACTATAAGGTTGTATTGTGTTTTAACCTTGACAGACAGAGATTGTGATGAAAGACTTCTCTTGAAGGAGTGTTGCTAAAACGTAAGAGAAGATAAAGATGAAATTTCTGAAACGAAACCACTTTTACATATTATATCACTATACGAAAGATCGTTGGCACACGCAGAGTCATATTTTGGGACTGCACCACTCGTAGACAATGGAAATTGCAATTGTACTGTAAGTAACCCTTTAGATTACTTTATACCAAATATAATTACAATAGCGTAGCATTAAAGACCGCACAATTTGAACTTGTTCGTTGAAAGTGGCATAATGTTTTCTACCGCGCACTATCACCGCCAAATTGATCCCCTGTCGTTTAGAGGGCTCTGAAAAAGGCAGACGACACAGGGTGGGTTAATAGAAATAATGTAACCGGTCTATAGGCGGTCAAGCGCTCTACTCGCTGTGCCACTTCACTGTAGCCTGTCAAGTAGCACAGCGAGTACAGCGCTCGCTTTGACATCCGTGCACAGCTTGCTAACGCAAGTTTGAATCCCGGCAAGGCGAAACTCAGCCTTTCATCCTTCCGTGGTCGATAAATGAGCACCACACACCGTGGTTAATAATAAGCACCACTTACATACCTCACGGTTCTTAGCGCTATATGAATGGGAAAATATTATTATTTTATCATTAACATACTCTGTTGCACTATCAACGATAACAAATAGTTTCACGCCCTAATAAATAAAATGACGATTTTTAATGAAGATCGGCTGGTGAGACTAATTTATGTTTTTTAAAACAGGTACGTGGCCCCATTTTGTCTATGTCATGATTTACTGACTCCAGCGGATGGGGTCTTCAACTGCCAGGTGCAAGTCCAAATATGCAACTTCATGAACCTCACCATTTTATGGGACAATCGCCAAGGACCAATATGCCCTTACGCAGTACTAGCGGCTACAAACAACATACCAACCAATAGGGTGGTCTAATGGCTCGTTGTTGGAGCAACCTTCCGATTATCAGAGCGACCATTTACTGCTTTTATCATAAACCAACAGCCTATCTACCGCAAAGGAACAACGCGTGGCTCCAAATAAACTTTTTGCTGATCGACAGCAGAGACAATAGCAAATCGCTGAATATACACTAAACATTTCATGTGAAATAAATGTACTTTACCAAATGTACTATCCTGCTGTTTACTTTTAAACCACAGTTTCATATTCCGAATTGTGGCGTACTGAGTTGTAAGCTGATCTAACACTCTCTGTACCGCAAAGCAACATCGCGTGTCTCAACATAAACTTTTGCGGATCGACAACAAAGACAAATGCAAATTGCTGAATATTCTCTAAACATTTGATGTCAAATAAATGTACTTTACAAAATTTACAATCTTGCTCTTTGCTTTTAAATCACAGTTTCATATTCCGAATTGTGGAGCGCTGTGTTGTGACATAATGTGTGTTGTCTTCCTGGTTCTGTGTAAAGTCGCGTAGTACTGGAGACGACTGGGCGCGTTTCATTACGCACCCTGTAATGTCACGGAGAAAGGCGGGGAATATGAATGCTTTGATAATATCAGGCTTAGGGGTGGGAGATATGATTGAGTGTCGCAAAAGCAAGTCAGCCAGGTCAATAGCGCCAGTCATAGGATTATCACATAATGTCGGCGCACACCATCTGGATTTATCGTTTCTTTAGTGGACAAAAAGTCAGTTGACGCCCTAGGAAATTGTACTATTAGCGAACAAAAGGAGTGCTCTTAAAACACTTTCACCCTGACAACGAACAATACAAACAACGTTCTCAGAACACCCCCATTTTGTGTAATTGCAACCATTTCGGGACACTGCGAACACATTCAACTAGACAGATTACAATACGGACAGCGTCCTGAGGACACCCCCAGTTTGTGTATTTACGAACAATTAAGTACACCGCGAGTGTTCATAGCTCATTTTTACCTTCCTTGCGAACAAAAATGACACATACACCGTCCTCTAAACACCCCACCATTTAGTTTATTTACAAAATGTCAGAACAGCCGTGTTCTCCGTGGACAAATCAAACGCAACAAAAAGGTCTAGAACATAAAAAAAACAAAACATTGAACCTATCTCATACTCCCCCACCCTCCCCAAACACTCTTACACACCAACACACGGCACTAAATACAATTTTTTATCCACGTTTCACTGCGCTGTATGCGGTCGACTGCGAATACAAGATGGCGGGCGCCACAGAAAATCTACGCTATCCAATCAGCGAACACGTCGCATGTCCGCGGACATGACGCAAGCCCATGGGCCAATCGGGGTGCTGTCCGCGGAGCGAACAGGGAAGTCCGTCCGCGAAGCGAATGCAGATATCACAAATTTCTTTGCCTTACATTTTGGTCATTTAAAAAAAAACTACTGGACAGATTCACACCAAATTTACAAAAGCACGCTTTTGGGACCAGGCCGCCACTCCTGCTGCAAATTTGGTGTAAATCCGTCCAGCGGTTCGGGCTGTAGCCGTGTGCAAAGTTTTTTCCTATTCAGTCTATGGGAAAAAAAAAGTTTTGGGACCCCCCCTATAACTTTTCCCCCCCTGGACGAATCCCCACCAAACTTTGCAAAAAAATTCGGAGTGACCCAACTACTTCTTTTGCAAAGTTTGGTGAGGATCCGTCCAGGGAGAGCGAAGTTATAAGCCGCCCAAAAAGTGCTCTTCCTATGGAAACAGCAAATTAACCATAACTACATGGCGACTACCGTGGCCATGTAATATATATGGACATATATATATATATATATATATATTCAGTGAAAAACCGAAAGCCCCCTGAAATTCACCAGTTATGGTAAGCTAAGCAACCATAACTCGCGCCACCACCGTGCACTGCTAAGACTCACACCCACGACATCAAAGATGACATCACAAATGTCATTGATGACATCACTGATGACATCACATGTCTGGCTTACTCTTTTTTTCCTTTACTGACATATCTAGGCCACATGGTTTTCTTCAGTAACAGTCAGAAACTAAACATTTTATTTTATTTGTAGACATATCCTTCAAGTAGGTTCTTACAGTAATTCCCTTAGAGTTCAGTTACATCATATGAAACATATATATAGGGGAAGACACAAGCTTGAAAGACAGCAATCATTTTTGTGCATAAAGATAATCAATAGTGTTATCAGCACTTTCTGATAGTTGTTTTATGGCTGTACTTTCCCTGTATATGGTCCTATTTGTATACATTGTACTCACACTATTTTCCTTAGGGTCCAATCACATCAAGTGATACATATACATAGGGTAAATAGCAGCTTTGAAACAGAGCAATCATTTATTTGCATGAAAATAATCAGTTAGGTTATGAATCGTTTCTGCTACTACTTCTGCTTTTTTGCTAACTTCACTTTCCCTGTATATATCCATATTTGTATGTGTTCTTGTCTCTTTGTGTTTTGTCTGTAGTAATGCAATTATGTAATACATGGGTTTTATTAGCTACTTATTACATACTTCACAGTACACAAAATTCTATTAAGAAAACAATTATCATTTCATTATTCAACATATCAACATTACAAATATTATACCTTCATCTTTTACGCTGCACACAATGCTATGTTTCTGCATGAGTAGCTTAGTATACTAGAATGCTATTTATATCAATGCATCGTTCAATACACTAATTAGGGCATGCTATTTATTGCAATGATCCTTGACACTTTTTTCTCAACATTATAATAAGAATCCCTTGTGCACATATTTTATGAAAAGTAAATACACATGTGATGTCATCAGTGATGTCATCAATGACATTTGTGATGTCATCTTTGATGTCGTGGGTGTTAGTCTTAGCAGTGCATGGTGGTGGCGCGAGTTATGGTTGCTTAGCTTACCATAACTGGTGAATTTCAGGGGGGTTTCGGTTTTACTTGGAACCATAACCCCCCTTTAACAAAGCTTTTTCACTGAATTTCATAGGTTTTTAGTAGCGCAACTTAACCATAACGTCCCTTTAACAACGTTTTTTCACTGAATTTCATAGGTTTTTAGTAGCGCAACTTAACCATAACGTCCCTTTAACAAAGTTTTTCACCGAATTTCATAGGTTTTTAGTAGCACAATTTAATAATAATAATAATAACTCTGATTTTATGTATATGTAAAATGGAACATACTGAACCTCCTTTACTGAGTTTGATGTCCGTGAACTCTTTTAATGTCCGCGGACATGTTCGGACAACAGCACCACTACCCATATATGTTTAATTGTTATATCATAACATATGAACATTTTACAAATTCACAAAGCAGCACACATACACATTACATGTAGTAATACATAAGAAGTGTAACCCATATATGTAACACACTAACCATTCATTGAAATACAATATGTTCTAAAATGGAATATACCAAAAGAAGAAAGATAGGCTTCCAACATAATTACCTCACAGACACTCCACAACCAAGAACAATAGCAGATCTAAAGACCACTCATAACATACTTACCTGAAATAGTAAGTGTACTGCATTTTACTCATATATTTATAAACTTTCTGTATTAGATAAAAAAAAATGATATTATGTTTTTTTTTCTCACAGAAATGTCTAGTACTCTGGAGTGGCTAGAGGAGCATTTCCCACATGACGAAATGTCAGAAGAAAGTGAATCTAATGGTACACATTTTACAATATAAACCATTTAATTATTATTTTATATACATTTAACATATATTTTTTTTTTGTACAGACCATACCAAAATAGAACAGTACTACAGAAAAAGCTGTTATGGATAAAAAAAACCTTTGTGGAAGATCATTTTAAACAAAAAACCACATACCATTGTCCAACATGTGCCTGGCCCCCTCCATGTACCAGTCAATTATCCCCAAACCCTCGCCATGAACCAAAACGTTTTGATGAGACTTCCATCCCTTCTTCACCTCATACAAATCCTGTTGAAACCCCTAATTCTTCTGTTTTGTTTCAGCTTCTGCCTCACCTTCTTTGTCATAAATTAATCATACATGTTAAATAAAGTTAAATGTTTACATTGTGTTATAATTCATTTCATGTTTTTTTTTTTAAAAAAAAAAAAGCAATTTAGGTGTCTGTGGACAGCGCGGATGTCCGGAATGTCTGTAAAAGAAACGGAAATGGAGGTGTCCTGAAGAACACTATACCTGTCCGTACTGTTCGCTAGCAAGTTGAAACTGTTCTAAGAACACATGCGGTGCCCTATAATGTTCGTAAATAAATGACATAGGGGTGTCCTTAGAACACTAAACCACTCCGTAATGTTTGCATTCAAGTTGAAACTGTTCTAAGAACACACGCCATGTCCTGAAATGTTTGTAAATAAACAAAATAGGGGTGTCCTGAGAACGGTATGCCTGTCCGTTTTGTTCGTAGGCAGGTTGAAACTTTTCTAAGAACACATCATGTGCCCTATAATGTTCATAAATAAATTAAATAGGGGTGTTCTTAGAACACTATACCTCTCTGAAATATTTACATGCATGTTGAAACTGTGCTAAGAACACACGCGGTGTCCTAAAATGTTCGTAAATAAGCAAAATGGAGGTGTCCTGAAACGCTATGTCCGTCCGTATTGTTCGCAAGCAAGTTGAAACTGTTTTAAGAACAAAAGCCGGTCCGTAACTGTTCGTTTGACGTGTGACGCACTTTTAATGACTTCAGGACCCGAACAGTGTCTGTAGAACATCAACGCGCATGCGCAAACCAATGTCCGTGCATTTGGTGTCCTGCGGACAGCCGCTCCCTTCGCGGACATGTTCACGAAGCGATCATGTGACCCCGCCCACACTGATCGTGTGTTCTGAATGCGGACACTGTTCGTGTCCCCGAACAATTTGAAAGTACATTTTCAAGTAATCCACAATATGTTTCAATAAAAACTCACAATAGCACAAGTCCCACATACTAATCCTGAGTTTCTACATACTTTTTGAAACTTTTTGAACCTTTTTTTGTGTTCGATCTGTCCGCGGACAGCGCGCATGTCCGCGAACCGCATACAAGCAGCCCTATAAAAGACCACGCCCTAGAGCTTATTCTCATTGTGTTTCTGGCTATTCTACAGAGCACAGCAAATTTTACCGCCACCTGCAGATTTCCATCTTGAACCTGATGGCATCCATGGCTGCACTGCAGCCACCTGGTGCTGCATCTGCCTCAGCACCCCCTCCACCACCACCACCTCCCCAAGGGCCTGAAGAGGGGAACAGGAGTGAGGATGCAGAGGAGGAAGAAGAGGATGACGAGGATGAGGTAGTTGAACTCCCTACTACCCGCACTCGGGGTGAGTTTTGGGTGTGGCGGTCATTTACCATTCGTGGGAATGGTCTTAAGGCTCATGTAAACCAAGTCACCTGCAACGAGTGCAAAATGGTACTCAGTCGCGGGAGGATTGGTAAGTATAGCTTTGGGACCACTACCATGAAGCGACACCTAAGGTAATTTCACACTGGGGCCATTCACAAGGTTGCGAGGAGCGTAGCGGGTTGACTTCCTCTACTTCATCCTCCGTTTCTGATCCTGTCACCACAAGGAACACTCCTGTGGGACAGCGTATTCCTCAAGCTGCCTCACAGGCCATACACAATGCTGACGACCCCTACCTTTCGAGGGTCACAGTTGTGTGTATGTACTGGGACGCAGTACTCTGCAGGGGGAGCGACTTCGCAGTGCTTTTGAGACTATCGTCTCAGAGCTCGAGAAGATCTGCTCACTACCCAAATAAAACCCACTCTACATCTTCCTCTCTTAGCTCGCCCTTTCTTATCCCCGTGGTTGGTGTCCCCCCCTTTACCCTCCTTTCCCCTCCTCTCCTAGTGTGTCTTGTATAAAAAACCAAAACAAATATAAAACAACACAAATCAAAAAGAATAAGGCTCTTTTCAGAGCTGCCTTTCACAGTTAAAAAATAGAAGTGAAAATAAATGAAGCAGGGCCCTGTGTATTTTTTAGAAGTCCGCGGACATCTAAAATTTTGGGGTGCTGCCCTATCATAACCATTGCAATTTTCTCTGGGAGGAAGTGGTGGCTCTGAAAAGAGCCTTTTGGTGGTGTTTGTGTTTGAAAAATTATAAATACTCAACAACTACTACAAAATGGATGCTGTAATTCTAAAAAAGGTTGCAATGCATTTTGTATATTTCTCAGAAAAATCTGATTGCCAGCATAAATTAGATGGACTATGAAACACAATATTTTCATTGTGAAAAGAGGACATGCCAAAATCTCTTAGAAATGCACAAACAGCCTTATTGACATTGCGCTTTGCTTTCTCCATTTGTGGACCAAATGAAGAAGAACGAAGCCACATTTGTCTTGAGAATTTGGAAACATGTCCATGACCTTCCCAAGTCCTTCTTTCATTGCAAATTGCAAAGAAATTCCAGACATATGTCCTAAACTGTTCCCTCCACAATGAATTATAATTATATCAGGATGTTGCTCTGTCTCCAAAGTAGCAGAGAGAGCTAGCAAGTCCAACCACTTCATTCCACATACTCCATGCCAGTGTACTTCCACATGTGGGAATCCAAGATCTACAGCTACTCCACAGCTTTCTGCATGCACCTTCAACCAATGTATCCACAAGTCTCCCAAAATCCAAAATCTGTTTTCTGAAACACACAGCCATAGCTATCTGTTCTTCTCTCAGCAAAAAGAGTATCTGAGAAACTCTCTCCTGGCACAACACACCCACTAAACTTTCCTGACCAATCCCTTTCTATGCTCATTCTAATTTGCATGGCTTCCCAACCCAATAATCCCCGGATGTAACACCCGATGTCCGCGAACTACCGCCATGTCCGCGGACATATCGTAAAATGGACAGCCCTTCTACCATTTCCACTTCACTCTCTCTGCCATTACCTCATTGGATGTAGCTAAGAAGTCACATGACCATCTACCAATCACATAGAAGACCTCTACATCTAACTGCATCATCATAGATGAGCACTGCAAATGTACTGTGAATCTCTCTGAGTACAACTGTCATTTCATTGGAATGCACCTTCTACACGAAATACTGTACAAGTCTCCACGATTTCTACTTGCAGCTCCATGCATATCCATATGCATGAACACAAACTACAGGTATGCATATTTTCTGTAAAGTACATGCACAATTCTTCTAGTTTCATATAAACAGATTAAATTACTTTTATCTTGTATAATCTGTAAAATGAATTTACTGACTTTTTTCCATCTCCTAAAATCAACTGTCACTTACAAACCTTTATGCTATTTAATTTCTTTTTACACACACATATTCAAATCATGTTGAAGTAACATTTTTTAAATAAAATTTATAGACTGTATATAGTCAAACAAAATTGCATGCACACACTATGTTCAAATCTCAAACAACAATACTTGTACAATAACATAAACATGTATTTATTTATTTATTTATTTACTTACTTACTTACTTATATTTATATAGCACAAGCAGCCCATGACATTGAGGCACTATTACTTGCAAAAGCTTAGTTACAGGAATAGTGGTATTCAGTGGTACATTATGAATTTCACAAGGCATAGTAAAGATATTTTGTTTGCTACAGTTAGTCATTGCAATACAGTTTGTTCATTAAGAACATATGATATGTATTCAACTGGTGCGACGTATCTTATGAGAATAAGATAGTTTTAATGGTTTTGAGGAAGGCACTGAGGATGTCAATTAAACAAATCAATGTCTAAATTAAAAACAGTGCTATATACAAACAAAATTACTAATTTGTTTGTTTTACAATTGCAGTGAAGACCATTCTCCTGAAAAGAAGCATCTGAATTTAAAGTACAAAGAACAACTAAGAAGTAACCTGCTCATTTTCGAAAAAAAGTAAGTTGAATACCACCATAATGTTTGTATTATTACTCAAACACACGGTAAGGTTATTTCATGCTATTTCTGTGCCTAAAAATAGAGATTGTGCACCATTCTGTCCAAAAATCCCCATTTCTTAAACAGCGATTTACAGCCAGAATGGCCCACAAATTCCTATTTTTCGACACACAAATTACCCAACTCAGCCGCTAGAATTTTGATGTTATAGAACAAACAACTGTTTTAATTGTATAGCATTAGATTTACTATTTGTACTTCTCCACATCACCAGCTTACTTTTTTCTGTCATCTAAACACAAGTTTAGCAACACATTAATTCA
The DNA here is from genome assembly GCF_040938575.1 of Ambystoma mexicanum. NCBI lineage: Eukaryota > Metazoa > Chordata > Amphibia > Caudata > Ambystomatidae > Ambystoma > Ambystoma mexicanum. Next base: position 371,985,302 of record NC_090923.1, read on the forward strand.
AGAATACCCATCCCTTCTAGTTGTGGTTGCTCAATGCACAATCACACACCATTACACACATCTTTATCATCTTACTCAAACACACATGCACACAGCACACATACATTGCAGAAGACTCCAACCCATACCTTCTTTATTTTTTTCAACAGACCCTAATGCCTACCAAAAATCAAGTCCGTAGAAAGCAACGCAGAAGTAGAGCAAATGAAAATAAAAGTGTCAAACATAAGCATCTACCTCTAGCAGAATTTGTTAAAAAAAAGTTGAAACAAAACAGCTAATACAGTCATTTAGTGAAACAAAAGAAGTTTCAAGTACAGAAACTGTGCCTCCTCTATCAAAATGTAAAACAAACCAGAAAACAATTAACACAAAATCAGCTATCACTACAGATAAAACTGCTTCTATAAATCTTGATATAGTGCAAAGTAAGCATACCAAGAAATGTATGTTAGCCAAAATGTTCCGTCACAGAGTCCTTCAAAATCTTATAAAAACAGGAGAGAAACCAGGTTCAACCCTTAAAACCTATCGTAGGAAATTAATCTTAGAAGCGTTGATAGACAGTGCAATTCTTCTCAAAAGAAAGTTATTTATTTTAGTTTTAAACAAAATGAAACCACTAACAAAACTAATGGCTAAATTACAAAAAAGACTTCTCAATAAACAAAATGTCAACAGAAAGAACTTCTTAAATATCTGCGGAGTTGAATGGAGTCACACTACAAGCACAGAACCATACTTTAATGGAGAAGCATACAAATAAAAGCAAACAAATACAATTGCCATACATAGCAGTGGTTGAGGTTCTGAAAAAGTTAATAATACCATAATGGAACAAGAAGTACTGCTTACAAAAATATGCCCTGAAAACTACCTCTCCATTCAACTGAATCAGAACGTCTAGTCTACAAATGGCCATGCACGTCAATGTGTAACATTCCCAAAAAATGTTTCAAGTCTTTACGCCAATTCCTCTATCAAAATGTGAAAGGCAAAGACAAAATCAAAATTAAACTACTGCAAAATATGGATACCTGTCCAGTGCGCAAGTACACAGGACTACAAGGACATTCATTGGCCTGCATTACAGACCTACTTACAAAACCACCTTCCATGATATCAAAAGGATATCAACACATCATTCAACTATAGGAAATCTAGTCTATAAACTGACCTATGCTAAAAGTCCTGCTTTAGCACTAGCCAATTAAAATAACATTCTTCTACATGGTACAGCAAAATACCTACTTGAAGAAATCAACTATATATTTTGGAAGTGAAAGCCACTTACAGAATGAAATAGCTTTAAACCAAATTAGCAACAATTCTATGCATGGCAACCTCTTAATAAACACATACAAAAAAGAAATACTAAAATTTATAAGTACATCAGCTGAAGTACCAAACCATGTGTGTGTATGTTGCCGCAGAACTTTTTATAAAAGTAACACAAAAACTGTAGAGCTATCATACAAAATAGAAGACAATGAAGATTCTAAATGGTTTGAATTAGCTCTCTACCTTATAGCAGAAAACAAATACGAAATAACTGACCCCTTAATACTTTGCCATTACTGCACTACAAAATTTGACAACAACCAAACTCCTTGACTTGCTATCACAAATAACTTGGAATTATTCCCACTACCAAAACCCCTGCAACAATTCAATTTATATGACAGCATCATAATTCAAACAGTGCACCCATTTCAAGCAATAATACGCCTTCAACCAAAAACAGCAAAATTACCTCCCTCTGAATTTGTGAAATGTATTTGTGGAAAAGTAGGGCATTTACCATTAGATCTAAAAGAAAATGTGCACACTCTAGGAGTGCAATGTCCAATGCAGCAATCTTTAATTATCTTAGTAAATGGAGTACCTACAAAAGACAAAAAAATATGGCAACAGCTTGTAGATTTACTTAAAGTTAGACAAGCCTTGCAATATCTTAAAGAGAATAATGAATACTACAAAGAAATTAATATTGAAGAAAACTTGAAGGATACAACTGAAATAATTCAAGAGACACAAGAAGCTGGTCAAATTGAGCTCCTAGATCCTGCTACAATATCAATTACTTTAGACCATTATACAATTCATCCTTTTCACTCTAATGACACCATAGAAGATGCACTGGAAACATACCAAATGTGTTAAACAAAAGGATCACCAATCAGCATTTGGGAAAAAAGTATAGAAGCATGTGCTTTTCCTCTACTCTTTCCTACTGGCAAAGGAGGAAGGTACAATGATAGACCTATTCAAATAGCAGCATCAGATATATATCGGATGTATTCTGAAGATCCCAGATTTAGACAAAATGCGGAATACATATTCCACCTACTCTTTGAAAGTGAACTAGCAACTTTATGTTACGGAGTTGCACACACATTAAAATCAGGATCCCACTTTCAAAATATGTCAGCTACACAATATTACAAAAAGTGCAACAAAAAGATGAGATTTTACAATCAAATATTACAAATCTATTAGCAAAAATATGCATGGTACTAAAGAGTACTGGTTTCGACATCATGGAGATGTACGTTGTATGATCAGAAACCTTGGCCCACCCACTTGGTTTGTTACATTAAGTTGTGCAGAATATGCATGGGAAGATTTACATGATTTCCTATGCATATCAAACAAAAACAAAACAAACATAGATATACTAACACCTGGAGAACTTTGTTCTCTGGATCTTGTTAATGTTTCAAGATATTTTCACCATTGCTTCATTGCTATGCTACCCTTTATTTGTAATAAAACTGTTCCTCCTCTTGGAGAAGTGCAACACTTCTTTGGGGAAGGGAATACCAAGCCAGAGGAGCACCACATATCCACATGCTTTTATGGATTAAAGATTCTCCTAAATTTGGTCAAGACAGTGATGCCACTGTTTTACAGCTTATTGAAAAATATGTCACTTGTGAAATTCCATCAGAAGCCACAAATAGTGATCTTCGTGCACAAATTTTACAATTTCAAAGACACAAATTGGCAAATATTGTTGTCGCAAATACAAAAACAAAGGGAAATACTACACCAAATGCCGTTTGGTTTCCCTAGACCGCTTACAAATACAGGTCAAGTGTCCTGGGTGTTAGTTTTAGCAATGCACGTAGATGGTGCAAGTTATGGTTGCTTAGCTTACTATAATGGGGGAATGTGCAGTGGTGTGTGGTTGGACTGTGAAGTATAACATTCCTTTAGTGAAATTTTTTCACTTATTGTACATCTATTTGTATGGCAGGGAAGGAAAAGAAAGGGGCTAAACAAGTGATGTCATTGATGTCAGCATTGACATTTGAGATGACATCTTTCATCGTCTGGGTATTAGTGGTAGCAGTGCACAGGGATGGAGGCAGGGTTGGGGGCTTAGTTTATATATATATAATCTTAAGGCATATAAGCTGTGCAAATTGGATCATTATGCCAAACCTATACCTACAGATAGAACATTGATTGTTAAAACAAGATGTTATACACCATTTCAGAAGAAAGGGAAGGTATTGCTGTGACCAAAAACAACACTTGCATATATCCCTTTAAGCCAGTTATAGGCAGGTAGACCACTTGCTTTGCATCAAGATGCGGTTCTCTCCCATTGATGCCAATAGTGGGGAGTTGGACAGATTTGGAGGATTTAGATGTGTTCTGTCCTTGTGGCTGTGGCTAGTTTTAAAACTGAATGCATGTTTTCCTCTTTTGTCCCTTGTACTAATGTTGGACGCTGTTATTTAAGAGATGTGGATATTGATACTGGTTTTAAACTTTATTGTATTTGCTTTTATTAGAGAATCAAAGAACATTTTGCTGTATGTCTAAATGTATGATTTCACATTAAATAAGAGAAGATTAGACATTCTTAACATTCTTGTATTCATACTCATGTTTATATTCATAACACTTTGTGTATTTAATCTTATGTTCATTTTTGGTGTGATTAACTGTATTGACTTGTATGCTTGTATGAAATTGTATTGTCGAAATAACACAAGTTGGAGAATTTGATACCTTGTATTGGAATAACTAAAAATCTATGCAGAGAGGGCACAGACCAATAGCTTACAAAGTCCCACATACACATTCTGAGAGTTGCATTTAACAGAAAAAGAGAGGCAAAACAGATTTTTCTCATATGTACCATTAAGCTATGTGCAGTCTTAAGGTGGGGCCTGCTAGTTTCCTAAACATTATTAATGTTAATTGAAAAGGAGCATTTGAGTGAGAGGTTTGAAAACACATAATTGGGACATGGGGTCAATTTGTATTTTAATCACAAGGTCCAAAGTGTTTTACAGGCTCAAAGTGGTGTCTGGGTGTTTAAGTGATTCCAGTGCAGCAGTTGCTGCATCCTGGCTGGTATACAGTTTGGCACTACAGAAATGTGCTCTAAGGTTTAACTGATGAAGTCTCCAATGTTACTTCTCTATGCCTGAAGCTTCATGATGGTTTCCTGGCTTACATACAGTATGACACATGAAAATAAAAATGTTACCCATTTTTGGATGGTGTAGTGTCCGCTATTATCTCAACTTTTCTCATGCTTAGTTATGGGTGCCAAACATTTGAACTTAGATGCCCAAGATTTCCATTGTGGGTATCCTGTGCCCCTCACGCATTAGGGATCCTGAATAGTAGTGTCTCGCAGCTGTTGGTTAGAAATGGTGCTGGATGGGAGACTTCTGAATTTTTAAATTTTATTGCACTGCTGGACCTGGGCTGAAAGTTGTCCATAGTGTGTCATAAATTTAAGCAGTCAATCAATTTGGGTGCCCGCCACAGAAAGATCTCCTATCTCCATAAACACCATTGACAACAATAATTCTCTCCTAAATCTGTGCCTTAATTCCCAGTAAGATAAACTAGTTGGTGAACTCTTGAATACAGACTTACTATTGTGAATGCCTAATACTAACTTGCTTGCTGATAAGAGCCTGATTTTAGATTATTTTAGCATGGACTAAACAGGTTCATTAGTGAATGACAATACCGACCTCCATGACACTGCTTTCACACCAAGTTTTAATACAGTAGCAATGACTGCATGCTATTTTCTGCTTGTGTTCCTCCCTGGCCAACCAGCAGGGATCCATCAAGTGCATTTTGGCCAGGGAAGTGGACGTGATATTATCCACCAGTATCAAGCATGAGTCAGTCGGGAGTCTGGTACCGATGGAGGAAAGTATCTATACATCTGACACCGGCTTAGCAAACAAGTCAAGTATGCTGAACTCTCCGCTTTCCCATTACCACATTAACACCCGAGCAGGTGGATACAGAACTCAAATGCCTGGAAGACATCCACCCAGACAAGGGGCCAATCAAAAATCCGGTGACCCACAATATTCCTGTCAAGACCAGAAAAACAATGCATTGCAAGCTCAGAAAAACAAAAGCCTAACATGCAGCAATGACTGTGGGCTTAATGCCTGTCAAGACTGTTGGACCACCTGCCAATGCTGGCTCCCTGGCCGAGACAGACAACACAAATAACCTGACTTAAACAATGGGCCACCCTACAGTGATTTTCTCTAGGGTGGCTAATAGCCAAAATCGAGGTCCACGGACAGCCACTGTTCAGGCCGGCACTTTAGATAAATGGCTGTAGTTTCTGGAATTCCAGCCCATGATCCCAGTAATTGTACATGAGAGCCCACTGGAGCACCAAACCTTGAAATATTGAATAACGCCAAGCCCTCTACTTTGAAGACTTGTGTAGGCGTACAGTGTATGTCACTCCCTAATATATCTTTATAATGTCCTCTGCAGAATACTACTGAATTTGCTGCTGATAGTAGGCCTGATGCATACAAAAATTTGACTCCATTGTACTCATTGAGAGCAAAAGGGTTAACAACATGCATAGGAATGTTTAAATGCATCATAAGCATCAAGTTAGTGGCATGAGCATGTGTGCCAGATTACAAACAGCAACTATGGTAGATTGGATTCCAGTATGAGGTGGCTCTCAACACTGATGATCCAACATCTCACCATTATGGTTTGAGAACATTTTCCACTCATATGGAAGGAGTCCATTCTCTTTGTACCACAGATGTATTTCTTCTCCAAGAAACATGGCTTCACTCAGACTGCCATAAAAACATCTAAGGGGAGCCCTATGGGTGGTCTGTGTATTGACGTGAGATGTCATCTGCATGATCAATCTTATGCAATGGGACTGGACTCTTAAAACTGTCTTGGCAGTGAAACACGTAATTTTCCTTGTGATATTGATTGTACCCTCGTCCTGAACCTTTATGACAGCGCCCATACTTTTGCATTACGCACCAAATTAAATGAGATCCTACAAGTCTGGCAGCTAAAGCATCAGGCAGGGGCAATATTATTGGCTGGCCATTTCAATGCTCATTGCATAGGTGTATTCGATGAGTGGATGCTTGAGTCAGGCATGAAGGCACCCGTGAAACCTACTATCACAGGGACTAGATATGGTCTTGATCTGATCAATTAGGGTCACAGGTGGCCAGAGACCTTTGTGAATTATAATTTATAACCTCTTCTCCTTAATGACAGTGGGCCTCATTCCGAGGCTGGCGAAAAGGGATTACAGGCACCGGTAAGTACACTGGTGCCGGTAATCCCTTTGCACCCTATTCCAAGGTCCCTTTGCGGGTCCCGCTAAGGCTGCCTGGGTTTACTAGGCGGCCTTAGCGGGAGCTCAAAGCGTCCAGGGAGCAAATAACAGTACCGCAATTATATTTGCACCTTCCCCATTCCCATTGAGCCCTATGGGGGCTGAAATGGGAATGGTATTTTCAATGGGGACTTACCGGACCCGCAAAGGTCCGACTAGACCGGTAAATCCCCATTGAATGAGGGCTGCCTCCAATCTCGGAATTAGGCCCAGTGACTCTGTGCTTGATGCTATTACACGGCACAGTGGGGATAGCACTTCCTGCCTTGAGAGCATATTTGTGACACGTACTCTAAGGAAATCTGTATTGAGTTATGTAATCAAAAGCTCCTCACTAAGTGATGATGCTGAGCTATGTGCCACTTTTAGTATAAATAAATGATCCAGTAAGACTACTATCACATTACAGGGGAACAGAATTATTTGATCAGAATTCAGAAAGATCAGTACATTGATGACAAAGAGTTTTGACTCCCCTGCAGAGCTGATGTTTGCAAGGGTGACATGCAAGCATTACTAGACCACTTATGGTCAGATATTACTTTTATTTGACATTACCATCCATAGGAAAAAGGGCTGCCCGCCAAAAAGCGGTTATTAAAAGAAATAAGAACTTTTCTTTTTCCAAACAGAACGCTCAGATTGGAGTATTGGGTATGCAATATAAAAACTGGTTGTGGTTACACAAGTACAATATCTCTTCCTCTAATTGGAAGATGGTATTTGGTCTAATCAAAACCAATGATGAATGCACATTTTGGTATCTCTATCATAGCCACTGCTCTGCCTAATCTCCTCAGGAGGCCTGTGGGATAGCAGAACAGGCCTAGATGCACTATGTGAGGGAACTCTATTGGGAAACACACTTGGATGTGGTGGATCCTGACCTTGAGAAGCCTAGGCACAGTTTTTTAAATGTGGAGGTGAATTAGACGGACAATGGATAAAAAAACAAAATACTTTACATTTCATATACCTTCCCGATGATTTAAACAGAATATCAGATACAATAACCAAACAACTCTCATGATCCAATAGGACCCCATACAGATTTAATTTGAGGCGTGCACAACAGACAAAACCATTCTTAAATATTGAACAATAGCGATCTGTACTTTTTCTCTTGAGGTCGAAAACATAATTTGCCATTTGTAGTCATCGAAGTGCGGGTGTGAAAGGTGATAATATTCTGAAAATTTCTCTCACCGACATTAGTGACAGACAGTCTACTAGCAGATGTTGCAGAGTTTCTGCAGTAGTTTTGCTCCTGAGGGATCAGTTTCCGTCTAGATAATACATCTCTCGTACCCCATAGATTAAATCTAAACCATTGGAATTCGGTTCGTATAGCTGGAGAAGGACATTTCAGCAGGGCAATGATACCGTAATGATACCCCAAACACCCAAACATTAAAGTCTTGATAGTGTGAGCACTTCGCTAACGTCCTCGCCCAATCAGCGTGATAGAACTTTACTTTAGCATGGTCAGGGTTCTGGAGTAACAGCTCTCTCTATTGTTACATTTGCCTCACTCATATGACTATATACACACTTCAGCCATTTAATTGGGTATGTATTGCGTGATTTTAACAAGGCAGAGGCCAAAACTTCAAGAATTGCCCCACTATTTATACCCAACCGGCACTTCCGTAGCAGGGCGCACTGTCTCCACCTTGCCTGTGCATACAAAGAGACCAACCCCAACTCATAACGCATCATAGCGATCAGAGTCGCTTAAGGTAAGCCTAAGATCGCCTTCCAATACTTAGCCTCTAAGGCCTCCCATGAACAGCCTTTGTCTAACACCATGCGCTCAACACCATATAATACAATCTGGATGACTTTCATTTTGTAAAAATCTACTGCATGTTTCAAGGAGAATTTACCAATTTTTTGTGATATTTCTAGACTGTATTCCAACACCTTTTCCAACTTAATGCCTTGTATTGGCTATGAGCTTGGGGGAACAGGCTATTACTTGTGATTTACTGGCATTAATAACCAGTCTGTTTTCACAGGCGTATTCCCCAAGCGTTACAAGCAACCGCTGGAGACCTTGTGGAGTCTGAGAGAGGAGGACGAGGTTGTCTGCGTACAACAGATACGGGATCTGCTGAGCCCCAAACCTCGGAGGATCAGCATTACAATGCAGAAATGTATTCCCAAGATCTAAAATGAAGAAGTTAAACAAAAATGCGGCCAGCGCACAGCCCTGTTTCAAGCCACGTGATGTTTCAATTTTCGGTGACAGCTTCCCATCTAAGCTTATGCGAACCCTTATCGATGTATTAGAGTGGAACAAAATGATCAGGGACAGTAGAGATGTAGGGCACTCATACGCTTTCAGTTTCTTAACCAGCAGATCGCGGTCCACAGAGTCAAATGCTGCCTTGAAATCTATAAAGCCCATATATAAGGGTTGAGATCTCACTAGCTGCTGTGCCAGGAAGAGGTTGAGTATCATTATTTTAGGAATTGTTCCTAAGCCCTTTACAAAACCGGATTGTAATGGATCAACCAATTTTTTAGACAACACCCAAGATTGTGGTTCTTTCAGAATTAGCCGACAATATAGTTTTCCTGGCACATCGAGCAGCGAGATTGGCCTATAGCTGCTTGTTTCCAGTCTGTCCCCCTTTTTATGAATGGGAATAGTAATCACTTGCATCCACGAGCTTGGGAGGCTCTGAGATACATTTATAGTCTTGAAGATTTTATAATGGACTGTCGCCCAAACTTCAGGGAATTTTTTTAACTCAAAGTTTGACAGACCATCCGGACCACAAGCTTTTGAGTTAGAGGCAGTAACAATCAGATACATGATATCGTCTAAATCAAATGTCAAATGAAAGGGCGCCAAGGGCCTAGTAACTTCACTAATGGTTGTAGGGGAGGGGCAGGCATAAAGAAGGGAGAAGTAATCAATCAATTTCTGAGTAGACACTCAACTCACCTGTAAGCTTATCTGGGAACCTGTGGTTGCATGATTTATGGTTGACCACATTTTCGCTACGTTCTTACTCGCTAAGGTTTCCAGCATACTAGCCCCATCCTCCTAATACAGGATCGCTCGATGTCTCCTGACCCAATTTCTATACCCTGTTTTCACTCTCGTGATCAGCATTTTCCTGATCAGGAGAGGTGCATTACGGGCTATTCTAAGATCATAACGGAGTCTTGATTTCATTTCTTTTACATCTTTATCGAAGACATGAAGATGTAGCGATGATTGCTTCGATTTGGAGCCTTGTTATTGGGGCATTTGTGTTAGGTCTGGATCTTCCTTCATACCATTTCTTAACAACACAGTATAATCATGGTGGCCTTTCTCTAATAAACAGTCAAGACTAGTTACTTCATTCTCTGACCATCATACTTTTTTCCCCCTGTATACACTGTACAGAATGAATCCTTGTGTTTATCCACTTTTGAACCCTTTAGCGGATCCCATCTCCATTGGGTTTCCAGTTTGTTATGATCGATCGCCTCTGTATCACACAAAAATTCATTACGGCAGGCCAGAGATCCATGCTTACATAGATATAATCGATTACCGATTTACTGTCACCTTTTTGCCATGTCGGGGCTGGGGGTATGTCAGATTGGAAGGCTCTGTTAAGGATTATCAGACTTCTATCTTTTACGAAGGAGTCCCTTCTTTTCCATCTATTTTTATTTTTGCTACCCACCATACTCAGGCAGTTTAAATTTAAATCGCCCACCACTACACTACCCCTTATCGTCAACACCACAAGATCTAGAATATTATTTAGATCTTTAAAAAACGAATCATCCGACATG